>NC_135910.1:18235892-18652589 GCF_964194155.1 Cetorhinus maximus | reverse complement strand
CAGACCTGTACCCAACAGTACTGTACCCCAGTATATACAGTGACAGACCTGTACCCAACAGTACTGTACCCCAGTGTTATACAGTGACAGACCTGTACCCAACAGTACTGTACCCCAGTGTTATACAGTGACAGACCTGTACCCAACAGTACTGTACCCCAGTGTTATACAGTGACAGACCTGTACCCAACAGTACTGTACCCCAGTGTTATACAGTGACAGACCTGTACCCAACAGTACTGTACCCCAGTGTTATACAGTGACAGACCTGTACCCAACAGTACTGTACCCCAGTATATACAGTGACAGACATGTACCCAACAGTACTGTACCACAGTGTGATACAGTGACAGACCTGTACCCAACAGTACTGTACCCCAGTGTTATACAGTGACAGACCTGTACCCAACAGTACTGTACCCCAGTGTTATACAGTTACAGACCTGTACCCAACAGTACTGTACCCCAGTGTTATACAGTGACAGACCTGTACCCAACAGTACTGTACCCCAGTGTGATAGTGACAGACCTGAACCCAACAGTGCTGTACCCCAGTGTTATACAGTGACAGACCTGTACCCAACAGTACTGTACCCCAGTATATACAGTGACAGACCTGTACCCAACAGTACTGTACCCCAGTGTGATAGTGACAGACCTGTACCCAACAGTACTGTACCCCAGTGTAATACAGTGAAAGACCTGTACCCAACAGTACTGTACCCCAGTGTTATACAGTGACAGACCTTTACCCAACAGTACTGTACCCCAGTGTTATACAGTGACAGACCTGTACCCAACAGTACTGTACCCCCAGTGTTATACAGTGACAGACCTGTACCCAACAGTACTGTACCCCAGTGTTATAGTGACAGATCTGTACCCAACAGTACTGTACCCCAGTGTTATACAGTGACAGACCTGTACCCAACAGTACTGTCCCCCAGTGTTATAATGACAGACGTGTACCCAACAGTACTGCACCCCAGTATATACAGTGACAGACCTGTTCCCAACAGTACTGTACCCCAGTGTTATAATGACAGACGTGTACCCAACAGTACTGTACCCCAGTGTTATAATGACAGACCTGTACCCAACAGTACTGTACCCCAGTGTTATACAGTGACAGACCTGCACCCAACAGTACTGTAACCCAGTGTTATAATGACAGACGTGTACCCATCAGTACTGTACCCCAGTATATACAGTGACAGACCTGTACCCAACAGTACTGCACCCCAGTATATACAGTGACAGAACTGTACCCAACAGTACTGTACCCAGTATATACAGTGACTGACCTGTACCCAACAGTACTGTACCCCAGTGTTATACAGTGACACACCTGTACCCAACAGTACTGTACCCCAAAATATACAGTGACAGAACTGTACCCAACAGTACTGTACCCCAGTGTTATACAGTGACAGACCTGTACCCAACAGTACTGTACCCCAGTGTTAAAGTGACAGATCTGTACCCAACAGTACTGTACCCCAGTGTTATACAGTGACAGACCTGTACCCAACAGTACTGTACCCCAGTGTTATAGTGACAGACCTGTACCCAACAGTACTGTACCACAGTGTTATACAGTGACAGACCTGTACCCAACAGTACTGCACCCCAGTGATATACAGTGACAGACCTGTACCCAGCAGTACTGTACCCCAGTGTTATACAGTGACAGACCTGTACCCAACAGTACTGTACCCCAGTGTTATAGTGACAGATCTGTACCCAACAGTACTGTACCCCAGTGTTATACAGTGACAGACCTGTACCCAACAGTACTGTACCCCAGTGTTATACAGTGACAGACCTGTACCCAACAGTACTGTACCCGAGTGTTATACAGTGACAGACCTGTACCCAACAGTACTGTACCCCAGTATATACAGTGACAGACCTGTACCCAACAGTACTGTACCCCAGTGTTATACAGTGACAGACCTGTACCCAACAGTACTGTACCCCAGTATATACAGTGACAGACCTGTACCCAACAGTACTGTACCCCAGTGTTATACAGTGACAGACCTGTACCCAACAGTACTGTACCCCAGTGTTATAGTGACAGACCTGTACCCAACAGTACTGTACCCCAGTATATACAGTGACAGACCTGTCCCCAACAGTACTGTACCCCAGTGTTATACAGTGACAGACCTGTTCCCATCAGTACTGTACCCCTGTGTTATAGTGACAGACCTGTTCCCATCAGTACTGTACCCCAGTGTTATACAGTGACAGACCTGTTCCCATCAGTACTGTACCCCAGTATATACAGTGACAGACCTGTACCCAACAGTACTGTACCCCAGTGTTATACAGTGACAGACCTGTACCCAACAGTACTGTACCCCAGTATATACAGTGACAGACCTGTACCCAACAGTACTGTACCCCAGTGTTATACAGTGACAGACCTGTACCCAACAGTACTGTACCCCAGTGTTATACAGTGACAGACCTGTACCCAACAGTACTGTACCCCAGTATTTACAGTGACAGACCTGTCCCCAACAGTACTGTACCCCAGTGTTATACAGTGACAGACCTGTACCCAACAGTACTGTACCCCAGTGTTATACAGTGACAGACCTGTACCCAACAGTACTGTACCCCAGTGTTATACAGTGACAGACCTGTACCCAACAGTACTGTACCCCACTATATACAGTGACAGACCTGTACCCATCAGTACTGTACCCCAGTGTTATACAGTGACAGACCTGTCCCCAACAGTACTGTACCCCAGTATATACAGTGACAGACCTGTACCCAACAGTACTGTACCCCAGTGTTATACAGTGACAGACCTGTACCCAACAGTACTGTACCCCAGTGTTATACAGTGACAGACCTGTACCCAACAGTACTGTACCCCAGTGTTATACAGTGACAGACCTGTACCCAACAGTACTGTACCCCAGTGTTATACAGTGACAGACCTGTACCCAACAGTACTGTACCCCAGTGTTACACAGTGACAGACCTGTACCCAACAGTACTGTACCCCAGTGTTACACAGTGACAGACCTGTACCCAACAGTACTGTACCCCAGTGTTACACAGTGACAGACCTGTACCCAACAGTACTGTACCCCAGTGTTACACAGTGACAGACCTGTACCCAACAGTACTGTACCCCAGTGTTATACAGTGACAGACCTGTACCCAACAGTACTGTACCCCAGTATATACAGTGACAGAACTGTACCCAACAGTACTGTACCACAGTATATACAGTGACAGACCTGTACCCAACAGTACTGTACTCCAGTGTTATACAGTGACTGACCTGTACCCATTAGTACTGTACCCCAGTGTTATACAGTGACAGACCTGTACCCATCAGTACTGTACCCCAGTGTTATACAGTGACAGACCTCTACCCAACAGTACTGTACCCCAGTGTATACAGTGACAGACCTGTACCCAACAGTACTGTACCCCAGTATATACAGTGACAGAACTGTACCCAACAGTACTGTACACCAGTATATACAGTGACAGAACTGTACACAACAGTACTGTACCCCAGTGTTATACAGTGACTGACCTGTACGCAACAGTACTGTACCCCAGTGTATACAGTGACAGACCTGTACCCAACAGTACTGTACCCCAATGTATACAGTGACAGACCTGTACCCAACAGTACTGTACCCCAGTATATACAGTGACAGAACTGTACCCAACAGTACTGTACCCCAGTATATACAGTGACAGACCTGTACCCATTAGTACTGTACCCCAGTGTTATACAGTGACTGACCTGTACCCAACAGTACTGTACCCCAGTGTTATACAGAGACAGACGCGTACCCACCAGTACTGTACCCCAGTGTTATACAGTGACAGACCTGTACCCATCAGTACTGTACCCCAGTGTTATACAGTGACAGACCTGTACCCGACAGTACTGTACCCCAGTGTTATACAGTGACAGACCTGTACCCAACAGTACTGTACCCCAGTGTTATACAGAGACAGACGCGTACCCACCAGTACTGTACCCCAGTGTTATACAGTGACAGACCTGTACCCAACAGTACTGTACCCCAGTGTTATAATGACAGACGTGTACCCAACAGTACTGTACCCCAGTGTTATACAGTGACAGACCTGTACCCAACAGTACTGTACCCCAGTGTTATAATGACAGACGTGTACCCAACAGTACTGTACCCCAGTATATACAGTGACAGACATGTACCCAACAGTACTGTACCCCAGTGTGATACAGTGACAGACCTGTTCCCATCAGTACTGTACCCCAGTGTTATAGTGACAGACCTGTTCCCATCAGTACTGTACCCCAGTATATACAGTGACAGACCTGTACCCAACAGTACTGTACCCCAGTGTTATAGTGATAGACCTGTACCCAACAGTACTGTACCCCAGTATATACAGTGACAGACCTGTACCCAACAGTACTGTACCCCAGTGTTATACAGTGACAGACCTGTACCCAACAGTACTGTACCCCAGTGTTACAGTGACAGACCTGTACCCAACAGTACTGTACCCCAGTGTTATACAGTGACAGACCTGTTCCCATCAGTACTGTACCCCAGTGTTATAGTGACAGACCTGTACCCAACAGTACTGTACCCCAGTGTTACAGTGACAGACCTGTACCCAACAGTACTGTACCCCAGTGTTACAGTGACAGACCTGTACCCAACAGTACTGTACCCCAGTGTTATACAGTGACAGACCTGTTCCCATCAGTACTGTACCCCAGTGTTATAGTGACAGACCTGTACCGAACAGTACTGTACCCCAGTGTTACAGTGACAGACCTGTACCCAACAGTACTGTACCCCAGTGTTATAGTGACAGAACTGTACCCAACAGTACTGTACCCCAGTGTTATACAGTGACAGACCTGTACCCAACAGTACTGTACCCCAGTGTTATACAGTGACAGACCTGTACCCAACAGTACTGTACCCCAGTGTTATAGTGACAGATCTGTACCCAACAGTACTGTACCCCAGTGTTATACAGTGACAGACCTGTACCCAACAGTACTGTACCCCAGTGTTATAGTGACAGACCTGTACCCAACAGTACTGTACCCCAGTGTTATACAGTGACAGACCTGTACCCAACAGTACTGCACCCCAGTGATATACAGTGACAGACCTGTACCCAACAGTACTGTACCCCAGTGTTATACAGTGACAGACCTGTACCCAACAGTACTGTACCCCAGTGTTATAGTGACAGATCTGTACCCAACAGTACTGTACCCCAGTGTTATACAGTGACAGACCTGTACCCAACAGTACTGTACCCCAGTGTTATAATGACAGACGTGTACCCAACAGTACTGTACCCCAGTGTGATAGTGACAGACCTGTACCCAACAGTACTGTACCCCAGTGTTATAATGACAGACCTGTACCCAACAGTACTGTACCCCAGTGTTATACAGTGACAGACCTGCACCCAACAGTACTGTAACCCAGTGTTATAATGACAGACGTGTACCCATCAGTACTGTACCCCAGTATATACAGTGACAGACCTGTACCCAACAGTACTGCACCCCAGTATATACAGTGACAGAACTGTACCCAACAGTACTGTACCCAGTATATACAGTGACTGACCTGTACACAACAGTACTGTACCCCAGTGTTATACAGTGACACACCTGTACCCAACAGTACTGTACCCCAAAATATACAGTGACAGAACTGTACCCAACAGTACTGTACCCCAGTGTTATACAGTGACAGACCTGTACCCAACAGTACTTTACCCCAGTGTTAAAGTGACAGATCTGTACCCAACAGTACTGTACCCCAGTGTTATACAGTGACAGACCTGTACCCAACAGTACTGTACCCCAGTGTTATAGTGACAGACCTGTACCCAACAGTACTGTACCACAGTGTTATACAGTGACAGACCTGTACCCAACAGTACTGCACCCCAGTGATATACAGTGACAGACCTGTACCCAGCAGTACTGTACCCCAGTGTTATACAGTGACAGACCTGTACCCAACAGTACTGTACCCCAGTGTTATAGTGACAGATCTGTACCCAACAGTACTGTACCCCAGTGTTATACAGTGACAGACCTGTACCCAACAGTACTGTACCCCAGTGTTATACAGTGACAGACCTGTACCCAACAGTACTGTACCCGAGTGTTATACAGTGACAGACCTGTACCCAACAGTACTGTACCCCAGTATATACAGTGACAGACCTGTACCCAACAGTACTGTACCCCAGTGTTATACAGTGACAGACCTGTACCCAACAGTACTGTACCCCAGTATATACAGTGACAGACCTGTACCCAACAGTACTGTACCCCAGTGTTATACAGTGACAGACCTGTACCCAACAGTACTGTACCCCAGTGTTATAGTGACAGACCTGTACCCAACAGTACTGTACCCCAGTATATACAGTGACAGACCTGTCCCCAACAGTACTGTACCCCAGTGTTATACAGTGACAGACCTGTTCCCATCAGTACTGTACCCCTGTGTTATAGTGACAGACCTGTTCCCATCAGTACTGTACCCCAGTGTTATACAGTGACAGACCTGTTCCCATCAGTACTGTACCCCAGTATATACAGTGACAGACCTGTACCCAACAGTACTGTACCCCAGTGTTATACAGTGACAGACCTGTACCCAACAGTACTGTACCCCAGTATATACAGTGACAGACCTGTACCCAACAGTACTGTACCCCAGTGTTATACAGTGACAGACCTGTACCCAACAGTACTGTACCCCAGTGTTATACAGTGACAGACCTGTACCCAACAGTACTGTACCCCAGTATTTACAGTGACAGACCTGTCCCCAACAGTACTGTACCCCAGTGTTATACAGTGACAGACCTGTACCCAACAGTACTGTACCCCAGTGTTATACAGTGACAGACCTGTACCCAACAGTACTGTACCCCAGTGTTATACAGTGACAGACCTGTACCCAACAGTACTGTACCCCAGTGTTACACAGTGACAGACCTGTACCCAACAGTACTGTACCCCAGTGTTACACAGTGACAGACCTGTACCCAACAGTACTGTACCCCAGTGTTACACAGTGACAGACCTGTACCCAACAGTACTGTACCCCAGTGTTATACAGTGACAGACCTGTACCCAACAGTACTGTACCCCAGTATATACAGTGACAGAACTGTACCCAACAGTACTGTACCACAGTATATACAGTGACAGACCTGTACCCAACAGTACTGTACTCCAGTGTTATACAGTGACTGACCTGTACCCATTAGTACTGTACCCCAGTGTTATACAGTGACAGACCTGTACCCATCAGTACTGTACCCCAGTGTTATACAGTGACAGACCTCTACCCAACAGTACTGTACCCCAGTGTATACAGTGACAGACCTGTACCCAACAGTACTGTACCCCAGTATATACAGTGACAGAACTGTACCCAACAGTACTGTACCCCAGTATATACAGTGACAGAACTGTACCCAACAGTACTGTACCCCAGTGTTATACAGTGACTGACCTGTACGCAACAGTACTGTACCCCAGTGTATACAGTGACAGACCTGTACCCAACAGTACTGTACCCCAATGTATACAGTGACAGACCTGTACCCAACAGTACTGTACCCCAGTATATACAGTGACAGAACTGTACCCAACAGTACTGTACCCCAGTATATACAGTGACAGACCTGTACCCATTAGTACTGTACCCCAGTGTTATACAGTGACTGACCTGTACCCAACAGTACTGTACCCCAGTGTTATACAGAGACAGACGCGTACCCACCAGTACTGTACCCCAGTGTTATACAGTGACAGACCTGTACCCATCAGTACTGTACCCCAGTGTTATACAGTGACAGACCTGTACCCGACAGTACTGTACCCCAGTGTTATACAGTGACAGACCTGTACCCAACAGTACTGTACCCCAGTGTTATACAGAGACAGACGCGTACCCACCAGTACTGTACCCCAGTGTTATACAGTGACAGACCTGTACCCAACAGTACTGTACCCCAGTGTTATAATGACAGACGTGTACCCAACAGTACTGTACCCCAGTGTTATACAGTGACAGACCTGTACCCAACAGTACTGTACCCCAGTGTTATAATGACAGACGTGTACCCAACAGTACTGTACCCCAGTATATACAGTGACAGACATGTACCCAACAGTACTGTACCCCAGTGTGATACAGTGACAGACCTGTTCCCATCAGTACTGTACCCCAGTGTTATAGTGACAGACCTGTTCCCATCAGTACTGTACCCCAGTATATACAGTGACAGACCTGTACCCAACAGTACTGTACCCCAGTGTTATAGTGATAGACCTGTACCCAACAGTACTGTACCCCAGTATATACAGTGACAGACCTGTACCCAACAGTACTGTACCCCAGTGTTATACAGTGACAGACATGTACCCAACAGTACTGTACCCCAGTGTTACAGTGACAGACCTGTACCCAACAGTACTGTACCCCAGTGTTATACAGTGACAGACCTGTTCCCATCAGTACTGTACCCCAGTGTTATAGTGACAGACCTGTACCCAACAGTACTGTACCCCAGTGTTACAGTGACAGACCTGTACCCAACAGTACTGTACCCCAGTGTTACAGTGACAGACCTGTACCCAACAGTACTGTACCCCAGTGTTATACAGTGACAGACCTGTTCCCATCAGTACTGTACCCCAGTGTTATAGTGACAGACCTGTACCGAACAGTACTGTACCCCAGTGTTACAGTGACAGACCTGTACCCAACAGTACTGTACCCCAGTGTTATAGTGACAGAACTGTACCCAACAGTACTGTACCCCAGTGTTATACAGTGACAGACCTGTACCCAACAGTACTGTACCCCAGTGTTATACAGTGACAGACCTGTACCCAACAGTACTGTACCCCAGTGTTATAGTGACAGATCTGTACCCAACAGTACTGTACCCCAGTGTTATACAGTGACAGACCTGTACCCAACAGTACTGTACCCCAGTGTTATAGTGACAGACCTGTACCCAACAGTACTGTACCCCAGTGTTATACAGTGACAGACCTGTACCCAACAGTACTGCACCCCAGTGATATACAGTGACAGACCTGTACCCAACAGTACTGTACCCCAGTGTTATACAGTGACAGACCTGTACCCAACAGTACTGTACCCCAGTGTTATAGTGACAGATCTGTACCCAACAGTACTGTACCCCAGTGTTATACAGTGACAGACCTGTACCCAACAGTACTGTACCCCAGTGTTATACAGTGACAGACCTGTACCCAACAGTACTGTACCCGAGTGTTATACAGTGACAGACCTGTACCCAACAGTACTGTACCCCAGTATATACAGTGACAGACCTGTACCCAACAGTACTGTACCCCAGTGTTATACAGTGACAGACCTGTACCCAACAGTACTGTACCCCAGTATATACAGTGACAGACCTGTACCCAACAGTACTGTACCCCAGTGTTATACAGTGACAGACCTGTACCCAACAGTACTGTACCCCAGTGTTATACAGTGACAGACCTGTACCCAACAGTACTGTACCCCAGTGTTATACAGTGACAGACCTGTACCCAACAGTACTGTACCCCAGTGTTATACAGTGACAGACCTGTACCCAACAGTACTGTACCCCAGTATATACAGTGACAGACCTGTACCCAACAGTACTGTACCCCAGTATATACAGTGACAGACCTGTACCCAACAGTACTGTACCCCAGTGTTATACAGTGACAGACCTGTACCCAACAGTACTGTACCCCAGTGTTATACAGTAACAGACCTGTACCCAACAGTACTGTACCCCAGTGTTATACAGTGACAGACCTGTACCCAACAGTACTGTACCCCAGTGTTATACAGTGACAGACCTGTACCCAACAGTACTGTACCCCAGTGTTATACAGTGACAGACCTGTACCCAACAGTACTGTACCCCAGTATATACAGTGACAGACCTGTACCCAACAGTACTGTGCCCCAGTATATACAGTGACAGACCTGTTCCCATCAGTACTGTACACCAGTGTTATACAGTGACAGACCTGTACCCAACAGTACTGTTCCCCAGTATATACAGTGAAAGACCTGTACCCAACAGTACTGTACCCCAGTGTTATAGTGACAGACCTGTACCCAACAGTACTGTACCCCAGTATATACAGTGACAGACCTGTCCCCAACAGTACTGTACCCCAGTGTTATACAGTGACAGACCTGTTCCCATCAGTACTGTACCCCAGTGTTATAGTGACAGACCTGTACCCAACAGTACTGTACCCCAGTGTTATACAGTGACAGACCTGTACCCAACAGTACTGTACCCCAGTATATACAGTGACAGACCTGTACCCAACAGTACTGTACCCCAGTGTTATACAGTGACAGACCTGTACCCAACAGTACTGTACCCCAGTGTTATACAGTGACAGACCTGTACCCAACAGTACTGTACCCCAGTGTTATAGTGACAGACCTGTACCCAACAGTACTGTACCCCAGTATATACAGTGACAGACCTGTCCCCAACAGTACTGTACCCCAGTGTTATACAGTGACAGACCTGTTCCCATCAGTACTGTACCCCAGTGTTATAGTGACAGACCTGTTCCCATCAGTACTGTACCCCAGTGTTATACAGTGACAGACCTGTTCCCATCAGTACTGCACCCCAGTGTTATAGTGACAGACCTGTTCCCATCAGTACTGTACCCCAGTATATACAGTGACAGACCTGTACCCAACAGTACTGTACCCCAGTGTTATACAGTGACAGACCTGTACCCAACAGTACTGTACCCCAGTGTTATACAGTGACAGACCTGTACCCAACAGTACTGTACCCCAGTATATACAGTGACAGACCTGTACCCAACAGTACTGTACCCCAGTGTTATACAGTGACAGACCTGTACCCAACAGTACTGTACCCCAGTGTTATACAGTGACAGACCTGTACCCAACAGTACTGTACCCCAGTGTTATACAGTGACAGACCTGTTCCCATCAGTACTGTACCCCAGTGTTATAGTGACAGACCTGTACCGAACAGTACTGTACCCCAGTGTTACAGTGACAGACCTGTACCCAACAGTACTGTACCCCAGTGTTATAGTGACAGAACTGTACCCAACAGTACTGTACCCCAGTGTTATACAGTGACAGACCTGTACCCAACAGTACTGTACCCCAGTGTTATACAGTGACAGACCTGTACCCAACAGTACTGTACCCCAGTGTTATAGTGACAGATCTGTACCCAACAGTACTGTACCCCAGTGTTATACAGTGACAGACCTGTACCCAACAGTACTGTACCCCAGTGTTATAGTGACAGACCTGTACCCAACAGTACTGTACCCCAGTGTTATACAGTGACAGACCTGTACCCAACAGTACTGCACCCCAGTGATATACAGTGACAGACCTGTACCCAACAGTACTGTACCCCAGTGTTATACAGTGACAGACCTGTACCCAACAGTACTGTACCCCAGTGTTATAGTGACAGATCTGTACCCAACAGTACTGTACCCCAGTGTTATACAGTGACAGACCTGTACCCAACAGTACTGTACCCCAGTGTTATACAGTGACAGACCTGTACCCAACAGTACTGTACCCGAGTGTTATACAGTGACAGACCTGTACCCAACAGTACTGTACCCCAGTATATACAGTGACAGACCTGTACCCAACAGTACTGTACCCCAGTGTTATACAGTGACAGACCTGTACCCAACAGTACTGTACCCCAGTATATACAGTGACAGACCTGTACCCAACAGTACTGTACCCCAGTGTTATACAGTGACAGACCTGTACCCAACAGTACTGTACCCCAGTGTTATACAGTGACAGACCTGTACCCAACAGTACTGTACCCCAGTGTTATACAGTGACAGACCTGTACCCAACAGTACTGTACCCCAGTGTTATACAGTGACAGACCTGTACCCAACAGTACTGTACCCCAGTGTTATACAGTGACAGACCTGTACCCAACAGTACTGTACCCCAGTATATACAGTGACAGACCTGTACCCAACAGTACTGTACCCCAGTATATACAGTGACAGACCTGTACCCAACAGTACTGTACCCCAGTGTTATACAGTGACAGACCTGTACCCAACAGTACTGTACCCCAGTGTTATACAGTAACAGACCTGTACCCAACAGTACTGTACCCCAGTGTTATACAGTGACAGACCTGTACCCAACAGTACTGTACCCCAGTGTTATACAGTGACAGACCTGTACCCAACAGTACTGTACCCCAGTGTTATACAGTGACAGACCTGTACCCAACAGTACTGTACCCCAGTATATACAGTGACAGACCTGTACCCAACAGTACTGTGCCCCAGTATATACAGTGACAGACCTGTTCCCATCAGTACTGTACACCAGTGTTATACAGTGACAGACCTGTACCCAACAGTACTGTTCCCCAGTATATACAGTGAAAGACCTGTACCCAACAGTACTGTACCCCAGTGTTATAGTGACAGACCTGTACCCAACAGTACTGTACCCCAGTATATACAGTGACAGACCTGTCCCCAACAGTACTGTACCCCAGTGTTATACAGTGACAGACCTGTTCCCATCAGTACTGTACCCCAGTGTTATAGTGACAGACCTGTACCCAACAGTACTGTACCCCAGTGTTATACAGTGACAGACCTGTACCCAACAGTACTGTACCCCAGTATATACAGTGACAGACCTGTACCCAACAGTACTGTACCCCAGTGTTATACAGTGACAGACCTGTACCCAACAGTACTGTACCCCAGTGTTATACAGTGACAGACCTGTACCCAACAGTACTGTACCCCAGTGTTATAGTGACAGACCTGTACCCAACAGTACTGTACCCCAGTATATACAGTGACAGACCTGTCCCCAACAGTACTGTACCCCAGTGTTATACAGTGACAGACCTGTTCCCATCAGTACTGTACCCCAGTGTTATAGTGACAGACCTGTTCCCATCAGTACTGTACCCCAGTGTTATACAGTGACAGACCTGTTCCCATCAGTACTGCACCCCAGTGTTATAGTGACAGACTTGTTCCCATCAGTACTGTACCCCAGTATATACAGTGACAGACCTGTACCCAACAGTACTGTACCCCAGTGTTATACAGTGACAGACCTGTACCCAACAGTACTGTACCCCAGTGTTATACAGTGACAGACCTGTACCCAACAGTACTGTACCCCAGTATATACAGTGACAGACCTGTACCCAACAGTACTGTACCCCAGTGTTATACAGTGACAGACCTGTACCCAACAGTACTGTACCCCAGTGTTATACAGTGACAGACCTGTACCCAACAGTACTGTACCCCAGTGTTATAGTGACAGACCTGTACCCAACAGTACTGTACCCCAGTATTTACAGTGACAGACCTGTCCCCAACAGTACTGTACCCCAGTGTTATACAGTGACAGACCTGTACCCAACAGTACTGTACCCCAGTGTTATACAGTGACAGACCTGTACCCAACAGTACTGTACCCCAGTGTTATACAGTGACAGACCTGTACCCAACAGTACTGTACCCCAGTATATACAGTGACAGACCTGTACCCAACAGTACTGTACCCCAGTGTTATAGTGACAGACCTGTACCCAACAGTACTGTACCCCAGTGTTATACAGTGACAGACCTGTACCCAACAGTACTGTACCCCAGTGTTATACAGTGACAGACCTGTACCCAACAGTACTGTACCCCAGTATATACAGTGACAGACCTGTACCCAACAGTACTGTACCCCAGTGTTATACAGTGACAGACCTGTACCCATCAGTACTGTACCCCAGTGTTATACAGTGACAGACCTGTACCCAACAGTACTGTACCCCAGTGTTACACAGTGACAGACCTGTACCCAACAGTACTGTACCCCAGTGTTATACAGTGACAGACCTGTACCCAACAGTACAGTACCCCAGTACATACAGTGACAGAACTGTACCCAACAGTACTGTACCCCAGTATATACAGTGACAGACCTGTACCCAACAGTACTGTACTCCAGTGTTATACAGTGACTGACCTGTACCCATTAGTACTGTACCCCAGTGTTATACAGTGACAGACCTGTACCCATCAGTACTGTACCCCAGTGTTATACAGTGACAGACCTCTACCCAACAGTACTGTACCCCAGTGTATACAGTGACAGACCTGTACCCAACAGTACTGTACCCCAGTATATACAGTGACAGAACTGTACCCAACAGTACTGTACCCCAGTATATACAGTGACAGAACTGTACCCAACAGTACTGTACCCCAGTGTTATACAGTGACTGACCTGTACGCAACAGTACTGTACCCCAGTGTATACAGTGACAGACCTGTACCCAACAGTACTGTACCCCAATGTATACAGTGACAGACCTGTACCCAACAGTACTGTACCCCAGTATATACAGTGACAGAACTGTACCCAACAGTACTGTACCCCAGTATATACAGTGACAGACCTGTACCCATTAGTACTGTACCCCAGTGTTATACAGTGACTGACCTGTACCCAACAGTACTGTACCCCAGTGTTATACAGAGACAGACGCGTACCCACCAGTACTGTACCCCAGTGTTATACAGTGACAGACCTGTACCCATCAGTACTGTACCCCAGTGTTATACAGTGACAGACCTGTACCCGACAGTACTGTACCCCAGTGTTATACAGTGACAGACCTGTACCCAACAGTACTGTACCCCAGTGTTATACAGAGACAGACGCGTACCCACCAGTACTGTACCCCAGTGTTATACAGTGACAGACCTGTACCCAACAGTACTGTACCCCAGTGTTATAATGACAGACGTGTACCCAACAGTACTGTACCCCAGTGTTATACAGTGACAGACCTGTACCCAACAGTACTGTACCCCAGTGTTATAATGACAGACGTGTACCCAACAGTACTGTACCCCAGTATATACAGTGACAGACATGTACCCAACAGTACTGTACCCCAGTGTGATACAGTGACAGACCTGTTCCCATCAGTACTGTACCCCAGTGTTATAGTGACAGACCTGTTCCCATCAGTACTGTACCCCAGTATATACAGTGACAGACCTGTACCCAACAGTACTGTACCCCAGTGTTATAGTGATAGACCTGTACCCAACAGTACTGTACCCCAGTATATACAGTGACAGACCTGTACCCAACAGTACTGTACCCCAGTGTTATACAGTGACAGACATGTACCCAACAGTACTGTACCCCAGTGTTACAGTGACAGACCTGTACCCAACAGTACTGTACCCCAGTGTTATACAGTGACAGACCTGTTCCCATCAGTACTGTACCCCAGTGTTATAGTGACAGACCTGTACCCAACAGTACTGTACCCCAGTGTTACAGTGACAGACCTGTACCCAACAGTACTGTACCCCAGTGTTATAGTGACAGACCTGTTCCCATCAGTACTGTACCCCAGTGTTATACAGTGACAGACCTGTACCCAACAGTACTGTACCCCAGTGTTACAGTGACAGACCTGTACCCAACAGTACTGTACCCCAGTGTTATACAGTGACAGACCTGTTCCCATCAGTACTGTACCACAGTGTTATAGTGACAGACCTGTACCGAACAGTACTGTACCCCAGTATTACAGTGACAGACCTGTACCCAACAGTACTGTACCCCAGTGTTATTGTGACAGACCTGTACCCAACAGTACTGTACCCCAGTGTTATACAGTGACAGACCATTCCCCATCAGTACTGTACCCCAGTGTTATACAGTGACAGACCTGTACCCAACAGTACTGTACCCCAGTATATACAGTGACAGACCCGTCCCCATCAGTACTGTACCCCAGTGTTATACAGTGACAGACCCTTCCCCATCAGTACTGTACCCCAGTGTTATACAGTGACAGACCCTTCCCCATCAGTACTGTACCCCAGTGTTATACAGTGACAGACCTGTACCCAACAGTACTGTACCCCAGTGTTATACAGTGACAGACCTTTACCCAACAGTACTGTACCCCAGTGTTATACAGTGACAGACCTGTACCCAACAGTACTGTACCCCAGTGTTATCCAGTGACAGACCTGTACCCAACAGTACTGTACCCCAGTGTTATAGTGACAGATCTGTACCCAACAGTACTGTACCCCAGTGTTATACAGTGACAGACCTGTACCCAACAGTACTGTACCCCAGTGTTATAATGACAGACGTGTACCCAACAGTACTGCACCCCAGTATATACAGTGACAGAACTGTTCCCAACAGTACTGTACCCCAGTGTTATAATGACAGACGTGTACCCAACAGTACTGTACCCCAGTGTGATAGTGACAGACCTGTACCCAACAGTACTGTACCCCAGTGTTATAATGACAGACCTGTACCAACAGTACTGTACCCCAGTGATATACAGTGACAGAACTGCACCCAACAGTACTGTACCCCAGTGTTATACAGTGACAGACCTGTACCCAACAGTACTGTACCCCAGTGTTATACAGTGACAGACCTGTACCCAACAGTACTGTACCCCAGTGCTATAATGACAGACGTGTACCCATCAGTACTGTACCCCAGTATATACAGTGACAGACCTGTACCCAACAGTCCTGCACCCCAGTATATACAGTGACAGAACTGTACCCAACAGTACTGTACCCAGTATATACAGTGACTGACCTGTACCCAACAGTACTGTACCCCAGTGTTATACAGTGACAGACCTGTACCCAACAGTACTGTACCCCAGTATATACAGTGACAGAACTGTACCCAACAGTACTGTACCCCAGTGTTATACAGTGACAGACCTGTACCCAACAGTACTGTACCCCAGTGTTATACAGTGACAGACCTGTACCCAACAGTACTGTACCCCAGTGTTATACAGTGACAGACCTGTACCCAACAGTACTGTACCCCAGTGTTATAGTGACAGAACTGTACCCAACAGTACTGTACCCCAGTGTTATACAGTGACAGACCTGTACCCAACAGTACTGTACCCCAGTGTTATAGTGACAGACCTGTACCCAACAGTACTGTACCCCAGTGTTATAGTGACAGACCTGTACCCAACAGTACTGTACCCCAGTGTTATACAGTGACAGACCTGTACCCAACAGTACTGCACCCCAGTGATATACAGTGACAGACCTGTACCCAACAGTACTGTACCCCAGTATATACAGTGAAAGACCTGTACCCAACAGTACTGTACCCCAGAGTTATAGTGACAGATCTGTACCCAACAGTACTGTACCCCAGTGTTATAGTGACGGAGCTGTACCCAACAGTACTGTACCCCAGTATATACAGTGACAGACCTGTACCCAACAGAACTGTACCCCAGTGTTATACAGTGACAGACCTGTACCCAACAGTACTGTACCCCAGTGTTATACAGTGACAGACCTGTACCCAACAGTACTGTACCCCAGTGTTACACAGTGACAGACCTGTACCCAACAGTACTGTACCCCAGTGTTATACAGTGACAGACCTGTCCCCAACAGTACTGTACCCCAGTGTTATACAGTGACAGACCTGTACCCAACAGTACTGTACCCCAGTGTTATACAGTGACAGACCTGTACCCAACAGTACTGTACCCCAGTGTTATAGTGACAGACCTGTACCCAACAGTACTGTACCCCAGTGTTATAGTGACAGACCTGTACCCAACAGTACTGTACCCCAGTATATACAGTGACAGACCTGTACCCAACAGTACTGTACCCCAGTATATACAGTGACAGACCTGTACCCAACAGTACTGTACCCCAGTATATACAGTGACAGACCTGTACCCAACAGTACTGTACCCCAGTGTTATAGTGACAGACCTGTACCCAACAGTACTGTACCCCAGTATATACAGTGACAGACCTGTACCCAACAGTACTGTACCCCAGTATATACAGTGACAGACCTGTACCCAACAGTACTGTACCCCAGTGTTATACAGTGACAGACCTGTACCCAACAGTACTGTACCCCAGTATATACAGTGACAGACCTCTACCCAACAGTACTGTACCCCAGTGTTATACAGTGACAGTCCTGTACCCAACCGTACTGTACCCCAGTGTTATACAGTGACAGACCTGTACCCAACAGTACTGTACCCCAGTGTTATACAGTGACAGACCTGTACCCAACAGTACTGTACCCCAGTGTTATACAGTGACAGACCTGTACCCAACAGTACTGTACCCCAGTGTTATACAGTGACAGACCTGTACCCAACAGTACTGTACCCCAGTATATACAGTGACAGACCTGTACCCAACAGTACTGTACCCCAGTATATAGAGTGACAGACCTGTTCCAATCAGTACTGTACCCCAGTGTTATACAGTGACAGACCTGTACCCAACACTACTGTACCCCAGTATATACAGTGACAGACCTGTACCCAACAGTACTGTACCCCAGTGTTATAGTGACAGACCTGTACCCAACAGTACTGTACCCCAGTATATACAGTGACAGACCTGTCCCCAACAGTACTGTACCCCAGTGTTATACAGTGACAGACCTGTTCCCATCAGTACTGTACCTCTGTGTTATAGTGACAGATCTGTACCCAACAGTACTGTACCCAGTATATACAGTGACAGACCTGTACCCACCAGTACTGTACCCCAGTGTTACAGTGACAGACCCATCCCCACCAGTACTGTACCCCAGTGTTATACAGTGACAGACCTGTACCCAACATTACTGTACCCCAGTGTTACAGTGACAGACCAGTACCCAACAGTACTGTACCCCAGTGTTATAGTGACAGACCTGTACCCAACAGTACTGCACCCCAGTGTTATACAGTGACAGATCTGTACCCAACAGTACTGTACCCCACTGTTATACAGTGACAGACCTGTACCCAACAGTACTGCACCCCAGTGTTATACAGTAACAGACCTGTCCCCACCAGTACTGTACCCCAGTGTTATAGTGACAGATCTGTGCCCAACAGTACTGTACCCCAGTGTTATACAGTGACAGACCTGTACCCAACAGTACTGTACCCCAGTATATACAGTGACAGACCTGTACCCAACAGTACTGTGCCCCAGTGTTATAGTGACAGATCTGTACCCAACAGTACTGTACCCCAGTGTTATACAGTGACAGACCTGTACCCAACAGTACTGCACCCCAATGTTATACAGTGACAGACCTGTCCCCACCAGTACTGTACCCCAGTGTTATAGTGACAGATCTGTACCCAACAGTACTGTACCCCAGTGTTATAGTGACAGACCTGTACCCAACAGTACTGTACCCCAGTGTTATACAGTGACAGACCTGTACCCAACAGTACTGTACCTCAGTATATACAGTGACAGACCTGTACGCAACAGTACTGTACCCCAGTGTTATACAGTGACTGACCTGTACCCAACAGTACTGTACCCCAGTGTTATAGTGACAGACCTGTACCCAACAGTACTGTACACCAGTGTTATACAGTGACAGACCTGTACCCAACAGTACTGTACCCCAGTGTTATACAGTGACAGACCTGTACCCAACAGTACTGTACCCCAGTATATACAGTGACAGACCTGTACCCAACAGTACTGTACCCCAGTGTTATACAGTGACAGACCTGTACCCAACAGTACTGTACCCCAGTGTTATACAGAGACAGACCTGTACCCAACAGTACTGTACCCCAGTGTTATAGTGACAGACCTGTACCCAACAGTACTGTACCCCAGTATATACAGTGACAGACCTGTACCCAACAGTACTGTACCCCAGTGTTATACAGTGACAGACCTGTACCCAACAGTACTGTACCCCAGTATATACAGTGACAGATATGTACCCAACAGTACTGTACCCCAGTGTTATAGTGACAGACCAGTACCCAACAGTACTGTACCCCAGTGTTATAGTGACAGAGCAGTACCCAACAGTACTGTACCCCAGTGTTATAGTGATAGACCTGTACCCATTAGTACTGTACCCCAGTATATACAGTGACAGACCTGTACCCATTAGTACTGTACCCCAGTGTTATAGTGACAGACCAGTACCCAACAGTACTGTACCCCAGTGTTATAGTGATAGACCTGTACCCAACAGTACTGTACCCCAGTGTTATAGTGATAGACCTGTACCCAACAGTACTGTACCCCAGTGTTATACAGTGACAGACCTGTACCCAACAGTACTGTACCCCAGTGTTATACAGTGACAGACCTGTACCCATTAGAACTGTACCCCAGTATATACCTGACAGACCTGTACCCAACAGTACTGTACCCCAGTGTTATACAGTGACAGACCTGTACCCAACAGTACTGTACCCCAGTGTTATACAGTGACAGACCTGTACCCAACAGTACTGTACCCCAGTGTTATACAGTGACAGACCTGTACCCATTAGTACTGTACCCCAGTGTTATACAGTGACAGACCTGTACCCATTAGTACTGTACCCCAGTGTTATACAGTGACAGACCTGTACCCAACAGTACTGTACCCCAGTGTTATAGTGAGAGACCTGTACCCAACAGTACTGTACCCCAGTGTTACAGTGACAGACCTGTACCCAACAGTACTGTACCCCAGTGTTACAGTGACAGACCCATCCCCACCAGTACTGTACCCCAGTGTTATACAGTGACAGACCTGTACCCAACAGTACTGTACCCCAGTGTTACAGTGACAGACCTGTACCCAGCAGTACTGTACCCCAGTATATACAGTGACAGACCTGTACCCAACAGTACTGTACCCCAGTGTTATAGTGACAGACCTGTACCCAACAGTACTGTACCCCAGTGTTATAGTGACAGACCTGTACCCAACAGTACTGTACCCCAGTGTTATACAGTGACAGACCTGTACCCAACAGTACTGTACCCCAGTGTTATACAGTGACAGACCTGTACCCAACAGTACTGTACCCCAGTGTTATACAGTGACAGACCTGTACCCAACAGTACTGTACCCCAGTGTTATACAGTGACAGACCTGTACCCAACAGTACTGTACCCCAGTGTTATACAGTGACAGACCTGTACCCAACAGTACTGTACCCCAGTATATACAGTGACAGAGCTGTTCCCAACAGTACTGTACCCCAGTGTTATACAGTGACAGACCTGTACCCAACAGTACTGTACCCCAGTGTTATACAGTGACAGACCTGTACCCAACAGTACTGTACCCCAGTGTTATACAGTGACAGACCTGTACCCAACAGTACTGTACCCCAGTATATACAGTGACAGACCTGTACCCAATAGTACTGTACCCCAGTGTTATACACTGACTGACCTGTACCCATCAGTACTGTACCCCAGTGTTATAGTGACAGACCTGTACCCAACAGTACTGTACCCCAGTGTTATACAGTGACAGACCTGTCCCCATTAGTTCTGTACCCCAGTATATACAGTGACAGACCTGGACCCATTAGTACTGTACCCCAGTATATACAGTGACAGACCTGTCCCCAACAGTACTGTACCCCAGTGTTATACAGTGACAGACCTGTACCCAACAGTACTGTACCCCAGTGTTATACAGTGACAGACCTGTACCCAACAGTACTGTACCCCAGTGTTATACAGTGACAGACCTGTACCCAACAGTACTGTACCCCAGTGTTATACAGTGACAGACCTGTACCCAACAGTACTGTACCCCAGTGTTATAGTGACAGACCTGTACCCAACAGTACTGTACCCCAGTGTTATACAGTGACAGACCTGTACCCAACAGTACTGTACCCCAGTGTTACAGTGACAGACCTGTACCCAACAGTACTGTACCCCAGTGTTATACAGTGACAGACCTGTACCCAACAGTACTGTACCCCAGTGTTATACAGTGACAGACCTGTCCCCAACAGTACTGTACCCCAGTATATACAGTGACAGACCTGTACCCAACAGTACTGTACCCCAGTGTTATAGTGACAGACCTGTACCCATTAGTACTGTACCCCAGTGTTATACAGTGACAGACCTGTACCCATTAGTACTGTACCCCAGTATATACAGTGACAGACCTGTACCCAACAGTACTGTACCCCAGTGTTATACAGTGACAGACCTGTACCCAACAGTACTGTACCCCAGTGTTATACAGTGACAGACCTGTACCCAACAGTACTGTACCCCAGTATATACAGTGACAGACCTGTACCCAACAGTACTGTACCCCAGTGTTATACAGTGACAGACCTGTACCCAACAGTACTGTACCCCAGTGTTATACAGTGACAGACCTGTCCCCAACAGTACTGTACCCCAGTGTTATACAGTGACAGACCTGTACCCATTAGTACTGTACCCCAGTGTTATACAGTGACAGACCTGTACCCAACAGTACTGTACCCCAGTGTTATATTGACAGACCTGTACCAAACAGTACTGTACCCCAGTGTTATACAGTGACAGACAAGTACCCAACAGTACTGTACCCCAGTGTTATAGTGATAGACCTGTACCCATTAGGACTGTACCCCAGTATATACAGTGACAGACCTGTACCCATTAGTACTGTACCCCAGTGTTATACAGTGACAGACCAGTACCCAACAGTACTGTACCCCAGTGTTATAGTGATAGACCTGTACCCATTAGGACTGTACCCCAGTATATACAGTGACAGACCAGTACCCAACAGTACTGTACCCCAGTGTTATAGTGATAGACCTGTACCCAACAGTACTGTACCCCAGTGTTATACAGTGACAGACCTGTACCCAACAGTACTGTACCCCAGTATATACAGTGATGGACCTGTACCCAACAGTACTGTACCCCAGTGTTATACAGTGACAGACCTGTACCCATCAGTACTGTACCCCAGTGTTATACAGTGACAGACCTGTACCCAACAGTACTGTACCCCAGTATATACAGTGACAGACCTGTACCCAACAGTACTGTACCCCAGTGTTACAGTGACAGACCTGCACCCAACAGTACTGTACCCCATTGTTACAGTGACAGACCCATCCCCACCAGTACTGTACCCCAGTGTTATACAGTGACAGACCTGTACCCAACAGTACTGTACCCCAGTGTTATAGTGACAGACCTGTCCCCAACAGGACTGTACCCCAGTGTTATACAGTGACAGACCTGTACCCAACAGTACTGTACCCCAGTGTTATACAGTGACAGACCTGTACCCAACAGTACTGTACCCCAGTGTTATACAGTGAAAGACCTGTACCCAACAGTACTGTACCCCAGTGTTATACAGTGACAGACCTGTACCCAACAGTACTGTACCCCAGTGTTATACAGTGACAGACCTGTACCCAACAGTACTGCACCCCAGTGTTATACAGTGACAGACCTGTACCCAACAGTACTGTACCCGTGTATATACAGTGACAGACCTGTACCCAACAGTACTGTACCCCAGTGTTATACAGTGACAGACCTGTACCCAACAGTACTGTACCCCAGTGTTATACAGTGACAGACCTGTACCCATTAGTACTGTACCCCAGTATATACAGTGACTGACCTGTACCCAACAGTACTGTACCCCAGTGTTATACAGTGACAGACCTGTACCCAACAGTACTGTACCCCAGTGTTATAGTGACAGACCTGTACCCAACAGTACTGTACCCCAGTATATACAGTGACAGACCTGTACCCATTAGTACTGTACCCCAGTGTTATAGTGACAGACCAGTACCCAACAGTACTGTACCCCAGTGTTATAGTGATAGACCTGTACCCATTAGTACTGTACCCCAGTGTTATAGTGACAGACCAGTACCCAACAGTACTGTACCCCAGTGTTATAGTGATAGACCTGTACCCAACAGTACTGTACCCCAGTGTTATAGTGATAGACCTGTACCCATTAGTACTGTACCCCAGTGTTATAGTGACAGACCTGTACCCAACAGTACTGTACCCCAGTATATACAGTGACAGACCTGTACCCAACAGTACTGTACCCCAGTGTTATACAGTGACAGACCTGTACCCAACAGTACTGTACCCCAGTTTTATACAGTGACAGACCTGTACCCAACAGTACTGTACCCCAGTGTTATACAGTGACAGACCTGTACCCAACAGTACTGTACCCCAGTATATACAGTGACAGACCTGTACCCAACAGGACTGTGCCCCAGTGTTATAGTGACAGATCTGTACCCAACAGTACTGTACCCCAGTGTTATACAGTGACAGACCTGTACCCAACAGTACTGTACCCCAGTATATACAGTGACAGACCTGTACCCAACAGTACTGTACCCCAGTGTTATACAGTGACTGACCTGTACCCAACAGTACTGTACCCCAGTGTTATAGTGACAGACCTGTACCCAACAGTACTGTACCCCAGTGTTATACAGTGACAGACCTGTACCCAACAGTACTGTACCCCAGTGTTATACAGTGACAGACCTGTACCCAACAGTACTGTACCCCAGTATATACAGTGACAGACCTGTACCCAACAGTACTGTACCCCAGTGTTATACAGTGACAGACCTGTACCCAACAGTACTGTACCCCAGTGTTATACAGAGACAGACCTGTACCCAACAGTACTGTACCCCAGTGTTATAGTGACAGACCTGTACCCAACAGTACTGTACCCCAGTATATACAGTGACAGACCTGTACCCAACAGTACTGTACCCCAGTGTTATACAGTGACAGACCTGTACCCAACAGTACTGTACCCCAGTATATACAGTGACAGATATGTACCCAACAGTACTGTACCCCAGTGTTATAGTGACAGACCAGTACCCAACAGTACTGTACCCCAGTGTTATAGTGACAGACCAGTACCCAACAGTACTGTACCCCAGTGTTATAGTGATAGACCTGTACCCATTAGTACTGTACCCCAGTATATACAGTGACAGACCTGTACCCATTAGTACTGTACCCCAGTGTTATATTGACAGACCAGTACCCAACAGTACTGTACCCCAGTGTTATAGTGATAGACCTGTACCCAACAGTACTGTACCCCAGTGTTATAGTGATAGACCTGTACCCATTAGTACTGTACCCCAGTATATACCTGACAGACCTGTACCCAACAGTACTGTACCCCAGTGTTATACAGTGACAGACCTGTACGCAACAGTACTGTACCCCAGTGTTATACAGTGACAGACCTGTACCCAACAGTACTGTACCCCAGTGTTATACAGTGACAGACCTGTACCCATTAGTACTGTACCCCAGTGTTATACAGTGACAGACCTGTACCCATTAGTACTGTACCCCAGTGTTATACAGTGACAGACCTGTACCCAACAGTACTGTACCCCAGTGTTATAGTGACAGACCTGTACCCAACAGTACTGTACCCCAGTGTTACAGTGACAGACCTGTACCCAACAGTACTGTACCCCAGTGTTACAGTGACAGACCCATCCCCACCAGTACTGTACCCCAGTGTTATACAGTGACAGACCTGTACCCAACAGTACTGTACCCCAGTGTTACAGTGACAGACCTGTACCCAGCAGTACTGTACCCCAGTATATACAGTGACAGACCTGTACCCAACAGTACTGTACCCCAGTGTTATACAGTGACAGACCTGTACCCAACAGTACTGTACCCCAGTGTTATAGTGACAGACCTGTACCCAACAGTACTGTACCCCAGTGTTATACAGTGACAGACCTGTACCCAACAGTACTGTACCCCATTGTTATACAGTGACAGACCTGTACCCAACAGTACTGTACCCCAGTGTTATACAGTGACAGACCTGTACCCAACAGTACTGTACCCCAGTGTTATACAGTGACAGACCTGTACCCAACAGTACTGTACCCCAGTGTTATACAGTGACAGACCTGTACCCAACAGTACTGTACCCCAGTATATACAGTGACAGACCTGTTCCCAACAGTACTGTACCCCAGTATATACAGTGACAGACCTGTACCCAATAGTACTGTACCCCAGTGTTATACAGTGACTGACCTGTACCCATCAGTACTGTACCCCAGTGTTATAGTGACAGACCTGTACCCAACAGTACTGTACCCCAGTGTTATACAGTGACAGACCTGTCCCCATTAGTACTGTACCCCAGTATATACAGTGACAGACCTGTACCCATTAGTACTGTACCGCAGTATATACAGTGACAGACCTGTCCCCAACAGTACTGTACCCCAGTGTTATAGTGACAGACCTGTACCCAACAGTACTGTACCCCAGTGTTATAAAGTGACAGACCTGTACCCAACAGTACTGTACCCCAGTGTTACAGTGACAGACCTGTACCCAACAGTACTGTTCCCCAGTGTTATACAGTGACAGACCTGTAACCAACAGTACTGTACCCCAGTGTTATACAGTGACAGACCTGTCCCCAACAGTACTGTACCCCAGTATATACAGTGACAGACCTGTACCCAACAGTACTGTACCCCAGTGTTATAGTGACAGACCTGTACCCATTAGTACTGTACCCCAGTGTTATACAGTGACAGACCTGTACCGAACAGTACTGTACCCCAGTATATACAGTGACAGACCTGTACCCAACAGTACTGTACCCCAGTGTTATACAGTGACAGACCTGTACCCAACAGTACTGTACCCCAGTATATACAGTGACAGACCTGTACCCAACAGTACTGTACCCCAGTGTTATACAGTGACAGACCTGTACCCAACAGTACTGTACCCCAGTGTTATACAGTGACAGACCTGTACCCAACAGTACTGTACCCCAGTGTTATACAGTGACAGACCTGTACCCATTAGTACTGTACCCCAGTGTTATACAGTGACAGACCTGTTCCCATCAGTACTGTACCTCTGTGTTATAGTGACAGATCTGTACCCAACAGTACTGTACCCCAGTGTTATACAGTGACAGACCTGTACCCAACAGTACTGTACCCCAGTGTTATACAGTGACAGACCTGTACCCAACAGTACTGTACCCCAGTGTTACAGTGACAGACCTGTACCCAACAGTACTGTACCCCAGTGTTATACAGTGACAGACCTGTACCCAACAGTACTGTACCCCAGTATATACAGTGACAGATATGTACCCAACAGTACTGTACCCCAGTGTTATAGTGACAGACCAGTACCCAACAGTACTGTACCCCAGTGTTATAGTGACAGACCAGTACCCAACAGTACTGTACCCCAGTGTTATAGTGATAGACCTGTACCCATTAGTACTGTACCCCAGTATATACAGTGACAGACCTGTACCCATTAGTACTGTACCCCAGTGTTATATTGACAGACCAGTACCCAACAGTACTGTACCCCAGTGTTATAGTGATAGACCTGTACCCAACAGTACTGTACCCCAGTGTTATAGTGATAGACCTGTACCCATTAGTACTGTACCCCAGTATATACCTGACAGACCTGTACCCAACAGTACTGTACCCCAGTGTTATACAGTGACAGACCTGTACGCAACAGTACTGTACCCCAGTGTTATACAGTGACAGACCTGTACCCAACAGTACTGTACCCCAGTGTTATACAGTGACAGACCTGTACCCATTTGTACTGTACCCCAGTGTTATACAGTGACAGACCTGTACCCATTAGTACTGTACCCCAGTGTTATACAGTGACAGACCTGTACCCAACAGTACTGTACCCCAGTGTTATAGTGACAGACCTGTACCCAACAGTACTGTACCCCAGTGTTACAGTGACAGACCTGTACCCAACAGTACTGTACCCCAGTGTTACAGTGACAGACCCATCCCCACCAGTACTGTACCCCAGTGTTATACAGTGACAGACCTGTACCCAACAGTACTGTACCCCAGTGTTACAGTGACAGACCTGTACCCAGCAGTACTGTACCCCAGTATATACAGTGACAGACCTGTACCCAACAGTACTGTACCCCAGTGTTATACAGTGACAGACCTGTACCCAACAGTACTGTACCCCAGTGTTATAGTGACAGACCTGTACCCAACAGTACTGTACCCCAGTGTTATACAGTGACAGACCTGTACCCAACAGTACTGTACCCCATTGTTATACAGTGACAGACCTGTACCCAACAGTACTGTACCCCAGTGTTATACAGTGACAGACCTGTACCCAACAGTACTGTACCCCAGTGTTATACAGTGACAGACCTGTACCCAACAGTACTGTACCCCAGTGTTATACAGTGACAGACCTGTACCCAACAGTACTGTACCCCAGTATATACAGTGACAGACCTGTTCCCAACAGTACTGTACCCCAGTATATACAGTGACAGACCTGTACCCAATAGTACTGTACCCCAGTGTTATACAGTGACTGACCTGTACCCATCAGTACTGTACCCCAGTGTTATAGTGACAGACCTGTACCCAACAGTACTGTACCCCAGTGTTATACAGTGACAGACCTGTCCCCATTAGTACTGTACCCCAGTATATACAGTGACAGACCTGTACCCATTAGTACTGTACCGCAGTATATACAGTGACAGACCTGTCCCCAACAGTACTGTACCCCAGTGTTATAGTGACAGACCTGTACCCAACAGTACTGTACCCCAGTGTTATAAAGTGACAGACCTGTACCCAACAGTACTGTACCCCAGTGTTACAGTGACAGACCTGTACCCAACAGTACTGTTCCCCAGTGTTATACAGTGACAGACCTGTAACCAACAGTACTGTACCCCAGTGTTATACAGTGACAGACCTGTCCCCAACAGTACTGTACCCCAGTATATACAGTGACAGACCTGTACCCAACAGTACTGTACCCCAGTGTTATAGTGACAGACCTGTACCCATTAGTACTGTACCCCAGTGTTATACAGTGACAGACCTGTACCGAACAGTACTGTACCCCAGTATATACAGTGACAGACCTGTACCCAACAGTACTGTACCCCAGTGTTATACAGTGACAGACCTGTACCCAACAGTACTGTACCCCAGTATATACAGTGACAGACCTGTACCCAACAGTACTGTACCCCAGTGTTATACAGTGACAGACCTGTACCCAACAGTACTGTACCCCAGTGTTATACAGTGACAGACCTGTACCCAACAGTACTGTACCCCAGTGTTATACAGTGACAGACCTGTACCCATTAGTACTGTACCCCAGTGTTATACAGTGACAGACCTGTTCCCATCAGTACTGTACCTCTGTGTTATAGTGACAGATCTGTACCCAACAGTACTGTACCCCAGTGTTATACAGTGACAGACCTGTACCCACCAGTACTGTACCCCAGTGTTACAGTGACAGACCCATCCCCACCAGTACTGTACCCCAGTGTTATACAGTGACAGACCTGTACCCAACATTACTGTACCCCAGTGTTACAGTGACAGACCAGTACCCAACAGTACTGTACCCCAGTGTTATAGTGACAGACCTGTACCCAACAGTACTGTACCCCAGTGTTATACAGTGACAGATCTGTACCCAACAGTACTGTACCCCACTGTTATACAGTGACAGACCTGTACCCAACAGTACTGCACCCCAGTGTTATACAGTAACAGACCTGTCCCCACCAGTACTGTACCCCAGTGTTATAGTGACAGATCTGTGCCCAACAGTACTGTACCCCAGTGTTATACAGTGACAGACCTGTACCCAACAGTACTGTACCCCAGTATATACAGTGACAGACCTGTACCCAACAGTACTGTGCCCCAGTGTTATAGTGACAGATCTGTACCCAACAGTACTGTACCCCAGTGTTATACAGTGACAGACCTGTACCCAACAGTACTGCACCCCAATGTTATACAGTGACAGACCTGTCCCCACCAGTACTGTACCCCAGTGTTATAGTGACAGATCTGTACCCAACAGTACTGTACCCCAGTGTTATAGTGACAGACCTGTACCCAACAGTACTGTACCCCAGTGTTATACAGTGACAGACCTGTACCCAACAGTACTGTACCTCAGTATATACAGTGAGAGACCTGTACCCAACAGTACTGTACCCCAGTGTTATACAGTGACAGACCTGTACCCATTAGTACTGTACCCCAGTGTTATACAGTGACAGACCTGTTCCCATCAGTACTGTACCTCTGTGTTATAGTGACAGATCTGTACCCAACAGTACTGTACCCAGTATATACAGTGACAGACCTGTACCCACCAGTACTGTACCCCAGTGTTATACAGTGACAGACCTGTACCCAACAGTACTGTACCCCAGTGTTATACAGTGACAGACCCATCCCCACCAGTACTGTACCCCAGTGTTAAACAGTGACAGACCTGTACCCAACATTACTGTACCCCAGTGTTACAGTGACAGACCAGTACCCAACAGTACTGTACCCCAGTGTTATAGTGACAGACCTGTACCCAACAGTACTGTACCCCAGTGTTATACAGTGACAGATCTGTACCCAACAGTACTGTACCCCACTGTTATACAGTGACAGACCTGTACCCAACAGTACTGCACCCCAGTGTTATACAGTAACAGACCTGTCCCCACCAGTACTGTACCCCAGTGTTATAGTGACAGATCTGTGCCCAACAGTACTGTACCCCAGTGTTATACAGTGACAGACCTGTACCCAACAGTACTGTACCCCAGTATATACAGTGACAGACCTGTACCCAACAGTACTGTGCCCCAGTGTTATAGTGACAGATCTGTACCCAACAGTACTGTACCCCAGTGTTATACAGTGACAGACCTGTACCCAACAGTACTGCACCCCAATGTTATACAGTGACAGACCTGTCCCCACCAGTACTGTACCCCAGTGTTATAGTGACAGATCTGTACCCAACAGTACTGTACCCCAGTGTTATAGTGACAGACCTGTACCCAACAGTACTGTACCCCAGTGTTATACAGTGACAGACCTGTACCCAACAGTACTGTACCTCAGTATATACAGTGACAGACCTGTACCCAACAGTACTGTACCCCAGTGTTATACAGTGACTGACCTGTACCCAACAGTACTGTACCCCAGTGTTATAGTGACAGACCTGTACCCAACAGTACTGTACACCAGTGTTATACAGTGACAGACCTGTACCCAACAGTACTGTACCCCAGTGTTATACAGTGACAGACCTGTACCCAACAGTACTGTACCCCAGTATATACAGTGACAGACCTGTACCCAACAGTACTGTACCCCAGTGTTATACAGTGACAGACCTGTACCCAACAGTACTGTACCCCAGTGTTATACAGAGACAGACCTGTACCCAACAGTACTGTACCCCAGTGTTATAGTGACAGACCTGTACCCAACAGTACTGTACCCCAGTATATACAGTGACAGACCTGTACCCAACAGTACTGTACCCCAGTGTTATACAGTGACAGACCTGTACCCAACAGTACTGTACCCCAGTATATACAGTGACAGATATGTACCCAACAGTACTGTACCCCAGTGTTATACAGTGACAGACCAGTACCCAACAGTACTGTACCCCAGTGTTATAGTGACAGACCAGTACCCAACAGTACTGTACCCCAGTGTTATAGTGATAGACCTGTACCCATTAGTACTGTACCCCAGTATATACAGTGACAGACCTGTACCCATTAGTACTGTACCCCAGTGTTATAGTGACAGACCAGTACCCAACAGTACTGTACCCCAGTGTTATAGTGATAGACCTGTACCCAACAGTACTGTACCCCAGTGTTATAGTGATAGACCTGTACCCAACAGTACTGTACCCCAGTGTTATACAGTGACAGACCTGTACCCAACAGTACTGTACCCCAGTGTTATACAGTGACAGACCTGTACCCATTAGAACTGTACCCCAGTATATACCTGACAGACCTGTACCCAACAGTACTGTACCCCAGTGTTATACAGTGACAGACCTGTACCCAACAGTACTGTACCCCAGTGTTATACAGTGACAGACCTGTACCCAACAGTACTGTACCCCAGTGTTATACAGTGACAGACCTGTACCCATTAGTACTGTACCCCAGTGTTATACAGTGACAGACCTGTACCCATTAGTACTGTACCCCAGTGTTATACAGTGACAGACCTGTACCCAACAGTACTGTACCCCAGTGTTATAGTGACAGACCTGTACCCAACAGTACTGTACCCCAGTGTTACAGTGACAGACCTGTACCCAACAGTACTGTACCCCAGTGTTACAGTGACAGACCCATCCCCACCAGTACTGTACCCCAGTGTTATACAGTGACAGACCTGTACCCAACAGTACTGTACCCCAGTGTTACAGTGACAGACCTGTACCCAGCAGTACTGTACCCCAGTATATACAGTGACAGACCTGTACCCAACAGTACTGTACCCCAGTGTTATAGTGACAGACCTGTACCCAACAGTACTGTACCCCAGTGTTATAGTGACAGACCTGTACCCAACAGTACTGTACCCCAGTGTTATACAGTGACAGACCTGTACCCAACAGTACTGTACCCCAGTGTTATACAGTGACAGACCTGTACCCAACAGTACTGTACCCCAGTGTTATACAGTGACAGACCTGTACCCAACAGTACTGTACCCCAGTGTTATACAGTGACAGACCTGTACCCAACAGTACTGTACCCCAGTGTTATACAGTGACAGACCTGTACCCAACAGTACTGTACCCCAGTTTATACAGTGACAGAGCTGTTCCCAACAGTACTGTACCCCAGTGTTATACAGTGACAGACCTGTACCCAACAGTACTGTACCCCAGTGTTATACAGTGACAGACCTGTACCCAACAGTACTGTACCCCAGTGTTATACAGTGACAGACCTGTACCCAACAGTACTGTACCCCAGTGTTATACAGTGACAGACCTGTACCCAACAGTACTGTACCCCAGTATATACAGTGACAGACCTGTACCCAATAGTACTGTACCCCAGTGTTATACACTGACTGACCTGTACCCATCAGTACTGTACCCCAGTGTTATAGTGACAGACCTGTACCCAACAGTACTGTACCCCAGTGTTATACAGTGACAGACCTGTCCCCATTAGTACTGTACCCCAGTATATACAGTGACAGACCTGGACCCATTAGTACTGTACCCCAGTATATACAGTGACAGACCTGTCCCCAACAGTACTGTACCCCAGTGTTATACAGTGACAGACCTGTACCCAACAGTACTGTACCCCAGTGTTATACAGTGACAGACCTGTACCCAACAGTACTGTACCCCAGTGTTATACAGTGACAGACCTGTACCCAACAGTACTGTACCCCAGTGTTATACAGTGACAGACCTGTACCCAACAGTACTGTACCCCAGTGTTATAGTGACAGACCTGTACCCAACAGTACTGTACCCCAGTGTTATACAGTGACAGACCTGTTCCCAACAGTACTGTACCCCAGTGTTACAGTGACAGACCTGTACCCAACAGTACTGTACCCCAGTGTTATACAGTGACAGACCTGTACCCAACAGTACTGTACCCCAGTGTTATACAGTGACAGACCTGTCCCCAACAGTACTGTACCCCAGTATATACAGTGACAGACCTGTACCCAACAGTACTGTACCCCAGTGTTATAGTGACAGACCTGTACCCATTAGTACTGTACCCCAGTGTTATACAGTGACAGACCTGTACCCATTAGTACTGTACCCCAGTATATACAGTGACAGACCTGTACCCAACAGTACTGTACCCCAGTGTTATACAGTGACAGACCTGTACCCAACAGTACTGTACCCCAGTGTTATACAGTGACAGACCTGTACCCAACAGTACTGTACCCCAGTATATACAGTGACAGACCTGTACCCAACAGTACTGTACCCCAGTGTTATACAGTGACAGACCTGTACCCAACAGTACTGTACCCCAGTGTTATACAGTGACAGACCTGTACCCAACAGTACTGTACCCCAGTGTTATACAGTGACAGACCTGTACCCATTAGTACTGTACCCCAGTGTTATACAGTGACAGACCTGTACCCAACAGTACTGTACCCCAGTGTTATAATGACAGACCTGTACCAAACAGTACTGTACCCCAGTGTTATACAGTGACAGACAAGTACCCAACAGTACTGTACCCCAGTGTTATAGTGATAGACCTGTACCCATTAGGAATGTACCCCAGTATATACAGTGACAGACCTGTACCCATTAGTACTGTACCCCAGTGTTATACAGTGACAGACCAGTACCCAACAGTACTGTACCCCAGTGTTATAGTGATAGACCTGTACCCATTAGTACTGTACCCCAGTATATACAGTGACAGACCAGTACCCAACAGTACTGTACCCCAGTGTTATAGTGATAGACCTGTACCCAACAGTACTGTACCCCAGTGTTATAGTGATAGACCAGTACCCATTAGTACTGTACCCCAGTATATACAGTGATGGACCTGTACCCAACAGTACTGTACCCCAGTGTTATACAGTGACAGACCTGTACCCATCAGTACTGTACCCCAGTGTTATACAGTGACAGACCTGTACCCAACAGTACTGTACCCCAGTATATACAGTGACAGACCTGTACCCAACAGTACTGTACCCCAGTGTTATACAGTGACAGACCTGTACCCAACAATACTGTACCCCAGTATATACAGTGACAGACCTGTACCCAACAGTACTGTACCCCAGTGTTACAGTGACAGACCTGCACCCAACAGTACTGTACCCCATTGTTACAGTGACAGACCCATCCCCACCAGTACTGTACCCCAGTGTTATACAGTGACAGACCTGTACCCAACAGTACTGTACCCCAGTGTTATAGTGACAGACCTGTCCCCAACAGGACTGTACCCCAGTGTTATACAGTGACAGACCTGTACCCAACAGTACTGTACCCCAGTGTTATACAGTGACAGACCTGTACCCAACAGTACTGTACCCCAGTGTTATACAGTGAAAGACCTGTACCCAACAGTACTGTACCCCAGTGTTATACAGTGACAGACCTGTACCCAACAGTACTGTACCCCAGTGTTATACAGTGACAGACCTGTACCCAACAGTACTGCACCCCAGTGTTATACAGTGACAGACCTGTACCCAACAGTACTGTACCCGAGTATATACAGTGACAGACCTGTACCCAACAGTACTGTACCCCAGTGTTATACAGTGACAGACCTGTACCCAACACTACTGTTCCCCAGTGTTATACAGTGACAGACCTGTACCCATTAGTACTGTACCCCAGTATATACAGTGACTGACCTGTACCCAACAGTACTGTACCCCAGTGTTATACAGTGACAGACCTGTACCCAACAGTACTGTACCCCAGTGTTATAGTGACAGACCTGTACCCAACAGTACTGTACCCCAGTATATACAGTGACAGACCTGTACCCATTAGTACTGTACCCCAGTGTTATAGTGACAGACCAGTACCCAACAGTACTGTACCCCAGTGTTATAGTGATAGACCTGTACCCATTAGTACTGTACCCCAGTGTTATAGTGACAGACCAGTACCCAACAGTACTGTACCCCAGTGTTATAGTGATAGACCTGTACCCAACAGTACTGTACCCCAGTGTTATAGTGATAGACCTGTACCCATTAGTACTGTACCCCAGTGTTATAGTGACAGACCTGTACCCAACAGTACTGTACCCCAGTATATACAGTGACAGACCTGTACCCAACAGTACTGTACCCCAGTGTTATACAGTGACAGACCTGTACCCAACAGTACTGTACCCCAGTTTTATACAGTGACAGACCTGTACCCAACAGTACTGTACCCCAGTGTTATACAGTGACAGACCTGTACCCAACAGTACTGTACCCCAGTATATACAGTGACAGACCTGTACCCAACAGTACTGTGCCCCAGTGTTATAGTGACAGATCTGTACCCAACAGTACTGTACCCCAGTGTTATACAGTGACAGACCTGTACCCAACAGTACTGTACCCCAGTATATACAGTGACAGACCTGTACCCAACAGTACTGTACCCCAGTGTTATACAGTGACTGACCTGTACCCAACAGTACTGTACCCCAGTGTTATAGTGACAGACCTGTACCCAACAGTACTGTACCCCAGTGTTATACAGTGACAGACCTGTACCCAACAGTACTGTACCCCAGTGTTATACAGTGACAGACCTGTACCCAACAGTACTGTACCCCAGTATATACAGTGACAGACCTGTACCCAACAGTACTGTACCCCAGTGTTATACAGTGACAGACCTGTACCCAACAGTACTGTACCCCAGTGTTATACAGAGACAGACCTATACCCAACAGTACTGTACCCCAGTGTTATAGTGACAGACCTGTACCCAACAGTACTGTACCCCAGTATATACAGTGACAGACCTGTACCCAACAGTACTGTACCCCAGTGTTATACAGTGACAGACCTGTACCCAACAGTACTGTACCCCAGTATATACAGTGACAGATATGTACCCAACAGTACTGTACCCCAGTGTTATAGTGACAGACCAGTACCCAACAGTACTGTACCCCAGTGTTATAGTGACAGACCAGTACCCAACAGTACTGTACCCCAGTGTTATAGTGATAGACCTGTACCCATTAGTACTGTACCCCAGTATATACAGTGACAGACCTGTACCCATTAGTACTGTACCCCAGTGTTATAGTGACAGACCAGTACCCAACAGTACTGTACCCCAGTGTTATAGTGATAGACCTGTACCCAACAGTACTGTACCCCAGTGTTATAGTGATAGACCTGTACCCATTAGTACTGTACCCCAGTATATACCTGACAGACCTGTACCCAACAGTACTGTACCCCAGTGTTATACAGTGACAGACCTGTACGCAACAGTACTGTACCCCAGTGTTATACAGTGACAGACCTGTACCCAACAGTACTGTACCCCAGTGTTATACAGTGACAGACCTGTACCCATTAGTACTGTACCCCAGTGTTATACAGTGACAGACCTGTACCCATTAGTACTGTACCCCAGTGTTATACAGTGACAGACCTGTACCCAACAGTACTGTACCCCAGTGTTATAGTGACAGACCTGTACCCAACAGTACTGTACCCCAGTGTTACAGTGACAGACCTGTACCCAACAGTACTGTACCCCAGTGTTACAGTGACAGACCCATCCCCACCAGTACTGTACCCCAGTGTTATACAGTGACAGACCTGTACCCAACAGTACTGTACCCCAGTGTTACAGTGACAGACCTGTACCCAGCAGTACTGTACCCCAGTATATACAGTGACAGACCTGTACCCAACAGTACTGTACCCCAGTGTTATAGTGACAGACCTGTACCCAACAGTACTGTACCCCAGTGTTATAGTGACAGACCTGTACCCAACAGTACTGTACCCCAGTGTTATACAGTGACAGACCTGTACCCAACAGTACTGTACCCCATTGTTATACAGTGACAGACCTGTACCCAACAGTACTGTACCCCAGTGTTATACAGTGACAGACCTGTACCCAACAGTACTGTACCCCAGTGTTATACAGTGACAGACCTGTACCCAACAGTACTGTACCCCAGTGTTATACAGTGACAGACCTGTACCCAACAGTACTGTACCCCAGTATATACAGTGACAGACCTGTTCCCAACAGTACTGTACCCCAGTATATACAGTGACAGACCTGTACCCAATAGTACTGTACCCCAGTGTTATACAGTGACTGACCTGTACCCATCAGTACTGTACCCCAGTGTTATAGTGACAGACCTGTACCCAACAGTACTGTACCCCAGTGTTATACAGTGACAGACCTGTCCCCATTAGTACTGTACCCCAGTATATACAGTGACAGACCTGTACCCATTAGTACTGTACCGCAGTATATACAGTGACAGACCTGTCCCCAACAGTACTGTACCCCAGTGTTATAGTGACAGACCTGTACCCAACAGTACTGTACCCCAGTGTTATAAAGTGACAGACCTGTACCCAACAGTACTGTACCCCAGTGTTACAGTGACAGACCTGTACCCAACAGTACTGTACCCCAGTGTTATACAGTGACAGACCTGTACCCAACAGTACTGTACCCCAGTGTTATACAGTGACAGACCTGTCCCCAACAGTACTGTACCCCAGTATATACAGTGACAGACCTGTACCCAACAGTACTGTACCCCAGTGTTATAGTGACAGACCTGTACCCATTAGTACTGTACCCCAGTGTTATACAGTGACAGACCTGTACCGAACAGTACTGTACCCCAGTATATACAGTGACAGACCTGTACCCAACAGTACTGTACCCCAGTGTTATACAGTGACAGACCTGTACCCAACAGTACTGTACCCCAGTATATACAGTGACAGACCTGTACCCAACAGTACTGTACCCCAGTGTTATACAGTGACAGACCTGTACCCAACAGTACTGTACCCCAGTGTTATACAGTGACAGACCTGTACCCAACAGTACTGTACCCCAGTGTTATACAGTGACAGACCTGTACCCATTAGTACTGTACCCCAGTGTTATACAGTGACAGACCTGTACCCAACAGTACTGTACCCCAGTCTTATACAGTGACAGACCTGTACCCAACAGTACTGTACCCCAGTGTTATAGTGACAGACCTGTACCAAACAGTACTGTACCCCAGTGTTATACAGTGACAGACCAGTACCCAACAGTACTGTATCCCAGTGTTATAGTGATAGACCTGTACCCATTAGGACTGTACCCCAGTATATACAGGGACAGACCTGTACCCATTAGTACTGTACCCCAGTGTTATACAGTGACAGACCACTAACCAACAGTACTGTACCCCAGTGTTATAGTGATAGACCTGTACCCATTAGTACTGTACCCCAGTATATACAGTGACAGACCAGTACCCAACAGTACTGTACCCCAGTGTTATAGTGATAGACCTGTACCCAACAGTACTGTACCCCAGTGTTATAGTGATAGACCAGTACCCATTAGTACTGAACCCCAGTATATACAGTGACAGACCTGTACCCAACAGTACTGTACCCCAGTGTTACAGTGACAGACCTGTACCCAGCAGTACTGTACCCCAGTATATACAGTGACAGACCTGTACCCAACAGTACTGTACCCCAGTGTTATAGTGACAGACCTGTACCCAACAGTACTGTACCCCAGTGTTATAGTGACAGACCTGTACCCAACAGTACTGTACCCCAGTGTTATACAGTGACAGACCTGTACCCAACAGTACTGTACCCCATTGTTATACAGTGACAGACCTGTACCCAACAGTACTGTACCCCAGTGTTATACAGTGACAGACCTGTACCCAACAGTACTGTACCCCAGTGTTATACAGTGACAGACCTGTACCCAACAGTACTGTACCCCAGTGTTATACAGTGACAGACCTGTACCCAACAGTACTGTACCCCAGTATATACAGTGACAGACCTGTTCCCAACAGTACTGTACCCCAGTATATACAGTGACAGACCTGTACCCAATAGTACTGTACCCCAGTGTTATACAGTGACTGACCTGTACCCATCAGTACTGTACCCCAGTGTTATAGTGACAGACCTGTACCCAACAGTACTGTACCCCAGTGTTATACAGTGACAGACCTGTCCCCATTAGTACTGTACCCCAGTATATACAGTGACAGACCTGTACCCATTAGTACTGTACCGCAGTATATACAGTGACAGACCTGTCCCCAACAGTACTGTACCCCAGTGTTATAGTGACAGACCTGTACCCAACAGTACTGTACCCCAGTGTTATACAGTGACAGACCTGTACCCAACAGTACTGTACCCCAGTGTTACAGTGACAGACCTGTACCCAACAGTACTGTACCCCAGTGTTATACAGTGACAGACCTGTACCCAACAGTACTGTACCCCAGTGTTATACAGTGACAGACCTGTCCCCAACAGTACTGTACCCCAGTATATACAGTGACAGACCTGTACCCAACAGTACTGTACCCCAGTGTTATATTGACAGACCTGTACCCATTAGTACTGTACCCCAGTGTTATACAGTGACAGACCTGTACCGAACAGTACTGTACCCCAGTATATACAGTGACAGACCTGTACCCAACAGTACTGTACCCCAGTGTTATACAGTGACAGACCTGTACCCAACAGTACTGTACCCCAGTATATACAGTGACAGACCTGTACCCAACAGTACTGTACCCCAGTGTTATACAGTGACAGACCTGTACCCAACAGTACTGTACCCCAGTGTTATACAGTGACAGACCTGTACCCAACAGTACTGTACCCCAGTGTTATAGTGACAGACCTGTACCCATTAGTACTGTACCCCAGTGTTATACAGTGACAGACCTGTACCCAACAGTGCTGTACCCCAGTGTTATACAGTGACAGACCTGTACCCAACAGTACTGTACCCCAGTGTTATAGTGACAGACCTGTACCAAACAGTACTGTACCCCAGTGTTATACAGTGACAGACCAGTACCCAACAGTACTGTACCCCAGTGTTATAGTGATAGACCTGTACCCATTAGGACTGTACCCCAGTATATACAGGGACAGACCTGTACCCATTAGTACTGTACCCCAGTGTTATACAGTGACAGACCAGTACCCAACAGTACTGTACCCCAGTGTTATAGTGATAGACCTGTACCCATTAGTACTGTACCCCAGTATATACAGTGACAGACCAGTACCCAACAGTACTGTACCCCAGTGTTATAGTGATAGACCTGTACCCAACAGTACTGTACCCCAGTGTTATAGTGATAGACCAGTACCCATTAGTACTGTACCCCAGTATATACAGTGACAGACCTGTACCCAACAGTACTGTACCCCAGTGTTATAGTGATAGACCTGTACCCAACAGTACTGTACCCCAGTGTTATACAGTGACAGACCTGTACCCAACAGTACTGTACCCCAGTGTTATACAGTGACAGACCTGTACCCATCAGTACTGTACCCCAGTGTTATACAGTGACAGACCTGTACCCAACAGTACTGTACCCCAGTATATACAGTGACAGACCTGTACCCAACAGTACTGTACCCCAGTGTTACAGTGACAGACCTGTACCCAACAGTACTGTACCCCATTGTTACAGTGACAGACCCATCCCCACCAGTACTGTACCCCAGTGTTATACAGTGACAGACCTGTACCCAACAGTACTGTACCCCAGTGTTATAGTGACAGACCTGTACCCAACAGGACTGTACCCCAGTGTTATAAAGTGACAGACCTGTACCCAACAGTACTGTACCCCAGTGTTATACAGTGACAGACCTGTACCCAACAGTACTGTACCCCAGTGTTATACAGTGAAAGACCTGTACCCAACAGTACTGTACCCCAGTGTTATACAGTGACAGACCTGTACCCAACAGTACTGTACCCCAGTGTTATACAGTGACAGACCTGTACCCAACAGTACTGCACCCCAGTGTTATACAGTGACAGACCTGTACCCAACAGTACTGTACCCGAGTATATACAGTGACAGACCTGTACCCAACAGTACTGTACCCCAGTGTTATACAGTGACAGACCTGTACCCAACAGTACTGTACCCCAGTGTTATACAGTGACAGACCTGTACCCATTAGTACTGTACCCCAGTATATACAGTGACTGACCTGTACCCAACAGTACTGTACCCCAGTGTTATACAGTGACAGACCTGTACCCAACAGTACTGTACCCTAGTGTTATAGTGACAGACCTGTACCCAACAGTACTGTACCCCAGTATATACAGTGACAGACCTGTACCCATTAGTACTGTACCCCAGTGTTATAGTGACAGACCAGTACCCAACAGTACTGTACCCCAGTGTTATAGTGATAGACCTGTACCCATTAGTACTGTACCCCAGTATATACAGTGACAGACCTGTACCCAACAGTACTGTACCCCAGTGTTATAGTGATAGACCTGTACCCAACAGTACTGTACCCCAGTGTTATAGTGATAGACCTGTACCCATTAGTACTGTACCCCAGTGTTATAGTGACAGACCTGTACCCAACAGTACTGTACCCCAGTATATACAGTGACAGACCTGTACCCAACAGTACTGTACCCCAGTGTTATACAGTGACAGACCTGTACCCATTAGTACTGTACCCCAGTATATACAGTGACAGACCTGTACCCAACAGTACTGTACCCCAGTGTTATAGTGATAGACCTGTACCCAACAGTACTGTACCCCAGTGTTATAGTGATAGACCTGTACCCATTAGTACTGTACCCCAGTGTTATAGTGACAGACCTGTACCCAACAGTACTGTACCCCAGTATATACAGTGACAGACCTGTACCCAACAGTACTGTACCCCAGTGTTATACAGTGACAGACCTGTACCCAACAGTACTGTACCCCAGTGTTATACAGTGACAGACCTGTACCCAACAGTACTGTACCCCAGTGTTATACAGTGACAGACCTGTCCCCACCAGTACTGTACCCCAGTGTTATACAGTGACAGACCTGTACCCAACAGTACTGTACCCCAGTGTTATAGTGACAGACCTGTACCCAACAGTACTGTACCCCAGTGTTACAGTGACAGACCTGTCCCCACCAGTACTGTACCCCAGTGTTATACAGTGACAGACCTGTACCCAACAGTACTGTACCCCAGTGTTATACAGTGACAGACCTGTACCCAACAGTACTGTACCCCAGTGTTACAGTGACAGACCCATCCCCACCAGTACTGTACCCCAGTGTTATACAGTGACAGACCTGTACCCAACAGTACTGTACCCCAGTGTTACAGTGACAGACCTGTACCCAGCAGTACTGTACCCCAGTATATACAGTGACAGACCTGTACCCAACAGTACTGTACCCCAGTGTTATAGTGACAGACCTGTACCCAACAGTACTGTACCCCAGTGTTATAGTGACAGACCTGTACCCAACAGTACTGTACCCCAGTATATACAGTGACAGACCTGTACCCATTAGTACTGTACCCCAGTATATACAGTGACAGACCTGTACCCAACAGTACTGTACCCCAGTGTTATACAGTGACAGACCTGTACCCAACAGTACTGTATCCCAGTGTTACAGTGACAGACCTGTACCCAACAGTACTGTACCCCAGTGTTATACAGTGACAGACCTGTACCCAACAGTACTGTACCCCAGTGTTATACAGTGACAGACCTGTCCCCAACAGTACTGTACCCCAGTATATACAGTGACAGACCTGTACCCAACAGTACTGTACCCCAGTGTTATACAGTGACAGACCTGTACCCAACAGTACTGTACCCCAGTGTTATAGTGACAGACCTGTACCCAACAGTACTGTACCCCAGTGTTATAGTGACAGACCTGTACCCAACAGTACTGTACCCCAGTGTTATACAGTGACAGACCTGTACCCAACAGTACTGTAACCCCAGTGTTATAGTGACAGACCTGTACCCAACAGTACTGTACCCCAGTATATACAGTGACAGACCTGTACCCATTAGTACTGTACCCCAGTGTTATAGTGACAGACCAGTACCCAACAGTACTGTACCCCAGTGTTATAGTGATAGACCTGTACCCAACAGTACTGTACCCCAGTGTTATAGTGATAGGCCTGTACCCATTAGTACTGTACCCCAGTATATACAGTGACAGACCTGTACCCAACAGTACTGTACCCCAGTGTTATAGTGATAGACCTGTACCCAACAGTACTGTACCCCAGTGTTATAGTGATAGGCCTGTACCCATTAGTACTGTACCTCAGTATATACAGTGACAGACCTGTACCCAACAGTACTGTACCTCAGTGTTATAGTGATAGACCTGTACCCAACAGTACTGTACCCCAGTGTTATAGTGATAGACCTGTACCCATTAGTACTGTACCCCAGTATATACAGTGACAGACCTGTACCCAACAGTACTGTACCCCAGTATATACAGTGACAGACCTGTACCCAACAGTACTGTACCCCAGTGTTATACAGTGACAGACCTGTACCCAACAGTACTGTACCCCAGTGTTATACAGTGACAGACCTGTACCCAACAGTACTGTACCCCAGTGTTATACAGTGACAGACCTGTACCCAACAGTACTGTACCCCAGTATATACAGTGACAGACCTGTACCCAACAGTACTGTACCCCAGTGTTATACAGTGTCAGACCCATCCCCACCAGTACTGTACCCCAGTGTTATACAGTGACAGACCTGTACCCAACAGTACTGTACCCCAGTGTTACAGTGACAGACCTGTACCCAACAGTACTGTATCCCAGTGTTATACAGTGACAGACCTGTACCCAACAGTACTGTACCCCAGTGTTATACAGTGTCAGACCTGTACCCAACAGTACTGTACCCCAGTGTTATAGTGACAGACCTGTACCCAACAGTACTGTACCCCAGTGTTATACAGTGACAGACCTGTACCCAACAGTACTGTACCCCAGTGTTATACAGTGACAGACCTGTACCCAACAGTACTGTACCCCAGTGTTATACAGTGACAGACCTGTACCCAACAGTACTGTACCCCAGTATATACAGTGACAGACCTGTACCCAACAGTACTGTACCCCAGTGTTATACAGTGACAGACCTGTACCCAACAGTACTGTACCCCAGTGTTATAGTGACAGACCTGTACCCATTAGTACTGTACCCCAGTGTTATACAGTGACAGACCTGTACCCAACAGTGCTGTACCCCAGTGTTATACAGTGACAGACCTGTACCCAACAGTACTGTACCCCAGTGTTATAGTGACAGACCTGTACCAAACAGTACTGTACCCCAGTGTTATACAGTGACAGACCAGTACCCAACAGTACTGTACCCCAGTGTTATAGTGATAGACCTGTACCCATTAGGACTGTACCCCAGTATATACAGGGACAGACCTGTACCCATTAGTACTGTACCCCAGTGTTATACAGTGACAGACCAGTACCCAACAGTACTGTACCCCAGTGTTATAGTGATAGACCTGTACCCATTAGTACTGTACCCCAGTATATACAGTGACAGACCAGTACCCAACAGTACTGTACCCCAGTGTTATAGTGATAGACCTGTACCCAACAGTACTGTACCCCAGTGTTATAGTGATAGACCAGTACCCATTAGTACTGTACCCCAGTATATACAGTGACAGACCTGTACCCAACAGTACTGTACCCCAGTGTTATAGTGATAGACCTGTACCCAACAGTACTGTACCCCAGTGTTATACAGTGACAGACCTGTACCCAACAGTACTGTACCCCAGTGTTATACAGTGACAGACCTGTACCCAACAGTACTGTACCCCAGTGTTATAGTGACAGACCTGTACCCATTAGTACTGTACCCCAGTGTTATACAGTGACAGACCTGTACCCAACAGTGCTGTACCCCAGTGTTATACAGTGACAGACCTGTACCCAACAGTACTGTACCCCAGTGTTATAGTGACAGACCTGTACCAAACAGTACTGTACCCCAGTGTTATACAGTGACAGACCAGTACCCAACAGTACTGTACCCCAGTGTTATAGTGATAGACCTGTACCCATTAGGACTGTACCCCAGTATATACAGGGACAGACCTGTACCCATTAGTACTGTACCCCAGTGTTATACAGTGACAGACCAGTACCCAACAGTACTGTACCCCAGTGTTATAGTGATAGACCTGTACCCATTAGTACTGTACCCCAGTATATACAGTGACAGACCAGTACCCAACAGTACTGTACCCCAGTGTTATAGTGATAGACCTGTACCCAACAGTACTGTACCCCAGTGTTATAGTGATAGACCAGTACCCATTAGTACTGTACCCCAGTATATACAGTGACAGACCTGTACCCAACAGTACTGTACCCCAGTGTTATAGTGATAGACCTGTACCCAACAGTACTGTACCCCAGTGTTATACAGTGACAGACCTGTACCCAACAGTACTGTACCCCAGTGTTATACAGTGACAGACCTGTACCCATCAGTACTGTACCCCAGTGTTATACAGTGACAGACCTGTACCCAACAGTACTGTACCCCAGTATATACAGTGACAGACCTGTACCCAACAGTACTGTACCCCATTGTTACAGTGACAGACCCATCCCCACCAGTACTGTACCCCAGTGTTATACAGTGACAGACCTGTACCCAACAGTACTGTACCCCAGTGTTATAGTGACAGACCTGTACCCAACAGGACTGTACCCCAGTGTTATAAAGTGACAGACCTGTACCCAACAGTACTGTACCCCAGTGTTATACAGTGACAGACCTGTACCCAACAGTACTGTACCCCAGTGTTATACAGTGAAAGACCTGTACCCAACAGTACTGTACCCCAGTGTTATACAGTGACAGACCTGTACCCAACAGTACTGTACCCCAGTGTTATACAGTGACAGACCTGTACCCAACAGTACTGCACCCCAGTGTTATACAGTGACAGACCTGTACCCAACAGTACTGTACCCGAGTATATACAGTGACAGACCTGTACCCAACAGTACTGTACCCCAGTGTTATACAGTGACAGACCTGTACCCAACAGTACTGTACCCCAGTGTTATACAGTGACAGACCTGTACCCATTAGTACTGTACCCCAGTATATACAGTGACTGACCTGTACCCAACAGTACTGTACCCCAGTGTTATACAGTGACAGACCTGTACCCAACAGTACTGTACCCTAGTGTTATAGTGACAGACCTGTACCCAACAGTACTGTACCCCAGTATATACAGTGACAGACCTGTACCCATTAGTACTGTACCCCAGTGTTATAGTGACAGACCAGTACCCAACAGTACTGTACCCCAGTGTTATAGTGATAGACCTGTACCCATTAGTACTGTACCCCAGTATATACAGTGACAGACCTGTACCCAACAGTACTGTACCCCAGTGTTATAGTGATAGACCTGTACCCAACAGTACTGTACCCCAGTGTTATAGTGATAGACCTGTACCCATTAGTACTGTACCCCAGTGTTATAGTGACAGACCTGTACCCAACAGTACTGTACCCCAGTATATACAGTGACAGACCTGTACCCAACAGTACTGTACCCCAGTGTTATACAGTGACAGACCTGTACCCATTAGTACTGTACCCCAGTATATACAGTGACAGACCTGTACCCAACAGTACTGTACCCCAGTGTTATAGTGATAGACCTGTACCCAACAGTACTGTACCCCAGTGTTATAGTGATAGACCTGTACCCATTAGTACTGTACCCCAGTGTTATAGTGACAGACCTGTACCCAACAGTACTGTACCCCAGTATATACAGTGACAGACCTGTACCCAACAGTACTGTACCCCAGTGTTATACAGTGACAGACCTGTACCCAACAGTACTGTACCCCAGTGTTATACAGTGACAGACCTGTACCCAACAGTACTGTACCCCAGTGTTATACAGTGACAGACCTGTCCCCACCAGTACTGTACCCCAGTGTTATACAGTGACAGACCTGTACCCAACAGTACTGTACCCCAGTGTTATAGTGACAGACCTGTACCCAACAGTACTGTACCCCAGTGTTACAGTGACAGACCTGTCCCCACCAGTACTGTACCCCAGTGTTATACAGTGACAGACCTGTACCCAACAGTACTGTACCCCAGTGTTATACAGTGACAGACCTGTACCCAACAGTACTGTACCCCAGTGTTACAGTGACAGACCCATCCCCACCAGTACTGTACCCCAGTGTTATACAGTGACAGACCTGTACCCAACAGTACTGTACCCCAGTGTTACAGTGACAGACCTGTACCCAGCAGTACTGTACCCCAGTATATACAGTGACAGACCTGTACCCAACAGTACTGTACCCCAGTGTTATAGTGACAGACCTGTACCCAACAGTACTGTACCCCAGTGTTATAGTGACAGACCTGTACCCAACAGTACTGTACCCCAGTATATACAGTGACAGACCTGTACCCATTAGTACTGTACCCCAGTATATACAGTGACAGACCTGTACCCAACAGTACTGTACCCCAGTGTTATACAGTGACAGACCTGTACCCAACAGTACTGTATCCCAGTGTTACAGTGACAGACCTGTACCCAACAGTACTGTACCCCAGTGTTATACAGTGACAGACCTGTACCCAACAGTACTGTACCCCAGTGTTATACAGTGACAGACCTGTCCCCAACAGTACTGTACCCCAGTATATACAGTGACAGACCTGTACCCAACAGTACTGTACCCCAGTGTTATACAGTGACAGACCTGTACCCAACAGTACTGTACCCCAGTGTTATAGTGACAGACCTGTACCCAACAGTACTGTACCCCAGTGTTATAGTGACAGACCTGTACCCAACAGTACTGTACCCCAGTGTTATACAGTGACAGACCTGTACCCAACAGTACTGTAACCCCAGTGTTATAGTGACAGACCTGTACCCAACAGTACTGTACCCCAGTATATACAGTGACAGACCTGTACCCATTAGTACTGTACCCCAGTGTTATAGTGACAGACCAGTACCCAACAGTACTGTACCCCAGTGTTATAGTGATAGACCTGTACCCAACAGTACTGTACCCCAGTGTTATAGTGATAGGCCTGTACCCATTAGTACTGTACCCCAGTATATACAGTGACAGACCTGTACCCAACAGTACTGTACCCCAGTGTTATAGTGATAGACCTGTACCCAACAGTACTGTACCCCAGTGTTATAGTGATAGGCCTGTACCCATTAGTACTGTACCTCAGTATATACAGTGACAGACCTGTACCCAACAGTACTGTACCTCAGTGTTATAGTGATAGACCTGTACCCAACAGTACTGTACCCCAGTGTTATAGTGATAGACCTGTACCCATTAGTACTGTACCCCAGTATATACAGTGACAGACCTGTACCCAACAGTACTGTACCCCAGTATATACAGTGACAGACCTGTACCCAACAGTACTGTACCCCAGTGTTATACAGTGACAGACCTGTACCCAACAGTACTGTACCCCAGTGTTATACAGTGACAGACCTGTACCCAACAGTACTGTACCCCAGTGTTATACAGTGACAGACCTGTACCCAACAGTACTGTACCCCAGTATATACAGTGACAGACCTGTACCCAACAGTACTGTACCCCAGTGTTATACAGTGTCAGACCCATCCCCACCAGTACTGTACCCCAGTGTTATACAGTGACAGACCTGTACCCAACAGTACTGTACCCCAGTGTTACAGTGACAGACCTGTACCCAACAGTACTGTACCCCAGTGTTATACAGTGACAGACCTGTACCCAACAGTACTGTACCCCAGTGTTATACAGTGTCAGACCTGTACCCAACAGTACTGTACCCCAGTGTTATAGTGACAGACCTGTACCCAACAGTACTGTACCCCAGTGTTATACAGTGACAGACCTGTACCCAACAGTACTGTACCCCAGTGTTATACAGTGACAGACCTGTACCCAACAGTACTGTACCCCAGTGTTATACAGTGACAGACCTGTACCCAACAGTACTGTACCCCAGTGTTATACAGTGACAGACCTGTACCCAACAGTACTGTACCCGAGTATATACAGTGACAGACCTGTACCCAACAGTACTGTACCCCAGTGTTATACAGTGACAGACCTGTACCCAACAGTACTGTACCCGTGTTATACAGTGACAGACCTGTACCCATTAGTACTGTACCCCAGTGTTATACAGTGACAGACCTGTACCCATTAGTACTGTACCCCAGTATATACAGTGACTGACCTGTACCCAACAGTACTGTACCCCAGTGTTATACAGTGACTGACCTGTACCCAACAGTACTGTACCCCAGTATATACAGTGACAGACCTGTACCCAACAGTACTGTACCCCAGTGTTATAGTGACAGACCTGTACCCAACAGTACTGTACCCCAATATATACAGTGACAGACCTGTACCCAACAGTACTGTACCCCAGTGTTATAGTGACAGACCTGTACCCAACAGTACTGTACCCCAGTGTTATACAGTGACAGACCTGTACCCAACAGTACTGTACCCCAGTGTTATACAGTGACAGACCTGTACCCAACAGTACTGTACCCCAGTGTTATACAGTGACAGACCTGTACCCAACAGTACTGTACCCCAGTGTTATACAGTGACAGACCTGTACCCATTAGTACTGTACCCCAGTATATACAGTGACTGACCTGTACCCAACAGTACTGTACCCCAGTGTTATACAGTGACTGACCTGTACCCAACAGTACTGTACCCCAGTGTTATACAGTGACTGACCTGTACCCAACAGTACTGTACCCCAGTGTTATAGTGACAGACCTGTACCCAACAGTACTGTACCCCAGTGTTATACAGTGACAGACCTGTACCCAACAGTACTGTACCCCAGTGTTATACAGTGACAGACCTGTACCCAACAGTACTGTACCCCATTGTTATACAGTGACAGACCTGTACCCAACAGTACTGTACCCCAGTGTTATACAGTGACAGACCTGTACCCAACAGTACTGTACCCCATTGTTATACAGTGACAGACCTGTACCCATTAGTACTGTACCCCAGTATATACAGTGACTGACCTGTACCCAACAGTACTGTACCCCAGTGTTATACAGTGACTGACCTGTACCCAACAGTACTGTACCCCAGTGTTATACAGTGACTGACCTGTACCCAACAGTACTGTACCCCAGTGTTATAGTGACAGACCTGTACCCAACAGTACTGTACCCCAGTGTTATACAGTGACAGACCTGTCCCCATTAGTACTGTACCCCAGTATATACAGTGACAGACCTGTACCCATTAGTACTGTACCCCAGTATATACAGTGACAGACCTGTACCCAACAGTACTGTACCCCAGTGTTATACAGTGACAGACCTGTACCCAACAGTACTGTACCCCAGTGTTATACAGTGACAGACCTGTACCCAACAGTACTGTACCCCAGTGTTATACAGTGACAGACCTGTCCCCATTAGTACTGTACCCCAGTATATACAGTGACAGACCTGTACCCATTAGTACTGTACCCCAGTATATACAGTGACAGACCTGTACCCAACAGTACTGTACCCCAGTGTTATACAGTGACAGACCTGTACCCAACAGTACTGTATCCCAGTGTTACAGTGACAGACCTGTACCCAACAGTACTGTACCCCAGTGTTATACAGTGACAGACCTGTACCCAACAGTACTGTACCCGTGTTATACAGTGACAGACCTGTACCCAACAGTACTGTACCCCAGTGTTATACAGTGACAGACCTGTCCCCAACAGTACTGTACCCCAGTATATACAGTGACAGACCTGTACCCAACAGTACTGTACCCCAGTGTTATACAGTGACAGACCTGTACCCAACAGTACTGTACCCCAGTGTTATACAGTGACAGACCTGTACCCAACAGTACTGTACCCCAGTATATACAGTGACAGACCTGTACCCAACAGTACTGTACCCCAGTGTTATACAGTGACAGACCTGTACCCAACAGTACTGTACCCCAGTGTTATACAGTGACAGACCTGTACCCAACAGTACTGTACCCGTGTTATACAGTGACAGACCTGTACCCAACAGTACTGTACCCCAGTATATACAGTGACAGACCTGTACCCATTAGTACTGTACCCGTGTTATAGTGACAGACCAGTACCCAACAGTACTGTACCCCAGTGTTATAGTGATAGACCTGTACCCAACAGTACTGTACCCCAGTGTTATAGTGATAGACCTGTACCCATTAGTACTGTACCCCAGTGTTATAGTGACAGACCAGTACCCAACAGTACTGTACCCCAGTGTTATACAGTGACAGACCTGTACCCAACAGTACTGTACCCCAGTGTTATAGTGACAGACCAGTACCCAACAGTACTGTACCCCAGTGTTATAGTGACAGACCAGTACCCAACAGTACTGTACCCCAGTGTTATACAGTGACAGACCTGTACCCAACAGTACTGTACCCCAGTGTTATACAGTGACAGACCTGTACCCAACAGTACTGTACCCCAGTGTTATAGTGACAGACCTGTACCCAACAGTACTGTACCCCAGTATATACAGTGACAGACCTGTACCCAACAGTACTGTACCCCAGTGTTATAGTGATAGACCTGTACCCAACAGTACTGTACCCCAGTGTTATAGTGATAGACCTGTACCCAACAGTACTGTACCCCAGTGTTATAGTGATAGACCTGTACCCATTAGTACTGTACCAGTGTTAAAGAGGGGTAGACCTGTAGTTTTGGGTGTTTCACAGTCGAATGAACAGAGAGAAAGTGATAAACTCCTACTGGTGTGCACTATTACAGTGTGTGTACCATGTTATTAACAGGCTGGTGATCCACACCTGAGAGTCCCCATCAGCCCACAGACAGACTGTCTTTCGGTATCTGGGTGAGCGGAGTGGGAGAAACTGTGAACGAAAGCAATGCTGCCAGGCGTGGATGCAAACAGCTTTAATTATTGAGGCTCAGTCCCGGGCACGAGTTTAATAACACGCGGCCTTTTACTTTTTCTTTTGAACGTGAGCACAGTCGTACTTCCCGCGCACGACTTTTAGCTTGACGCCCGGGAGGTCTTGCGTGCGGCCCCCCTCCACCAGCACGATGTTGTGCTCCTGGAGATTGTGGCCCTCTCCGGGGATGAAGACGATCACCTCCTTGCCGTTGCTCAGCCGGACGCGGGCACACTTGCGGTTGGCTGAGTTGGGCTTCTTGGGTTTGCGGATCATGGTCTTCAGCACCACCCCTTTCAGCTGGGGCCGGCTGAAGGTGGGGCCCACCCTGGGGGGCGGCCGCTTAGGCTTGCCCATCTTGTGCATCTGGTGGAGGGTGGCCATGGTGCGGCTGCTCTGCTGGCAAACGGAGGGAGGCAGCGTGACCCCGGACGGGAAAGCTCGCTGGAGATGGGAAGCTGGCGAGGAGCTGATCAGTCTCGTGGCTCCTAAAGGAACATTAACAATTTCTTTAATGAGAACAAATAATATTGTAACTACAGCAGAGAAACAGTAGCAGCAGTGTGTGCACCATCTACAAGATAAACTGCAGGAATTCACCAAGCCTCCTTCGACAGCACTTTCCCAAACCCACAACCACTACCATCTAGAAGGACAAAGACACATGGGAACACCACCACCTGGAAGTTCTTCTCCAAGCCACACACCATCCTGACTTGGAAATATATCGCCGTTCCTTCACCGTCTCTGGGTCAAAATCCTACAACTCCCTCCCTAACAGCACCTACACCACATGGACTGCAGCGGTTCAAGAAGGCAGCTCACCACCACCTTCTCACGGGCAATTAGGGATGGGCAACAAATGCTGGCCTAGCCAGCAACATTGAAATCTCATGAATGAATATAAAAAAAATACAGAAACAGGCCATTTTCCCAACAGTTCCCTGCCAAAGTTTACACTCCACACTAACCGCCTCCTGCCCATACTGCACCTCGACCACAGCAGGGGGGCACTAAAGAGGAAACAAGAAAGAAATAGTTTCACTTTTTAATAGCTTTTCACTATCCTAATTAGCCAGTGTTCTCAAGTTATGATCTTATTCTATTTGTCACATTGATCAGTGGAATTCATGCTGACAGGAGAAAGGAATTAGATTAGGAATTGATCTATTTATGATCATGATCTCCATTGATCAGGAATGGATCACCATGTCTCCTCCATCACCATAACTACTGCGATTCCTCTCTCGTCCCAGGCTCTCTCCTCCATTCTTCAACAGGTTGGAACTCTATAAATGGCGTTGGATGACGACGATCTTGGAGAACTTTGCTCCTTTCACCACCTCAGGACATAGAAAAGTGCTTTACAACTAACAAAGTAGCTTTCGCGGTCCCTGGGGAACAGGCCAGGTTTATCAACGCGAGTGTGGAACAGAAAGCTAATGAGGTAAAGATTATGCAGTCAGGATCTGGAGATGAATCGAGAATGTGATGGAGAGTTAGGGCTGGGAGGTGCAGAACGCTGGTTGGCAGTGGGTTTTGAGGCTCTTGGTGGAGCTTTTATATCTACAGAGGTGAGGAGGGTCAGGGGAGGGGTTTTGGTCGTAGCAGAGATTGGGGTTGTCCTTGTCCTGCAGGATGGTTCTGCAATAAATGGGAGATTAATTGGTGGAGAGGCACAACAGTTTGAGCTGGTCTGGCTGATCTAGCACTGGACAGACAGGCTGGTCTAATGTCTGGGGCATGAGCCTGCCAGGAGGACTGGGTGAGAGTGTCCAGGGATCTTTTGCCCCCCCAGGGGTGCAGAAAGGGGGTAGAGGCAGCAAGTCAGCATATTTGCTGAAAAATGGAGGAAACACAGTAAAATTAACCAACCAGTGCTAAATTCTCGAATGGTTACAGCAATGGAGGCCACTCGCCCATCATGTCATAGAATCATGGTTTACAGCACAGGAAGAAGCCACTTGGCCCATCGTGTCTGCACCAGCCAAAAAACGAGCCACCCTCTGAATTCAACCAATGCCTTTCCCCCTTAGCCCTGCACACCTTTCCTTTTTGGATAATGATCCAGTTCCCTTTCTCCACCACAACCTCGGGCAGCGCATTCCAGATCCTAACAACACGCTGTGTGAAAATGATTTTCCTCATGTCATCATTGCTTCTTCTGCCAAATGTCTCATTCCTAAAACAATCTACACATCACAAACTTTTCATAAGAACAATATTATCCTCCCTGCGAATTACATTTCTCCTGATTCCTGCGTTCCACAGGCACCAGCTCTCTATTCAACAAGCTATTTGTCCAAAAGGCACAATGCCTGAGTTTGATCCTATTCCTTCCTGACACCCACTTGCTAAAAAACGATCAGGGGCCAGGGGAGGGGCACTGTCCTCTAGAATTCAAAGCCAATCGAAAGAAAACAAATTCTGACATGAATAAAACTCTCACCCAAAGTCACCGATGATATCCAGGTCCTCATCACACCTGTGGAGAACATCTCTTCAGGTGTGTCCACACCAAGGGAGCTAAGCAGCTTTCAGTCCTACACAATGAAAACAAATAAGCGTGGTGAGGCACTTCAGTTATGTGGAGAGATTGGAGAAACTGGGACTGTTCTCCTTAGAGCAGAGAATATTAAGGGGAGATTTGATAGAAGCGTTCAAGAATAAATAAGGAGACACTTTACTTTGGTAAGAGGGTAAGTAACCAGAAGGACACCGATTAAGGTACAAAAGCAAAAGAACCAGAGGGGGAGATGAGGTGAATATCTTTTATGCAGTAAGTACTTGTGATCTGGAATGTGCTGCTTGAAAGGGCAGTGGAAGTAGATTCAATAATAACTTAAACTATTCATTAGATATGAGCATCGCTGGCTGGGTCAGCATTTATTGCCCATCCCTAATTGCCCTTGAGAAGGTGGTGGTGAGCTGCTTTTTGAACCGCTGCAGTCCATGAGGTGTAGGTACACCCACAGTGCTGTTAGGAAGGGAGTTCAAGGATTTTGACCCAGCGACAGTGAAGGAGCGGTGATATATTTCCAAGTCAGGATGGTGAGTGGTTTGGAGGGGAACTTCCAGGTGGTGGTGTTCCCATCTATCTGCTGCCCTTGTCCTTCTAGATGGTAGAGCTCAGAGATTTGGAAGGTGCTGTCTAAGGAGCCTTGGTGAATTCCTGCAGTGCATCTTGTAGATGGTACACACACTGCTACTACTGTGCGTCGGTGGTGGAGGGAGTGAATATTGAGCCTGGTGACAATTTTAACTGATATTCCAGATGAACTTGTATTTGGGAAACCTTTCATCTGAAGTGAATGAGAGGAACTCGGGAAATCAGTTTCACTCGGATGCCAAGTCCAGGGTATTTATGGTTCCCCTTTTGCAGGGAACAGAGGGGTTTGTTTACTGGAAATCTAAGATCAACTTCCTCCCTGAGATTTTGGGTGCAGGGACCACAGTTGACAGCCAGTGTTTACCCCCACCCAGCCGCTCCACCCCCAACCAACAGGTATTCAGCACCCCCCATGCAGGCACCTTGATCACAGTCGCCAATGAACAAGCAGGGCAATGAGGGTGAGCATGATATTTGACTGGGTGGTGCATCATGCCCAATTCTGTCTAGCAAGAGTCATTGGTAAACGATTGGCCAACTGACCACTCCAACCCGATCCCAGGGGTACTGAGGACAACTGACCACTCCAACTCGACCCCAGATGTACTGAGGCCAACTGACCACTCTAACCCGACCCCAGGGGTACTGAGGCCAACTGACCACTCCAACCCGACCCCAGGGGTACTGAGGCCAACTAACCACTCTAACCCGACCCCAGGGGTACTGAGGACAACTGACCACTCCAACTCGACCCCAGATGTACTGAGGCCAACTGACCACTCTAACCCGACCCCAGGGGTACTGAGGCCAACTGACCACTCTAACCCGACCCCAGGGGTACTGAGGCCAACTAACCACTCTAACCCGACCCCAAATGTACTGAGGCCAACTGACCACTCCAATCCGACCCCAGAGGTACTGAGGCCATCTGACCACTCCAACCCGACCCCAGAGGTACTGAGGCCAATTCCCGGCCCCAGGTGGGAGCAGCACAGGGCGAGGAAGGAGCCTGGGGTCCGGAAACCGTGGGGAGGGAGGATATGGACCGAATAATGGAGCCCGTGGCTCGGGGCCTACCCTCCTCCCTGTGGGTGATCGCAGCCCCGCCGGGGCCGAAATTCGGCAGAAACTCACCCGCGGAGCCGGCACTCGATTCAGGCTTGGGGAGCGGATCTAGGCCGCGTTGCCATGGGAGCGGCGGACGGCGGCCGGGGCGGAGCGAGAACTCGAAATGATCCCGGGAGCTGGGAGTCAGCGAGAGAGAAATCAACCCGACCCCAATAAATCAACCCCAATAAACCCTAATACATCAACCCGACCCCAATAAACCCCAATAAATCAACCCGACCCCAATAAATCAACCCCAATAAACCCTAATACATCAACCCGACCCCAATAAACCCCAATAAACCCTAATACATCAACCCGACCCCAATAAACCCCAATAAATAAACCCGACCCCAATAAATCAACCCCAATAAACCCTAATACATCAACCCGACCCCAATAAACCCCAATAAATCAACCCGACCCCAATAAACCCCAATAAATCAACCCGACCCCAATAAATCAACCCCAATAAACCCTAATACATCAACCCGACCCCAATAAACCCCAATACATCAACCCGACCCCAATAAATCATCCCCAATAAACCCTAATACATCAACCCGACCCCAATAAACCCCAATAAATCACCCCGACCCCAATAAACCCCAATAAATCAACCCGACCCCAATAAATCAACCCCAATAAACCCTAATACATCAACCCGACCCCAATAAACCCCAATAAATCAACCCGACCCCAATAAATCAACCCCAATAAACCCTAATACATCAACCCGACCCCAATAAACCCCAATAAATCAACCCGACCCCAATAAATAAACCCGACCCCAATAAACCCCAATAAATCAACCCGACCCCAATAAATCACCCCGACCCCAATAAACCCCAATAAATCAACCCGACCCCAATAAATCACCCCGACCCCAATAAACCCCAATAAATCAACCCGACCCCAATAAACCCCAATAAATCAACCCGACCCCAATAAATAAACCCGACCCCAATAAACCCCAATAAATCAACCCGACCCCAATAAATCAACCCGACCCCAATAATTCCAACTTTAATAAACCTTAATCAATAAATCCAACTCTAATAAACCTTAATCAATAAATCCAACTCTAATAAATAAACCCAACCTTAATAAATAAACCCAACTCTAATAAACCTTAATCAATAAATCCAACTTTAATAAACCTTAATCAATAAATCCAACTCTAATAAACCTTAATAAATAAACCGAACTCCAATAAATAAACCGAGCCTTAGTAAACCTTAATAAATAAACCCAACTCCAATAAACCTTAATAAATAAACCCAATTCTAATAAACCTTAATAAATAAACCCAACTCCAATAAATAAAACCAACTCTAATAAACCTTAATAAATAAACCCAACTCCAATAAATAAAACCAACTCTAATGAACCTTAATAAATAAACCCAACTCTAATAAATAAACCCAACTCCAATAAATAAACCCAACTCTAATGAACCTTAATAAATAAACCCAACTCTAATAAACCTTAATAAATAAACCCAAGTCCAATAAATAAACCCAACTCTAATGAACCTTAATAAATAAACCCAACTCTAATAAACCTTAATAAATAAACCCAACTCTAATAAATAACCCAACTCTAATAAACCTTAATAAATAAACCCAACTCTAATAAATAAACCCAACTCCAATAAACCTTAATAAATAAACCCAACTCTAATAAATAAATCCAACTCTATTAAACAATAAATAAACCCAACTCTAATAAACAATAAATAAACCCAACTCTAATAAATAACCTAACTCTAATAAACCTTAATAAATAAACCCAACTCTAATAAATAAACCCAATTCTAATAAACCTTAATAAATAAACCCAAGTCTAATAAATAAACCCAACTCTAATAAACATTAATAAGTAAACCCAACTCCAATAAACCTTAATAAGTAAACCCAACTCTAATAAACCTTAATAAATAAACCCAACTCTAATAAATAAACCCAACTCTAATAAACAATAAATAAACCCAACTCCAATAAACCTTAATAAATAAACCCAACTCTAATAAATAAATCCAACTTTAATAAACTAATAAATAAACCCAACTTTCATAAACCTGGGGGCGGGGTTCTCTCTCTTTCTGTCCCTGGGGGTGGGGGTCTCTCTCTCTCTCTCTTTCTGTCCCTGGGGCTGGGGGTCTCTCTCTCTCTCTGTCCCAGGGGGTGGGATCTCTCTCTCTCTCTCTGTCCCAGTGGGTGAGGGTCTCTCTCTCTCTGTCCCTGGGGGTCTCTCTCTCTGGGGGTGGGGTCTCTCTCTCTCTCTGTCCCTGGGGGTGGGGTCTCTCTCTCTGGGGGTGGGGTCTCTCTCTCTCTCTGTCCCTGGGGGTGGGGATCTCTCTCTCTCTCTGTCCCTGGGGGTGGGGTCTCTCTCTCTCTCTGTCCCTGGGGGTGGGGGTCTCTCCCTCTCTCTCAATCCCTGGGGGTCTCTCTCTCTGGGGGTGGGGTCTCTCTCTCTCTCTGTCCCTGGGGGTGGGGGTCTCTCCCTCTCTCTCAGTCCCTGGGGGTCTCTCTCTCTGGGGGTGGGGTCTCTCTCTCTGTCCCTGGGGGTGGGGTCTCTCTCTCTCTCTGTCCCTGGGGGTGGGGGTCTCTCTCTCTCTCTCTGTCCCTGGGGGTGGGGTCTCTCTCTCTCTCTGTCCCTGGGGGTGGGGATCTCTCCCTCTCTCTCAGTCCCTGGGGGGTGGGGTCTCTCTCTCTGTCCCTGGGGGTGGGGTCTCTCTCTCTCTCTCTGTCCCAGTGGGTGAGGGTCTCTCTCTCTCTGTCCCTGGGGGTCTCTCTCTCTGGGGGTGGGGTCTCTCTCTCTGGGGGTGGGGTCTCTCTCTCTCTCTCTGTCCCTGGGGGTGGGGTCTCTCTCTCTGGGGGTGGGGTCTCTCTCTCTCTCTGTCCCTGGGGGTGGGGTCTCTCTCTCTGGGGGTGGGGTCTCTCTCTCTCTCTGTCCCTGGGGGTGGGGATCTCTCTCTCTCTCTGTCCCTGGGGGTGGGGTCTCTCTCTCTCTCTGTCCCTGGGGGTGGGGGTCTCTCCCTCTCTCTCAGTCCCTGGGGGGTGGGGTCTCTCTCTCTGTCCCTGGGGGTGGGGTCTCTCTCTCTGTCCCTGGGGGTGGGGTCTCTCTCTCTGTCCCTGGGGGTGGGGTCTCTCTCTCTGTCCCTGGGGGTGGGGGTCTCTCCCTCTCTCTCTGTCCCTGGGGGGTGGGGGTCTCTCTCTCTCTGTCCCTGGGGGGTGGGGGTCTCTCTCTCTCTGTCCCTGGGGGTGGGGGTCTCTCTCTCTCTCTCTCTCTCTGGGGGTGGGGGTTTTTTCTCTGTCTTTCGGCGACTTCCGGGTCTCTACCGGAAGCGCTTCCGGTTCGTTTCCGTGGCAACAAAAGGATGGAGAGAATGTGAGAGAGAGAGGGAGGGTGAGAATGGAATGGAGGAAGGATGGAGGGAGTGTGGGAGGGAGGATGGAGGGAGTGTGAGAGGGAGGATGGAGGGAGTGTGAGAGGGAGGATGGAGGGAGTGTGGGAGGGAGGATGGATGGAGTGTGGGAGGGAGGATGGAGGGAGTGTGGGAGGGAGGATGGAGGGAGTGTGAGAGGGAGGATGGAGGGAGTGTGGGAGGGAGGATGGATGGAGTGTGGGAGGGAGGATGGATGGAGTGTGGGAGGGAGGATGGAGGGAGTGTGGGAGGGAGGATGGAGGGAGTGTGGGAGGGAGGATGGAGGGAGTGTGGGAGGGAGGATGGAGGGAATGTGGGAGGGAGGATGGATGGAGTGTGGGAGGGAGGATGGAGGGAGTGTGAGAGGGAGGATGGAGTGTGGGAGGGAGGATGGAGGGAGTGTGGGAGGGAGGATGGAGGGAGTGTGAGAGGGAGGATGGAGGGAGTGTGAGAGGGAGGATGGAGGGAGTGTGGGAGGGAGGATGGATGGAGTGTGGGAGGGAGGATGGAGGGAGTGTGGGAGGGAGGATGGAGGGAGTGTGAGAGGGAGGATGGAGGGAGTGTGGGAGGGAGGATGGATGGAGTGTGGGAGGGAGGATGGATGGAGTGTGGGAGGGAGGATGGAGGGAGTGTGGGAGGGAGGATGGAGGGAGTGTGGGAGGGAGGATGGAGGGAGTGTGGGAGGGAGGATGGAGGGAATGTGGGAGGGAGGATGGATGGAGTGTGGGAGGGAGGATGGAGGGAGTGTGAGAGGGAGGATGGAGTGTGGGAGGGAGGATGGAGGGAGTGTGGGAGGGAGGATGGAGGGAGTGTGAGAGGGAGGATGGAGGGAGTGTGGGAGGGAGGATGGAGGGAGTGTGGGAGGGTGGATGGAGGGAGTGTGGGAGGGAGGATGGAGGGAGTGTGGGAGGGAGGATGGAGGGAGTGTGGGAGGGAGGATGGAGGGAGTGTGGGAGGGAGGATGGATGGAGTGTGGGAGGGAGGATGGAGGGAGTGTGGGAGGGAGGATGGAGGGAGTGTGGGAGGGAGGATGGAGGAAGTGTGAGGGAGGATGGAGGGAGTGTGGGAGGGAGGATGGAGGGAGTGTGGGAGGGAGGATGGAGGGAGTGTGGGAGGGAGGATGGAGGGAGTGTGAGGGTGGATGGAGGGAGTGTGAGAGGGGAATGTGATGGGAGGTGCGGGAGTGAGCGATGGAGTTGATGAAGGTAAGATGGAGAGCAGGTGTTTGCAAGGAGGAGGTGTCACAAGTGTCCCTGTTTTATTTCAGTCTGACCAGTGCTGGTGAGGAGTCCGGTCTGTAGCGAGATGCCCCGTGCCAGTGACATCTGGAAATATGTAACCAGGAGAGATGAGAAAACCACCGTGTGCAACATCTGCAGCAAGGAGCTGGTCACTTCGGGCAGTGCCACTGTCCTCCGGCTACACCTGGAGAGGAATCATCGCATCCACTTTACAGAGGAGGCTGTTGACCACAATAAGCTGCAGGGAAACAGCAGAGCTGAGCGAATCCCTCGCATCCTGGCCAGCAAGGCCAGAACTCCAAAAATCACACAGCTTCTTGGGATAGATAGTCCTGTGAGTTATTGTTCCCAACTTCAATATCCGAACATGAAATTGTGAGACTGGTTTCTCCTCCTCTCCTGCCGCAGATTGCGAGTAGCAGCTCCGCTGGTTTCTGACTCAGTTCAGCGAGCTCGGGATGGGCGTTGAATCTGTGACCCTTTGGTCTGTGTAGCTTAACAAATAATAAAGTTACAATGCGCCCCACCTCCCACCCCCGAATCTCCCTGTCCACACCCACACCCTCTCTCCTCACAACCCCACCTCCCCACAACTTCCCCCTCCCCGTTTCAGTCAAACACTGAGATGAGAATGTGTAGATTCTGTAGCCAATTTCTTCCCATCGCAGGGCAGGCTTTGAAGAAACTATTAATGTTGTTCCTTTATTCCGTCAAGGTAACCTTCACGACATACAGCAGTAAGAGGATATCGGATATGCTGCGAGAGTGTGCAGCTCGATTAGAGGCTGACGAGGACCAGGAAATCAACCCCTTTGCTGGAGTTAGTGAATCCTGTACTGCATTAGCTGAAGGTACAGTCACAGCCTAGGGTGGAATGTTAGTTTAAATTTAGCCAGTGCTCACTAACTCTGTCAGTAAATTCAACCCCACTGCCCCGTGCCTGTACCCCACTGTCCGGTGCCTGTACCCCGCTGCCCGATGCCACCACTGTCCGGTGCCTGTACCCCACTGTCCGGTGCCTGTACCCCACTGTCCGGTGCCTGTACCCTGGTGCCTGTGCCCCGGTGCCACCACTGCCCGATGCCTGTACCCCACTGCCTGGTGCCTGTACCCCACTGCTTGTACCCCACTGCCCAGTGCCACCACTGCCCGTTGCCTGTACCCTACTGCCTGGTGTCACCACTGCCCGGTGCCTGTACCCCACTGCCCGGTGCCTGTACCCCACTGCCCAGTGCCATCACTGCCTGGTGCTTGTAACCCAGTGCCCATACCGTGCTGCCCAGTACTACACTAGGGAGGATGGAGAGAGGGTGAGAGGGAATGTGAGTGGTGCCCAGTGCCTGAACCCCACTGCCTGAACCCCACTGCCTGGTGTCCATACCCACTGGTCAGTGATCTGCTATTATTAAGTTTGCAGGTGTTGGTGTCAGGATAATGAGGAAGGGTCTGCGCTTCTGAATGGAGATAGGAAACTAAAGAAAGAGCAGATGTTTTAAATAGGACAGGCGGTTGTCAGGAAGCTGGGGGATCTGTGAGAGGAGGAGAGGGAACAGCAGCAAATCCCAGTGCAGTCGTTATTGTATAACCAGGCTGGACGAAGGCTCAGACTGACTTGGGCAGAAGCTGCTGAGGATTTGCAAAGTGGGGAGCATGGCAAATGGTACAGGACTGAAGTCACCAGATCTCTCTGATCATTTGCAGTCAGTTCCACAATATTACTGTGCTGATCTGGAATGCAGTGCGTGAGAGACTGGTGGAAGTAAACTTCATAATAACTTTCAAAAGAGATTTGGATAAATATCTGAAGGGGAAATATCTACAGGACAATGTAGAGAGAGCAGGAGAGTGGGATTAATTGGATAGCTCTTTCAAGGAGCTGGCAGAGGCACAATGGGCTGAATGGTATTGCTGTGTGACATGTTGTGGCCTACTCCTGCTCCTAATTAATATGTTTGTATGTGTGCTCTTTCATTCTGGAAATGCTGAACAAGATGAGGGCTCTTTTCTCTGGAAAAGAGAAGGCTGAGGGGCAACCTCTTGGGGTCTTTAATATCATGAAAGGATTTGATCAGTAGGTGTACAGAAAATGTTCCCACTTGTCGGGGGCGGGGAAGACCAGAACTCGGGGTCATCAATCTAAGACAGTCACTAATAAATCCAATGGGGCATTCAGGAGAAACGTCTTTATCCAGAGAGTGGGGAGAATGTGGAACTCACTCCCACAGGGAGCAGTATAGATACATTTAAGGCGAAGATGGATAAATACATGAGGGAGAAAGAAACAGAAGGATATGTAGATAAAGTGAGATAAAGATAAGAGGGAGGAGGCTTGTACCATGAACAGCACAGATCTGTTGGGCTGAATGGCCTGTTTCTGTGCCGCACATTCTGTGTTATGTTCTGATTCTGTGAACTGGACGTTTGGCTGTCCTGAATGTTTTTGTGTGTTCATGTGCAGACGAGCTCTCCATGGTGCTGCGATCTTACCACTTGGCCAGGGAGGGGAGTGCGGGGTCCAGGAGGAGGAAGGGAGGCGAGCTGAACTTCAATCGAGCCTCACCCGTGAGCTGCCAAGAAAAGACCCAAACCTGGGAATTCTTCAAGAAGCTGAACGAGCGCTGTGTGGAGTGCAGTCTCTGCCGGAAGCAGCTGTGCTACCACAACAGCATGACCAGCCTCCGCGAGCACCTGAGACGCAAACACAACCTGAGTGAGCTCGATCTTCGCCAGTCCCAGGACGAGGGCTCCTCGTCCTCTGAGTCCATGGGGCAGGAGCCTGAAGTGAAGAAGAACAAGCCAGTGAGCATCTCCGAACTTGTCCTGCACGACGTCAGGCCCTGCTCGGAGAAAAGAGAGGAGGTGATCAGCGACCTGATCCTGGGAATGGTTTTCCGAGACCTTCAGCCCCTCTCTCTCATCAACAACGAGGGCTTTAGGAGGCTGCTTGGCTTTCTGGACTCGAGTTATAAAATACCCTCAAGCACACTTTTAGCCACTAGCCTGAGACACAAATTCACCCTTGCCAAGTTACAGTTGGAGCACTATCTACACTCGGTCCCATCTCTGACTCTCTCCACTGATACCTGGACTTCACAGGGCAAACAGACCTACCTCACCATCGTGGGGCATTTCATTGACTGTCGCTGGCGCCTGGCGCGCTGCGTACTCAAGACCACCCCCCAGTACAACCCAGCACCGGATTATATCGGTGAGCTGCTCTTCTCGGTCATCGGCGAGTTTGGCATCTCCAGCAAGGCGGTGAGCTGCGTGGTGCACGACAGTGCGGGCAGCCTGCTGAGCAGCTCGCGCCTGCTGCAGGAGCAGTTTGGCTGGTCCAGTCTGTGCTGCGCCGGCCGCATGCTGCAGCTGTGCATCAGGCTGGGGCTGCAGGTGGAGCAGGTGCAGCACACGCTGAGCGTCGCTCGCCGCGTCGTCAACCACTTCATTCACAGCACCCGGGCAAATGCCGAGCTCAATGCCAAGCTGGCAGAGATGAACAAAGAGCGGCTGACGCTGGTCATGGACGCTGCTACTCACTGGAGCAGCACCTTGGACATGTGCGAGAGACTGCTGGAGTTGCGTTGGACAGTGAGCATGGTGCTGGAAGAGGATCGAACTGGGCACCTGACTGTTCCAAACCTGTCTGATCACCAGTGGAAACTTCTGCAGGATCTACTGCCCATCCTCAAGACTCTTAAAGTGGCCTCATCTTTCTTAAGTGAAGAGCAAAATGCCTCCGTGTCCTCCTTGGTCCCCTGTCTCCATGGAGTGATAACAGCCCTCATGCATCACCACAGTGACCAAGGCTGTATCGTCAGAACAGTGAGTGCAAAGATCAGGTCAGAGATTGCCAAACGCTGGCACCTCCCTGACGATGATGAGATGATGGAGAGTCCCGCAATAGTGGCATCCTTTTTAGACCCTCGATTCAAGGACCTTCGCTTCCTGAGCGCCGACACACGGGACAAGGTCCACAACAAGGTGAAGAACATGCTGTCCAGTGCCGTGCCCAGTCCCCAGTCCCACTCCTCCAGCTCCTCCTCAGACGAGCACAACGCCACGGTACACGAGCTAGGCAGCAAGCACCGAGATCGCAAGGGCAGCCACAAGCCCAGCCAATGCGAGTACGACCTCCTGTTCGGTGAAGATCCCACTGAACGGATGCCAGAGATTCACCAGCAGCTGGAGAGTTACCTTGCCGAGCCCCTGCGTAAACGCAACACCAACCCCTTCGAGTGGTGGAGAAACAATGAGCATCGCTTCCCCGCTGTGGCCAGCCTGGCCAAACAGTACCTGGCCATTCCCGCCACCTCTGTCTCCGCCGCCACAGCTTTCTTCTGTTCCAGTAACATTCCAGACCAGACCAGATCAGCTCTGCTACCAGACGACATCGACCAGATCCTGTTCTTGCACAAAAACTTTGATTATATCGAATCACTAAAGAGATACAGACAGTGAGGCCCATGGACACTCGGTTTCTACAGATTTGCAGGGACAGATTTAATTTGTTTCTTTCTCAACTTGTTCATTAATTGGGGGTTTATTTGAATCTCTGGCCAATAGTATTTTGTCCCCCCCACCTCTGCAACTGTTGATGACCTCCAATTTCCCCTCCACACCCACGGGTTCCATCAGGTTTCCAATTGTACACCCGTAACAGCCAAAGCTGTGAGTTTTGGCAGGTAGATCGACTAAGGTTGGCATCCCAGCTGAGGCCAATCCTGCCGTAGGGTGCCGGAAAACTGGCATATCTCTCCTCCCCGGTAAAAGTGGAATTCAAGCTCCCCTTGGGGGAGCCTCACAGCCTCACACAGGGTGTGTTCAGATAACTCGGCAATGACCAGGACTCCAGGAAGAAATATCTCACCCAAGAGAAACTCTTAATGTCAGTCCATTAGATTTGACAAGTTGTTTCTCCACAGCCCTCAGCAAAGCAGCTGAAAGCACTTTCATTTCTGGAGCTCCTTCTACCTCCTCAGGATGTCACAAAACACTTTAGGGCCATTGAAAGCTTCTGAAGTGCAGTCACTGTTGTAATGTACGACATCAGTGTAATCTGGCTGGTCATGCACGACAAGATCCCCCAGGCTGCTTTGAGATGAGCACCTGTCAGACCAACGCCTGGGAGGCGGTGGCACAGTGGTATTGTCACTGGACTGGTAACCCAGAGACCCAGGGTAATACTCTGGGGACCCAGGTTCAAATCCCACCGCGATGGTGGCATTTGAATTCAATTAAAAGTCTAATGAAAACATTGTCGATTGTCATAAAAACCCATCTGGTTCACTAATGCACTTTAGGGAAGGAAATCTGCCGTCCTTACCCAGTCTCGCTGACATGACTCCAGACCCAACGTGGTTGACTCTTAAACATGCGCTCTGAATGAGGGCAGTTAGGGATGGGCAATAAATGCTGGCGAACAAATAAAAAAAAAACAGTATTCAAAAGCCTCGGATCCAGTGTATAACCTAACCTGATCCGCTTTAACTCACTCGGTGTTCAGGAACATGACACATGCTGGCCTTCCTGTAACATCCCATGGTGGGTCAGACCTGGCAAGCGGGTTTCTGCTGCCATGGGTTACAAAAGGCAAGTTTCGGGGGTGTGGGGGTTGGGTTTCTGGGGGTTTGCCTTCACCCAGAACCATAACAACTGGAGCCTGTAGCCCAGGAGGTGGCTGAGGCCATTAAAGGAACAGTTGAATGGGGCAATGGAAAGAATAGGATCAGATGAGCTGAATGGTCATTCCCAGACTGACTCGGAGAGTGCACCTGGGAGAGGCAGGTGCAAGATGTACAAAGCTTGAAACATAAAAGAGCTTCTCAGGAGCTGGACATGTTTCCTGATGTCACAAACTAAATGAACTGTCAGCTCACTCCCCAAACCTTGTGTTTCGGAGAACAGGAGAATAACATTACTGGCAAAACGATAGAAAGGAATCTCAGTCAGTGTGCTTCCGCAGAGTCATGTCAGTTATTTTCTGTTTATGAGATGAATATAGAACCGATACATTATCTTCAATGCTTACATCCCTTGTGATTCAGTGAAATGTATGATTTTTTGGGATCGATGTTTTAATGTGTGCAGGAGCAGCAGTGAAATTCTGATGGGCAAAGTGTGGATTAACCTTGCTCCCTTTAAACCGGTGGGGACCAACAAGTGACCTGTTGTCTTGTGTAATGTTCCTCTTTTGAGGATCCACCTGCTTTGAACCTTGTGCTGCTGTGAAGAGGTGTGCAGACTCTCTCTTGGACTGAGCCAGTGATCAGGAGGATCCAGGCACTACCTGGGTGTAACTTCTGAATTATCTCCCCACTGTTTGGGAGCCTAGGACTAAGGGTAGAGCCTAAAAATTAGAGGCGGTCCTTTCAGGAGTGAAATTAGGAAACACTTCCACACACAAAGGGTGATAGAAGTTTGGAACTCTCTTTGTCAAACAGCAGCTGCTGTTAGATTAGTTGTTAAATTTAACTCCGATTGATAGATCTCTGTTATCCAAAGGTATTAAGGGGAATGGGGCAAAAGCCGATATATGGAGTTAGATCACTGATTAGCCATGATCTCATTGAATGGCAGAAAGGTTCTATGGGCTGAATGGCCTCCTGCTCTTATGTTCATCCAGGCAGGGAGGTGCTGCAGCTTCAGTTCAGAAACAAAGTGGTGCAGCAATGGATCTCAGCCTGTCCTGTATACTGTGGTTCTGTGCACTGTTCACAGGAAGGCTCAGCATCTCCATATTATCCTGGTGTCAGTGATTCAGCTGAACGAGGTCTGTGTTCTCAATTCTCCATTCTCCACTCCACCAGCCCAACCACAGACCAGCAGAAAGGCCAGGAACGAACCAGCAGAGATATGTCACAGGAGGAGGCCATTTGGCTCATCATGCCTGTGCTAGCTCTTCCTCTTTACTCAGTCATTAGGAGGTGTGTATGTGGTATCTGGGAATGTTCCCCCACCCCCACTTCCCCCACACAGCCCAGCACCGAAACTGCACCTCCCGGCTCTGTCCTAACAAACAAACAAAGATCCTCCTCACCAGATATCACAGGGTACAAGTTCTGAACAACCATTTATTCCAAGTTGAGTCATTGCCCATCAAGGCACCAGAATCGGGAGATGTATTTCCAAGCGAGGGGAGGTGTAAATTGTTGAGGTTAATGGGTGACTTGGGGGATTGAGATTCAAAAGTAAAGAGCTGCCACATTTTAGAAAATGATGGAGCAGCCTCAATGTGCTGAATTGACAGTTCCTACCAGGATAAAATATTACTTTGTCTAAAAGTGCTCGAATCCACCACAGGATTAGGAAACACTTCCACACACAAAGGATGGTAGAAGTTTGGAACTCTCTTTGTCATACGGCAGCTGATGTTAGATTAGTTGTTAAATTTAGCTCAGAGGTTGAGGTCAGGGAGTAGCACGCGATAGTTCATCAACCTGGAATAGTACCAAAACCACAAAGCATTGGCGCAATCTGCAGGCGTATTATCCAAAAGTGCTGTATCCCATTCTTTCCTTTTGTAAGGATAATGACTGGGAATGGGGGAAATTCAGGGTGTTCACAAAGTAGTAACCTACTGCCAAACCAGTTAATGACCTAACACAGCACAGGGCTGGGAATGAACTTGGAACCTGATTAACTGTGGACAATGCATTGAGCAACCGCTCCGCAAACATAGCTGCTCAGGCAGCCTCGAATGTTCTCAAGAAAAGGAAATTACAAAGCGAGTTTACACTGAAATTTCTGTACCATAAGAACATAAGATCAAAAGAAACAGGAGCAGGAGTAGGCCATTCAGGCCTTGAGCCTGCTTTGCCATTCAGTAAGATCATGGCTGATTTGATTGTGGTCTCAACTCCACTTTCCTGTCTGTTCCCCCATAACCCTTGACTCCCTTGTTGATCAAAAATCTATCTAACTCAGTCTTGGATATATTCAATTATTGAGCCTCCACTGCTCTCTGGGGAAGAGAATTCCAAACACTAATGACCCTCTTGAGAGAAGAAATTCCTCCTCATCTCGTCTAAAGTGGGAGACCCTTTATTTTTAAACTGTGCCCCCCTAGTTCTAAATTCCCCCATGAGGGGAAACGTTCTCTCAGCATCTACCCTGTCAAACCCTCTCAAAATCTTATATGTTTCAATAACATCACACCTCATTCTAATCTCCAATGAGTATAGGCCCAACCTGCTCAACCTTTCCTTATAAGACAACCCTGTCATCCTTCAAGTCAGCCTTGTGAACCTTCTTTGAACTGACTCCCACGCAAATATATCCCTCCTTAAGTAAGGAGACCAAAACTGTATGTAGTACTCTAGGTGTTCTCTCAATGCTCTGTACAGTTGTAGCAAGACTTCCCTACTTTTATATTCCACCCCCCTCACAGGAAAGGCCAACATTCCATTTGCCTTCCGAATTACTTGCTGTACCTGCATGCTAACTTTTTGTGATTCATGTACCAGGACACCCAGATCCCTCCGTACTGCAGTATTCTGCAGTCTCTCTCCATTTAAATAACATTCTGCTTTTCTATTCTTCCTGCCAAAGTGAACAACCTCACATTTTCCCACATTATACTCCATCTGCCAATTTTTTTGCCCATTCACTTAACCTATTTGGACGCTTTGTAGCCTCCTCACAACTTGCTTTCCTAGCTACCTTTACATCATCAGCAAAATTGGCTACAATACAGTCAGTCCCTTCATCCGAGTCATTAATATAAACCATAAAATGATTGTGGTCTCAGCACTAATCCTTGTGGCACTCCACTAGGTACAGTTTGCCAGCCTGAAAATGGCCCATTTATCCTGACCCTCAGTTTCCTGTTAGATAGCTGATCCACTACCCTTGCTAAGATATCACCCCCAACACCATGAACTCTTACCTTGTGCAGTCACCTTTTCTGTGCAACCTTATGAATGCCTTTTTGGAAATCCAAATACACTACATCTACTGGTTCCCCTTTATCCACCTTACTTGTTACATCCTCAAAGAACTCTAATAAATTTGTCAAACACAGTTTCCCTTTCACAAAGCCATGTTGACTCTGCTTGATTGTAATGTGATTTTCTAAATGCCCTGCTGCCACTTCCTTAAGAATCGATTCTAGCATTTTCCCAGTGATAGATGTTAGACTAACCGGCCTATAGTTTCCTGCTTTCTGTCTTCCTCCTTTCTTGAACAGAAATGTTACATTTGTGGTTTTCTGATCCTCCAGGACCTTTCCAGAATCCAGGGAATTTTGGAAGAATAAAGCATTATCTCTGCAGCTACTTCTTTTAAGATGCGAGGATACAGGCCATCAGGTTCAGGGGACTTGTCCGTCTTTGAAACCATTAGTTTTCCTAGTACGCTTTTCTTTAGTGATTGTGATTGTTCCTTTCTCCCTTTTTACCTCCTGCTTTTCTACGATTCTTGGGATGCTTTTTGTGTCTCTTATTGTGAAGACAAATACAAAATACTTGTTCAAAGTCTCTGCCATTTCCTTGTTTATTGATCCCCCAGTCTCACCCTCTTAAGGGACCAATGCTCACTTTAGCTCTTTTCCTTTTTATATACTCGTAGAAGCTTCTGCTGTCTTGTTTTTATATTTCTTGCTAGTTATCTCTCATATTCCATACGCTCGCTATTTATTAATTTTTTAGTCACCCTTTGCTGGTTTTTAAAATTTTCCCAATCTTCCAGCCTGCCAATAATCTTTGCAGCTTTGTACATCTTTTCTTTCAAATGATACAATTCTGAACTTCCTTAGTTAGCCACAGGCGGTGCATCCTTCTCAGAGTCTTTCTTTCTCAATGGAATATATCTTTATTGAGTTATGAAACATCTGCTTAAATGTCTGCCACTGCTTCTCTGCTGTCTTACCTCTTAACCTGTTTTCCCATTCCAGCTTAGCCAACTCTGTCTTCATACACTTGTAATTGCCTTTAATTAAGTTAAAAACTCTGGTTTCAGACCAACATTGCTCACCTTCAAACTTAATGTGAAATTCTATTATGTTGTGATCACTCTTACCAAGAGGATCCTTTACTATGAGGTCATTAATTAATCCTCATTGCATATTACCTAGTTTAAAATAGCCTGTTCCCTGGTTGGTTCCAGAATTTATTCTAAGAAACTGTCCTGAATAAATTCTATGAACTCGTCCTCCAGGCTACCTTTGTCAATTTGATTCACCCAATCTATATGAAGATTAAAATCTCCCACAATTATTGCAGTACCTTTCTGACAAGCCTCCATTATTTCTTGATTTATACTCTGTCATGCAGTATAGCTACTGTTAGGGGGCCAATAAACTACCCCCACAAGTGACTTCCCTTTTCTTATTTCTTATCTCTACCCAAACTATTTTTTTATATTCATTTACAGATGTGGGCAGTACTGGCTAGACCAGCATGTATTGCCCATCCCTAATTGTCCTTGAGATGGTGGTGGTGAGCCTTCTTGAACCGCTGCAGTCCATGTGGTGTAGGTACACCCACAGTGCTACTAGGAAGGGAGTTCCAGGAATTTGACCCAGAGACAGTGAAGGAACGGCAATATATTTCCAAGTCAGGATGGTGAGTGACTTGGAGGGCAACTTTCAGGTGATGGTGTTCCCATCTATCTGCTGCCCTTGTCCTTCTAGATGGTAGTGGTTGTGGGTTTGGAAGGTGCTGTCTAAGGAGCCTTGGTGAGTTTCTGCAGTGCATCGTGTAGATGGTACACCCTGCTGCCACAGTTCTCTGGTAGTGGAGGGAGTGAATGTTTGTGGATGGGATGCCAATCAAGCAGGCTGCTTTGTCCTGGATGGTGTCAAGCTTCTTGAGTGTTGTGGGAGCTGCACTTATCCAGGCAAGTGGGGAATATTCCATCACACTCCTGACTTGTGCCTCGTAGATGGTGGACAGGCTTTGGGGAGTCAGGAGGTGAGTTACTCGCTGCAGGATTCTTAGCCTCTGACCTGCTCTTGTAACCCCAGTATTTAAATGGCTAGTCCAGTTCAGATTCTGGTCAATGGTAACCCCCAGGATGTTGATAGTGGGGGATTCAGTGATGGTAATGCCATTAAGTGTCAAGGGGTGATGATTAGATTCTCTCTTGTTGGAGATGGTCATTGCCTACATCTTGATCTTCTGAACCAAGATCATTTCTCACTACTGTACTGATGCCATCCTTTATTAACAGAGCCATCCCACCTCCTTTTTCTTTCTTTCTGTCCTTCCAATATTCAGGTCCCAGCAGTGGTCACTTTGCAACCACATCTCTTTTATGGCTTTCATATCATACTCATATATTTCTATTTCTGCTATCAATTCATCCATCTTGTTAGGAATGATGTGAGCATTCAGATAATGAGTCTTTAATTCTATCTTTTTACAGTTTTCCCTACTCTGACCTTATTTGCTGGTGTAATCTTATGTTTGTGTCTGCTCTGTCCCTGTCACACTCTGGTTATTGTTACCTCTACTGCAAGCCTGCACTATTGCCCTGTCCTTCCTCCTCAACCTTCCAAATTCCCTCTCACATGAACCCTCCCACCCACTATTTAGTTTAAAGCCTTCTCTACAAATGAAATTATTGATTAAATTAGTGGTTCAGAAGAAAATTGCTGATCTAGAAAAGCGACTGTTGAAAGAACGAACTTGCATTTATAGAGCGACTTTCAGAACTGCAGGATATCCCAAAGCGCTTTACAGCCAACAAAGTCTTTTTGAAGTGCAAACGCTGTTCTAATGCAGGTAATTGTACACAGCAAGATCCCACCAACAGCAATGTGACATTGACCGGATAATCTGCTTCACTGGTGGTTGAGGGATAAACATTGGCCAGGACAGTGGAGAGAACTCCCCTGCTCTACTTCAAAATAGTGGCCATGGGATCGTTTCCATTCACCTGAGGGGGCAGATGGAGCCTCAGTTTGATGTCTCATGCTGAAACATGGCGCCTCCTACAGTCAAAGTGTCAGTCTGGATTTTATGCTCAAGTGTTTGGAGTGGGACTCAAACCCATTAACCTCTGACTATAGTGCCACCCGCTTAGCCACTGCCATTGATTAAATATGAGCAGACCAGTGGCTTCTGTTTGTGTAAATATGTGTTTGGTGCTTGCGCCAGCTACCAGTTCGCAGACTGAGTAATTGCCTCAGTCTGTAGGCATTAAATAGTTTGAGTATTTTGTTCAACAAGATATCCCAGACTCAGGCCTGTCCTCCTATCTGAGTGTCACAGATCTGAATAAAAAGCACTGCGGCCAGTGAGACTGTCGGATCCTAAGTAAGCCTCCGTTAGAGTGCCACTTGCTCAGGATGGGCGTGAACACATCTCCCAGCCTGCTTCCCTTCACCTGGCCAGGAGTCACTGCAGCTCCTCAGGGATGAGCAGGATGGCGAGTTGTTATTTAACTGTTGCCCTCCTCCTCCTCCGGGTGCAGTCAGCTACCCTGGAGCAGAGCAAAGAGGAGCTGAGATGAGTGACTCAATATTCCTGAGTCATTCCAAAACTCTTACAGCACAGAAGGTGGCCATTCAGCGCATCGTGCCTGCACCAACACTCTGAAACAGTTTTCCAATCAATTCTGCTCTCTCCTGCTTTTTCCCTAAAGTCGTGCAATTTTTTATTTTCCTATTCAAGTCTATATCCGATTTCTTTTTTGAAAATTGCTATTATATCTGCTTCTAACTGCTTTCGAGTATAATAGTGCATTCCAGATCATGTCAACTGTCCTTGTCATCTCCTGTCTGATTATTTTGCCAATTATCTTTGATCTGTATCTCTGGTTACCAACCCTCCTTCAGGTGGAAGCAGATTCTCCTTATGTACTCTTGTCAAAACTGAACACCCCTTTTAAATCTCCCCTTAACCTTCCCTACACAAAGAAAACCTATCCCAGCTTCTTTAGTCCCTTTCACACGGTTAAAATCTCTCATCCCTGGCATTCTACTAAATGTTGGCACTCTCTTCATTAACACATTTCCTAAAGTGCTTTGCCAAGAATTGGGCCAAGATTCTCAGCTTGGTCCTGTCACCTTCAAAAATTTGTATTTGTGAACCCCCATGTGTCCCTTCCTGCACCCCCTCAAAAATTGTAGCATTTAATTTATGATGCCAATCTTCATTCTTCCATCCAGAATAAATCACCTTTCTGTATTAAATTTCAGCTACAATGTGTCTGCCCATTTCACCAGTTAATACTGCAGTCTCTGCTAGTATCCACAAACTTGCAAACTTTGAAATTGTGCTCTGTATATCCAAGTCCAGGTCATCAATAAGAGCAGTGGTCAAAACACGTCAGGTGGGGAACATCGCTGTTTGTGCTGGTCTGAGGAACAACTGTTCACCACTGCTCTGCTTTCGGTCCCTTAACCAATTCCATACCTATGCTGCCACTGTCCCTTAATCCCATGGGCTTTAATTTTGCTATTAAGTGGTACCTTGTCAAATGCCAGATCCACAACATCAACTGTACTTTTCTCACCGAACTCTCCATTTACTTCGTCCAAGAACTCAAATCAAATTGGTCAAACGGAGATATCGGTAATGCCACTGGACTAAGAATCCAGAGGCCCCGGGCTAATGCTCTGGGGACGTGGGTTGAAATCCCGCCACGGCAGCTGGTGAAATTTATAAATTCAATTAATAAATCTGGAATTGAAAGCTCGTCTCAGTAGTGGCGACCGATTGTTGTTTAAGCCCTTTAGGGAAGGAAATCTGCCGTCCTTACCTGGTCTAACCTAGATGTGACTCCAGACCCACAGCAATGGGGTTGACTCTTAACTGCCCTGTGAAATAGCCAAGCAAGATACTCAGCTCAAGGGCAGTTAGGGATGGACAACAAACGCTGGCTTTGCCAGAGACGCCCACATCCCATAAAGAATAAATTTTAAAAATCATCCCATAAAGAATAAATTTTAAAAATCATCCCATAAAGAATAAATTTTAAAAATCAATTTAATTTTTCCTGGATCATTGTTTCTAAAAGTTTCCCCAAAAACTTGTTATAAAAGGATGTTAAAGTTTGTGAGAAGCTTCAGGCTTTGTTCAGTAAACCCAGTGTCCAATGTGAGACGTTTATTCCTGAAGTTTCAGCAAATTTTGCAAAACTTTTCCTGAACTTTTGTTGAAGTTTTTTTTGGGGCGGGGCTGACGTCAGCGCGTTTCCGGGTTAAAGGTCGAGGCTTCCGGCTTCCATTTTTTTTCTCGTGAGGCATCAAACCAGCGAAAAATAAAAATGGTGAGAAACCCCAGGCCGGCTCCGGGCGGGGGGGAGCGGGGAGAGGGCGGGGGGGTCCCGGGGGGAGAGGCGGTGGATCCCGCCGGGGTCCCGGGTGGGGTTAGGGGGAGGGAGCGGGAACCTTCCCGGGGCCTGGAGCCCACCGACCCGGGGAGGGCGGCTCAGAGGCAACAAAACCCCGATAACCCCCCAAAACCCCGATAAACCCCCCAAGAACCCCGATAAACCCCCCAAAAACCCCGATAAACCCCCCAAAAACCCCGACAAACCCCCCAAAACCCCGATAAACCCCCCAAAACCCCGATAAACCCCCCAAAAACCCCGATAAACCCCCCAAAAACCCCGATAAACCCCCCAAAACCCCGATAAACCCCCCCAAAAACCCCGATAAACCCCCCTAAACCCCCCAAAAACCCCGATAAACCCCCCAAAAACCAGATAACCCCCCCAGAAGCCCCGATAAACCCCCTAAAAACCAGATAAACCCCTCAGAAGCCCCCCAGAAACCAGATAAACCCCCTAAAAACCAGATAACCCCCTCAGAAACCCCGATAATCCCCTCATAAACCCCCTTAAACCCACCAAAAACCCGATAAAACCCCCAAAAACCCGATAAACCCCCTAAAAACCAGATAAACCCCTCAGAAACCCCGATAATCCCCTCATAAACCCCCTTAAACCCACCAAAAACCCGATAAAACCCCGATAATCCCCTCATAAACCCCCTTAAACCCACCAAAAACCCGATAAACACCCCAAAAACCAGACAAACCCCCCAAAACCCCGACAAACCCCCCAAAAACCAGATAAACCCCCCAAAAACCCCGATAAACCCCCCAAAAACCCCGATAAACACCCCAAAAACCCCGAGAAACCCACCAAAAGCCTGGATAAACCCCCCGATAATCCCCTCAGAAACCCCCCAAAACCCCGATAAACCCCCCAAAAACCAGATAAATCCTGATAAACCCCCCAGAAACCCCAATAAACCCCCCCGAAACCCGATAAACTCCTCAAAAGCCCCGATAAACCCCCCAGAAACCCAATAAACTCCTCAAAAGCCCCGATTAAACCCCCCCAAAAACCAGATAAACCCCCCACAAACCCCAAAAAACACGATAAACACCCCTAAACCCCCGAAGAACCCGATTAAACCCCCCAAAAAACCCAATTAAATTACCCCCCAAACAAACCGATATACCAACCCGGGGAGGGTGGCTCAGAGCCAACAAAACCCGTTTAAACCCCCCCCAAAGAAACTCCAAACCCAACAACCCAGGAGGGTGGCTCAGCGCCAATAAATCCCCTCCTATTAAAAACCCAATCCCCCATAAAAAACCCAAAGCCAGCAAAAACCCCCAACCTTCCAAAAGTCCCCATTAAAAACCCAACGCTCTCCCAAAGCCCGACCATCCTCCAACAAAAACCCCTAAAATCCAACAAATCCCCCCTACCAAGAACAAAGAAAAACCCCAAAATACCTCACCCAAAAAAACCTCAAAACCCAACAAAACTAAAAAAACCTCCCCCCATCCCCCAACACCCCATCCTATCTCTGTAATCTCCAACAGCCCTCCAAAATCTCTGCTCCGCCAATTCCGGCCTCTCGCGCATCCCCTGATTTCCATCGCTCCACTATTGGCATCCGTGCCTTCAGCTGCCTGGGCCCCAAGCTCTGGAGTTCCCTCCCTAAACCTCTCCGCTGACCCTTTAAGACGCGCCTTAATACTTTACCTCTGTGACCAAGCTTTTGATCACCTGACCTAGTATGTTGCTGTTTGAAGTTTTGTTGGATAGTCGCACCATGGGATGTTTTATTACATTGATGGTGCTGTATAAATGCAGGTTGTTACAGTTTAGGAATTGAAAATGGTGACGGGGATTCACAGGGTAACCAGTGAAGGACCCATCCCTCAAACGGGAAACCCAGAACGAATAACAGTAGCTTAAGAAGTGAAGTCAAACCAGATGAAATTGCCCAAATCGTTGGGAGAATGTGGAATACACTATCGCCGGAAGACATCTGCAGTGTTTAGGAGAAAGTTTGGGTTACAAGGAATGGAGGAAAGGTTGAGGTTTGGGATTGAAGCAATCAAACTGTTGTAGTTGGTGATGACCAAATAGCTTGAATGAGAGGAGTGTCTTCGTACTGTTCCTATAGCTTCTAATTAATCTCTTTCCCGTTTATTTTATTTTAGTCACACACCATTCTCCTCGTACAGCCTACAAAACGACCAGAGGGAAGGACCTATGCAGATTATGAATCGGTCAATGAATGTATGGAAGGTATGGCACAGGAATCAGTCTTTATATACCTCTGCAGTTTTAATTTCAGTATTTTAACATGAATCTGTAGGAGGGTTTCTCTCTTGACCCATTTGTCTATTCAGGAACAGGACATTAGAGTCGGGTCAATTGCTGTCTTGAGAAAACGGTTTAACTACCTTGGACTTTTTGTTTACTGGAGCCTGCTTTGTATTTGCAACTTATTTCCTACCCGTCCTGCTGAAGGCAGCTCTCGCTGTGCTTTGCGTTTCAAGGGTACCATTCCTAACGTGTGAGTCAACCAACATATTTGTCGTCAGGATATTCTGCTGTGGAAACCCTTTGTCCAAAATCTATGTCCGCAAACATTGTGGTTTCTCTTCTGCCAGTTCCTGATGCCATTTCTGCCTCTCGAATGTGATCCGACAGGAGCCACTGATGCTGGTTGTAAGACGTTCCTTAAAACCCACCTCTTTGACCAATCTTTTGGTCCTAATATATCATGTAGTGTGGTGTCAAATTTTTCTCACCCTCCTGTGTATTGCCTTGGGGTGTTTTACTTTGTTAGAGGTGCTATATAACTGCAAGGTGATATTGGATTATCTAGATTTGCATGGCTTGTTTTTTGTGTGGCAGCTCCCAACCACTTGTTTTCTTGTGGTCTCCCCTTTGACACCCCAGTTACTTTCCTTCTAAGAAAACTAGCCAGTACATTGTGGTAGATCTGCTAATCCTGATATGCAACAAAGTTCTGGGAGCGGTGATTGCAGGGGGTGAGTGGGGAGGGGGGTGGGGGAAGAGTTTGGGGAAAAGGTGTGCATGCAGGGACTCTTGTTTTGTTTTCCTTGCGAGAATTCACCGTTCCTTCACTGTCACTGGATCAAAATCCTGGAACTCCCTCCCTAACGGCACTGCCTGTGTTCCTACAACACATGGACTGCAGCAGTTCAAGAAGTCAACTCACCACCACCACCACCTCAAGGTCAATTAAGCATGGGCAATAAATGCTGGTCTAGCCGGCAAAGCCCACATCCCACAAAGGAATAAATACAAGTTCAGCAGCTCCCAGCATGCTAGAGGTTTCAAACTAAAGTTAAAAGATATTGAGACTCACCCAGAGTTTGCTTTTGTTCCTCCCCAGGTGTCTGCAAAATGTTTGAAGAGCATTTGAAGAGGATGAACCCAAACAGTCCATCCATCACGTATGACATTAGCCAACTCTTTGACTTCATTGATGACCTTGCTGACCTCAGCTGCCTTGTGTAAGTGCTGTTGCTGTTACTTCTTCACCTGCGCCATTTGTCCCCTTGAGCCTGTCCACCAGTCAGTTAGATACGCCTGATCTGTCTTAATTCCATCGACCTGTCTTTGTTCTTTAACCCTTAAAACTCCAAGAAAAATTTTATCAATCTTGGTTTTGAAATTTTTAATTGACCCCCAGCTCAGCCACAACAGGTTTTATGGGGGGAGAGAGTTCCAGATTTTCACTAGCCTTTGTGTGAAGAGCTTCCTGAAATCACCACTGAACGGTCTAGAAAATTCACGTGCGTCTGCCAATATTAACAGCTCACAGCATGTTTGCCCGCATTGATACTAGCCTGGGGATCCTGTCGTTAACTTATCAGAGAATTTTAGAATGCACAAGGAAGCCAGTAAGCCCATTGTGTCTGCTCCAGCTCTTTGAATTAGCTATCTGTTTAGTCCAACCCTGAAAGGTTGTTAGCTACCCAAAGAATAATGGCATTATCATTGCAGAGAACACTTTTACTTTAGTGTACAGCAGCAGGAATGATTTTCTAGTAAATCAACACTTGCCCTGTGGATGGCCTCTAAATCCCGATGTACATGAATCTGATGATCTTTGACCTCCCAGCCTGGAAACCAGTTTTTAAATGAAAAAATGCCTCACGATTTTTGATGGAATAATTAAATCTGTGCATAAAAGGTAGCTCCACACTTCTGCCGTTTTTCCTTTTGCAAATAATTGAGAGTCAGTGTGCACAGACGCAGGGCAAGGCAATGTGCTTTCTGACACTTTGGTTGCAAAATCACTGTACCCTCTAAAAATGGCTGAGTAGTGGGAGGGGTGGGGGTGCGTGCTGAAGATTGAAAGCTGAACATCAGAATGCATGAGCCTTCCGGTTTTACAAGCTGCAGGAGTCTGGTATTGAACAATGAAGCTTTTAGATAAAACACTTTGATTTTTGCTCTCCAGATATCGAGCAGACACGCAGACTTACCAACCTTACAACAAGGACTGGCTCAAGGAGAAGATCTACATCCTGCTCCGCCGACAAGCCCAGCAGGCAGGGAAGTAGCTGCTGTCCTGGCTCAGCGGATCAATGCTCTGCAAGGAGAGTGATTGCACCAATTTTTTTTTTTAGCTCAGATGTTCCTCTTCAGATCTTGGGAGCACCTCATTGTGCTGCTTTGTAGATCTCAGTATTTTTGTAGAAATAATTTGATTTATTCTCACCACCCCCTACACCCCCCCACAACCAGCCCATTAGAAAGCTTGCTCCTTTTTATTATACATTGGTGTTTTAAAACAGGAACCGTGATTGAATGGAATGAAGGGCCCTGCTCTTACATTCACACACCAATGTCGAAAACATACCTGACTGCTTTTGTCATTCATGGGTGGACTCTGACATAATACTGGCACTTCGGCTTGTTTGTGTTCAGACCAAGATCATCATAGATGAGAGTGGTTTTACAAACACTTTTTCTGTAACCTGTCCTGTTGATAGAACTGAGGACTGAACAGACTGTCTTGGAAGAAAAGCTCTTTTGGGTTAAACATTTTTCTAGAAAGTTGAAATTTCTTGTCTGATGTGTTGTTTCTGCAGAGTTGTTTCTGTGGGACCAAAGTTCTGGTTACCCAGTAATTTGGTTTTTTTTTGTTGCTTCAGGTTATGGTTTTTGCAGATTAAATGTTTTTGTTTTAATATGAAAACTGTTATTTCATCAGTTTCATTTATACATTGCCATCAGAATGGGATGTCACACAGAGTGTAGGCTGGAGGGTGCCTCGAAATCTAACACCATTCTGCTTCCTCAGAGAGGGGAACATTGCCTGGTGATTCACTCCTGGCTACCATGTCTTGGGGTTGGGAAAAGTTGTCCTTTTAGGTATGTCTTGTGTATACTTCAGCCAGTCAGTCTGTTAAACACACTCACCTTCACTGGAAATGAGAGGAATCTGGCTGCGTAGTTAGTCCTGGTTATGAAAATAATGCTTTGTGTTGGGAAATACAATGATTGCTGGAGTGGAGGAATTAAAGGAAGTTAATGAGAACGAAAAGCATTAAATGTTAAGCTGGCTCATTTTTGGTATAGGTTACATGGCTAGCATTCAATAAAATCCCAGTACTGCATTGGGACTTAAAACTCATAACCCTGAAGATTGATACCATTCACGTGTTTAATAGTCTAGGCATCAGGTAAGGGCAGGATCGGATTCCTTGGTTTGTATAGCTGCTTGCAATCACTGTCTGGGCAAGGTGGGGGGCAGAGGTCACACTTAAGAAAATCCATACTGTAAAACTCTGGTCCCAACTAACCTGAAGCAATCTCAGCACTGTTATCTCCACAGCAACAGTGATCGAACAGTTATCATTTAATTCTGCTCAAACCGGCACCCTCATTACTTTTGGGGGGGGTGGGGGTGTGTGAGTGGTGGTAAACTCAGGATTGTGGAGCGTAACTAATTGTCTCCAACAGCAGTTATTTTTCCTGATTTTTTTTTTTGACCCAGTAAAAGGTTTTTGGGGCTAGAAGAACTGACCAACTCTGGAGAAAAGTATCTGATTAAACAAATTGATCGCACTGCATAAAAGGTCAGTCAGCATCTGAATGAGACCATTACTGAGGTTTCAGGTGTAAGGAAGTGTCACATATAAAATACTGCCTGACTGAGTATTTCCAGCATTTTCTGTTTTTATACCTGGCTAGTTGTGTTTCCTGAAGTTGAGTAACTTACTAGTGTTCTTTCAGGGAGTGAAAAAGGAAAACCAGTTGTGCTCTTTCCTCTGCCCCAAATGTTTGTGCATACCCTGCTTTCCTTACAAAGCTGAAATAATACTTCCAACAGTCAACATCACATTTATTGAAACAATCCTGCACACTTGTAAAGCAACAGGGCCATGTGCTTACAGCATTGGTGGGTTTTCACCTAATTATTTAACAGATTTTATTTTCCACACAAACAAAACCCCAACTCGATGAATCTGAAACACTTCAGTGCTGCTGAACACTGGCAGCACACGGCTTCAAGGAGGAATCGAGGTAATTGGATCAGAGAGGGCAATCTCCACTCCCTTCCTCCTTTTACCATCTTCAACAGAAATGCAGAAACACACTTAGGTATGCAGCATTTGTAAAAATTCTCTTATATACAAAAAAACTGCACTTATCAGCAAAAAAAGTAAAAATACATCCACTCGTAATGCAATTTTCTAGTGATCTATGAACTGCCTTTTGGATTTGTACTTTTAAGGAAAATATACAGCAATGTACAATAGAAAATTAAGAGATAAATCTCGTATGTAAAGCAAAAGCTGTTTCATTTTTAGATTTTCCAGATTGTGAAATAATCTAAAACTGAGATTAGGTTTACTTTTTAAAAAAATCTTTAGTTTGGGTGAATTTATGAAGGAAACTTATTAGACCACATTCCTCATCTCACCTGTCAAACAGAAATAGTTAAAGCTCTGATACTTTCTAGCGCCCAACTCAATTATGTTATCATGCATTTTTTAAAGAGTTGTTCATGTATTATTATAAACCATGACTTTAATCAAAAATGTGAAACAGAACTACAGAAATAGTTGCTCTGGTGCTTAATGCATTCCCATTCTCTTGTATAAGACAATAATTCAACCTGTGAGACTGAGAGTTAGTCTGGTGTAAACTAACAGGAGACAGATCTACACTGGCTGGTTGGAGGCTCAATTTACAGATAATGCTGGGACTGCATAGCACGTCTTGTCAAGCTGCGTAACGTTACCAGATCCTAGAGGTGTACACCCCAATATTTAACCCATCCCTCTATACAGAGGCTGATAGATCGGCTGTGCATTTCTGAAACATACTGGTTTTATTTCAGCTTTTCAGTGTTTGGTGTTGCCTGGCTTTTTAGGGATTCCAATTTGAATGGATTTTGGGACAGCTAGAGTCAAATTCTTAGAGGATGACGGTGTGTAGCGCAAAGCGTTATATAAATTTGACATGAATTCTGTAGTCTCACAGACTACATGAACAGGGATGAGGAAACAAGACAAACTTAGTAGGAGGCCTCGAAGTTAAAATACTTTGGGGTTACTTTCAATCTAAAATACTTGCTCCTCTCCCATAAATTAAAAAAATTCTCCTTAATGAGGAAATGCTGACCTCTGTTTTCTGATAAAAGATTTCTTATAATGTAATATGATTGCAAAAAGTTTATAATTTGAATACTGCCCCACAGCTTCCCTAAATGAAAATTAATAATAGGGCAGGTTGGTTTTCAGCTGGCTCAACATTGAATCTTTCCCACTCCTCGATGTATACCTAATGCTCGGGTACAAAGTTTGATGCCTTTCAGGTCCAGCCGCCATAAAAAATAGTCTGTGCAAATCCTACCCAGAGATTTGGCATAAAGACATCTCGGTGATTGTCTTCAGTTAAAAAAGTTTCCTGCTCCTGCCTGAAGTGACTCGTGTGTTGACCAGACTCTTGGAGATAAGAGGGCACAGTCTCCCACTGGCCCAGCTTTACCTCTGGTTTAAAACCACTAAAATTTACTGCAAAAGTTTTATCTTAAAATGGTACATAAAATATAAGACTATAGCAATTATCTTTGCATTGCCACAGACAGTGAAAAAATCACCAATGTCAAAAATGCTTGTTAAAAATGCAAAGCAAGAGGATAAAAACAACATTGAGCATTTTTTCAGGGCAGGACAACTATTGAAATGCTAGTTACCCTCAGCACCTGTAAACGTAGAGTTGAAATATTGTTCGTAATTCCTGCTCACTATCTAGTCACTCTTGCCGGAAGATATTCGTGTGTGAACATTACACTGGGTTGGAGCAGCAAAGTGGGTGTCTCAGAAGCAGTGTGGTACAGCTTCCATCCCCTGCATTGCTGAGCAGGCATCTACCAACTGAAACCCATGCCCTGTTCTCGTAGGGAGACTTGCTCCTGAAACAAACTTGTGCACCTCCTAGTGACATTGGGCACAAGACTTGTACAGGTCATTTCCCCAGCCCATCCTCTGGTTGCCCTTAGTGCACACACCCTGGTAGAGACCATAAAGGAGAAACAGAGGAAAGTTATCCTCAAATTTAAAGGAAGAACTTCCCTGGGAGGCAGAGTGCTAGATTATGGAAGATCTTGTCCATGTGCCCTGCCAGAAGCAAGGAGTTCACTCCTCAGGACAGAAGGAAAGATCTGAAGTTGTCACCTGTTTCCTCCCTCAAATCAGCTGGTTACAAAAGACACTGATAGAAGCCGACCAACCATTATCTGCTTACCTGCCCTGTGGAGATCTCAGCTCATAGAGACCAAAAGTAGCTCCAAAGCCTTTTTATACCACATAGTTACAGATTGGACATTGCACTAGGTAGCAGCTAATATGCAGTTTATCCACTCACAACACTAACCTCCCCGCTTGTCTCTCATTTCCATGAGAACTTGGAGATGGTGTTTGATCATCATTGCCTGTTTATAAACTGTTCCTGAAGTTAGCTTCTGCTGTGATGCATGGAACCCCTGTGCTCACATCCCCTAGTCTAATCATCTTCCCTTTTCCACTATCCTACGTTTTCCATTTTGGGAGAAGGGATTTCTTTCCTTGAACCTCTGCCTTTTTGCCTGTTATTCATGTTCCACATCCCTACTGTTTTGCTGATCTTGATCAGTGATTTTACTTTAGAATCTAGGGCATCACCAGTTTCTATCTGTCCACTGGCTGGTTAGTAGGGCAGCAATAGAACATTCTCTAACGATGACTGAAATACAATGGTACTGGTGTTTATTACCTTTTGAGAGCTTCTATGTCTCTACACTAGACCAAGGTCATTTTGGGCAATAGATTACTGCAAGCTTAGCACCTCAGTGTTGGGAGTACAGGTTTAACACGTCATTATTGAACCAGGTTTTCTCTATCCCACTAGTAAATCTTGTGGCTTACACTAAGCACATAGGTCAGGAGCTGTCTTCACCTTGAAAAGTGTCCAAAGTAAGATTAAAATAAAAATTCAACATTTTTTTCTGCAGACTCCAGAGTGTTTTTGTGCATCTGGCAGTCTAGACTTATAAGATGTTATGAGTGGTAATGTGCACTCCCTCCCTGCCTCCAGATAAACCAAATCAAAATACCTAGAACCAGAGATATTTACAGTACAGGGCCAACTGGCCCTGTCTCTGTGCTAGCTCTTTGTACAATCCAAAACTCAGACTACTGCTCCATGCTCTCCCCATAGCCTTCTTTCTACCTCTGCTAATCACAAGATGCTGGAAACGTCTTTATGGTGTCGTAATGTTTGACAGATTGTTAGATGTGAAGACCAGAGTGGTCTCCTCTGGTTCCTCCTTTGGCTCAACTTTCAAACGTATCCTCGATCGTTTCATCTCTGCCTGTCTTTCTTGCTCCTCCTGCTGCCTGTGGCATTTCATGTGAGCATTTCGACTTTTCACTTTGTCAAACACTCTGAAATATACGTGCATAATAAAGATTAATATGTGGTAACAAGGGTTCTTAGTTTATAAGTCAATTATGGTTATTTGACATCAAAAATAATCAAAGAAAGCTCTGCTGATAACAGAAGGAAGTAAACCTCAGCTCTTTGTCAACTATGTGATGCTGTAGTGCAAAGCACAGTTTAAAAAAGTGTGACGGTATGAGGTCTCTTGTCATTGCAAGTTGCTGTTTACACTGTAATACTCAAAAGTGCTCCTTCGCAGAGAATGAAGGTTTACACCCACATGCAGCTCTGAAAATAAAATGCTTTGAAGAGTTGATCATGGTTGAAAACTGCAGCAGAAAGGTTTCAGACAGTGAAGAACCATCGGTGCCCTAACGGTTGTACAACTAACTCTTCACAATTCACTCTGCTTAGGGGGAAAACTAGTTCAGAATTTCACACACCATGTATCTCCCCCAACACCAATTGATTCCATGTACAACCCTAAAACTAATCCTTTATTTTAAAACGGTGAGGTTATCAGAGTGAGTATCTCCAACCTGAAACTCCTCATGCCTTAAGGCCATGTTCTCTAGCTGTGGGAGATGGTGAGTTCAGGGCCATGTTAATAACTGAACACCCAATCCCCCCACCCCCCCCCCACCACCTTATTTAGCCTCGGGTTCTTCATATGTTTTATCCTCTTGCAAGAGATTGAGTGCTGATGGGAGGGAAACCTGGGAGCCATGATTAGTTGTGTCACAACTGATTTTTGTCCAATAACTCCCCTGTAAAGTGCCTTGGAATGTTTCACTGTGTTAAAGGTGCTATCCAAGTGCAAGTCGTTGTTGATTTCTGTCTTGGAACAGGTTAGATGGACCAAGCTGTTTATCTTTTCGTACTTGTTGCAGTTTCACCACAACAGGAAGATAAAGTGGGAACTGGCTCTGGAAGATTCACAGAGCATGAGGGAGTGGAGAAGTGAGTGAAGTCATAAACCTTCCTGAGCAAAGGTTAAAGAGAAGGCTGCTCATTGGGTTTGGAGTCAGAAGTGGAACCCAAAACTCACCTAAGAATGGTAGAGGAACATTATCCTGTTACTAAACAAAAACAAAAATACCTGTAAAAACTCAGCAGGTCTGAGAGCATCTGCGGAGAGGAACACAGTTAACGTTTCGAGTCCGTATGACTCTTCAACAGAACTAAGGAAAAATAGAAAAGAGGTGAAATATAAGCTGGTTTAAGGGGGGTGGGACAGGTAGAGCTGGATAGAGGGCCAGTGATAGGTGGAGATTGCCAAAAGATGTCATAGACAAAAGGCTCTACCTGTCCCACCGCCTTAAACCAGCTTATATTTCACCTCTTTTCTATTTTACCTTAGTTCTGTTGAAGAGTCATACGGACTTGAAATGTTAACTGTGTTCCTCTCCACAGATGCTGTCAGACCTGCTGAGTTTTTACAGGTATTTTTGTTTTTGTTTTGGATTTCCAGCATCCGCAATTTTTTGCTATTATCCTGTTACAGTTGTGGGAGCTTGCTGTGCACAATTTGGGTGCTCCATTTCACTATATTTCAACAGTGACTGTACTTCAAAAGCACTTAAAAGTACTATAAAGTGCTTTGGGATGACTTTAGGTGGTGAAAGGTCCTATATAAACGCAAGTTATTTAATTGTGGACCTTAATAGCAGTTAACCAGAAAATCACAACTTGAGTATTGCTGAAGAAAGACTTATTATCAAAACTTTTCATCCCCTGACATTGGTATTTTCTTGCAAATTGTCCTGATGAGTGCATGATGAAAAGTTTTGACAAAAAAGTCTCTCTCTTTCAGCAATACTCAAGTTCTGTACTATCAAACGAAAATCACAACTGTTAGAAACACTGCAGTATCACACAACTTTCACCCAGACCCCACCACTCACAGCTCTACCTACTTTGTGCATTCTTTACATGGGAAATTTCCCACGGTAAATTTTTTCTCATTCTTGTTCTGGACTCCTGTCTGACAGTGAACTGATGGAGAAGGGCTCGGCTTAGCCCGTGTAATTTTCTTCTTTAGTTTTTCTCGGCTCTCACTTGTCTGGGAAGGAATGCTCATACCCTGTGAGGTTAAGAACGACTGGAGGGGGGGGTGAAAAAAGCTGAGTTGAAATTATTTACCCACTGTTTCTGATAAAATATTACAACTAATGATATTTACTATTGCTGTTACTAGAACTTCTTTCTTATGTAGAAGCATAGGACAGTGCAGGAAAAGAATGCTGCAGTCCACCTGGTCAGCGCTAGAAACAAAACAATTCTCTCTTAATGGTCTCACATTACTTGCTTGCACTGCCTCCATAGGTAGTAGTCCCAACCACATTTTCACCATGCTCTGCCTCAACTGATGGTGCATCTTCCCTTTTCTAATGCCCTCTTAAAAACATCCCAGGTTTAGCATCTCATTCAAGGGACAGTAGCTCTGACAATGCAGCACTCCATCAATACTGCACTGGAGTCTCAGCCTGATTTATAAACTCAAACTCTGGTGTAGGGCTTGAAGATCCAGAGGTCAATGGCGCTAAGCTGAGATCTATCCCTGACACAATCAGCAAATTCACTACCTTTCTGACAGGTGCTAGTCTGCTTGTCCCAATCTATATGAAAGTTAAAATCTCCCAGTAAAACTATTCAGCATTTGTTACATGCTTGTCTAATCTCTGTACTTATACAACCTACAACTTCACACTTGCTACAGGGGGTCTATAAACAAATCCCATTACAGTCTTATTCTTTTCTATCAATTCTATTCATGCAGTTCCCATAGTCTGCTTAACCTCTCACTATATCCTCTCATATCATTAGTGATTTAGAACGAAATCACTTCAATACTATTGCTCCCTTCTACTGTTTTCTGGTAAAATTTAGTTTCCAGTCCTGATCGTCTTACAGCTATGCTTTAGTAATGGCTACCATGTCATACCCTCCACATTGAATCTGTGTCCTCAATTCATTCATTTTGTTCCTTATACTCCATGGGTTTGGATAAATAACACCTATTTGAGCCACACAACCTTTCTTGTCCTTCTGCTCTAATGTTTTACTGACACTTTGCTTATTCTTTTACCCCTGTTTAATTTCTTTAAATCTTTTGGTTTTTCCCAATATCTGTGGCGTCTAAAGCTCAATTTCTGACAATTAATCTACTGTCTTCCCTTTCTTTTGTTTTTGAGCTATTATCTATACTACCATTGAGCCCCACTCCCCTCCAAACGCCCTTTTGATCAATTTGATCAAAGCCTTTCTGACATCCTATTTAACCTTTCAACTAGGCGACTAGGGCCCTAGTCTCAGCCCAGTTCAGGTGGAGCCTGCCCAAATGGTATAGTTCCTCCTTGTCCCACTACTTGTGCCAGTATTCCATGAAATGGAAACTTCTTTTTCCTACTCCACTCCTTTAGCCATTTACCTCACTAATCATCATATCCCTGTGCCAATTTACAGGTGGCTTGGGTAATCCAGAGATTAAAATGCTTGAGGTCCTGTTCTTTAATTTAGCTCCTAGTTCCTGGTAGTCACTTGCCTGCCCTTCCCTATGTTGATGTGCCAACACGAACCATGACAAATGGATCCTCCCCAATCCTTTCCAGCCATGTCAAGATGTCCTAAACCCTGACACTGGGCAGGCAACATAACCTTCAGAACTTCTAGTCGTGACTAGTGAACAGTATCCATCCCCTCTCACTAAACTATCCCACTACCATATTCTTTTTCACTTTCCCTACTTCAGTGGCCTCCTGTACCATAGTGCCGTGGTCAGTTTGTTATTCACCCTGCAGAGTTTGCCCTCATCCACACAGGCAGCAAAAATCTCATACCTGCCAGATAAGGACAAAGACCAAGGCTCCCCCTGCGCTGGGCTTGAGTTCCCCTTACTTGCCTGCATATCACCTCACTGGCCTAAGCATAATCAGCAGCATTTCTAACCAGCTTTTTTATTTCTTTTCCATCACCGGGACTGTCTGCCTCATGCTTTATCTCCTCTTCCTCAAGCAAGTGTGTTCTTTTCCACTCAAATTTTAGCTGTTTCTTCCAGGTGTAGTAATATTCGACACACTGTGCCACAGTCTTGTGTTTTATCTGTAAAACAGCAGGTCCCATGAATGCAATAATCCTTTTCTATCAGGAATGATTTTCCAAGTGTGTGCTAATAGTGGGGAGTCTCACCTGGGGCAATGCACTTGTGCAATATTTTGGATCCAAAACTCCTGCGATTTCTCAATATGTACAGAGTGTGTGGTTCCCAATGGTAGCAGTAATTTGTAAAATCAGCCCTATAATCTATAGCAAGTCTGCCGCCGCCTCCTATTCAATTTTAAATCATTCCTATATTTTACTCTTTAAAGAAACATGTTTTGAGTTCAGTAGGTTGCGGGATGTTCTTGCACTTCCTGGTATCATTAGCGTGGACACATACAGGATTTTAAACTGGACAGTCTGATTTCTGGCCTGGTGGCTTTTCATTACACAATTTTTAAGAACAATATTCTGTAATGGTGCCTCAATGGCTTATCTGTCCTACATTCACCAGCCATTCTGTCCTGATATTCACTGTGAGTCTGTCCCAACTAGAAATTCCCAGTTTTAAACCTTTAGATGTAGAATTAAGCTATCTCTGTTGTAAAAACAGCAGCCTCTAATAGTTCCACTGACATCAGCCCTTGCAATGGTCTCTTTGTGGAAAATAGTACTGTATGCTGTGAGCTCACAGGAAGGGGACTGGGACTGTCCCCAACTCGTTTCATTCAAGCTAGTAGACCAGGAGGAAAGATTTATTTAAGGAATAGTTACATCTTGGAATAGGAAGGTGTTTGTGTTAGAAGGATGAGCTGAAAGGCTTTCTTCATCCAAATGTTTTTCGTGCAGACACTTTCATTCTGTGCATTGGACTCAAACCCAAGTTCCACAAATGTGAAGTAATTATTTGGATGTTGACTGGCTAAAGGTCATCTTGCAGTTTCAGTTAAAATCCTAACAGCAGCAGTCTTTTTCTTTTATCACTGGGTGGTAGCAGCAAACTGGAGTACTGCAGGGAATTCTAACAGTGAACCAACAATCCAAAATTGTAGAAATAGAACTTTATAATGCCCGAATTACTTGATTAAACTATAATGTGATTGTTTTTCCAAGGGTGTCCCAGGTGTATGGTTTAAAACATTTATAGGTAGAATAATATTGCACTTTACAATGATACCACTTCAGGCTGCTAACCAAAATATGCTGTTTTAACTGCGTCATCTGCCATTAAACTCTTACAATTCCATGGTGCGATATAACAATAAATAGATCACACACCAGTAATAAGGTGTCAGTGTTTGTGCCGGCTGATAAATGTTTCCAGGAGCTGGGCAATGCGATGGAATGCAGTGAGAATGGGATTCTCTCTTCTGAGACCTGGAGTTTCATTAAGATCAATAGGATGAAAGCTCCCTCTCCATTTATGAACTGTAAAGATCGAAATTTCTTTGGACAGGACTCTAATTTTCAGTAGGAACTGAGATTAAGATAGCAGTGTAACCTAGGAAACTAGGAGGTTGACAGTGTGGGGAAAGTAAAATGGGCGGCTTCCACAACAGACAGGTACCCTGCTCTGTCAGTTTACTGCCCACAGTGAAGGTGGGAATTGCTCCCAAAAAATTCAATATTGTATATAGAGTCAATTTTGACATGTTGAAGAATTGTGCATTTAACTGCCTTTTATACACTGGCTTTGCTATTTGATTATCTCTTACCATCTTCTGCATGAGAAAGAAATCCTTGTTGTGAAAGCAAATTGCTTTATTGAACATCTTTTTCTCTGCAGTAGTCCACTTCTCAGTACCTAAATTCAAAAGATACATATTGAAGAATTCAAAATGTAGATAAAATGAAAAACTGCTAATGTCCAAAGTCTGGAAAGGGGACAGAAAGTTCTGGAACTACACTACAAGCCAGTTGGCATATGAAAGGCAAGAAGTCATTAAATTTTAGTAAGATTCTTCATCATTCTGAGGAAGTGTTCAATTAAGAGTCTCGTTCAGATGCTGACTAACCTCTGTTATTCATGTAATTTTCTGAAAGTCATCTTTTCATTTTTAGCTGTTTATTTATGGCATACATATATATCATCATTGTAACAGATTGGGTATTATTAATGACATTAGTACCAAACTATATCACCCTTAGAAATGAGACAAAGATTGCCTTAAGGAATGGACAGAAGTAAGCTGTCCCACTCACCCTGCCTGATAAAAAAAAAGTGTATGGTCTCCGGGTTCATTCATTTCGTGATGCCTGCCATACATTACCAAAGTACAATGGAGCTCCACATCGCCATGGACTGACAGGACAATGGAGCTCCAGCACATCACCATGGACTGACAGGACAATGGGGCTCCAGCACATTACCATGGACTGACAGGACAATGGGGCTCCAGCACATCACCATGGACTAACAGGACAATGGGGCACCAGCACATCACCATGGACTGACAGGACAATGGAACTCCAGCACATTTCTATGGACTGACAGGACAATGGAGCTTTAGCACATTTCTATGGACTGACAGGAGAATGGAGCTCCAGCACATCACCATGGACTGACAGGACAATGGAGCTCCAGCACATCACCATGGACTGACAGGACGTCACCATGGACTGACAGGACAATGGGGCTCCAGCACATCACCATGGACTGACAGGACAATGGGGCTCCAGCACATCACCATGGACTGACAGGACAATGGAGCTCCAGCACATCACCATGGACTGACAGGACAATGGAGCTCCTGCACATCACCATGGACTGACAGGACAATGGAGCTCCAGCACATCACCATGGACTGACAGGACAATGGAGCTCCAGCACATCACCATGGACTGACAGGACAATGGGGCTCCAGCACATTTCTATGGACTAACAGAACAATGGGGTTCCAGCACATCACCATGGACTGACAGGACAATGGAGCTCCAGCACATCACCATGGACTGACAGGACAATGGAGCTCCAGTACATCACCATGGACTGACAGGACAATGGGGCTCCAGCACATCATCATGGACTGACAGGACAATGGAGCTTCAGCACATTTCTATGGACTTGACAGGACAATGGAGCTCCACATCACCATGGACTGACAGGACAATGGAGCTTCAGCACATTTCTATGGACTGACAGGAGAATAGAGCTCCAGCACATCACCATGGACTGACAGGACAATGGAGCTCCAGCACATCACCATGGACTGACAGGACAATGGATCTCCAGCACATCACCATGGACTGACAGGACAATGGAGCTCCAGCACATCACCATGGACTGACAGGACAATGGGGCTCCAGCACATCACCATGGACTGACAGGACAATGGGGCTCCAGCACATCACCATGGACTGACAGGACAATGGGGCTCCAGCACATCACCATGGACTGACAGGACAATGGAGCTCCAGCGCATCACCATGGACTGACAGGACAATGGAGCTCCAGCACATCACCATGGACTGACAGGACAATGGAGCTCCTGCACATCACCATGGACTGACAGGACAATGGGGCTCCAGCACATCACCATGGACTGACAGGACAATGGAGCTCCAGCGCATCACCATGGACTGACAGGACAGTGGAGCTCCAGCACATCACCATGGACTGACAGGACAATGGGGCTCCAGCGCATCACCATGGACTGACAGGACAATGGGGCTCCAGCGCATCACCATGGACTGACAGGACAATGGAGCACCACATCACCATGGACTGACAGGACAATGGAGCTCCTGCACAAGGTGCCATAGAGTGGTAGATGAATGGAGCACCAGCACACAGTGACATGGAGTGATAGAAAGACTTGCATTTCTATAGTGCCTTTTATGAATGTAGGATGTCTTAAATTACGTTACAGCTATTAAAGTGTGGTCACTGTTGTAGGAAACGCAGCAGCCAGTATGCACACGGCAAGCTCCCAAAAACAGCTATGTGCTAATGGCCAGATCATCTGTTTTTGTGTTGATTGAGGGATAAATATTGGTCAGATACTCTAGCTCCAGCACACAGTGATATGGATTGGCAGCGCAATGGAACTCCAGCACAGTGGCATTAGCAATAATTGGGGAACGAACTGTCTGTTTGCCACTTTGACCAGGAAATAGTGAATCACAAAGTGACATTTCAAATGAGGAGAGAAGAAAACTGCTTAGAAAAAATGAGGGGGAGCGGAGGGCTGTTCAGATTGAAACGTTCTCCTCCCTAAAATAAAACAGGATGCTACTGCCTTGCTACCACATAATACCTTATTTACTTCCCATTCTTTTCCTCTCCTATACAGAAGAGGGCAGGATTTTCCGCTCGGTGTGCGGGTGTGCCCGAGTGTGAAATAGCACGCGATATTTTGGTCGGTGGGCACGCACAAGAGTCGGCAGCGCGCCTGCTGGCGATTAAGGCGCCTATTATGCCATTAATCAATTAACTTTTTTTTTGCTGCCCATCCAACATTACGGTTGGCGAGCGGGCGAATCGGGCAGGCGGTCTTTGCATTTTTTAGGAAACCTCATCCACGGGCAGCATGAGGTTTCTGCAATTAAATTTTTTAAAAATAAAAATTTTGGGGCAGAATTTTTATTACATTTCTGTTCCTGTGAGTGAGTCCTATGTGGGGACATTTTTTTCAGTTTTCAAAATCTTTGTTCTTGATTTTAAAATTCTTCAGCTCCCTTGCCTTCAGGGAGCTTTCAGTATGCGCTCCCCGCACATGCGCAGACTTTTGCGCTCGCCCTCCTCCCGCCCCCACTGAGCTTCTCAGCGCGCCTCTCACGTGAATTTGCAGCCATGGGCTGCAGGCCGTTTCCCAGCTGCTCCCAGGCCCACCCGACAACCGGAAAATCCTGCTCAGTTAGTTCAGCGCTCAGTGGCAAATTAACCAGCCGTAAACAGCAGGTTTGATGCTTGATTTGTGCTGAAGGGAGGGAGAAAACAAAAATCAGCTAGCTTCTGGCTATCAAGCTGCAAAGTACAGGTGTATGTGGATGTCGAATGAGGACAGGATTGAACTCAGCCCCTTGACCATCATTGCTGAACAGCCTGCTGACACCAAGTAGGCACAGGCATGAAGGATGACCATTCAGGTGAGATACTAGATGGTGCCTGTGAATCATACTCCAACATGGAGAAGACAGGTAAGGGAGGAGCGGGGTGAGGTGTGGTGCTGAACATAAGAATGTTTATTTCTCACTCTCCTACCCACGCGTGGACTCTCTTCCTTATCTCAAGCAGTTCAAAAAGACCGGCTGATAGTTTTACATATTCATCCCCTCCTGACAGGTACTGATCTAATTTATTAATTGACACAGACATTTTGAAGCCAAAGTTTTAGGGCTTTCCCTTACCATCCAGCACTATAACTGACTGCAAACTAAACGTGCCCAATAAGATCAGGGTGGTTTAGATACTAGTTAATGGTGTGACCCCATGGCTGTGAGCTCAATGCTGTACCCACTAAACCACCTGAATGTTCAATCTATCTTCTATGTAAGTGGCTTTGTTCTTACCAGTGTAGTGGTAATCTCCCAGGGGGTGACAAGGGTCTCGCCTCACACCTTTCATTAGTAACATATCCAGGGCAGCCTAGAAAAACAAAAAAAAAAGAGCTGGAAGTAAGACAAATCTGGAAACTGTTGTACTGTATTAACATCTGAATCAAATTGTTCTCAAGCTACTTTGAGAAGCTTAATGCATCTTAAATATCAGACGAAGAAATTTAATATAAATATCTAAAGCGTTTTTACAGTAAGTGCTATCTCCATGCTGTAATTACTAAATGCAACTGAATTCTTCCAAATCCACACATTTTGCTGTGCAACACTTGAAGCAGGGGCTTTATTTACAGGGATAGGAGTTATGACTTGCCATTTTAAGCAAACTGAGGTAGGAATTAGTCTAGACCAGTTTTCAGTCCCAACTCAAGTGTTGTGCAAATTGTACACACCCCAACCAAGAAAACAAAGCCAGAAGGGGACAACGGGGTGGTGGGGGTTGTGACTATTGTGGAGTCAGGGGAGCACTACAGGGAGAGAGAGGCATCCCTTATACCCAGTGTTGCCAGGGCACAAGCAACAGAATATAAACATATAACATTTGTGTCTAATTCCAATGCACCCACCTAGATTTATTTTCCCTAACACATACTTGTTTCAAACCTCTTAACTCTTAGTTGCCCTTCCTCTATCTTTACTGATTTCATACTATTAGTGTGCTTATAAGAAAGTATTTTTTAATTACACTCTGGGCAGAATCGTCCCAGATTTGCACAAAGTGCGGTAGCGGGCGGAAAAAAAGTAGTTTTACCCGCCGGTCGCAATGGTAGATTTTGCGCCATATCGTCCGCTTCCCGCCTTATTAATTATGCAGCCACAGGAAACATGCTGTCTCACTGGCGAGCAACCTCTGAATCACTCACCACGCCGAGACGTCAGTTTCCTCATTCCAGGTGCCATATCTAAACTGTAGCTACGCGCGCACAGTTCTCAATGCTTGCAGCTCAGGACTGCTCCAGTGAAGACATGGCCCTGAAAGCCAGGAAGATTCAATGACCAGTCACTGGAATGCCTTTTGGAGGCCCGCCGTGATGTCCTCCACCTCTGCTCTGGCCACAGGAAGTCCAGAAATCTCTCCTACAGCTTGGGAGGCGGTGGCAGTGGTGGTCAGTGCCAATGCTGCACAGAAGAGGTTGGCCATCCAGTGCAGAAAAAGGATGATAGATCTCATCCATGCCACCAGGGTTAAGCAATCATCTCATCACTCTAAAGTCACACTGACAAGGTCAACACACATTTCACTGGCATCTCACTCACTGCCAGCTCAAGGGACATCACCACTCACTCTCTCACACTCAACCTCAAATCTCCATCGGGCCTCATTTCAATGAGAAAGAAAAGTTCCAAGGATACAGCCCACCATCCATGGTTAACTAAAAAAGTCAGTATCAAACTTAAAGAAAAAGCATATAATTACGCAAAGACAGGTGGCAGGTCAGAAGATTGGAAAAAATATAAAGAACAGCAAATAATGACAAAAAGATTAATCGGGAGGGAAAAATTAGAGTATGAGAGAAAACTAGCTAGTAATATAAAGACAATATAAAGATAAGAGTTTCTATAGATATTTAAATAAGAAAAGAGTTAATAAAGTGACCGTTGGTCCTATAGAGAATGCATCTGGGGAATTGATAATGGAAAGTAAGGAATTAGCGGATGAATTAAACAGGTATTTTGCTTCAGTCTTCACTAGTGGACACAAGTAACATCCCAGAGATAGCTGTAAATCAGGGAATGGAAGGGAGGGAAGGGAGGGAGGAACTCAGGAAAATTACAATCACCAGGGAAGTGGTATTGAGCAAATTGTTGGGGCTGTGGACTGACACATGTCTGTCCTTGGCTTGCTGCATTGTTCCAGTGAAGCCCAACGCAAACTGGAGGAACAGCACCTCATCTTCCGACTAGGCACTTTACAGCCTTCTGGGCTGAATATTGAATTCAACAACTTTAGATCTTAAACCCCCCTCCCCCCATCCCCACCCCGTTTCTTTTCCCCCCCCACCCGCCTTTTTTTTCAATAATTTATATAGATTCTTCTTTCCCCACCTATTTCCATTATTTTTAAATCTAAAACTAAAACCTTTAGTCCTTCCACCCCACCCCCACTAGAGCTGTACTTTGAATATCCTGTCTTGCATTCTTAATTAGCACTTTTCTCAGACAAAGACCGCCACCTTCAACACCTCTTTGACCCTTTTGTCTCTGACATCTTTTGATTATCTGCTCACACCACACCCTCAATGTGTCTCTTCCCCCCCACCCACCTTAAACCAATTTATATTTCTCCCTTGTTGAAACTATGCTTCAGTTCTGCTGAAGGGCCATGAGGGCTCGAAACGTTGACTGATTTCTTCTCCGCCGATGCTGCCAGACTTGCTGAGTTTTTCCAGGTAATTCTGTTTTTATTTTGTTTTGGATTTCCAGCATCCGCAGTAGCTTTTAGCTTTTTGTTTTTATCCCCAGGTCCAGTTGGACTTCACACTAAGGTCTTGAAAGGAGTGGTTAGTGAGATAGTTGATGCACTGGTTTTAATTTTCCAAAATTCTCTAGATTCTGGGAAGGTTCCATTATATTGGAAAATAGCAAATATAAATCCTTTATTCAAAAAGGGAGGGAGACAGAAAGCAGGAAACTAAAGTCTAGTTAGCCTAACATCTGTTATTGGGAACATGTTAGAAGCTATTATTAAAGATGTTATAGCAGGACACTTCAAAAAATTCAAGGCAATCAGACAGAGTCAACATGGTTTTGTGAAAGGGAAATCATGTTTAACCAATTTATTGGAGTTCTTTGAAGGAGTCACGTGTTGTGGATAAAGGGGAACTGGTGGATATACTGTACTTGGATTTCCAGAAGGCATTTGATAACGTGCCACATCAAAGGTTACTGCAGAAAATAAATGCTCATGGTGTAGGGGGTAACATATTGGCATGGATAAAAGATTGGTTAGATAACAGGAAGCAGAGAGTTAGCATAAATGGGTCTTTTTCTGGTTGGCAGGATATAACAAGTGGTGTGTCACAGGGATCAGTGCTGGGGCCTCAATGTTTTACAATTATATAAATTACTTGGATGAAGGGACTGAGGAATGATTGCTAAATTTGCTGATGACACAAAGATAGGTAGGAAAGTAAATTGTGAAGAGGACATAAGGAAGCTACAAAGTGACATAGATAGGTTAAGTGAGTGGGCAAAGATCTGGCAAATGGGGTATAATGTGGAGAAGATGTTTCCTCTTGTCGAAGACTCTAGGTCACTGTTTAAAAATAAGGGGTTGCGCATTTAAGACAGAGGGTAGCGGTAAATGGTGCTCAGTGTAGCTAATGCAGAGTAAGAAATGCAACGAAACTCCAATTATGAAAGTTCAGAACAAGCACTATGCTCTTTCAAAAAAAAACATAACCAGTTACCAAAATGTCTCCTTGAGTGTCATGCAGGCAATGCAGAGCTAGTTCCAGATTAGTACCTCCTCCAGGCAGCACACTTGAACAAGCTAAGTTCAGCAGGTCCGTCACTGCAGAAAAGTAAGTTACAGAAAATAGTCACCGTAAGGAACTACTTTTTAAGCAGTAAAATGCAGTAGCATGGTCTGTTGTTTCCTCGCTCTCCAACCTCCGAAATACTCCAATTTTCTATCAACGGTGCCAATTCCAACATCCACCGATGTATATACGCCCTCTACTGAATAATGACCCATAGCAAGAATTGATGCTATACCTCATCCAAAGGCTGATTACCTTTGTATGGAAATTAGTACAAAAAAGGCATGATTTCAAGAAAATACCACAGATCCAGAAACAGGTGAGGAAAATGAAAATCTGTTGTAAAAAAAAAAGACCTTTGGAGCCACTCAAAAACAAGACTTCCAGTCGTAAACCAGACAGGTAAAAAATAATGGGGGGAAAAGCTAACAGGAGCAAGATTTCTTAATAACATAGTTCTATTATTCATTATGATTAGATGATGGAAATTTCTCCCAAAGATTACAAATTACAAGAAAATTTCACTAAGATCTCCCTCAACATAAATAAACCAATTTTCAGTTTGTTAAATCATGTGAGCTATTAGAGCTTCTTTAAATGCACACTTATTTGCAAAAGAATAATTTATAGCAGTTCATGATCAGAAATCAAAACTCTCTGAACTGGAGCATTACAGGATAGGAAGAGTTTTCATATTTGCATCAAGTAATCTAGTTACATCAGATCCCAGGGCTTTGGCATATTTCAGTCCCTCCAGTTTTGCTCTGCCGCTATTAATTTCCTCACTCTTTTTAGTCCCTAGGTTACCGTATATTTCTGGAACTTGTGTCTTCTACTGTGAAGACAGACGTAAAATATTTGTTCAATGCCTCTGCTACTTCCTCATGATACTTTCTCCTATCTCTGTTTTTAAGGGACCAATGTTTACTTTAGCTACTCTCTTCCTTCTCTTACAATCTGTTTATATTCCTGGCTAGTTTACTCTCATTCTATTTTTTCCTTTTTTAATCAACCTTTTGGTGTGTCTCTGCTGGTTTCTAAAACACTCCCAATCCTCAAACTTGCTACTGTTTTTGGCAACATTGTAAGCCTCTTCTCTTAACCTAATACTAGCCGTAACTTCCTGAGTGAGCCACGGATGGGTCTTTCTTGCTGAGTTTTTGTTTTTCAATGGAATGTATTTTCGTCGAAGATTTTGAATTGTTTCTTAAAATGTTTCCCACTGTTCATTCACCCCCTTGCCTGTTAGTCTATTTACCCAATTAACCTTAGCCAGTACTCCCCTCATACCTATGTAATTGACAATTTTTTTAAGTTTAAGGTTTTTGTTTGCTATTGGAGAATGTCACTTTCAAACTTAACATGAATTCAATGGTGTTATGATCACTATTTCCCAGTGGATCTTTTACTATGACATTACTAATTAACCCTGCTTCATTACACAATACTAGATCCAAGATAACTTTATCCCTAGTCGGTTTCACAACATATCACTCCAAGAAACTGTCACGAACTCATCTTCTAGCCCACTCTTGCTAATTTGATTGTCCCAGTCTATATGAAGATTAAAGTCCTCCACAGTCATTACATTTCCTTTGTTACAAGCTCTAATCATTTCTTGTTTAATGCTCTCCCAATGGTATAACTACTGTCAGGGGGCCTATAAACTATTCCCACTGGTGTTTTCTGACTCTTGCTATTCCTAACTTTCACCCATACTGATTTTACTTCATGATCTTCTGAAGCCAGATACTTTCTCATTAATGTCCTTTTCATCCTTTACTATCAGGGCTACCCCTCCTCCTTTGCCATTCTGTCTGTTTTTCCTAAATATTGTGTTCCCTGGAATATTTATTTCCCATCCATTACCTTGTGACCATGGATGGAATTTTACACCTCTGTCGCAGTGGAGCGCGGGGTCGGAAAATGTGGTGAACTGTTCAAAAGTCCGCAATGGGAGGGGTTTTAAAATTCCACCCCGTGTCTCTGTAAAGGCGATTAAATCTAAATAATTTATCTCTATTTGTGCCAACTGAGACAACCAATTTCCAAAAGAACAATCCTATAGGCAAACTCACCTCTCGCCTGAGTGACTTTATTGGTTTCAATGTCCTCCCATGGTTTCCATACTAGATCTGCTTGGTGAACACTATCATCAACCAACGACTTGTCTTGCAGTAGCGGAATCTCTGCCTGGAACCGTGTCCCAATGTTAATGTGCCTAAAGTGAGTTACACAGGAGTTATGACAAATATGCGGGAACACAGGAGATTGAAATGCCCATTTTCTGAGAATGGAGAACCCGGAATTCTTCATACACAAAGATCCTAATCTCAATTGGCTTGCCTGTGAGGAGACACCAAAGGAAGAAAATATCCGCAGAACATGTTACTAAGTTTAGGAAACCAGTATTTTGTTTTCCTCTATCATCAATTAAGGGGTATGGTAGCATAGTGGCTATGTTATTGGACTAGTAATCCAGAAGCCTGGACTAATGATCTGGTGAAACAAGTTCAATTCCCACCACAGCTGCTGAGGAATTTAAATTCAGTTAATAAATCTGTAATGAAAAAGTTAGTATGAAACAATTGGATGGTCATAAAAATCCACCACTAATGTCTACTGGGAAGAAAATCTGTTATCCTTATCTGCTCTGGCCTAAATGTGATTCCAGACCACAGCATTGTGGTTGACCCTCTGAAATGGACTTGCAAGCTACCTAACTGTTCTAGGAACAGGAGAAGGCCATTTGGCCCCTCAAGCCAGTTCTGCTATTCAATGAGATCACGGCTGGTCTGCATACTGTCTTCATATAATCGGTTTTGCCCTTTATCCCTTAATACCTTTGGTTAACAAAAATCTTACAATGCCAGATTTAAAATTAACAACTGATCCAGCATCAGTTGCCATTTGCAGAAGAGAATGCCAAACTTTAACTACTCTGTCTGTAGAAGCATTTCCTAACTTCACTCCTGAAAGGTCTGGCTCTAATTTTTAAACTACATCATGCATCCGCCCTCACACCTCCTTCTCCCTCCCAGAAACATGATAGGGTCCCCCTTGTCCTCACTTATCACCCCACCAGCCTCCGCATTCAAAGGATCATCCTCTGCCATTTCCGCCAACTCCAGCATGATGCCACCACCAAACACATCTTCCCTTCACCCCCCCAGCGGCATTCCGTAGAGATCGTTCCCTCCGTGACACCCAGGTCTACTCCTCCATCACCCCCTACACCTCAACCCCCTCCCACGGCACCTTCCCATGCAACCGCAGAAGATACAACACCTGCCCCTTCACTTCCCCTCTCCTCACCGTCCAAGGGCCCAAACACTCATTTCAAGTGAAGCAGCATTCCACTTGCACTTCCCTCAACTTAGTCTACTGCATTCGTTGCTCCCAATGCGGTTTCTTCCACATTGGAGACACCAAATGCAGACTGGGTGACCGCTTTGCAGAACACCTTCGGTCTGTCCGCAAGCATTACCCAGACCTCCCTGTCGCTTGCTATTTCAACACTCCACCCTGCTCTCATGCCCACATGTCCGTCCTTGGCCTGCTGCAATGTTCCAGTGAAGCTCAACGCAAACTGGAGGAACAGCACCTCATCTTCCGACTAGGCACTTTACAGCCTTCCGGACTGAATATTGAGTTCAACAATTTTAGATCATGAACCCTTTTGCTCCATCCTCACCCCCTTTCCAATTTTCCCCCCTTTTTATTTTTTCCAATAATTTATGTAGATTTTTCTTTTCCCACCTATTTCCATTATTTTTAAATGTATTTCCATCCATTGTTTTATCTCTACCTTTTAGCCTTTTTCGATTCCTTCACCCCACCCCACCCCCACTAGGGCTATCTGTACCTTGCTCGTCCTGCTTTCTACCCTTAATAAGCACATTCCTTTAGATAATATCACCACCTTCAACACCTCTTTGTCCTTTTGTCTGTGACATCTTTTGGTTACCTCCACTTTTCACTGGCCCTCTATCCAGCTCTTCTTGTCCCACCGCCCCCCCCGCCCCAAACCAGCTTATATTTCACCCCTTTTCTATTTTTCCTTAGTTCTGTTGCAGAGTCATGCGGACTCGAAACGTTAACTGTGCTCCTCTCCACAGATGCTGCCAGACCTGCTGAGTTTTTCCAGGTATTTTTGTTTTCATTTAAGTCCTAGCCTGATGACTTAGCACCACCTTCTCAAGGACAATTGGGGACAAACAATAAAAGCTGACATTCCCAGTGATGCCCACATTCCATAAATGTAGAAAATAATTTGCTAATTAGGCGTGTATACAAGGATAATGCACGTTAGCGATCTACTCAGCTGGCAGGTGGGTGGGAGGAAATCACACCTGCACTTGATCTCCCCCACTCCCTTACTCATCATCCACATGAGCACATTTTCCAGCAAAGCTCAACGTACTGTAATCAGCAGAAGGAAACCAATGTTTTACAACATTCCTACTAATGTTGACTCTTAACATAATGCAAAAATTGTCCTCACTCCAAAGGAACAAATTAAAAGGGTTTTTGTTCTATCTTCTGGACAATAAATGCTGATATAGTGGACTGAAATTTAATAAATAACTTACGGTTCTATGGAAACTATGGAGTCATCTTTAACCACAGAGATGCCACAAATTCCATCTACACCATCTGGAAAGGACAGAATTTTATAAAGAATAAAACAAAACTTAGTCCAACACAAAAAATATATCAGGCCAGTGCACACTCGTTCCTGATATTCACAATGTGTCTCAAGTTATGGGCCTGAATTTTTGCTACAGAGGCAGATAGCTTGAGTTGGGAAATTTCCCAGCTTGCCCCACCAACCAAGAAAAAAGGCCCCCGAATGTCACAATCTTCACTCAGGGGACAGATGTGCGATAGAGTCAGGCCACTGATCCCAGATAGAGAATAGGTGGCCACAGGAACAGGCAAATGCCAAGGCTGGTTGGTTTGAAAGTTTGCCTGAGTTTTCTGGTACTTGGATGTCCCGGTTGTGTTATAATATTTTAGGCCTTCTAGCATCGCCCCCCACCCCCCTCAAAGACTCATTATACCCCCATGCCAACATGCCCCCTACACAACCCCCAAGGCTCCTTATACCCCATACCAACTTAAGTCAACTCACCCAGTATCCATTCTGGGCAGACCTCAGGAGCCATGTGGAGATTAAATGAAGCTCTGAAAATCTAATATAGATTTCACTATACACACTTGAAATTTTAAAAATCCCATACATAATAGCCCGAACATTTTTTTTCAAGTTAAGTGCTTAATCTCTTCTAAAAACAAACTTCTATTCATACCCCACATCAAAGACAGCTAATCCTTTAATAGCCTCTTTATCTGCCAATCTAACTGTGAGCTCAGAATCCCCTGTTGAGATAATTGTAGCTTTTGGAAGTTAACCAAGCATTTATAAAGATCCCTTAGGGAAATGTCAACATTGACTCGTGAAACTGCTAGAACAGTTTTTTATTTAACTCTCACTGACACCTTAATAACTTTACATCATACAGATCTTCTCCATCAAGAGCCTTTACATCTACTCCATAAATATGTGAATCCCACACTGCAAGTTAAGTCCTTTGCAGCAGCAAAAATGGGGTGCTTTGAACTCAGCACTGAGCTCAAGTGGCCCTGCTGAGATCGAGTTTCCCTCATGCGTGAAGCCTGCCCCGCCCCCTTTCCCCTACCGCAAAAATTTCATGAAGGAAGTGGGGGCTGGACTTCCACATCCAGGTCCCACTCGCTATTAATAGAAGCTCCACATAGTCTCCATGACTTGTTTTCTTCGGTTGATGGATATTAGCACTGGTGAATGGTACATATTTCCACTTTAGCCACCCTGCATCAGAATCAAGCTCCTGGAGGTCAGATTTAATGGATGCAAAGTAAAATTCTCTCCATCTTGCCCCAAAAGTGCCTTAGCCTTGATCGCATTAGATGCCCCCCAACTGTCACCAACGCAATACTAATAAATTTCCCACATCAGCCATCATGTAGCCTCTTGGAGTGAAACAGCCAATTTAATGTTGACCTGTGACAGTTTTACGTTAGGATATTAGGATACTACAATAGGAATTGTGAGGTAACATAGAGGGCACTATACCCTGTATTTAACCTGTGCCAAATTTAACCTGAAATGCTTAAATCTGACAGTGGTTACCTAAAATGGAAGCGTTCTATTCCTCAATACTGATATCTCAGACATTTCTAAAATACACTTTAAAAAGCGTAAATGTGCATGGACATTATTTTGAACTACTGTTTTTTTCTAAATGGTTTTACAGATTATCTGGTGAGACTTCGGTAACAACCACCCAACGATTTAACTTCCTTTAACGGGATACTGCTTTACATATTCAAATAATCCGTTATGCCTTATTTTAATTTGGTCGTTAAACCTTTTAACATGATCTTCACTCATTTTAAATGAATTAACAACTGCATTAAAATTGTATAGATTAATTTTACACAAAAATCTTAAGTACTACATAGCAGCAAAAATGTTGTAAAGACAAATATTAGTAAAGCATTAAAAAACAGTTTACCTATAACGCTGCCCAGGATTCCTTTAGGAGCGTATGTATTGTGCGGTCCCTTGCTCCCTGGCAAAGAACAGATCCTGTTAAAGTAAAGCCCTGAGCCATGACGGATGGGACTTAACATCGGTGGAGGCGTGTATGGCGGAGGTTGAAAATTTTTCTCTAGAAGATGATCAGCTAAGCAAACGGGGGAACGCATATGGCTCTGGTACAGCACCATCCCTGGCAGCACCCCAGTTTGATTTGATGCTGGAGTTGGGATAAATAGGGGTTCTGGACGAGATCGCTTCCTTCGTTGCTTTTTGGAGTGGCCTCTACAATTTACGTTTGCTTGTTTGCCAGTTTCCGTGACCTACAACATATAAATCTCAAAAGTAACACACATTTCAAACTATAAATCTCCAAAGTAATATACATTTTAGTGCAACACTGAGGGAGTGCTGCACTGTTGGGAGGTGCTGTCTTATGCTGTGTGATGTCACCATAGAAATATTAATCCCTTATAACATAATGTGCTGACTCATAAGAGAAAAGCGGCTGTGGCTATTATAGTGAATGCAACACTGTTCATACATACAGTCCCAAGTCACTCAGAGGTAAGAAAAGCCACAAATGCTGGAAATCTGAAACCAAACCAAAACCTCCCTCACTGGATCTAATAAAGATCCCTTCTGAAATATAGTCCTATTTTCCTATTTCAAGTGCCTGACTCTCTGCTCGTTTCCAGCTACTTCTGTTTTCACTTCAGTTACATGCTGCTGGGGTTGACGCTCAAATCCGTTTGCGTGATGACTACACCGGAATAGTTAAACTTTACAAGACCATTCTCACCTGGGCAGAGCTGTCATTTGAGGACACTACTAAATCAGTCAGCCTTGTTGTGACCGACTTCCTTGGTGTAACCGGTGAATTTTCAGATTTCCCTGTTTTGCCATCTTTCTTGGGTCCAGTAGATTTCACAGGTACAGAGACTGGAATCACTAGAGGCATCGTCACACTTTCCTCTAATGGCTTCTTGAGCAGAAGAGCACTGAGTTTATCCTCCAGGTACTGAAAGAACAATCCACCATGCTCCATTTTCTCAATTCCATTATCAGTCACCTAAAGTTAGAATTACAAAATAATATTTTGTCACATTACTTAGAAATAGCCTATTATAATGGTTCGAGTTGATAAAAGAAAACCTACTGATATCATCCTTTCTCTCTATATATAATATATACTCATATATGCATTTAAAAAAATATTCATTCGCAGGATGTGGGCACTGCTGGCAAGGCTAGCACTCACTGCCCATCCCCAACTGTCCTTGAGAGATGCTGGTGAGCTGCCTTTATGAACCGCTACCATACACTCACTGGCTTTTTAGTACAGATTTGGTACAACTGGACCCATTTCAGAGGGCATTGCTTTGTCTGCAGTCAAATATAGGCCAGGTCAGTAAAGACAGCAGCTTTCTTTCCTTAAGGGATGCTGGTAAACCAGACGTCTTTTTTTTTTTACAATAATCCAGTAGATACATGGTCATTTGATAGAACAGAACTTGAGTATTGCAGAAAAGACATGTTGAAGCTTTTCATCTTGCACTCATCAGGACACCGCAAGAATACCAATGTAAGGGGAAAACAACAATTTATACAGTATGAAGAGAGTGCTGGTTGATTGGCATGTGGACCCTGATTGGTAGAGGCATTGCCATGGAGAATGCACCAGTCATGGTGACTGACAGTTAACTGCCAAACATTGTTTGAAATTTAAACCAGGCAGCTTGACCCTGATTGGTCAAGGCATTGCCCTTAGGAATGAGTCAATGAGTGGCTGTCACTTATTTTGTTTAGCTAAAACAGGCACAATATGTGCACATTTTCTTTCTGTTTGAAAAGAACAGGCCCTGAGTATTAACATATGTAGATTCCAGTACACGCAAATATGCCACTCCATAAATACATTGCGCCTGTTTCAGCTAATCAATGTAAGTGACAGCCATTCACTGAATCATTCCTCAGGACAATGCCTTGACCAATCAGGGTCAAGCTGCCTGGTTCAAATTTCAAACAATGTTTGGCAGTTAACTGTCAGCCACCATCACTGGTGCATTCTCCATGGCAATGCCTCTGCCAATTAGAGTCCACTTGCCAACCAATCAGCACTCTCTTCTAACAGTACAAATTGTTGTTTTCCCTTTATATTGGTAGTCTTGCGAAGCATGCAAGAAAGCTTTGATACGTCTCTTTTTTCAGCAATACTCAAGATACTTGATCACTATTACTGATACTAGCTTTTTATTCTAGATTTTTTTTTAAATTTCACAGCTGCCATGTTTGGATTTGAACCCATGTTTCATGAATTCAAGATTAGCCCAGACCCCTAGATTACTAGGCTAATAACATAAGCACTCTACTAGTATATTCTTAATTTATCTATGGAGAGAGATTATAGAACTCTTGAAGTACAGGGGGATTTGGGTGTCCTGGTACATGAATCATAAAAAGTTAGCATGCAGGCGCAGCAAGTGAATAGGAAGGCAAATGGAATGTTGGTATTTACTGCAAGGGAAATGGAATATAAAATTGTTAAGTTTTGCTACAGTTGTAGCAACAGAACGTTGGTGAGACCACGTCTGGAGTACTTAGTATAGTTTTGGTCTCCTCATTTAAGAAAGGATATAAATGCGTCAGAAGCAGTTCAGAGAATGTTCACTCAACTGATACCTGGAATGGGGGGGGGGGGGCGCGTGTTATCTTATGACGAAAGGTTGGATGGCTGGGCCAATGCATCCATTGGAGTTTAGAAGATTGAGGGGTGATCTTATTGAAACATATAAGATCCTGAGGGGACTTGACAGGTTGGATGCTGAAAGGACGTTTCCCTTTATGGGAGAACCTAGAACTATGGGACAGTTTAAAAATAAGGGGTCTCCCATTTAAGATGGAGATGAGAAGGAATTTTTTTCTCTCTCAAAGGGTCGTGAATCTTTGGAACTTTTCTCCAGAGAGCGGTGGAGGCAGGATCATTGAATATTTTTAAAGCAAAGGTAGCTATACAAGGTTATCAGAAGCAGGCGGAATGTGAAATTGAGGCCACAATCAGATCAACCATGACCTTATTGAATGGCAGAGCAGGCTTGAGGGGCCTAATGGCCTAGTCCAACTCCTAATTTGTATAATCGTATGTATGTATTTTGATAAAGTAGTATACTAAGGGGTTGGGTAGGCTGAAATTTCTCAGCAGTTCCCCAAACTGGTGAAACCCAATGGTAATTACAGATGATCTTTGCCAGTTCTGAGTTCATTGTAAGGGGTGAAACCTCAGCCTGTGAATCAGTAAAGTTCAGAACATTCTGAGTTGAGCTGTACTATCTTCCAGACGGGGAGCTGTGGGCCCCAGCAACAGAACAAAAAGCATCAGAAACCAGATTAGTTCCTTGGAACAGAGGTAACAGTTAAATTTTTTTATGACAACCTGGTCAGCTTTCAACGGCATTTTCCTTGGTAACAAGTTCACCCATGGTGAGATTATAACTCACAATCATCTAGGCTGCCATTCAGCATCATATCTATTAAGCTATCATATTAAACCGCTGTGCTTCTTGTAACTAATTGAACCACGCCGTTTCTTACTCAAGAGTGGTTCTGTGGCACAATCGCAGCTGCACTAGCACTCTGCTAAAGCCAAAAGTAAGTTCACAAACTTCAGTAGTTGCAGATCCCTTTACTTATGCCTACAGCATCACTAATGCACTGAGAGTAATTCCCTTGATCCTGACTTCCCAAATGACTCCGAATGTGTATAATTTTCCTAACCTTCTGTGACTTAATGCCATCTTCCAATAAATGCTGCTTTCCCATTCCTTCCCGTGGACAAGTGTGGCAGTTTAGTCCTTTTAGAAAATGGAAAACACCTTGACATCTTTCGCACCTGAAGTTCTCTTCATTTTCATCCAAATTTTGGGAAGTGCTGCTACTCACCAAGTCCCTGCTGTGTATTGAAGGTTAGGTAAAATCAAGAAAAAAGGAAGACGGTTAGTGCTGGAAGCCTCAAATACAGGGTGGAATCTTGTTGAGGCATCAAGGCTCTTGCCTGCCGGCTGGAGAGCCGACAAGAGACCTGCGCTGCCACTTTTCAGGAAACCTGCTAAACCACAAGTCAATCAGGCAGTGGTGAGGCCACCAGCTGGCTTTCTCCTGGGTAGCTCTTGTGCACAGCAGAGCCACCGGGGGGGCTGTGGCTGCTGCCAGTATGCACCAGAGTCTCAGGAGTCACCCAGGCCACAGGTTAAGTAATGGAGGGCGAGGTCATGAAGACTGCAGGAGTGTCATGAGACGGAGAACTGAGGGCAGATGTTTCTCAGGAGTGTCATGAGACGGAGAACTGAGGGCAGATGTTTCTCAAATTCCCAAATTGCACCAAGAAAAGGAAGGAAGATAAGAAAATTGGGCACTAATCTCTTTCCCCTGTTCTGCATCTGAAATAACCTTAGCTATGACCTTGCTCTATTGGTTTTTCTCGTGGTCACACCTGAGTGTGTTTGAAGAGACTGCAGCGACATAATTTATCTGCAGATGGGTGTCATATGGGTTTACACGCAGATTTTATTTAATGTCATGAAGTACGGATCAGGGCAAAATGCTCGTATAAGACCTAGCAGTACTGCTTCCTCAGCTAAGTTTTGGTGCCTTCATCACTTCAGTGTACACAAAATGGTGAACTGCACAGCAGCTTCTGGGAAAGTGTATCTGGGGAAAATGGTCTTAGCTGTATTATAGTTACAACAGTATTCTAAAAACACATCTGTAACAAAGTAAAAATCTATAATTGGTTACCGTATAATTTTCTAAAATCACGTGTACAAATTCTTCAGCCTGAATTTTTCATTTGGCAGACGGGCTCGGTGGTCACAGAGCCGACTGCTGCCCGCGATCAGCTCCACGCCGCCATTTTATGCAGGCAAGCCAATTAAGGCCCACCCAGCATAAGACGTGAGCCGTAGCGCTCAGAACTACCTATGTGGGCGGGGGTGGGGGGGAGGGAGAGTCAGGGCCAGCGCTGAGTACTTCAATCTCCCTGAGGCACAAGCTGCCTCAGGGAGATTGAAGCGATTGCTAAAAAAAAATAAATGGATTAAAAATTTAATTAAACATGTCCCCTCATGGGATGTTTTTATATTTCAGGAATTTTTAAAATTTAATTAATAAAAGCTTTAGGAAACCTCATCCCACTTGTGGATGAGGTTTCCTAAAAATCGAGGAGGCCACTTCCCTTTTCGAGTGCCCGCCAACCTTAATGTTGGATGGTCAACGTAAACAATTACATTAATTAATTTGTCAAAGGCCTTAATAGGCCTATCAGTTATTGGTGGGCGCGTAACTGACTCCGGTGTGCGCCCACTGAACGAAACATCGCGACGACGTCGGTGTCATCGCGCATCATTTTACACGCTGGCGTGTCAGGCCCGCACGCCGACTAAAAAATTCAGGCCTTAGAATTAGGACAAAATGGAATAGTGCTGGGGATCCTCCTGCTCCAGCCCCTTTAACATTGTTGTTTAATGTACTTTCAAGGCACCTGCCAAGCTGTGAGCTTGCACTGTATAATGCATTCTCACACGTGCGGGATTACTTACATTAGACCCAAGAGGAGGTTGAGGAGCTAAGCTTTTGGTATCAGTGGTACTCATTTGCGGTGCACTCTGCCAAAATTATCCCAGATAGGGCTAACAAAGCAAATTTGGCACAGCACATCGTTAATCTTTTTACTAGCATATTCTTAAAATATTTCTCTGATTTCCCTTATGTTTCATACCCACCACATCCCATTTTTGACTAGAGGACAGGATGGTGGTCTGCTCCAGGCCTCTGACTAGATATCTGATAGAGTGCCCTTCAGGATATCAACTGTCTTTTACTCAAACACCAAAGTGATCACACAAAAATCAACAGCTCACTGTTCAGGGACACAGGTAGAAACTTGCATCCCACTACTCAATGGCACTAAAATCTCCGCTCACCCACCCCCAAATCAATGGAACCATGAGCAGATGTCATCCATCCTCTCTACATATATATTTTTACAAAGGAAAATCTCATACCACAACACTGTTGACGATCCATCTCCCTCTTGTGGCATGCTGGAAAGACTGTAAATATCTTCACCCTGAAAAGTCAAAGCTCATTACATACAGGATAACAGAAGGTTAAAAGAGCTTTGCAAGTGGGGATATTTTGGATCGAGGGTTTTTACGGGAAATAGAATCAAAAAAACATTTAAGTGCTTTATGTTGTTGAGTCTAAAGTGCTGTTCTATACTTTTATTTCTATAATATAAAATATAAGTATTCAAGTTGGGACTTGTGTTCCTAAGAGGTCCGAGATGATCAAATTTCTGAATATCTGGAGCCAGCTGTACCATACATTTCAGGCAGTGTCTTGAGAATTCTATATTTTCTCTCTTTTGTATTTGTTAAGTTTGTGGCATTGTTTCCCTTCAGGCAGCTGACAGTCTTTTGGAATTTAGGGCAGTGGATGGCTGAGGGAGTGTCAACATTTGTAGGGAGTCCCCAGGAACATGTCAATATTTCCAGGGGCTCGCTATACAGAAAGGTTTTAAAACTGTTACAGAACAAATACAGTGCTTGTGGTCAAAAAAATTCTAAAACATTATGCTAAACAAGAACATTGCTCTGACAGTGTCTCCGTTATCAGTTTCCGATCTCGTATATAGGAAGGTGTTCAGCTTGCCTCAAAGGAACGGAAAATCAAAGGTTATCACCTCAGTCACCTCATGTCCCATTAGGATGGCCTGGGAGACTGTGTTCCATGAAGATATTTCAAAATTTAAAAAAAAAACACAAGAACAAAAGGTCTGAAATTCTATTCTTGTGGTCCAGATACAGAGCGGGTTTGGCTCCAACTGCTCAACTTTGCTTGTCCTGTGTTTTCTCATGGGCATGAGCTGGAGCTGTTCTATTCTGCGCCATTCGTGTGTCCCACCTGCTCCAGAATTCCAAGGTGTTGCCCCATTGGCAGGTCAGTGCTGTGCACTTTTAAAAGCTGGAACAAAGCACACTCCTACTAGCACACATCCACCAGTAATAGTCTTCGAAATACCCATCCTATGCTTCTGGGGAGATCAGTTTTTGCGCAGGTATTTTTCAATATCATATTGCTTGTTTCTTTGGTTCAAATCAATTTGCTCCTTTTTGTGTGTACTGTACTACTGACATTCAAGAGAATTCACCAGATATAGGCTGCCCTACTTGCCCTTCAGCACAAAAAACAGAAAATGTCCTATTTCAACCTGCATTACCAACAGTGGCTTTGTACCTACCCCACCTGTATATTTCTGCTCTCGCCCCGGATATACAGCTCCCAGGCCTCTGTAGGAGGACAAACACTGCACCAGGAGTGTATGAGCACTGTGTAGATGAGGGGCCAGTGGAAATTGCATGTAATGTCTCTCAGGGCACCAGCAGTGCAGTGCCACTCATGTTAGCACTGTGCTCATATTCAATTTCAGCCCATATTTTCCACTGGATTACAGTTAGCATATCAATAAATGCTGGAAAACTCAAGAAATCTCCCCCCTATGGAAATGAAGGAACATGCATTGCTCTGTGGGGTAGGTACTAACCCACATAAACTGCAAGATCTTAGATCCAGTTCCACCCTGTGGTGCATTAACTGATCTTATCTGGGGCTACAGTTGGAGCGTCACAATTGTTCTTGGTTAGGAAGAAGTTCCTGTTCCTCCTGCAATCTTTAGATGTCAGTTGAAAGAAGGATCAGGCTCAAATGTCCTCACAGTTAAAATGCCTGCCAACATTCACTATTTAGACTTACCAAGGAAAACTGAATACTTGGGAGAGGCACTGGAGAGCTGCTGCCACATGCAGAATTGCACTCTAGTAAGAGTCAGTGCCTTCAGGAGAGGAGGCAAGAAAAGCGGGTTAAAAGGAAAACCTAATGAGAAATTAAGTTAATTACCTGGACACTAGCATGAAAAGATGCTTCCTGAAGACAGTCTTCCATACTCCTCGTCAAAGAATTCTGAACAGAAAAGGAGTTCATAGCCACCTGACTAGGAGGAGCAGTGCAATTGGGATCTAACTTCTGTCGCTCCTTTCGAGAAACTGACACACTCTTACTGGATTTACCTGCAACAGTGTAATGCTTTATACACACATCTTTATTAGAGATTCTGCCTCTCTTGTTGCTACAGGGTGGAAGTGACCAACCCTCCAGCTGCTCTGACTGTGACTGAAGCTGATTCTGAACAACTTCTTCTTCACACACTGACTGAAGAGGATGTTGTGCCTTGAATGGACTCTTCTTGGATATCTTGTGACATTCTGAGATACCTCTTAACGCAGACTGCAAACCAGGTCCTGTCTGCTCCTCTGTATTTTCTGTCTCTTGTGGATAGCAAGGGAGAATGTTCTTGGAGAGTTGGCACTGTTTTGTGGTTTCAAATTGTAAAAATGGAGAAGTGGTTTCCTGCCTTAAGGAATGCTGGAAATCTTGTGCTAATTCTGAGGGATGATGCAATTGGGATTCATTATTCTGGATCTGGGATGAAATTTTCTGGGCAAGTACATGCTGGGACTGGGTAACTAGCACTTGTGATTGACTTACCGAATTCTGGGATTGAGACAGATTGTATTGAGTGTCAGAGATCAGCTGGAGCATATGGTTTTGAAATTGGTCTTGGTTCTGCATTGGGGAGGCCTCCTGATCTCCCATGTAGACCTGTGTAAAGAGTGAAGTTGCTATCTGCTGTTGATGTTGCTGGTGCAGAGAGTACTGTTCCTGCAGTATTTGATGCTTCTGTTCAGGAAAGGCTTGCCACTGGTTCAAATTAGCTTTGTAACTCAAAAGCTGTCTGAAGACATTTCCACAAGCATCAAATTCAGACACTGCTGAATTTTCACCCTGGGTCTTTGCAACAGAGGAATTTGACTGAATATCCAAATTCTGTCTTGTAAATGCCTGAGCAAATGAGTCAAGTTTATGCAAAGCACCACTGGAAAAAGTGGCAGACACCTCTTCAGGAGGCTGGGAATTGGGGACAATATAAGAATAACTTCCTTTGCTGCCACTATAAGTTGCCAAGTTGTTGGTCCACACAAGATCTTGACTTGGTTGTTGCTTGGTAGAAACAGTTTCATTTCTTGATAATGTATGATTTGTGCTCACAGCTTGTGGCCAACTTGCCGGTCTTGATGACTCCAAAGTATATTGTGCAGGCTGTGAGGGTCTACCGGGAATCACTGAATCCGTAATGTAAGAATCTAGACTTTCTACACAAGAGGCACTGGGGTCTGCTGCAGAAAAATGAGGAGGGTTTACTCTGTTGTATGGATCTGACATGTTACAGTTCAAGCCAGAAGAATGCTCTCTCTGCATTATGCTATATTTGGCTTGTCTAACAGTTCCTGACCTTTCTGACAAACAAATACTTGGGCTAGTAAGCACACTTGCTGTACGGTGGGTTTGTGTGGGATAGTGCAAGGTGATTTTGCTTCCACTGGTTCCAGTTTCACATGGTATTTTTTGGCTTAAGCTGCTTGTTAGGGGCCTCAGCAGTTCTCGGTTAGGCACAGAGGATCTTTGAGAAAGAGACTCAACTTGTGATGTAGGCCTCTGTGCCATTCCCATTTCACACTGAAGGGTCTGAGTATGTCCACTCTGTAGGTACAGCATGCTCTCTGTTGAATCCACATCTTTGGAGCTGCTGTCAGCAAAGGGCTCCCTCTGACAATACAAGCCATGCTGGACTTCATAGTGACGTCGTAAGGATCGGGAGTCACAATAACTCTTGTCGCATCCATGTTCCATACAAACATAAGGTTTATTTTTTTGGTGCGTTAACAAATGTCCAGATCTAAGGAGAATGCAGAATAAAATGTTTCACTAAATTCACCTACTAGTAAAATTTTGCTCCCTACATTTGTTACATGACAATACTTTGCAATCCCATTATTATTCCCTCATGGAACTGACCTGTGTTAAGTATCATAAATAATCATTAGTCGGATGCTTGGAAAACAATCACATACACACACTATACTCTTGCCTCTCTTTCTATCCTTTGATGAAATTAGCATAAACCAGTTTCTCTCCTACCTTCCCTCATTCATTCGCCAAGCTCATCTTGACTATGAGGAAATGCTGCTGCCCCTTTGACCCCATTCTTACTTACTGCTGATCACCCAGCTTGTTGTGAATTTCAATTATGGGCCTGGCCAACAAGCAACTCTGACCAAACTATCGCAAACAAATCTCATGTGGAATTCTTACTGCCACTAGGATGGGGACACTGTGACCCTTTCAATCTCACCTAAAATCAAACATAGGTTCCAGAGATTAAACGGTGTACCAACCTCCTGTGCAATCCAGTAACATAGCATTAGCAATCAGTGGAATCAGTCTGTATAGGAAGCAATCAATAGTTTTTTTTGTCTAGCCTCCACTGAGGATTTGGGCTGTTGGCTTACGGTCAAGTAACTTAAAACTGTTTCCTACGGTTTATTTTTAAATTCTTTTTATTCATTCACAGGATGTGGGCTTCGCTGGCTGTGCCAGCATTTGTTGCCTGTCCCTAGTTGCCCTTGAGAAGGTGGTAGTGAGCTGCCTTCTTGAACCGCTGCAGTCCATGTGGTGTAGGTACACCCACTGTGCTGTTAGGGGTTCCAGGAATTTGACCCAGAGACAGTGAAGGAACGGCAATATATTTCCAAGTCAGGATGGTGAGTGACTTGGAGGGCAACTTCCAGGTGATGGTGTTCCCATCTATCTGCTGCCCTTGTCCTTCTAGATGGTAGTGGTCATGGGTTTGGGAGGTGCTGTCTAAGGAGCCTTGGTGAACTCCTGCTGTGCATCTTGTAGATAGTACACACTGCTGCTACTGTGCATTGATGGTGGAGGGAGTGAATGTTTGTGGATAGGGTGCCAATCAAGCAGGTTGCTTTGTCCTGTATGGTGTCAAGCTTCTTGAGTGTTGTGGGAGCTGCACTCATCTAGGCAAGTGGAGAATATTCCATCACACTCCTGATTTGTGCCTTGCAGATGGTGGACAGGCTTTGGGGAGCCAGGAGGTCAGTTACTTGTCGCAGGGTTACTAGCCTCTGACCTGCTCTTGTAGCCAAAGTATTTATATGGCTAGTCCAGTTCAGTTTCTGGTCAATGGTAACCCCCAGGATGTTGATAGTGGGGGATTCAGTGATGGTAATGCCATTGAACGTCAAGGGGCGATGGTTAGATTCTCTCTTGTTGGAGATGGCACTTGTGTGGTGCGAATGTTACTGTCACTTGTCAGCCCGAGCCTAGATATTGTCCAGGTCTTGCTGCATATGGACATGGACTGCTTCAGTATCTGAGGAGTCATGAATGGTGCTGAACATTGTGCAATCATCACCGAACATCCCCACTTCTGACCTTATGACGAAAGGTCATTAATGAAGCAGTTGAAGATGGTTGGGCCTAGGACCCTCCCTGAGGAACTCCTGCGGTGATGTCCTGGAGCTGAGGTGACTGACCTCCAACAACCACAACCATCTTCCTTTGTGCTAGGTATAACTCCAACAGCAGAAATGTTTCCCCCTGATTCCCAGTGACTCCAGTTTTGCCAGGGCTCCTTGATAACATGCTCGGTCAAATGCAGCCTTGATGTCAAGGGCAGTCACTCTCAACTCACCTCAGGAGTTCAGCTCTTTTGTCCATATTTGAGTCAAGGCTGTAATGAGGTCAGGAGCTGAGCGGCCACTGAGCATCAGTGAGCAGGTTATTGCTAAGCAAGCCACTTGATAGCATTGATAATGACCCCTTCCGTTACTTTATTGATGATTGAGAGTAGACTGATAAGGCAGTAATTGGCCGGATTGGATTTGTCCTGCTTTTTGTGTACAGGACATACTGGAACAGTTGGCTAGGGGTGCGGCAAGTTCTGGAGCACAAGTCTTCAGTACTATTGCCAGAGTATTATCAGGGCCCACAGCCTTTGCAGTATCCAGTGCCTTCAGCCGTTTCTTGATATCACATGGAGTAAATCAAATTGGCTGAAGACTGGCATTTATGATCCTGGGGACCTCCGGAGGAGGCTGAGATGGATCATCCACTTGGCACTTCTGGCTGAAGATTGTAGCAAATGCTTCAGCCTTATCTTTTGCACTGATGTGCTCCCCCATCATTATCTATCAGTAAATGCTTACCACTTAAATACCAACAACTCAGTTATCATCTCTTTTAACTTTGGTCGATAATTGATCTTTTTAAAGGAGCAAGTCCAGTCTCAGTGACATTTTCCTCCATGTAACTTGATATTACTATACAGAATCACAGAGTGCAGAAGAGGCCCTTCGGCCCATCGAGTCTGCTCCGACACGTGAGAAACACCTGACCTACCTACCTAATCCCATTTACCAGCACTTGGCCCATAGCCTTGAATGTTATGACGTGCCAGATGCTCATCCAGGTACTTTTTAAAGGATGTGAGGCAACCCTCCTCCACCACCCTCTCAGGCAGCGTATTCCAGACCGTCAGCACCCTCTGGGTAAAAAAGTTTTTCCTCACATCCCCCTAAACCTCCTGGCCCTCACCTTGAACTTGTGTCCCCTCATGATTGACCCTTCAATTAAGGGGAACAGCTGCTCCCTATCCACCCTGTCCATGCCCCTCATAATCTTGTACACCTCGATCAGGTCGCCCCTAAGTCTTCTCTGCTCCAACGAAAACAACCCAAGTCCATCCAACCACTCTTCATAACTTAAATGTTTCATCCAGGTAACATCCAGGTGAATCTCCTCTGCAACCCCTCCAGTGCAATCACATCCTTCCTATAATGTGGCGACCAGAACTGCACAAACAGAACAGCTGTGGCCTCACCAAGTTCTATACAACTCCAACAAGACCTCCCTACTTTTGTAATTTATGCCTTGATTGATAAAGGCAAGTGTCCCATATGCCTTTTTCACCACCCCACTAACATGCCCCTCCGCCTTCAGAGATCTATGGACACACACCAAGGTCCCTTTGTTCCTCAGAAATTCCTAGTGTCATGCCATTCATTCAATACTTTTTTGTCAAATTACTCCTTCTAAAGTGTATCACCTCACACTTTTCAGGGTTAAAGTCCATCCGCCACTTATCTGCCCATTTGACCATCCCATCTATATCTTCCTGTACCCCAAGACACTCAACCTCACTGTTAACTACCCAGCCAATCTTTGTGTCATCCGCAAACTTACTAATCCTACCCCCCACATAGTCACCTATGTCGTTTATACAAATGATGAATAATAGGGGACCCAGCACAGATCCCTGTGGTACGCCACTGGACACTGGCTTCCAGTCACTAAAGCAGCTTTCTGTCATCACCCTCTGTCTCCTACAACTAAGCTAATTTTGAATCCACCTTATTAAATTACCCTGTATCCCATGTGCATTTGCCATCTATACAAGTCTCCCATGTGGGACCTTGTCAAAGGCTTTGCTGAAATCTATATAAGCTACATCAACTGCACTACCTGGTCACCTCCTCAAAAAATTCAATCAAATTTGTTAGGCACGACCTCCCTCTGACAAAGCTATGCTGACTATCCCTGATCAAACCTTGTCTCTCCAAGTGGAGATAGATTCTACCCTCAGAATTTTCTCCAATAGTTTCCCTACCACTGACGTGAGACTCACTGGTCTGTAGTTCCCTGGCTTATCTCTACAACCCTTCTTAAATAGCGGAACCACATTGGCTGTTCTCCAGACCTCTGGCACCTCCCCCATGGCCAGAGAGGAATTAAAAATTTGGGTCAGAGCCCCTGCAATCTCCTCCCTTGCCTCCTTCAGCAGTCTGGGACACACATCATCCAGACATGGAAATTTGTCCACTTTTAAGCCTGCCAACACCTCCAATACCTTGTCACTCCCTATATCAATTTGCTCAAGAACCTCGCAGTCTCTCTCCCCGAGTTCCATACCCTCATCCTCATTCTCTTGGGTGAAGACAGATGTGAAGTATTCGTTCAACACTACCGATGTCCTCTGGCTCCACCTATAGATTGCCCCCTTGGTCCCGACTCTTTCCCTAGTTATCCTCTTCCCATTGATATACTTATAGAATATCTTGGGATTTTCCCTACTTTTACCAGCCAGAGCTTTCTCATATTCCCCCTTTGCTCTCCTAATTGCTTTCTTAAGCTCCGCCCTGCACTTTCTGTACTCCACTAATGCCTCTGCTGATTTGCTTCCCTTGTACCTGCTAAAAGCCTCTCTTTTCCTTCTCATCGTATCCTGAATATCTCTGGTCATCCATGACTCTCTAGGCTTGTTACTCCTTCCTAACACCCTAGAGGGAACATATTGAGCCTGTACCTTCCCCATTTCCTTTTTGAACGTCCCCCACTGCTCTTCTGTAGATTTCCCCACAAGTAGCTGTTCCCAGTCTACCTTGGCCAGATCCTGCTTTATTTTACTAAAATCCACTCTCCCCCAATCCAAAACATTTTTTTGCAACTTGTCTATTTCTTTGTCCATAACAAGCTTAAATTGTACCATGTTGTGGTCACTATCACTAATGCTACCCCACCACCACCTCAGCCACCTGTCCGGCTTCATTCCCCAGAATTAGGTCCAGTACTGCGTCGTCCCTTGTTGGACCCTCTACATATTGACCTAAAAAGTTCTCCTGTACACATTTCAAGAAATCCATTCCATCCAAGCCCTTAACACTATGTCTATCCCAATTAATGTTGGGAAAGTTGAAATCACCTCATATAATTACCCTATTTTTATTGTTTTTATACAACTCCACGAATTGTGCACATATTTGCTCCTCAATTTCTCCCTGACTATCCGGGCATCTATAATAAACACCTAACAATGTGGCTGCCCCTTTTTTGTTCTTAAGCTCTACTCACAAAGCTTCATTCGATGCCCCCTCCAAGATATCATCTCTCCTTACTGCAATAACTGACTCCTTAACTAATAATGCAATGCCTCCTCCTCTTTTACCCCTTCCCCGGTCTTGCTTGAAGATTCTATATACGCATCAACAGACTTAATTTAAAATCATCGATGGATGTAACACAGGAGGAGGCCATTTGAAAGAGCTATGCTAACCAATTAGTCCCATTCCCCCTGCTCTTTCCCTGCAAATGTTTTCTTTCCAAGTATTTATTCAATTCCCTTTTGAAAGTTCCCTTTGGAACATGCCATTCACATACAAGTGTAGTATTAGAGAAGAACCTCACGTATGGACAACTTTATATTTAGACCTAGAACCTGTGTATTCCTATTAGCTTTTAGTACTATCCCTTTGAATCTAGCATTGTTTTCTGTTCTATGATTCAGGTCAATAATCCTTCTTCAACCAAGGCCCAGAACTACAGATTAACTGGTCGTTCATCTCATGGCAGTTTGTGGAGTGCTGCCAGGCAGTCACTTTTACTCTTACAAGATTGTAGCCTGTTAACTACTTGAACACTGGGAGTGCCTAATTTCATTCCACAAATCCAACCTTCATCTTACTTGGAATGAATAAAAAGAAATCCATAATTCAGTTTCACTCTGGGTGCACAAAGGAAGTCTGTTTAAAAAATAACTAACTCAAATTCCTGAGTTAAATAATGTTCACATACAAGTGGTCCTGTCTCTTAAAGGCCTTATTGCAGATCCTGCAGACATGCCGACGTTCATGACTATGCGTCAGGTAGTGTTTGCTCAGGGCACTGGCACTGCTGAATGACTTTCCGCACTGGCTACACTCCTAGACAATAAAGTATAGAAAATTATTGTTTATTTTTGCTTCAAATTCAATTCACTATAAATGTAAAATATTGACAGGTTTTAATATTTAAATTATTATTGATCTCCCTAATATATTCTATTATTACAGAACAAACCAGGACTTACTACTTTTGACAAAATTTGTACGTGTTCTCAGATTTGGAGTTTTTTTTTAAGTAGGTAGGTCAAGTATACTGTAGATTACAAACCATCTGATGCAACGTTTTTTTAGGACTCTAAAACCAGGCTGACTGGAAGAACAAGCATATGCTGTGCTAACCTGGAATGCTTGCTGTGGAGAATGCCTCGTGGAGAGACGCCTTCTCTTCTGCAGCCCTCCGTATTTCCCTTCACTTTTACTTGCACATTTCTCAGGGGTATTCTTTTGAGGGAGAGGACTGATACCTGTACAAAGTCGACAGGAAAAACCAGTAATATTTCAGTTTTTTTTTTGTTGCTGTTTCAACCTTTTACAGAAGAAATACGTACTTAAATTATAAATCGGCACATATGAGTTGGGCTGAATGGCCAGCTTCTGTGCTGCCTTTTCTATGTATTATTAAGTCATTCCCTGTGTCAAAAAGGTCCTTTATCAAAAGTAGGTAAAGTGCAAGTTCAATGCCAAACATCAGGGTTGAACTTATTGCTCCCTTTACTCCAGCATAAATTGGGCAGTGTGCTTTTTCAATTTTTCAAAAACAAAGTCTAAATGATCTCCAGTCCTGTAGGGCGGCCCTCTGCACACAAGAAACCAAAATTAAACTAGAGGTCTCAGGAGATTGCTAGCTGCCTTTTACAGACCCTTCAATCTGTAAAAGGGAGGTAGCGGCATTGTCACTGGATTAGTATTGAACCCTGGTTCAAATTCCACCACGGCAGATGGTGAAACTTGAATTCAATAAAAATCTGGAATTAAAAGTTTGGTGATGACAATGAAACCATTGCCGATTGTTGTAAAAGCTCATCTGGTTCACTAATGTCCTTTAGGGAAGGAAATCTCATGTCCTTACCTAGTCTGGCCTACATGTGACTCCAGACCCACAGCAATGTGGTTGACTCTTAAATACCCTCTGAACAAAGGCTGTTAGGGATGGGTAATAAATGCTGGCCTAGCCAGTGGTGCCACATCCCATGAATGAATAAAAAAATAAATCTGAAGTGATAGCTCAGCAACCTCTAACGTGTAGTTTCCAAGAGTGGCTTTCAGCACTCCTCCAATTCTGTCCTCCTGAGCAGCCCCAATTTTAAACACCACCTTTGGCAGCCATGCCTTCAGCTGCCAAGGCCCTAAGTGCTGGCGTTTCCTCCTTAAACCTCTCTGCCTTACTCTCTTTTAAAACTCTCCTTAAAACCTACCTCTTTCACCAAGATTTTGGTCGCTTGTACAAAGTAACTGTGCTTTGGTGTCAAATTTTGTTTGATAACACCCCTGTGAAGCACCTTGGGATAGGTTGCTGCATTAAAGATGCTGTATAAGTCTAAGTTGTGTAGACATCAGGTGGGGACAGGGTTAGGTTCAGCTATAATGCCTTCCAACAAAAAAACCTGCTGACAATCATATTTAGGCTTAAACAGATGAAGTACCACAATAAGTCCCACTTGTGAACTGAACCCTAACCTTAAGAGGAAAGATAAGTGGAGGAAAACAAAAAGAGTATGTAGGAACATAGGAAATAGGAGCAGGGGAAGGCCATTCGGCCCCTCAAGCCTACTCATCCATTCAACTAGATCATGACTTTCCTCAATGCCATTTTCCCATACTATCCCCATATCCCTTGCTATCTTTAATATCTACATAATGTAAAAGCGTTAATATCGCAAATTATAAACGTAAATCATCCATACATACAGATTTTGTTGTAGCTGTTAAGTGCAAGGAACATAGTTACAAAAAGGATTTCACATAGCATTTACCAGCAGCACTACAAACTATGTCACAAAATCTGTGTTAGCTGCTTTTAGGAATCACTAGAGTCAGGGAGGGTCCCAGGGGACTGGAAAATCGCTAATGTAACCCCCCCTGTTTAAGAAGGGAGTGAGGCAAAAGACGGGAAATTACAGGCCGATTAGCTGACCTCGGTCGTTGGTGAGATTTTAGAGTCCATTATTAAGGATGAGATTTCAGAATACTTGGAAGTGCATGGTAAAATAGGGCAAAGTCAGCATGATTTCATCAAGGGGAGGTCATGCCTGACAAATCTGTTAGAATTCATTGAGGAGGTAACGAGCAGGTTAGACAAAGGAGAGCCAATGGATGTTATCTACTTGGACTTCCAGAAGGCCTTTGACAAGGTGCTGCACAGGAGGCTGCTCAGTAAGATAAGAGCCCATGGTGTTAGAGACAAAGTACTAGCATGGATAGAAGATTGGCTGTCTGGCAGGAGGCAGAGAGTGGGGATAAGGGGGTCCTTCTCAGGATGGCGGCCGGTGACTAGTGGAGTTCCACAAGGGTCAGTGTTGGGACCACAACTTTTCACTTTATACCTTAATGGTCTAGATGAAGGAACTGAGGGCATTCTGGCTAAGTTTGCAGATGATACAAAGATAGGTGGAGGGACAGGTAGTATTGAGGAGGCGGGGAGGCTACAGAAGGATTTAGACAGGTTAGGAGAATGGGCAAAGAAGTGGCAGATGGAATACAACGTGGGGAAGTGTGTGGTCATGCACTTTGATAGGAAGAATAGAGGCATAGACTATTTTCTAAATGGGGAGAGATTTCAGAAATCTGGAGTGTAAAGGGACTTGGGAGTCCTAGTCCAGGATTCTCTTAAGGTTAACTTGCAGGTTGAGTCGGTAGTTAGGAAGGCAAATGCAATGTTGGCATTTATTTCGAGAGGACTAGAATATAAAAGCAGGGATGTGCTGCTGAGGCTTTATAAGGCTCTGGTCAGACCACATTTAGAATATTGTGAGCAATTTTGGGCCCCGTATCTCAGGAAGGATGTGCTGGCCCTGGAGAGGGTCCAGAGGAGGTTCACGAGAACGATCCCAGGAATGAAAGGCTTAACATATGAGGAACATTTGAGGACTCTGGGTCTATACTCGATGGAGTTTAGAAGGATGAGGGGGGATCTGACTGAAACTTACAGAATACTGAAAGGCCTGGATAGAGTGGACGTGGGGAAGATGTTTCCATTTGTAGGAGAGACTAGGACCCGAGGGCACAGCCTCAGAGTGAAGGGAAGACCTTTTAGAACAGAGATGAGGAGAAGCTTCTTTAGCCAGAGAGTGGTGAATCTATGGAATTCATTGCCACAGAAGGCTGTGGAGGCCAGGTCATTGAGTGTATTTAAGACCAAGATAGATAGGTTCTTGGAAAAACTCAGCAGGTCTGGCAGCATCGGTGGAGAAGAAAAGAGTCGACGTTTCGAGTCCTCACGACCCTTCAACAGAACTGAGTATAGTTAGGAGAGGGGTGAAATCCTAACTATACTCAGTTCTGTTGAAGGGTCGTGAGGACTCGAAACGTCGACTCTTTTCTTCTCCACCGATGCTGCCAGACCTGCTGAGTTTTTCCAGGTAATTCTGTTTTTGTTTTGCATTTCCAGCATCCGCAGTAGTTTTTTGTTTAGCTAGGTTCTTGATTGGTAAGGGGATCAAAGGTTACAGGGAGAAGGCAGGAGAATGGGGTTGAGAAACTTATCAGCCATGATTGAATGGCGGAGCAGACTCAATGGGCCGAATGGCCTAATTTCTGCTCCTAAGTCTTATGGTCTTTTATAATGAAACACACAAGTGGAAAAGGCAACCTTTGCAGCATTAGCTTTCTGATAAGAGAACAAATGAAAAGAACACCAGACCAGCAGGAACCATCCAGACAGGCAGATTGACTTACCTGTGCTAATGACCTACTTGTATATTGGGGGTAAAGGTCTCTCTTACTCACCATGCTAATTTATGATTCCTGCCTTACTATTATGGAGAGCTTCCACAATTAAGTCATTCAAAATGCATTCATGCATCTTCTACAGATGCTGGGAATGAATAAAGTGCATTCACTTTAGAATATTATCTTGCTTAACAAGGCTAAATAAGGAGAGCAAAATGATACACATGAAGTAGAATACAGTACATTTACACTAATACACAGGAAATTCTTTCTTCTAGGTGGCGGCTAATACCTGGTGCGTGGTAAACAGATTGTAAGTTTGAATTGTCTTGTTAAAGGGCAAACTGGCCATTTTGGTATAAACCTACACCTAAAGATAACCATGAAGCACCCATAAAATTAAACTTTCAGACTTTATGGGGTAAGCTTTCCTTAGGCGTTCTCTGATCTCCTGCCATAATTTCAGCGGAAACCTTCGAAAAGCAGCATCAACTGCTGTTTCTGCCGTTTCTGAGTGGATTCTGCCTACAGTGAGAGAAGGAGATCAGAAAAAACATGTAGAAATTCCAGGTGCTTAATTTGTTTCCCCAGTATTCTCATCTGGTCTTCTGAAAGAACTGACTTATGGTAAGGGATAGTTACAGCCCTCTGTTATTATTCTTTATGTGTAAAGCTAAGCAATGAAAGTTATCAGGTTATTCAACTAAGAAGGGAATCACATTCAAGTTCTGATTCATCCTGCATGCAGCATTCATAGATTTTTTTCTACCCTGCAGGATTTATCTAAATTGGAGTTGGGAACTCTGAATGAAGCCAACTGTAGTGCCCACTGTTGCTCTGGTTAACTCAGCACCAACAAGATATGAAGTGTGGACCTGTCCATTAGGCAGCCTCTTTACCAAACAGCCATTAAGCAATTCAACAAGTAAATTTTAACGAGATCTACTACCAATCAGAATTGTAGAAGTTTTATGTTAGTAATTCTGGTTGGGGATTTACTTTGAACCAGCAGCAAAACAAATTTATCCCAGCAGCAAAACAGTTACAATAGCACTGCTGCACTTAAAGAAAAATGCATGCACATTCAAGTACCTAGCAACATGGGTGGAGAATCTGTGTCCGTGGAGTCACTGGGAATCTTTGGGGAGTCACATCCCTTATCTACAGTATACAGGGATAGATCTACATTGTCAGCAAATGGATCGCCAGGAATTTCTGCAGCCTCCAGGTTAGAATCAAGTTCTATACTTGTCATTCCTGCATAAATAATATCATCAGGGTCTGAGATGAATTCTTGTCTCTGGATATTACTTGCAATGGGCAACTCACTGTCTGATAGCAAAGGCAGATGCATTTCAGTTTGGAGAGAGCTTTCATCGGTGAAGCTGTAGCAATCCATGGCTCCCGATTTGGCAAAGTCTTTCTGCAGAATTAAACAGCAGGCAACTAATTTTCACAGCATGAGCCTGAACAAAAGCATCCTCTTCTTTGCTCTTTTTGTATTGCTGCAGCTTTAATAAAATACAAATATAAATAAGTTTAGAGATAGATTTAATTTCCAGAAATTTGATAGACCAATTATACACAATTAATTTTCTAGTTTTTCCTCATAATGTATTTAACTTTCTACTCAAGTTTCTCCAAACCGCACATTATTCTCCAGCTGTAACAAACAATATGCTTTAAAATAACTGTCAGTAGTTGCAAAGGGGAGGGATGGGGAGAGGTGACTCACCCTGATTTCCTTTCTCCTGCCTTGCTTCCATTCTGCACCTCCCTTTCACAGGGAAGACAGGTGAAATTTGGAACAGACTGGGTGAAGAATTGCAGCTACAAATTCACACCCTACAATTGTGCAGGCAAACCCCTCAACTGTCAAGTTAGCAACTGCTAAAATCCTCCTTTTATCTAGCCTGATATAGAAAATTTAGAATTACAATTTCTTTGATTTGTTCATGGGATGGGGCATCACTGGCTAGGCCAGCATTTATTGCCCATCCCTAATTGCCTGTGTTCAGAGGGCATTTAAGAGTCAACCACCTTGCTGTGGGTCTGGAGTCACATGTAGGCCAGAACAGCAGATTTCCTTCCCTAGAGAGCATTAATGAACCAGATGGGTCCCATTAGTTTGTCAAATACTTTGTCCCTCATGATAGAGACTGTTACAAGATCTTTTCTCCCATTAGCTCCTTGCTTATCTGACATCTTTGGAATGTTTATAGTATCATCCACCGTGAAGACCAATGCAAAATATTGGTTTATCTGCCATTTCCCTGTTCCCCGTTATCAATTCTCCAGTCGCATCCTCCAAGGGTCCCACGCTCACTTTAGTTACTCTCATTTTATGTACCTGTAGAAGCTCTTGCTGTTTGTTTTTATATTTCTTGCCAATTTACTTTCATAATCAATTTTTTATACTTTGTGCTACAGTGAGGCAACTCTTCAGGGGCCTACAAACGACTCCCACCCGTGATTTCTTCCCCTTGCTATTCCTTATTTCCACCCAAACTGATTCCACGTCACAATCTATTGCACCAAATCACTACTCATCATCGCACTGATACCTTCCTTTATTAACAAAGCTACCCCACCTCCCTTTCCTATTTTGCATATTTTTCCGGAATGTCAAATACCCTTGAATATCGAATTCCCAGTCTTGGTCACCCTGCAACCACATCTCTCATCTCTGTAACAACTATCAAGTCGTACTCAATTATTTCTATTTGTGCCGTCAACTCAACTATCTTGTTACAAATGCTAGGTGCGTTCAGATAAAGAGCCTTAAGCTTTGGCTTTTTACCATTATTACTCATTCTGGTTCTAATTTCTGCTGCACTCTTTCTGCCTATATTTTCTGCCCCTTCCTGTCACACTTTGATAGCATTCGCCTCTTCACTACCCTGCACCTCTGCTCTGTCATTTCTTTTTAATTTTTTAACTTCCCTTCAATTGAATCCCCCCCACCCTATCCAACCCCCACTCCCCCCATCTCCCTACCTCTATGCAATTTAAAGTCATATCTACAACCCTAGTTATACGATTCGCCAAGACACTGGTCCCAGCATGGTTCAAATTAAGCCTGTCCCAAGGGAACAACTCCCTCCTCCTCCTCCAGTACTGGTGCCAGTGCCCCATGAATCGGAACCCATTTCTCCCACACCAATCTTTGAGCCACGCATTTACCTCTCTAATCTTATTTACCCTACACCAATTTGCATGTGGCTCAGGTAGTAATGCGGAAATGATCACTTTTGCGGTTCTTTTTAATTTAGCCCCAAACTGCTCGTTGTCCCTCAGCAGAACCTCTTTCCTAGTCCAATCTATGTCATTGGTACCTACGTGGTACCAACGACAGCTGGGAAAGCAGAAAAGGGAGAAATCTAGGGTAGGGATGTTCTCTCTCACTGGTGTCCTACTTATTACTCAAACAACATCAATTAAAAAAAAAACACAGGTTATCTGGTCATAATCCCATTGCTCTTTGTGGTAGCTTGCTGTGTGAAAACTGACTGCCACACTTCCGTGCATTACAACTGTGAGTAGCGTTCAAAAGTACTTAATCACTTGTAAAGTCTTGTGATCAAGAAAGCGCTATATAAATGCAAATTCTTTACAACCCATTAAGCAGAGATGGAAGTACAGCTGTATTTTCAAAGTAAATGTTTATAAAGGGATCAGAGGAAATATACAACCTTTAAACAAAACACATCTTTCCTCATTTGAGAATGTTCTGTTACATTGCCCCCTTAATTTTATATGCTTTTTCTGAGCTATTCTTGAATGCTAAATCACAATGGATGTACACTAGAGGGCGGTCTTGCTTTCAATCTACAGCAATGCCTTGTTCTCAGTAGTAGATACGTTCCTGAAACCACTACTTATAGCAAAGCAAGGTTTCCCATTTAAATGAGTGTAAAATCAGGAGATACATTCCCAACCCAAGATTTTCAGCCGCAGAACTTAACCTAAATATGAAATACACAATTATTTATTCATCAAAAATAAACACAACACAATGCACAATTCACATGGTTAACACGATCAATGAGGTGCTTTGTCAGTTTGAAGAATGTGCTAAAAGATTGTTGGTACAGGCTCTTGTAATCTCTTTCTGACCTTTAATAAGACCATAAAGACATAGGGGCAGAAATTAGGCCATTTGGCCCATCGAGTCTGTTCTGCCATTCAATCATGGCTGATAAGTTTCTCAACCCCATTCTCCCGCCTTCCCCCCGTAACCTTTGATCCCCTTACCAATCGAGAACCTATCTATCTCGGTCTTAAATACACTCAATAACCTGGCCTCCACAGCCTTCTGTAGCAATGAATTCCATAGATTCACCACTCTCTGGCTAAAGAAGTTTCTCCTCATCTCTGTTCTAAAAGGTCTTCCCTTTACTCTGAGTCTGTCAAAAAAGAGAATGATCCTTCTGTGGAAAGGAGTTTGTCTTTGAAATTTTTCAGTGCTTCCTCAATGAGGAGCTTAGAACTCCTCCGACATGTGTTGCAATGTTTGTTACTTGCTTGGTGATGCTTCCCCCTCTTCTTCATCTTCCCCAGATACAGCTCATTCTGGCTCAAGCTGCATAAGCTCCTCATTGGCCAGGGCTTTGCTGAGGCTCCAGCACATTTTCAACATTATCATGGCCCACTTATGTTAGTCATAATCACTCCCCCCTTGCTGAACAAATTCAGTTGGCTCAAAGTTGTGGAAGTCGTGAATGGCTTCAGGGAAGATCTTGCATCACACACCGTTCATGGTTGACTGTTTTACCTCCTCCTAAGCATTTGCAGCGCTGTTAACTGTCTGAACAATGCTGTAACCACGCCAGAATATGCATACTATTGTCTTTCCTTCACCGACCTCCTTGATGAGTTTTGCGAAAGTCCTGCAGAAAGTAAGCCTTAATAACACCTTGATCCATGCGTTGGATCAATCATATAGTGTTCTTAGGGAGATATTCTACACAGACTTCTTTGGAGAGGTCGTTGAAGTTCGAAGGATGTCCTGGGACATTGTCCAAAAAGTAACAAAGCATTATGAGCGATATTTTCCAAGCACAATATTAGACCATAAGACATAGGAGCAGAAATTAGGCCATTCGGCTCCGCCATTCAATCATGGCTGATAAGTTTCTCAACCCCATTCTCCCACCTTCTCCCCGTAACCTTTGATCCCCTTACCAATCAAGAACCTATCTATCTCCGTCTTAAATACACTCAATGACCTGGCCTCCACAGCCTTCCGTGGCAATGAATTCCATAGATTCACCACTCTCTGGCTAAAGAAGTTTCTCCTCATCTCTGTTCTAAAAGGTCTTCCCTTTACTCTGAGGCTGTGCCCTCGGGTCCTAGTCTCTCCTACTAATGGAAACATCTTCCCCACGTCCCACTCTATCCAGGCCTTTCAGTATTCTGTAAGTTTCAATCAGATCCCCCCTCATCCTTCTAAACTCCATCGAGTATAGACCCAGAGTCCTCAAATGTTCCTCATACGTTAAGCCTTTCATTCCTGGGATCGTTCTCGTGAACCTCCTCTGGACCCTCTCCAGAGCCAGCACATCCTTCCTGAGATATGGGGCCCAAAATTGCTCACAATATTCTAAATGTGGTCTGACCAGAGCCTTATAAAGCCTCAGCAGCACATCCCTGCTTTTATATTCTAGTCCTCTCGAAATAAATGCCAACATTGCATTTGCCTTCCTAACTACCGACCGACTCAACCTGCAAGTTAACCTTAAAAGAATCCTGGACTAGGGCTCCCAAGTCCCTTTGCACTCCAGATTTCTGAATTCTCTCCCCATTTAGAAAATAGTCTATGCCTCTATTCTTCCTATCAAAGTGCATGACCACACACTTCCCCACGTTGTATTCCATCTGCTACTTCTTTGCCCATTCTCCTAACCTTCTGCAGCCTCCCCGCCTCCTCAATACTACCTGTCCCTCCACCTATCTTTGTATCATCTGCAAACTTAGCCAGAATGCTCTCCGTTCCTTCATCTAGATCATTAATGTATAAAGTGAAAAGTTGTGGTCCCAACACTGACCCTTGCGGAACTCCACTAGTCACCGGCCGCCATCCTGAGAAGGACCCCCTTATCCCCACTCTGCCTCCTGCCAGACAGCCAATCTTCTATCCATGCTAGTACTTTGTCTCCAACACCATGGGCTCTTATCTTACTGAGCAGCCTCCTGTGCAGCACCTTGTCAAAGGCCTTCTGGAAGTCCAAGTAGATAACATCCATTGGCTCTCCTTTGTCTAACCTGCTCGTTACCTCCTCAAAGAATTCTAACAGATTTGTCAGGCATGACCTCCCCTTGATGAAACCATGCTGACTTTGCCCTATTTTACCATGCACTTCCAAGTATTCTGAAATCTCATCCTTAATAATGGACTCTAAAATATTACCAACGACCGAGGTCAGGCTAATCGGCCTGTAATTTCCCGTCTTTTGCCTCACTCCCTTCTTAAACAGGGGGGGTTACATTAGCGATTTTCCAGTCCTCTGGGACCCTCCCTGACTCCAGTGATTCCTGTAAGATCACCATCAATGCCTCCACTATCTCATCAGCTATCTCCTTCAGAACTCTGGGGTGTAATCCATCTGGTCCAGGTGATTTATCCACCTTCAGACCTTTCAGTTTTCCTAGCACCTTCTCCTTGGTAATGGCCACCATACTCACCTCTGCCCCCCGACTCTCTTGAATTTTGGGGATGTTACTCGTACTCATATTCCTGGGCATAAATGCACTGAAAGCCACTCGCAAAACATGCCCATTGTCACAAGTTTTCTTATTTGACCTGCAAATTACAGGAAGATGTCCCCAATTGGTACCTTTTATTGCTTGTGGATTTTCTGCATGGTACACAAGCAAAGGCTTAATCTTTGAGTAACCTTCTGCAGTGCAACTCTACATCAAAGTCAACAAATCCTTAGCTAGCTTGAATCCTGGTACAGTTTTCTCTATGGTGGAAATAAATATCTTGCAGGATATTCTCTGCCAAAAAAAGCCACATTGAAGGTCTGTTGCGGTGTGAATAGCTTCCTCATTAATGATGGCCTTCTACTCTGCAAGGTACCTTACTGGCTGCTTCATTGTCCACACTCGCAGCTTCACCATTCATTCTGACTTTGTGTAGGCTATGGCATCTCTTGCATCTATCAAGCCAAGCACGACTTGCAATAAAAGTTTCGATGGTAGAACTCTCATCTCATTATTGTTTTCTTGGATAGACAGCATGTTAATGAACATGTTCCTTTGGTCCTGGTCCTCAATCCCTGCATTCAATAATTGCTCCATTTGTTCTAGTACGCTGCACCGAGTATGGGTGATCTTTGCCCACTAACCTTTATCTTTGTTCTTCTTGATGGTGCTCAGTCATTAGTAGAAGCCCAAGTGAACTCATTATGGCCACTGCCTTCTCACCAGTATCATCACTTCTAATTTCTGTTCCAAAGAGGTTTGCCTCTTACTTTTGGGAGTAGTGGAATCCTTGTCACTTAATGCAAGTTTATTAGCCATTTTGCAGACTTAACTTGACCCTGTAAAAGTGAGTAAAGTAAAGCAACACCTTGGACAATGTTTCTAGTTGCCTGTCTCCTGGGGCACTCCTTCTCGAACTTTCCAGGCACGTGCACAGAATGCTGTCTCAAGGGCCGTATCAAACTTCCCATGCACAGGCACACAAACTTGCCTCTTTCATGCCTTTGAAAGAGCTCCCTGGACATGCGCAGAATGTTGATCCAGCAGTTGGTGTCTTCCAGCATCTATCTGAACTGCATCAAAACAGCTGCAGTTTTTGCAATGCACATGCTATTTCAAAATCAGCTGACAGATTGCTGGCAATTGCAGAGCCTAGATATGTGAATCTATTAACAACCTCAGCGTCACATTGGCAAGGCTGATTGATGGCAGTATGGCAATGTCCTGGACCATGACATTTGTCTTCCTGATTCTGATAGTCAAACCAAACTCTACAAACATAGGAGAGTCTATCCATTTTCCACTGAGAGTGTTGCTCAGTATGGAACGCTAGTGCGGCATCACTGCTGTAGAGTAATGAGGACTTGGCACATTTTTGCCTTGGATCTCTGGCGAGCAGGCTGATCAGCTTTCCGTCAGCTCTAGTACATAAGCAGACACCCACTGTAGATGACCTGAAGGTATTTGACAGCAGTAAAGAGAATATACCAAAGAGTGTCGGTGTCAGGGAGCAACCCTGTTTAATCCCACTGCGGATTTCAAAGGATTCCAATATTACTCCATCATAGCTGACCTCACCTATCATGTTCTCATGGGAAGAGATCACACTGAGTAGCTTGGAGGGAAGCCAATTTTCTTTAGCAGCTTAAAAAGACCACCTATGCTCACATGGTTGAATGCCTTGGTGTGATCAATGAAGGCAATATTTAGTGACATCTTTTGTTCATGGCATTTCTCTTGTTATCTGCTGGACTGAGATCATATCAATTGTGGATATTCCAATTCCAAAAGCACACTGGGATTGGGAGTAGATGCACTCAGCCAGGATCTGCAATCTGGCAAAGACAACACAGGCAAATACTTTTCCCACAATGCTCAGCAGGAAGATGCCTCGATAGTTGCTGCAATTGCTGACCTCTCCCTTGTTCTTGTACAGGATCACAATCTTTGCATCATGCCCCTGAAGCACTGCCCTCTCCTTTCAGCAGAGAAAGAAGATCAAGCAGACGCTAGCATGCTGGCTTCCTATGCTCAGATATCAAGTGGTATAGCATCAGCACCCGAAGTTTTGCCAATGACAAGCGAGTCAATAACTCCTCCACTATAGGTTTGATATCCAGTTCTTCCAAGACAGGCTGTGTGTCCAGAGCTGCCTCAGGTATCATGTTCTCAACTCAAGGTAGTGTTCAACCCATCTCTCCAACAGTTTATACCAGTTGTTGATGACCTCCCCATGCCTTTGCTTTCAATGTAGCTGTTTCTTTGCTGATGGACCTGTTGCCTTTTTGATCCCATCATACATGCCCCTAGCATGCCCTTGAGACCAAAACATTGTATGTTTTCAAGGAGGATTTAGATATAGCTCTTGGGGCGAAAGGAATCAAAGGGTATGGGGAGAAAGCGGGAGCAGGCTAAACGTCAACTCTTTTCTTCTCCACCGATGCTGCCAGACCTGCTGAGTTTTTCCAGGTAATTCTGTTTTTGTATTGAGTTGGATGATCAGCCATGATCATAATGAATGGCTGAGCAGCCTCAAAGGGCCGAATGGCCGACTCCTGCTCCTAGTTTCTATGTTTAGCATCCCGTGTTGAAGGAAATCTGAAAATTCTGGTAGGGTTGTAACCAGTAGTTGCTGGCGCAATGCCTAGCAGTCTGTTGGACTTTACTTTGAGCAGTTCTTAGTGCAGTCAGCAGTCTTCTCACCCGGATCTCCTTTACAATTAATGAGAACGGATCATTTGACGTAATTAACTGGTTCCATCACAGTGATACAAAGGGCAGGTATTGCAGATACTGGAAATCTAAAATAAAAACAAACATGCTGAATATACACATCAGGTCAGACAGCATGTGCAGAGAGAAAGAGTTAATGTTTCAGGTCGTCATGATCCTTCATCAGTTCTGAACCTTAATTCCATTATAGTGTTAGCCTTGAACCTGTCAGCTTTTTTCCACTCTTGCTTCTCCTATGTTGACAGAGCAGTATTGTAAATGGTGTCTCCAATTGTATTCCATTTGGCTTGTGTGTGGAAATGCCAGAGAGTGCCTGTTCAATCGAGTCGAGGGACTGTTGGTTCTTAAAGCCTAGGCTGTATGGCTAAAGTTGCTACGAGGGCAGCCTTTCTGTTTTGAATAAAAAAAAGCTTCAAAGGTAGCATCCTAACCCTGGTGCACAGCAGGGAGTGATTTATATCACAGTCAGCGCTGTCGTAGTTGTGTGTTGAGAATGCTGTTGAGAGTCAGGCCTGGTGATGATCAGATCCAGTTGGTGCCAATATCCTGCTGATCTTGGGTGTCTCCAGGGCACCCTGTGCATGGTTTGTTCTGAAATTGTTAGTTACACAAAGCTCATGGCAGCAAAGCTCAACCAGTCGCTGTCAATTTTAATTTACCTTTCCCAAGCCATAATGTCCGAGGCAGGAGGGCCATGCCTCATGGTCCACACTCACTCTTGCTTCCAAATACCCAGTAGGTAAAGATGTTCTTAGGGATTCTACTGATAGCAGTGTCAAGCTCCTTGTAACACTTAACAGCAAAGCCTACACCCTGCTCCCGCGTTTCCTCTGAACTCTTCCCCAGCCAGATGAATATATAATGTTTTTCTTTCAGTAATCTACTCAGCAAGCCTTGTCTCTTGTAGGCTTAATATTGACATGGCTTCCCTATCAAGTTCCATATCAATGACACTCATCTTACAGGTGTTATCAAAGAGCTGCAAGTCATCTATTAATCCCGTGTACATGGTCCTTACGTTCCAAATGCTAACCGAAGAGTTGGCATCTTCTTTCTTTTTGTTTGTTTCATTTGCTTGGTGGGATGGATTCAGTCCACTTTTTGAGCAGAGACTCTTAAGCTCCAAGCACCCAACACAACAGGTCAACGCTTTATTATCTGGGGTCTGCCTGACTTGAGGTGGGTGGCGGTTGACTAGTGCGACATGATGGTTCCTCCTACAGAAGTCAGCCAGTAGCACCTGTTCTCTATCATTCCCCCGTGTTGTGTTAATGCTCTGCAGCAGTGTCCTTTCCAGGGTGCTAGCCTGGGCAAAATTTATGGAGACCCTTGGCTGTCTAATCATCAGGGTCCTGCTCTTGACCCAGTTGAGTCCAAGGAATACAGCGCATTACGTTTGGCAACAGCTTGGTTGCAGGAGTTGCTGGAAAAATGACATATTTAGACATCAGTCCGCCTTTGAGCGCCACTCCATATTTTTTGTCAGGGTTTACTCCCTTAGCCTTCGATTCTGCCAATGTATCCACGAGGCAGTGGATATATTCATCCATAAATCCTAAATGACTTATAGATTTATCATCTAATCTTAATCTAATAAGGAACAAGTAGGTAGGATTATTTTTTATTGTAGAAAACCCTGTTTCCCAAGTAGGTTTTTTTTTAAAAAGTTCCCCAATGATTAGAATTTATTAAATCTTGAAAAACCACTGAATCTATCATTTTGATATTCTTAAATTAATCAGCTGACGTCAGATACAGTGAACGTATTCAAAGAAATTAGCAAAATGACAGCTTTGGAAAGTGCAAGCCAGACATCAGAGTGCTTTTCTGATATTACTATTAAGATATTTTTACAGTAACTATACAGGAATCTGCCTGCTATCGGCCACAGGGAGGGTCATCTCAAGAATCCTCCTCAATCGCCTTTTCCCTGTGGCTGAAGAGCTCCTCCCAGAGTCGCAATGCGGATTCTGCCCATTAAGGGGTGCAACGGACATGATCTTCTCTGCGTGGTAACTGCAAGAGAAATGTAAGGTACAGCACCAACCATTGTACATGGCCTTCTTTGACCTCACAAAAGCCTTCAACACTGTCAACTGCCAAGGATTATGGAGCATCCTCCTCCTTTTCGGCTGCCCCCAAGTTTGTCACCATCCTCTGCCTGCTCCATGATTACATGCAAGCCATGATCCTGACCAAACGACCCACCAGAGACCCAACCCACATTTGGACCGAGGTCAAGCAAGGCTGTGTCATCGCACTAACGCTCTTCTCAATCTACCTTGCCACAATGCTCCATCTCACCCTCAGCAAGCTCCCCGCTGGAGCGTAGCTAAACTACAGGAGAAGCGGGAACTTGTTCAACCTCCGCCGCCTGCAGGCCGGATCCAAGGTCATCCCATTCTCTGTCATTGAACTACAGTATACAGACAACCCACCCTCCTATATGGCTCAGAGATGTGGACTGTGTACAGCAGGCACCTCAAAGCTCTGGCGAAGTACCACCAGCGCTGCCTCCCCAAGATCCTGCAAATCCACTGGCAGGATAGGCGCACCAACGTCAGTGTTCTCACTCAGGCCATCATCCCCAGCATTGAAGCATTGACCACACTCGTTCAGCTCCGCTGGGCGGGTCACATCATCCACATGCCTGACACAAGACTCCCGAAACAAGCACTCTACTCAGAGCTTTGACATGGCAAGCAAGCCCCAAGAGGGCAGAGGAAACGCTTCAATGAAACCCTCAACGCCTCCTTGAAAAAGTGCAGCATCCCCGCTGCCATCTGGGAATCCTTGGCCCAAGACCGCCCGAAGTGGAGGGAAAGCATCCAGGAAGCAGCTAAACAGCTCAAGGCCCATCGCCAAGGACTAGCTGAAGCCAAGTGGTCAACAGCAAAAGGAGTGTGTGGCAACCCGGACACCCCACCAGCCCGTTCCCCATACCACCGTCTGCCCCACCTGTGACAGAGACTCTAGGTCGCGCATTGGACTCTTCAGTCATCTGAGAACTCATTTTTAGTGTGGAAGCAAGTCATCCTCGACCCCGGGGGACTGCCTAAGAAGGAGATTTTGCTGGACAAGAGTACCTTTACCCTGAATCTACTACATACTCATTTGCAGAGGAACATAAGAGGTGCAACTGGTTCAGTTTATAATTAACTCTTTCTGTAATATTTGGTATTATATGGCATTCATTAGCATATACTGCTCAGGTAAAAGGTGACTGATTGCAAGATCACAAAGTAGCATATTTTACTAATCCTGAGCTGCTAATGTCAGCTTCATGATCTACAAGTGCTAATAATAACCCAGTAAACACAGGTGTGGCTATAGCTGTACCTTTTAGTCACAAGTTCTAACTTCAGTAGAAAACAGAGTATAATTGCAATCCAGATAAATGTATTTTGTACATGTATATTTCCTCAACAAACATCCACCACGAATTAAGGAGGTAGAGCACTTGCAACAATGAACAAAAAACTACGCACTCTGCTTTTCCATTTATCAACAAACATACAAAAATGCTTAAAATACATTTGCATACACGTTGCAAATGAGTACTGAGATCATATGCCCAATTACATTGTCTACTACTCATTTTTAAATAGAATCATAGAATTGTTATAGCACAGACAGGTGAACACACCTGTCAAATCCCCAATCACAATTGCTTTCCTAGTCTTCTTCCTGCATCTGCCCCACCCCCCCACTGTACAGTTGAGCCAACCGTGGTGCCATGAACTTGGCTCTTGCTGCATTCGCCCAAGGAACCATCACTCTCACAAGTGTCCAGAACTGAAAACTGGTTGGAGAGCGAGATGCACTCAAAGGACTCCTGTCTATTCCTGCTTGACTGACGGTTACCCAATCCTTCTCTGCTTGCACACTCATCAGCTGAGAGATGACAACCGCTAGAAATGCACTATTCTCAAAACTCTGTCTCCAGATGCACCATCGTGACTCCAGCTGCCTACAATTCCTGAATGTTCAGGACATGAGAACCATCCTGGAGTTCTCACTTGGAACAGATGGGCATTCCACAAGAGTTGCCCTACCATGTCTCTATTTACTGGATTATTAACTAAACATTTTCAATCAGCTTCTCCCAATTTACTTGAGGTCGCTGGTTGATCACCCCTTTCCATTTCCTCCTTTCAGTCACCATTCTTCTTCCAGACCCACTGTATTTAAGTCTCTAGTCACTCCATCCTTTTATCTGATCTTGGGCCTTTCTTTTCTCCTTCTTCCTGGCAGTCCCATCTCTACTACTTGCCTCACCACATGTCCTCTCTCTCCACGCAACAGATGACCATACCATTTTTATCTCTTCTCGGCTACTTTCTTTGATACTTCCACAATCTTCACTGACTGCCTTAAGTACTGGTTCCTGATTCTGTCCTTTCATGTCACTCCACACACCCATCCGAGCATCCATGTCTCATCAGTACCCACTTGTCATTCCTCGCTTCTTGATAATGCCCAAGTTTCTGCACTGTATTGTCTCACGACTGTCTTCTAAATTGTTCCTTTCAATTTTATCAGTACTTTTCTACTACATTCCAATGCACTTCTGATTACTCTAGCCAGAGGTAAACCATTGATTAATTTCTATTCCCATGCTTCCATCTTCTGACACCACTGACCCCAGGTACTTGGAGCTACTCACTTTCTCCAGACCTTCAACCATAATCTTTTACACCTACACTCTGATTATGCTCCCTAGATTCAAACTGGCAGTCCATATATTGGGTCTTTGGTCCACTGATTTTCTTACTCATGTTTTCCAGTGTTTCTCTCCAGTCATGTTCTCATCATCCCCACCACACAGCTCAATGTCATCTGCAAACATCATTCACAATGGCACTTCCTGTCACACTTGCTTAGTTTGAACATCCATGACTATTAGGGAGAGCAAGGGGCTCAATGCCGATCCTTGGTACAATTAAACTTTGACTTCAGAACTCAGATGATGGTCAATGGTACTACAAACTAAACTTTAGAAATGAAACTTAAGATTTAAAAACAAAGTAAAGATTTAAAATCTGATCTAATATTCCTAGTTTTTTTTAACCTTAGATCCTCACCTCAATACTTACCCTCTACACTGATCTTAGTTCCCTTGGGTTCTGCTGCTCCTTCCTCTCTGCACTGACACTGACCTCATTCTTCCAATTTCTGTCTGTGCTTCTTTGGGCCACAGCCTGCTCTGCCGCTGTGCCTTTTATCTCACTTCTCTCTTGCTCAGCTCCCACTCCTCCTGGTTAATGAGAAATGCAATTAGCCACATCCGGATTCCTAAATAGCCACATGTAGTTAACGTATTGAACAAACGTTTCAACTTTTGGTTGGACCAGCATTAGCTCAATGGCAGTATCGCCACCTCAGAATGTACAGGATTTGAAGCATCTCTCCAGATATTCCTGGCAAGTGAAGACTGGTCCTCTGATTCTAAATTCTGACTTGAGATTCGAAAGGATATTCGCATTAGTGGGTATGGGTCATCTCGACCTCATCATACAGGCTGTGGGAGCCAGTAAAACCTCCCGCCACATAGAACGAAAGAACAAATTCATATAAAGATCATTATAGTCATGGAAGGAACATTAATGTTGCAGCTTGTCATACTGCAAATACTTCCACTGCTTCACAATATTCACCATGGGAAAGATGTGAAGATACAAAACCAGCCAATCACTTCTGTTATCAGTTCACAAATCATAGAACCTTACATCACGAGGTCATTCGGCCCATCATGCCTTTGAAAGACTTGCTAGATATCTTATCCTGCGTTGTTAGTGTACTCCCTGAGACTCATCTACACAGGGGTTGTGGTAAAATTAGTAAAATGAGCTGGCCTTGCATTGCAAAAGAAGTCAGCTGTACTTGCTACTTTTATCTGCAATGCATAGGGTGCCATCATCAGTGTGACAGGACCCCATATTTGGTTCCAATTTGACATATTTTGATTTTGGATTGGGTGGATATGGTGAGACAGGTAATTAGGATTGATCCATCATGGAACATGGTTATACTGGTGCACTCTCTCTAGTTTCTAGGAATTTTTATGCTTATTTTTCAGATCAAAGACTTTCACCTATGGAGTGTCTGAACACAGTTTTACTGATTTTAAATCTTTGTGATATAGCTTCTTAAATAACAAGGATCTTCAACAGTTTCCAAAATGGGCAATCTTTTGGATACTATTTATAACTTTTTCCTCTTTCCCCATTTTCTCCTTTAATAGCCCTGAACCACTAATCACCTGCTGAGAAGACATGTGACTTAACTGTTCGTAGCATCTAGAAATGCTGCTTTAAACCAGCTGCCAGGAACGTATAAGCGACCTTTCAAAGCTTAACAGCCAGAAACAGAAAATGTTATTTGACAAAGAGCTGCAAGTCTTCAAGCCCTTTGTGCATTGCAGCTCTGGTCCTGGAACAGATGTGCCAAAAGTAGATCTTCGTACCTGTTGGCAGAGATCGAGTCATTTATGGTCAGAAGTGCTGTAGAGAGCATGAGAACCATGCATGCACAGTCCACAAAAATACCACTATGGTTAAAAGTGCTTAAAATTAGAGTATCAGTTAGTCAGTATAAATTATGGGCACTTTTTAAAACAAAAGTAGGGCTGTAACAAAACAATATTCTCTCTCCAAATTAATGGTTATAATTATTAGTTTCCAAAAACTGAAACAAAGCTAAGAATGTGAACCAAAATTCAATAAATTCTCATCAACAATGGAACACTAGCGTTACCAATAGCAAAATTTGTATATTCAGTAATATTCTCACTACCAACAAAAATATGCTTGCATTGCAGAAGGTAGGTTTAGGCACACAATTCAATATGTTTGATATGGTTCCCACTTAGTTTTGTATGAACATTGACAACTCTGCAAAATGAACTTCAGTCAGAACTGATCTGTACTTTTATTTCACATCGGGAAAACGCAGCTCCACACACAAACATGGATACGAACATCAAAATCAGATGAAGTCTTAACGTTCAATGCTTGTCACTTGGCAGAAAGTTCCAAAATTCATCTCAGACTCAAGGTTGTTGCAATAGTAACTGGACATCCTGCACTTCACACTTCATTAAAAGCTCAGCTCCAACAATTAGAACTCCTGCATGACATATCTTGACTGAGTATTTTCATTTGTCTTTTACCCTCATCTCAATCACATTTATTAATTTTAAAAATATTATTCCACAGCAGCTTTTACTATCTCCCCCACTCCCTAAAAATTATCCAATTAAAAGCATGACATCTCAATGCTTTATCTTCAGCATCATTAACCCTGAAACGCCAAACCACACTTGTGAAAATAAATCATCTTGAACTTGATGCTTAAGTTACCAGGTTTCAATCATTATTTTGCTGTTGTTCCTCTCTCCTGGTGGTACTATCTGCTCATCATGTTTTCTGTTGATCCATTTCTATTCAAAATGCCAATCCTGCTTACAGTGTTTTCCACAATATCAATGGACATGTAAAAAGGTCAAAGACTTGAGCAACAGAAGAGCCCAAATGCAAAGTGCATGTGTGACCACTGAGCAAGAATAAAACTTCTTTGGATATTTTCATTCTTCCTTGGAAAGAAGTTCCTGGCATCCCCTCATGATTTCCAGTGATCAGGCTAGAAAGTGCAGCTGTGTGGATAAAAGACGTGGACAGCATTAAGATGTTAGGAACCAAGCATTAACAGCGGCATCTCGGGCAAGGTATCCCAGACTGTCAGCCATAGAATTATCCCTCGTCAAGAATCATCTCCATTAGGAGACAAGGAAAGAAAACTGAGAAGGAAATGGAGAGGAAGGAATGTAGACAAAGAGAAGGGTGTTGGGAGTGGGGGAAGAGAGGGAAATCGGGAGAGAGAAAGAGGGAGAAGGATAATATAAAAGAGAGCAAAGGATAAGTAACGCAAGCAAGAAATGAAAAATAAACCAAGGCCAGCAGCAACTGTCAGGTCACTGTTAATCCCGAGATTGCAAGTCCAAATCAAATTGTGGCAGTTTGAGAATAAATTCAGCTTTTTAAAATAAAATCAGAAAATAAAAGCGACCACAAAGCTTCAGCTTGTTGTAAAAATCCAACTGGTTCACTAATGTCCTGTATAGGGAAGGAAAGCGACCATCTGGCCCATTCATCATCGCAAGTCTCACACCAATGTGGTTAACTCTTAACTGCCCTCTAAAGTGACTTAAGTTTCTCAGGTTGTATCAAATCACAGTAAATGGAGTGCATTTCTGAGGATGGACAATTAATGTTGGCACCAACATGCCGAGAATTAATAAAAATAACTAAACATTTAAATTGGACGAAACAAGTATAATTTAAATAACAAAAGAGCCAAGTGAAAATAAAATGAAATAGCTAATTATTACAACTAAATTCCAAATGGACTGAATAAATAAAAAGAAAAGGCATAAGTTATGTTATTAACAAATAAGTTTTTGCCATCTGTTTGAATCAATTAACATCCCATTTATTAAACTTACAACAAAATTAACAAGCTACCATACTTTAAAATCTATCAATTCAATACTTATTTCATAAAAAGTAAAATGTTTTTCAATTATAAAACTAGAACTTAAAAAAAGGCATTTACTTAAATAATATTCTTAAAGATTTTTAAAATTGTTGTTAAATGAACCATAACACTATCCTTTCTACGCTCCTTTTGCTCTCCATTTATCCACTCTCCCTCATCAGTCCTTGCTTCTTCCCCTCCTCCCTCAATCTTTCTTCCACCTCCATACATCACCTTCAATATCCTTCCATCTATTCTTCCCCCTCCCCAAACCTCTCCCTTCATCCTTCTCATTCCCTATCCATTATCCTCCATCTCCTACCCACATCCTTTTTGCCCCTCCCTATACTTTCCCCTCACCCCTTCCTCACCAAACTCACCTCCAACCCTCTCTCCTCCCTACCCATGGCTCTCTCCCATCTCTCTCTCCATGCCCCAATCTCCTCTCCATCCACCACTTCCCTTCCATCCCTCTCGTTCCTCCATTCCTCTCTTCTCCCTCCCTCCAACCACCTTCCATTTTACTTCTCTATCCCTCCCTCCCCATTCACCCCTGCTCCCTCCATTCTGCTCTTCACCCTCCATCCCCATCCTCCTATTCATCCTACCACAACCCAAGATGTCCCTGAGCAGTGGAACCCCCTCACCTGCTGAACAAAACAGACATTGTCTGTCAGTGAGTGAGTAGAAAAACACAGCCTCACCCCCCTCCCCCCACCAATCAGAGCTAACTAAGGCGAAAAACAATAAATAGCACTCCTTCCAAATTGAGCTATTGATCCCAATGTGTGGTGGCGGTGGCTGGGCCTCAGTGTGGTCCTGTGTCTCCCTCGGTCCTCTGTGCATGTGTCTCCCCTCCCACCCGCGCTCAATGCAGCCCTGTCTATCTCCCCTCTGGGCCCCAGCCTCACTCTGTCTCTCTCCCCTTACCAAATCCCCAGAAGCACCCAGTGTGTCTCCCCTGGCTCAGTGTGTGTGTTTGCGTCTGTGTCTCTACCCCACTGACCCAGGATCTTCCCCTGGGCCCCCCGTCTCTATCTCTCTGCCCCCTCCCAGGCTCAGGTCTGTTTCTCTGTCTCTCTTTGCCCACCTCGCCCTGGTCGCTCTCCCTGTTTTCCCCTTGGTGTCTCTCTCTCTCTGTCTCCCAGTCTCTCCCTCCCCCCTTTCTCCCCAGTCTCTCTCTCTCGCCCCCCTGCTCCCCCGGTAACCCTCTCTCTCTCCCTCTCACCCCCCCGCCCACTCTCTACTTCTCCCCAGTCTCTATCTCTCTCCCAGTCACACCCTCTCTCCCACCCCCCTGCTCTCTCCCCCCCACCCCAGGGTCTCTTTCCCCCTCCCCTCATCTCTGCCCCCCACCCCGGGATCTCTCTCCCCCTTCCCTTCGTCTCTCCCCCCCCTCCCACCCCCCCACTCTCTCCCTCCCCTCCCCCCTCCTCCTCTCTCTCCTCCCATCCCTCTCGTCTCTCTCCCTCTCCACCCCCCCCACCCCCGGTCTCTCCCCCTCCCCCACCCCCGGGGTCTCTCTTCCCCCTCCCCCCACCCCCGGGGTCTCTCTTCCCCCTCCCCCTCCCCCCACCCCCGGGGTCTCTCTTCCCCCTCCCCCTCCCCCCACCCCCGGGGTCTCTCTTCCCCCTCCCCCTCCCCCCACCCCCGGGGTCTCTCTTCCCCCTCCCCCTCCCCCCACCCCCGGGGTCTCTCTTCCCCCTCACCCTCCCCCCACCCCCGGGGTCTCTCTTCCCCCTCCCCCCACCCCCCGGGGTCTCTCTCTTCCCCTCCCCCACCCCCGTGGTCTCTGTCCCCCACCCCCGGGGTCTCTGATTTTCTTTCGACGCCTCCGGGCCGCCTCCCGCCCCCAAACCCCGGCCCTCCCGCCTCAAACCCTCCCCATCGCTTCACAATCGCACCTGCGTCGAATTTGCGAGATGCCCGAGTCAGTAAATGGCGGAAGGTTATCGCCCCGCCCCCTCCCGCGGGGCGAGTCACGCGATGAAGGGCCACTCCATTATTTAGAAAGAGGGGGGATCCGGCCTCACACTCTTTATACAGATAGGCACAGGGCGTTACGGGCTTACTCCTTTTAAGGTGTTGATGTAGGGTTTATACTTTCTGAGGGTTGAAGGTTTAGCTTAGATGCATGCTGGAACGGTCGGCGAGATTTTGAAGGATTGTTGTCTTGACCCCCCCCCCCCTCCACCGAGCCGGTAATGGACTGAGCCAGACTCGCCCGCTGAGACACGCGCCGCCCTGAACCACGTGCCCCTGGCACTGGAGCACGTGATGTAGGGAATGGGGACCATGTGGTGGGAGGAAATGGTACCGTGTGATGGGAGGGAATGGGAATTATGGTGAGCGGGAACGGGGAACATTTGTGTGGTGGGAGGGAATAAGAAGTGTGGAATTTAATGGAAATGATGTAGTGAGAGGGAATGGGAATTCTGCTGCCAGGGAATGGGAACAAAGGTGGCTCGGAATAGGTATTGAGAGAGGGGATGGGCATTCTCTGAGGGAATGGGAACCATGTGGGTGGGAATTGGAACCATGTGGTGGGAGGCACTGGAGGTTGTGTCGTGGCATTAGGAACCGGGTACCTGAAGGCACAGTGAGCCATGGACCTGTTCGGAATGAGGTAAGTATAATTTCCGACATTACTACAGGCAGTCCTCAGTCTTAAAACACAATTGGTTCCTGAAAACCGTGTCTTAAGTCGAAACGTCGTAACTGGGAACCGATTTTCCCATAAGAACAATGTTATAAATGGGGGATTGGTTCCTGAACTAAGGCCTGATACCCTATTTTCACCAAAATAACCCAGAATTTTGCACTCAATTATAGACAAGTAATATAGCAACATTAATCTATTTATGTTGTAAATAACAATCATATTGTCATAAAAAAGAACACATAAGCTAAAAATACATATAGAAATATGCAGTAACTGTACTAATGGCATCAGAACAACAATTGAGCGTCTTGAGTCAGGGAGATGGGCGGTGCAGAGCGTCGATGTGCGTGTATGACCGTTTGAACTTTTTGTTGGTGTGGTATTGTAAAGTCGAAACCGAAATAGGAAAGTCCAAATAGGGTGTCAATTTATAAAAATCGTAAGTGCCATTCGTCGTAACTCGAATGTTGTAAAGTCGAGGACTGCCTGTATGCCAGTTTACCATCCAGAATATTCGGAGACTTTGTCACAGCCTGCTGTATCCTAGCATCACAGAATGGTAACAGCATGGAAAGGGACTAATCGGCCCATCTGGTCAGTGTTGGCTGTCTCCAAGAGCAACTCCTGTGAGTGGTTGTGTTAGTAAACTGAATCCAATGGAATCTGATTACAAACTCCGTACCTTGCGAGTTTCTAGACTGCAAAGCTTACAACCCTTAGGTGATTCTATGTCGTGTAGTATGATGTTAGAGCTACTGTGAATTGTGGCCTCTTGTCCGTTGCCAATTTTTTTGACTCCAACAATGGTGGCTGTGCCTTCAGCTGCCTTGGCCCCAAGCTCAGATTTCCCTCCCTAAACTTCTCTGCCTCTGCACCTCTCTCCTCCTCCTTTAAGATGCCCCTTAAAATCTACTTGTTTAACCAAGATTTTGGTCACCTGTCTTAACTCCTTATGTTGCTTGATGTCAGATTTTGTTTGATAATGATCCTGTGAAGTACCTTGGGATGCTTTATTAAATGTGAAATATAAATGCAGGTTGTTGTTGACAAAGCTGGTATAGTAAAATCCTGATGAGTCGAATCCCAGGATATCCACCCACAAATTTGTGTTAAGAGGAGCCTCATGTTAGCCAAGGAGACCCCATTCCCACATGAATGTGTCTCTATGTAACCCGGTATGCATACAAAGGTGGTTTATGTCAAAAACAACAAATTCAAATGCCAAATGAAAACACAGTAAAGCAGTAAATGTGTGAAAAATTCTTTATTCAATTTGTTCACACCTTACATTTAATTTATTAAATTTATTAGAATTCTTTGAGGAGGTAACAAGCAAGATAGATAAAGGGGAACCAATAGCTGTAATATATTTGGATTTCCAAAAGGTGGTCGATAAGGTACCGCACACAAGGCTACTTAATAAGATAAGAGTCCGTGGTGTTGGATGTAGTGTATTAGCATGGATAGAGGATTGGCTAACTAATAGAAGACAGAGAGTTGGGATAAGGGGGGCATTTTCAGAATGGCAACCTGTAACTAGTGGAGTGCCACAGGTAACAGTGCTGGGGCCTCAATTATTTACAATATATGTTAACGACTTGGAGGAGGGGAGTGAATGTACTATCGCCAAGTTTGTGGATGACACAAAAATAGGTGGGAAGGCAAGTGGTGAGGATGGCACAAAGGGCTGAATTTTCCCCCCGTCGGGGGGAAAGTTGATGGGTGGGCGCATGTGGGTGCGCTTCCGATCGGCGCACCCGATCGGAGGCGCGGCGCCATTTTACATGGGTGGGCCAATTAAGGCCCGCCCAGCATGACATCTGCTCCCTGTGCGGGCGGAGGGGAATGCCTAAAATCGAGAGTGCGCTCTTTCACGCATGCGCACGAAAGAGCGCACTCATCTCCCTGAGGCTAAGTTCTGCCTCAGGGAGATCGGCTCTACTTTCAAAAATATTAATAATAGAAAAAGAAAATTTCCCTCACATGAGCTGGGACATGTTCATAATTTCCAAAAAAACTTAATTAAAATTTTTTAAACCCACATGAAACCTCATCCCGACCGTGGTTGAGGTTTCATGTTTTTTCTAGTTCCCGCCGGGGCTCCTGGCCCCTTAAGGTTGGACGGGCAGGTCCACTAATTACTTTAATTGATCTGTCAATGGCCTCAAGTGGCCATTGACAGGCCGGAGGGCCTGCAGCTGATTTTGCTGCGCCCTGCCTCCCTGAAAATTTAAATGGGGCGCAGTGACATCGGGAATTCCGCCTGACGTCACCGTGCGTCATTTTAGGCGTCAGCGAGCGGGCCCCGCCCCCTCTCGCCGACGGTAACATCCAGCCCAAAGAGTCTACAGAGGGATAGAGACAGGTTAAGTGAGTGGGCAAAAACTTGGCAGATAGAAGATAATGTGGATAAGTGTGAGGTTATGCACTTTGACAGGAAGAATAGAGGAGCTGAATATTACTTTAATAGAGAAAGACTGCAGAAAGCTGCAGCACAAAGGGACTTGGGAGTCCTCATGCATGAATCCCAAGAAGCTAACATACAAGCTCAGCAGGTAATAGGGAAGGCAAATGGAATGTTGGCATTTATTTCAAAGGGAATGGGGTATAAAAATAGGGAAGTCTTGCTAAAACTATACAAGGCACTAGTTAGACCACACCTAGAATACTGTGAACAGTTTTTGTCCCCTTATCTAGGGAAAGATATACTGGCATTGGAGGCAGTCCAGAGAAGGTTCACTGGGTTGGAACTGGGGATGGAGGGATTTTCTTATGAGGAGAGGGTGAGTAGGTTGGGCCTGTACTCATTGGAATTTAGAAGAATGAGAGGTTACCTTATTGAAACATATAAGATTCTTAGGGGGCCTGACAGGGTAGATGCTGAGAGGTTATTTCCCCTTGTGGGAGAGTCTAGGACCAGTGGGCATAAGCTCAGAGTAAGGGGTCACCCTCTTAAAACAGAGATGAGGAGGAATTTCTTCTCTCAGAGGGTATTCAATCTGTGGAATTCTTTACCGCAGAGGGCTTTAGAGGCTGGGTCGTTAAGTATATTCAAGGCTGAGATAGACAGATTTTTAATCAGTAAGGGAATCAAGGGTTATGGGGAAAAGGCAGGAAAGTGGAGTTGAGGATTATCAGATCAGCCATGATCTCATTGACTGGCGTAGCAGACTCGCTGGGCCGAATGGCCTACTTCTGCTCTTACGTCTTATGGCCTACAATACCCTGACCTTGTAAATGGCCAGAGTTCTGCATCGAAAAATGTCTGAAGTTAGCTCCGGAAAAGCTCCGTGATCTTTTTCTGCCTAGCGGGCTGTCTTCGGACATGCGCGATAGATTCCACCACGTTGTCAACGCGGTCAAACATGTTTTCAGTGTTCTTATGCTGCAGTGCGAAATCCCAGAGCATCTCTGTGGCCTTGAATAGGAAAACAAGCAGGCGAGTGAGCGAGCGGGCAGGCGGTCTAACTGCGCTATGATTGGCCAGCATGGTCATATGACAAGTTTAGACAAATTCGACTAATCTGGAGTTACCGGTATGGAATTTCAGTTTATCACCAGGCACCGTTCCTTGAGATTTGCTATTCTGCCGGTGGGATTGGTTGAGTCTCATCCAAGTTTGACTCATTGTGATTTGGCTGCACGTGTTACTATAACACAATATCAAAAAAGTACACAAACCTTCATTTAGCAAAACAATATACTGTATAGTGTCAATGAATTATAGGCTATAATCTATTCAGTGCCAAAAGAAGGGCTTGAGGATCATGCGGAATGTAGGACAGAATTAAAACTGAGAAAAAGAAAGCCTAGCACTTCTATAGCTCCACTCATGACCTCAGGACATCCCAAAGTGCTCTACAACCAATTAAGTACCTTTGATGTGTAGTTGCTATTGTAATTGGCAGCAGCTAATTTGCGCATGGCAAGATCCTACAGTCAGCAATGTGATAATGATCAAATCATCAGATCATGGGTATTTTTGTGAGTGGAAGATGTTTCCAATGGCATTCCGCAGGGCTCAATACCAGGTCCCTTGCTTTGTGTGGTATGTTTCCATGATTTGGACTTGAAAGAATTTTGCAGACGATGCATAAATTGGTTGTATGGCTGATCATGAGGAAGAAGCCTGGGGACAGCAGGAAGATATCAATGGATGTGTCAGGTGGGTGGAACAATGATAAACGGAATTCAGTCTGGAGAAGTGTGAGGTAATGCGTTGGGAGAAAGCTAACAAGGCAAGGGAATCAGTGGACTACATAGTGATGATGGCACAGGTTGGTGGGTTGGGATGGGGTAGCAGGGGAGGGGGGCATGCTTCAGTTTTGTTATCCAACTCAGGCAGGAAATGACCAGAAGAACATAAAATAACAATAGCAGAAAATAGCAATATGTTCTGAATCCAAACACCTCAAGGAGAAATGAAAAGCTGTAGATTTATATGATACATCTTCAATGATTTAAGATAATGCATCACGTCAAAACAAGATGAAATGTAGATCAGAAGTAGTTTTAAGAAAAGCTCCTACGTCTTTGAACAGTGTTATCTATGGATCAATAAATCAGCCTTAATTAAATCTACATGAATTCTAGCAAACCCAAGGGTAATGGCAAACACTCTTGCTAATACATCACACATTTTCCTGAGGCCACTACCACAAAATAGACCTAGATATAAGCTGTAACTCATCTGAGAATTTGGAAAATAACAGTAGGAGTTGTACTGTTCTGCAGTCGTTTCATTAACCCTAGCTGCTTTGAGGCTTTGGGGAAAGGCAGATGGTACGTTAACCATACACGATGAAAATTCCATACTGTAGTCCTCCTGATGGCATTGGTTGTTGTTGACTTTGTTTCCATGGATCTGATCACCCTATGGTGCTGGGCCATTTAGCTCGCACTGGATTTAAATCTGGACGCAATTTTATATACGGCTCTCAAGTACCAAGGTAGGCACCAATGGAGACCACACTCTATTAATAAGGCAGAAAGAAAGAAGTAACACGGGAGCTGCTGAGAATGACCTGAGCTATTATCATTGTAGGTTTGTCTCCATGTCTGACCAAACATAGTTCTACAAAACAACCAACGAGCTGTGGTGGCGTAGATGTATTGTCACTGGACTAACAATCCAGACACCCAGGGTAATACTCTGTGGATCTGGGTTCAAATCTTAATTCAATAAAAACAACCTGGAATTCCATGAAACCATGGCTGGTTGTTGTAAAAACCCATCTGATTCACTAGTGCCTGAGAGGGAAGGAAATCTGGCCTACATGTGGCACCAGACTCATAGCAATGACTCTTAAATGGCCTAGCAAGCCACTCAGTTCTCAAGGGCAATTAAAGATGGGCAATAAATGCTGGCCTAGCCAGTGATGCCCCCATCCCCTGAACTAATTAAAAAAAACCATGGTGCTGTTGACTGGGCCCCCACAGGTTTCAGTCCCGATCTCGGCTGTATGGGTTTGTTCTCTTCAATAGGCTAGTCATCCTTGGCTCATGCACATACATCTTTTAAATGCCAATTTCTAGGTGGATAGAACCCCAATAAGGAGTAGGAAGACAGAAACATTGTTAGTAGCCACCAGTTTGTTGATAACCATTTCCATAAATATAAGTTCTCCATCCCTTTGTTGTTGTTCATTCAATGTCTCCATGCTCTTTAGTGACCTGGTCAGGAGCTGGTATCTGAGAGTGGGACAGGCTGTGTGTTAATGAGGGAGGAGCTGGTATCTGAGAGTGGGACCGGCTGTGTGTTAGTGAGGGAGGAGCTGGTAACTGAGAGTGGGAGGCTGTGTGTTAGTGAGGGAGGAGCTGGTATCTGAGAGTGGGGCAGGCTGTGTATTAGTGACAGAGGAGCTGGTATCTGAGAGTGGGACAGGCTGTGTGTTAGTGACAGAGGAGCTGGTGCGTGAGAGTGGGACAGGCTGTGTGTTAGTGAGGGAGGAGCTGGTATCTGAGAGTGGGACAGGCTGTGTTTTAGTGAGAGAGGAGCTGGTATCTGAGAGTGGGACAGGCTGTGTGTTAGTGAGGGAGGAGCTGGTATCTGACAGTGGACAGGCTGTGTGTTAGTGACAGAGGAGCTAGATTCTGAGAGTGGGACACGCTGTGTGTTAGTGATGGAGGAGCTTGTATCTGAGAGTGGGACAGGCTGTGTGTTAGTGAGGCAGGAGCTGCTGTCTGAGAGTGGGACAGGCTGTGTGTTAGTGAGGGAGGAGCTGGTATCTGAGAGTGGGACAGGCTGTGTGTTACTGAGGGAGGAGCTGGTATCTGAGAGTGGGACAGGCTGTGTGTTAGTGAGGGAGGAGCTGGTATCTGAGAGTGGGACAGGCTGTGTGTTAGTGAGGGAGGAGCTGCTATCTGAGAGTGGGACAGGCTGTGTGTTAGTGATGGAGGAGCTTATATTTGAGAGTGGGACAGGCTGTGTGTTAGTGAGGGAGGAGCTGGTATCTGAGAGTGGGACAGGCTGTGTGTTAGTGAGGGAGGAGCTGGTATCTGAGAGTGGGACAGGCTGTGTGTTAGTGATGGAGGAGCTTATATTTGAGAGTGGGACAGGCTGTGTGTTAGTGAGGGAGGAGCTGGTATCTGAGAGTGGGACAGGCTGTGTGTTAGTGACAGAGGAGCTGGTATCTGAGAGTGGGACAGGCTGTGTGTTAGTGAGGGAGGAGCTTGTATCTGAGAGTGGGACAGGCTGTGTGTTAGTGAGGGAGGAGCTGGTATCTGAGAGTGGGACAGGCTATGTGTTAGTGAGGGAGGAGCTGGTATCTGAGAGTGGGACAGGCTATGTGTTAGTGAGGGAGGAGCTGGTATCTGAGAGTGGGACAGGCTGTGTGTTAGTGAGGGAGCAGCTGGTATCTGAGAGTGGGACAGGCTATGTGTTAGTGAGGGAGGAGCTGGTATCTGAGAGTGGGACAGGCTGTGTGTTAGTGAGGGAGCAGCTGGTATCTGAGAGTGGGACAGGCTATGTGTTAGTGAGGGAGGAGCTGGTATCTGAGAGTGGGACAGGCTGTGTGTTAGTGAGGGAGGAGCTAGTATCTGAGAGTGGGACAGGCTGTGTGTTAGTGAGGGAGCAGCTGGTATCTGAGAGTGGGACAGGCTAGTGACCACTAACCGGAGAAAAAACTTCCAAACAAGAATTTTTTTTAACTTATTCATTCATGGGATGTAGGCATCACTGGCTATTAAAGAATAATATCAATCACAAGAGTTTGCAAGTTGGAAAGCAGCAGAAAGGGTGAGTTGTGGAAAATGTCCATATCTAAAAATTTCCAATTCTAACCTCTGAATTTGTTTTTTAATATTTGTTCGTGGGATATGGGTGTCACTGGCTTGTCCAGCATTTATTGCCCATCCCAAATTGCCCTTGTTCAGGGGGCATTTAAGAGTCAGTCACATTGTTGTGGGTCTGGAGTGACCTGTAGGCCAAACCGGGTAAGAACAGCAGATTTCCTTCCCTAAAGGACATAAGTGAACCAGATGGGTTTTTATAACAATCGACAATGGTTTCATGGTCATCATTAAACTTTTATTCGAGATTTTTATTAAATTCAAATTCCACCATCTACAAATTTGAACCCGGGTCCCCAGAGCCTTACCCTGGGTCTCTGGATCATAAGTCCAGTGACAATACCACTACACCACCACCTCCCCAATTTCAGTCTGCTCCAGCACATTTTTTCCAGAGTTTTTCCAGCATTTTCTGTTTTTATTTCAGATTTCCAGCATCTGCAGTATTTTGCCTTTATCCTGATATTTCATCATCTGCAATTTAAAATGAAATCCTCATCTCCGTAACTCCCTCCAGGCAAACAAACCACCCCCCCCCCCCCCCCCCCCCTCCAATTGAACACCCTCTTCTGTGTCTCGCCTCTTGTACTTCCACCCTCCTTCCGTCCCATCATTGAATCGTAGACTGGTCACAGCACAGAAGGAGGCCATTCAGCCTGTCTTGTCTGCGCTGGCTCCCTGAAGGAGCAATACACCTAGTGTCATTTTCCTGCATTTTCCCCATAGCCCTGCACATTTTTCCATTTCAGATAATGATCCAATTCCCTTTTGAATGCCTCAGTTGATCCTGCCTCCACTACACTCTCAGGCCGTACATTCCAGATCCTAACCACTCGCTGCGTGAAAAAGTTACTCCCCATGCCGCCATTGCTCCTTTTGTAAATTACCTTAAATCGGTGCCCTCTGGTTCCCAATCCTTCCACCAATGGGATGTTTCTCTCTATCTACACTGTCCAGACCCCCATGATCTTGAATACCTCTCTCAAATCTCAACCTTCTTCTCTGATGAGAACAGTACCGTGCTGCTGGGGACCTCCAAAAGAGGCCGAGATGGATTGTCCACTCGACACTTCTGGCTGAAGATGATTGCAAATGCTTCATCCTTGTCTTTCGAATTCAATTGGTGGACATGCCTTCAATCGTCTGGACCCATACTCTGAGCCTCTGGCCCTAAACGCCACCCTCCCCCCACCCAGCTCTCCATCTCCCATGCCTCCTTTTGGAGTCCTTTTAAAACCCACTTCTTTGAGCAAGCTTCTGGTCAACCTCCTAATATTCCCTTCTTTAGAAGTAGAGTGTAAATCTGGAGGTCTCTCCACAAAAGGATATAAATGCTGAATCAGTTAAAATTTTCAAGACTGAGATTGATAGAATCTTGTTGAGAAAGGACATCAATGTACATGGAGTAAAGACGGGTGAACGCGGTTGAGGTACAGCTCAGCCGTGATCTAACAGAACGACAAAACAGGCTTGAGGGCAGGGCCGGTACCAGATCTAGGCAAACTAAGTGGTTACCTAGAGTGACAGAATTTGTGGGGCGTGGAGGGGCAGCAAAAGACTAAATGAAGTATTCATGAAATTACATAAGTAAAACCAACAGGCTTCAGCAGTGGGAAGGAAAGGTCTAGATCTATTGATATACATCCACATATACTGACATACATATAGATATCCATGTATTTGCATTTCAGTCTTTCCCAAAATTTCATTATATTCCTCACGCTGTTTCTGCGACAGTTTTGCAAATTTATACATCTACACGGCTATTCCAAAACTGCAAACCAGTAAATAATATCAAAGAATATAATTTAATCTAGCCCACTCTATCGTAATGATTATTGTGCAAATTGCACATAAAGTCATCCAGTAACTGTTGCAGGAATATCATGTGGGCCCTATTACACATTTATAATGTGCATTTCTTCTAGTACGTATCCTGTGAAAAGTGTGGAACAATGAGAATGTACAATCAGTATCATAACATTCTCCTTTTCGTGTAAGATAAAACTATAATTACAAATGCAGAATTTTTATTCATACTAATGCATAGTATTTATTTTCGAAAGTTAATTGAGGGGGGTTGCGCAAGACTGAAGGTTCGCCTAGGGTGCCTAATGCTTTTGCACTGGCCCTGCTTGAGGGGCTGAATGGCTGACTCATGTCTGATGTTTTAATGGTTTGAAATCCAGTTTTGTTTATTTATGACCCTGTGAAGCACTTTGGGATATTTTTCTACCTTAAAGGGACCATATAAATGTAAGTCGTTGTTATTGAAGTGTAGCCTGTGTTGGTATTTAGGCCACTACTGCAGCCAGATTGCACACAGTGAAATCCCAGAACAGGAGTGGGATAAATGAGCTGTTAATCTTTTTTGGTGTTTCTGGTTGAGAAGTGAGTGTTGTGTAGAACTCCAATCCTCTTAAAAAAAAATTTCACAGGGCCTTTTATATCTTACCTGGACAGGAGCCTTGGTTTAACGTCTCATCAAAAAGACAACAGCTCTGATAATGTAACATTTGCTCAGTAGTGCACTGAAACGTCAGTACGTGTAGTCCTGAGTGGGACTCCAAACCACAACCTTCTGACTCAGAGGCAAGAGTGCTTCCCGCTGAAACAAAGACAGAAAATGCTGGAAAAACTCAGCAGGTCTGACAGCGTCTGTGGAGAGAGAGAGAAAAACAAAGTTAGCGTTTCGAGTCAGTATGACCCTTCTTCAGAGTGGACTCGAAACGTTAACTTTGCTTCTCTCTCTCTCTCTCTCTCTCTCCACAGAGGCTGTTAGACCTGCTGAGTTTTTTCCGGCATTTTCAATTTTTGTTTCAGATTTCCAGCACCCGCAGTATTTCGCTTTTATCTTAGTGCTTCCCACTGAGCACAGCTGACGCGTCATAATGAGTGCGTGGTGGGACATAAGCTCGACATAACAGAAGCTGCCGCTGTACTCAACGTTCCTTCCACTTGTGATACAGGGGCAAAAAAGAAAGAAAGATTTGTGTTTATATATACCAGCTTTCACAATGGCCCAAAGCACTCTAGAGCCAATTAAGTATTTTCTCAGTGTAGTCACTGTTGTAGGAGATGCAGCAGCCAATTTATGCACAGCAAGCTCCCACAGACAGCAACGTGAAAATGACCAGATAATCAGTTTCTAGTGAAGTTGGGTTTAAAGATAAATACTACCCAGGAGACCAGGGAAAACTCCCGTACTCTTAAACACAGAAAAACAGAGTTTTAAACGCCGACATTTCTGTAAGGGCCTATGGGGGGGTGGATTTCCCAACCCCAACACTGACGGGCATCGCCACGGGCGGGACGGGAAAATTTGGAGAGACTTTGACTTTTAACTGCTCTCCAAATTTTTCTGTCCCACCCGTGACGATACCCCTCAGTGTCGGGGCTGGAAAATACCCCCCTCCACCGTAAGAGTCTAAAAGATGCAAAATTTGTTTTGTGGGAGCAGGGGCCTAGAGCTGGGCCCCAGAAATGGTGATTTTGACAATTCGTTTGCTTAGTTTCCCAGTGATTTGCCAGAGAATAATTTATTCTGTAAGGTTACAGATGTTCTAAATATGAATATTAAATAAGTGTGATCTCAGTCCAATATAACAGGTTTCAGCTACTTTCATTGAAAATTTAACCCCAGAATCACTGCGTTGATATACATTTTGAAATCCTTCATAACTCTCACCAATGAAGAAAGCCAACAGACCCAATGCGTCCACAGACCCTGCATAGGAGCAGTGTTATGGTTAGGGGAGGTGATGGAATAGTGGTATTGTTGCTTGGACTAGTAATCTAGAGACCTAGTGTAATGCTCTGGGGACCTGGGTTCAAATCCCATGATGACAGATGGTGGAAATTGAATTCAATAAAAGTCTAATAAGACATAGGAGCAGAAATAGGCCATTCAGCCTATTGAGTCTGCTCTGCCAATGAGATTGTGGCTGATCTGATAATCCTCAACTCCACTTTACTGCCTTTTCCCCATAACCCTTGATTCCCTTACTGATTAAAAACCTGTCTATCTCAGCCTTGAATATACTTAATGACCCAGCCTCTAAAGCCCTCTGCGGTAAAGAATTCCACAGATTGACTATCCTCTGAGAGAATAAATTCCTCCTCATCTCTGTTTTAAATGGGCACCCCCTCACTCTGAGATTATGCCCTCTGGTCCTAGACTCTCCCACAAGGGGAAACAACCTCTCAGCATCTACCCTGTGAAGCCCCCTAAGCATCTAATATGTTTCAATAAGGTCGCCTCTCATTCTTCTAAACTAATGATGACCATGAAACCATTGTCAATTGTTGTAAAAACTCATCTGGTTCACTAATGTCCTTTAGGGAAGGAAATCTGCCATCCTTACCTGGTCTGGCCTACATGTGACTCCAGACCCACAGCAATGTGGTTGACTCTTAACTGTCCTCTGAACAAGAACAATTAGGATTGGGCAGTAAATGCTGGCCTAGCCAGCAACGCCCATATCCTATGAATGAATTTTTAAAAAGACAGCGCACAATCCTCCTGTAAACACTAACAGCCTGGGACCTTAAAATCAGAGCCAGAGAAGTTAAGAAACATAAAAAATAGGAGCAGGAGTAGGCCATTCAGCCCTTTGAGCCCACTCCGCCATTCATTGAGATTGTGGCTGATCTTCTACTTTGACACCATTTTCCTGCACTATCTCCGTGTCAATGGCTGAGCCTCAACAGGGGAGAGAATTCCAAAGATTCACCACCCTCTGAGTGAAAAAAATCCTCCTCGTCTCAGTGTTAAATGGTCTGCCCTTATTCTGAGACTGTGATCCCTGGTTCTAGAGACACCGCCCCCCCCACTCCACCCCCACCGAGGGGAAACATCCTGCATCTACCCTGTAAGAATTTTGTATGAATGAGATCACCTCTCATTCTTCTAAACTCCAGAGAATAAAGGCCCAGTCCATTTAATCATTCCTCATAAGACAACCCTTCCATTCCAGGAATTAATTTAGTGAATCTTCATTGCACTCCCTCTATGGCAAGTATATATTTCCTTAGGTAGGGAGACCAAAACTGCCCACAATACTCCAGGTGTTGTCTCACCAAGGTTCTATACAACTCAGCAAGACTTCCTTGCTCCTGTACTTAAACCCCTTGCAATAAAGGCCAACATACCATTTGCCTTCCTAATTGTTTGCTGTACCTGCATGTTGGCTTTCAGTGACACTTCTTCATTCAAAGAGTGGTAAAAGTGTGGGATTATCTCCCACAAAAAGCAGTGGATGCTAGCTCAATTAATCATTTTTAATTCCGAGATTGACAGAGTTTTGCTAGTCAAGAGTGTTAAAGAATATGGAACCATGATCTCATTGAATGGTGGAACAGGCTCAATGGTCTTCTCCTGTTTCTATATTCCTAATAGATTGGTGTGTGGTGTATGAATGCAGTAACGTATCTGGTTGTGGTGGTGTGTTACAGTTCATTCTGGGAGTCCGAGTTGCTGTGGCAACATGCACTTTTACATGCATGTTGTTGTCTGGAGCTATGGATAGTGATGGTAGAGGTTCCAATGTTCTTTCCATCACACGGCTGACCAGGAATCTCTCCCACTCTTACCACCTGCCATTGGTGTGTTGGAAGACTTTGCAGGTTGATAGTCAACCTGTTTGCCCATGTTATGAATGCATCTTCCTTGGCTAGGAAGTCCTGGAGTAGGTTTCGAACCCAGAGCTTTTTGATGATCTACTGTGCCTCCATAGTACAGTATCTACTGAGAGAGAAAGTGAGCAAAGGCAGTGTTAAAATCAGTCTGCATCCCCTGGTGTTAGTGTAGCCATGGCCTGTCCTCCCAACGACGTCATTGCTGCAGTAACAGACCCCGTTCATAAGACACTGTGAAGTTGAAACAATTAATAAATATATGGAACAGTATCTTTTACTGAGCAAAGCTGATAGTATCATTCAGAAGCTTTGTATCAGAAAGTGAAGTCACAAATAGCTCTCACTCCAACGCCACCTTGAGTGCAATTTTGTTTTGCCAAGCATGAGAGTCACATGATGCTGTAGTTTATAGATTAAAATGGTGACTGATCCAAAGGTTGTGGGTACCGCTTAAATGTGATGGTGGATGGTCTGCTGATTTTTCTAACCAGAAATGCAGACAAGTGGACACTGGGTCCCATCACAGTTGTCTGCCAAAACCCATGTTAGTATCTATGTGTCTAGTCCAAAATTATCACAAACAACTCAACTAAAGCCAAGCTTGAAAAGCATCTGAACTTTCAGTTAATGAAAGTGAACGGAGAAAAAACAGAAATATTGACAGATTAAATCCTCCTTAATCGGCTGAGATCCATACAGGTGAGATTTTTATCTACCGCATTAAGCCTGGATTCACCAGTCATGCTTTTGCTACAGAAGTACTGCGGTGTGAAGAAGGATTGGCAATTTCTATAGCATCTTTCACAGCCTCAGAACATCCCAACGTGCATCACAGTCAATGAAGTACTTTTGTGGTGTAGTCGATATTGTAATGTAGGAAGCAAAGCAGCCAATTTGCTTACAGCAAAGTCTCACGGACAGCAATGTGATGATGGCCAATGCACCCTCTATTCTTTTCTTTGGAGTGTGCAGGTGATTGGTTTAAATGTGCGGCCCCTTTAAATTTTTTTGCATGGATGTGCACACACAGTAACTTTAAGGGGCTAACTTGTGCGTGGCCTGTACATGAGCCTTTGAGTTGCTTAGTGGGAACATTGATAATGACCAGATAATTTGTTTTTAGTGGTGATGTTGGTTGCGGAATAAATATTGACCCAGGACACTAAGGAGAACTGGGAAAATCTCTAATGGCCCTGATTCCAATCTCATCTGAAAGACAACACGTCTGACAGTGCAACACTTACTTAGGGGCTATGAATGCAAGATTGCTGCTATTAAATCTAACAGGAAATTCGGGAGTGTAAACCCAGTGGGCCTAATGACCTGCTTCTGCACTGGACCTTATTGTAATTTGATGCATTGGACTGTCAGGTATATTTTGTGCTGACGTCTCTGGAGTGAGACTTGAATCCACAATCTTACAACACAGAGACAAGCGTGCGACTGCTGAGTCTGTGTTTACTTGTGTACATGGCAAGCAAACGCTACAAATGCCAGTGGTATCTGGAACAAAATCTGAGCATCAGCTCAGCTGGTTATTGCATTGTACTAATATACACCAAGAGCCTGGGCTCAAACTATTGGTCATGCCTGCAGAAGGGATAAATTGTATGCTATTTTCTTTTCAAACAGTTTTCTAGCGTGTCTCTATTTTAAATAGATACTGAAAAAAGCCTCCATGCAGGCGAGAGTGTCAGGAGAGAGTACAGAAATATAAGATAGTCACCAATAAACCTAATCTTAAACTGGCAGCAATCTGCCATGCATCCTCATTCATGACAGAGAGAGATGTAAGTAACAAAAGTCAACTCATTGGGCTGGACTTTCATGGAGTTGAGGAGACTCGGTGGAGATGTAAAAATGGCAGCCAGGATCCAATTCTGGGATTCCCCGGCGCCCTCCAGTTTTCACCAGCATGGGTTAAGGGTTGTGAGTCCGCACCTGCACCCCCGACCTGGCTGGCTCCATAGTGGGGATAGGCATCTCCTAATCCCCAGCAATTTTCATAGAGTCGGGTCCGCTTTTAAAGTGCTCGTGGTTCACAGCCTCTCGGAGGTGTCGTGAACCATAGGGAGGGAATGAGGGAACCTTTTGAAAGGTAAGTTCACCATGGTGGGTGGGGAGCATGGATGGAGCATGGGGAGTGTGTGGAGGGGGGGATGAGGGGTGAGGGCTGAAGGATGTTCTTAGTTTTGCTGTCATTATTACAGTTGGAATGAAGTTCCACAGCACTGAAGCAGGCCTTTTAAACAGCCCGCCTCAGCACCCGACAGCCCCTGTGGCTGTCCCTGAACTCTTTATGGGGGTGGGGGTGCGGCGATTATCACAGCCCCCTGAAATGAAATCCTGCGTTTGTTGGCACTTTCTCCTGAGGAAGGCAGGCTTAGCAGGAAGTTCCCCCAACTCCTGGTACCTGCCTCTTAGATGAAAATCTAATCCGTCATCTCCGTCCCTCATCCTGACTCCAGTCCTGTGCCACTGAGTGAAACCCATATGATGACATTTTATATACACACTGAGCGATGGGACAACTCCATAGGAACACAAAATTTGAAAAACCACTGATTTTTCACCCACAAATGTGGGCAAGTGGATATCCAGTCCAGATGCTGTGGAGAGTTGATGTGAATTCTCAGTCTACACTGATTTGGTGACCTCCACCAGTAGGGAGAGTGCAGTTGGCATCCATGTGTCCACGCTAATGAAACTCTTTCGTGTTATCAACAGTCACAGATTGCAACTCTTTCGAGTACAATCACAGTTCTTGGTTTTCCGGTAGTGGGACATGAACCCACAACCCTCTGATTCAAAGGCGAGGGTGCTATGAACTGAGCCACAGCTGGACCTCTGTGCAGTATAAAGCAATTAATGCCTTCCACTTGTTTTTCTTTATTAACCTGTGGCTCAGTTGTTAGCACTCTCATCTCTGAGTCTGAAACTTATGGGTCCAAGCCTCATTCAAGAATTAAACCAGATAATCTAGGTTGATACTTGACTAAGGAAGTGTATTGTTGGAGGTGTTGTATTTTGAATGAGGTATAAAATCAAGGCCCCTTTTGCCTGCTATGATGGTTTTAGTGAATAGTGCTGTTGAAGTACAGCAAGGCACCCTGGCTAACAATACCACTAATATAGATTAACTGATCTTCCATTTCATTAGAGCTAATGCGATGTTGCTGCATGCAAATTGGCTGGAGTGTTCACCTACTTCACAATAGTGACTACAATTCAAACTTAACTAATTAGCTCTGAGATGCTTTAAAAGATCCTGATGATGTTATAACAACTCACATTTATATGCCACCTTTGTCAATGTGGTCCCAAACCAAAGAAGGAGACATTAGGGAATAGGTGACCGAAAGCTCAGTCAAAGAGGTAAGTTTGTAAGGAGCATCTTAAAGAAAGAGAGAGAGGTAGAGATGCAGTGAGGTTTAGGGGGAGAACTCCAGAGCTTAAGGCCTAGGCAGCTGAAGGAACAATGGAAATTGGGGACTCACAAGATGCCAGCGCGAATGGAGGATTCTCACAGATTTCTTGGATCGTTGTAGAGTTAGACAAGGTTACAGAGGTAAAGAAGAGAAGGAGGCCATGAAGGGATTTGAACACAAAGGTGACATTTGTCAAAACGATGTGTTGCCAGACCTGGAGCCAATGTAGGTCAACAAGCATAGGGTTGAAGGATGAATGGAACTTAGTACAAATTAGACTACAAGTAGCAGCATGTTTACAGAGGGTAAAGCAATATATAAATGCAAGTTTCTTCACATAGAGCATTGCTGGTGCAAAATGCCTTCTGGAACTGTCAGCTACACTTAGGATAGATGTATAAGAGAAGCAGTTCTGAAGAAAAGTCAATTTGGACTCAAAACGTTAACTCTGTTTCTCTCTCCAAAGTTGCTGCTAGACCTGCTGAGTTTTTCTAGCATTTTCTATTTTTATTCCAGATTTACAAATGTCACCTTTGTGTTCAAATCCCTTCATGGCCTCCTCTTCTTTATCTCTGTAACCTCATTCAACTCTACAACAATCCAAGAAATCTGTGAGAATCCTCCATTCGCGCTGGCCTCTTGTGAGCGCAGTATTCCGTTTTTATATAGAGCAGATATTTCCACTTGTGGGGAAGGCCAAAACTAGGAATCATAAATATAAGACAGTCACTAATAAATCCAATTGGGAATTCAGGAGAAACCTCTTTACTCCAAGTAGTGAGAATATGGAATTTGCTATCACAGGGAGTGGTTGGGGCACATGGCATTTAAGAACATAAAGAACATGAGAACTAGGAGCAGGAGTAGGCATTTCAGCCCCTTGAGTCTGTCCAGCCATTCAATATGATCATGGCTGATCTCATTTCGGCCTCAACTCCAATTTCCCACCCTCTCCCCATAACCTTTCAACCTGTTACTAATTAAAAATCTGTCTATCTCCTCCTTAAATTTATTCAGTGTCCCAGCATCCAATGCACCCTGAGGCAGTGATTCACGACCCTTTGAGAAAAGTAATTCCTCCTCATCTCTGATTTAAATCTACCACCCCTTAGCCTAAAACTATGGCCTCTCGTTCTAGAATGCCCCACAAGGGGAAACATCCGCTCCACGTCTACTTTGTCTATCCCCTTTAGCATCTTATATACCTCAATTAGATCTCCTCTCATCCTTCTAAACTTTAGCAAGTATAGGCCTAAACTGCTCAATCTCTCCTCATAAGACAAGCCCCGCATCTCTGGAATCAATTTAGTGAACCTCCTCTGAACCGCCTCTAGTTCAACTACATCCTTCCTCAAGTAAGGGGACCAAAACTGTGCACAGTACTCCAGGTGCAGTCTCACCAATGCCTTGCACAGTTGCAACAACACTTCCCCATTTTTATATTCTATTCCTTTAGCAATAAATGCCAAAATTCCATTTGCCGTCCTTATTATCTGCTGTACCTGCATATTAGCTTTCAGCGATTCATGCACGAGGACACAGATCCTTCTGCACTGAAGCGTTCTGAAGTTTCTCTCCATTTAAATAATAAGTCGCCGTTTTATTCTTCCGACCAAAATGGATAACCTCACACTTACCCACGTTAAACTCCATTTGCCATATTTTGGCCCATTCATGTAACCTGTCCATATCCATTTGTAAATTTCTTATTTCTTCATTGCAACTTTCATTTAAGGGGAAGCTAGATAAACGCACAAGGGAGAAGAGAACATAGGGGTATCCTGAGAGGCTGAGATGATGAGGAGTGGGAGGAAGTTTTTGTGTTGAGCATAGACCAGATGGGCCAAATGTCCTGTTTCTGTACAGTACAAAGTGCTGCACAGTACGCGGTGGCTCAGTTGTTAACACTCTTGAACCCACAGCCTGGTGACTGAGAAACAAGTCCTACTCCAAGACCTGTATACAAATAAAAAAAGTCTGACATTCCAGTGCAGCATAGTAAAGGAGTGCTGCATAGCTGGGGGTGCTGCCTATTGGATCAGAAGTTAAACCATAGTTCCATCTGCCCCCTAGGGTGGATATTTTAAAAAATCACGTTATTTCAAAGAAGAGCAGGAGAGTTGTCTCCAGTGTCGTGGCCAATATTTATCCTTCAATCAAGATTAGACACAAAAAAAAATTATCTGGTCATTATCACATGGTGGGAGCTTGCAATTGACTGCTGTGTTTCCAGCATTATAACACTTAACCACGCTGACTTCACGAGTACGATATGACTGTAAACTCCTTTGGGAGGTCCTGTGATTGGAAGAGGCGTTGCAGAAATCCAAGCCCTTCTAATGTGATCCATTGCTCAGAAACGTGTGAAGACTGTATCACAAGGGGCCCCTTTTACAGATGAAGAGTCTCATACTGGACTTAAAATGTGGCTCTCTCTCTCTCTCCACAGGTGCAGCCGGACCTGCTGAGGTTTTCCCAGCACTTCCTATTTCCATGTACCCTTTCCAGCTGCAGGTCTTTGCTGAACGAGGTGTGAAGATGAGCAGGTAGGGGAGCCTTCCCCAGCAGGGAAAAGAGACCAGTCCCTAGTTAGACATGAAGAGCATTCCCTCATTAGGTACAAAGTAACCTCTCAGTTCCTGCCTTGTCCCTTTGCTTTTGTTCTTCAGATAGAATGAAATACAACCCAATCCTGAAACACTCATAGATTAAAAAGCAGCCAATCAGCGAGGTTGTCAACTGGCCCAGCCCCGCCCCCTCCTGTATAATTAATAAGGGGACGTCAATCCGTAACCAACGGTCCAATCCAAGCCGGTGGCGGCTTCCACGGCCACGCCCCGTTGCATAATCACAACTGGCTGCTTGGCCAATGAGGAGTGGCCATCGGCATCAGTGACTCGCCGGCCAATCAGGCCTCTGCACTCCCCCCTACTCCTCCTCCTCCTCCCTCAGTCAATGAGAAGCGACCATTAGCCAATCGGGCGGGGGGGGGGGGGGGGGGGACGGTCAACCAATGAGAGCTGGGTGGTGGGTTGGGGGCGGGGCCAGCCAGCCTCTGACTCGCCAGCCAATAAGAGGAAGTGGTGGTGGCGGCGGGTTGGGGGAGGGGCCAGTCAGCCAGCCTCTGACTCGCCAGCCAATAGGGAGTGGGGGGCGGCCCTGGACCAATCAGAGGCCGCCCCTGGACCAATCAGAGGCCGCCCTCCGCCACTGGCTCATCAGGTATTGATTTGGCACCCGAAGGACCCCGTTCGGCGGTGACCAAAAACCTGCCTCGAATTTTTAACGTGGGTTTTTTTTTTAAAAAAAAAAGAAAAATAAATAAATAAATAAAAATTTGAGAAAAAAGAAAAATAAAATTAAAGGAGAAAACGAGAGGGTGGGGGGGGGGGGGATGGTGTTGGTGTGTGTATGGGGGGGGGGAGAGAGAGAGAGAGAGAAGATTGGAGCCAATAATTAACCCTGGCTCTAAAATGGGAGGGAGTGAGAGAGAGGGAGGGGGGGGGGCAGGAAGCAGATTTAAAATAAATAAAGATCAGCAGGAAAAGTAAATATTTTTGTGAGGGGGGTGGGGGGGTTGATATTTTTCTGTCCCACCTGAGGAGGTGTATTTTAGCTGTAGGGGTTGAGAATGTGAGTGTGGTATTTCTGGTCAGGAGTGTGTGGGAACAGCTGTTGTTGTTGACCTCCCTTCAGTCATGTTAGCCCCTGATGTGATGGCGAGGAAACCCCGTTAGGCAGGCGCTCTTCATGACGGTGAGTTCCTTTCGAGTATTACAAATTTCTCTTAAATGTCTTACCCCCCCCTTATTTTCTCTCTCTCTCTCTCCCCCTCTCCCACCCCACCTCCCCTTGACATCTCCCCCCCCCCCCACCTCACCACCACCACTACTCTCCCTCCTCCTCCTCCACCCCCCTCCCCCGCTCCCATAGAGGGAGAGAGAGAGAGAGAAAGGGGGAGGGGAAACGACAACAATCCTTGAGAAAAAAAATACCCATTATCTTTTTTATATATAAAAAAAAAACACCCCCTTCCCTCCCTCCCTCCTTTTTACCCTCAAAACCACCTCTGGGTCTTTCTGTTTGATTTTGCTGCAGCCAATGTGCTGAACAGCTTCCTCCCCCCCTCCTCTCCACACCCCCAATGGTGTTTCTCTCCCAGCTCATGTTGCAGCTACATTGTATCTCTTGCCCCGTTTGATACATGCGGATGGAACGTTGATACATGTCTCCGCGTTCCATTTCCGAATGTTGATCAATCTCCAATGTTGCAGCTTCTCTCCCGCCCCCATCCGGCTCCCCTCATTGAAATACCCCTCCTCCCGAACACACCCTCCCACTCCTCTCCTCCCCCACCCCCCCCCCCCTCACCACAACACACCCTCCTACCCATGGCCAAAACCCCTCCCCCAGCTCACCTGTCTGCCCATCCCAAACACGCTGCCCTCCCTCTCCCCCCTACCCACTCTCCCCCCTCTACAAAGCCCACCTCTCCAACCAAAATCCATCCCCCCATCCGCCAGCCCCCCACCCCCCCGAACCCATCTGCCAGCCCCCCCACCCCCCCCCCCCCACCGGTACCCAACCGCCAGCGCCCCCCTCTGAATCCATTCGCCAGTCCCCCACCCCCGAACCTATCCGCCCGGAACCCTACCCCCGCAACAGGGATGCTCTCTACCCCCCAACACAGATACCTCCCAAATCCGTCACAGCCCCAAAATCCATCACGACCCTCCAGTGCCCCCCACCCTTCCGCTGCCCATCCCAGGTCGGGTGCCCAGCATGCCCCCCCTCACCAAATCGGGCATGCTGCCCCCCTCCAAATCAGATGCCTGACTCCCTCCTCCCCTCCCTCCTCTCCAAACCTATCGCCCGACACTCCCTGCTCCCCACAATCAGGCGCTTAACCTGCGCCCCCCTCCCCAAGACAGGCGCCTGTTCACTGCATAATCCACCGCTGCTCCAACCCAAACCCACTGATCAGGCGCCCGCCTCTCTTTACCCCCACACGCCCCCCCAAATCGGTTGCCCGCCTCTCCCTGCCCTTAAATTGGGCCACTGACCCCGCTCACCAAGCCTCTCTTCGCCAACCCCTCGCTGCCCCTTCTTTCCCCCCACCTCGCTGCCCCTTCTTCCCCCCCCTCGCTGCCCATTCTTCCCCCCCTCCCCCTCTCGCTGCCCCTTCTCTCCCCCCCCCCGCTGCCCCTTCTTCCCCCCCCCCGCTGCCCCTTCTTCCCCCCCCCGCTGCCCCTTCTTCCCCCCTCCTCGCTGCCCCTTCTTCCCCCTCCTCGCTGCTCCTTCTTCCCCCCCCTCGCTGCCCCTTCTTTCCCCCCCCTCGCTGCCCCTTCTTCCCCCCCCCTCGCTGCCCTTTCTTTCCCCCCCCCCTCGCTGCCCCTTCTTTCCCCCCCCCTCGCTGCCCCTTCTTTCCCCCCCCCTCGCTGCCTCTTCTTCCCCCCCCTCGCTGCCTCTTCTTCCCCCCCCTCGCTGCCTCTTCTTCCCCCCCCCTCGCTGCCCCTTCTTTCCCCCCCCCCTCGCTGCCCCTTCTTTCCCCCCCCCTCGCTGCCCCTTCTTTCCCCCCCCTCGCTGCCCCTTCTTTCCCCCCCCTCGCTGCCCCTTCTTTCCCCCCCCCTCGCTGCCCCTTCTTTCCCCCCCCTCGCTGCCCCTTCTTTCCCCCCCCCTCGCTGCCCCTTCTTTCCCCCCCCCTCGCTGCCCCTTCTTTCCCCCCCCCTCGCTGCCCCTTCTTTCCCCCCCCCTCGCTGCCCCTTCTTTCCCCCCCCCTCGCTGCCCCTTCTTTCCCCCCCCCTCGCTGCCCCTTCTTTCCCCCCCCCTCGCTGCCCCTTCTTTCCCCCCCCCTCGCTGCCCCTTCTTTCCCCCCCCTCGCTGCCCCTTCTTTCCCCCCCCTCGCTGCCCCTTCTTTCCCCCCCCTCGCTGCCCCTTCTTTCCCCCCCCTCGCTGCCCCTTCTTTCCCCCCCCTCGCTGCCCCTTCTTTCCCCCCCCTCGCTGCCCCTTCTTTCCCCCCCCTCGCTGCCCCTTCTTTCCCCCCCCTCGCTGCCCCTTCTTTCCCCCCCCTCGCTGCCCCTTCTTTCCCCCCCCTCGCTGCCCCTTCTTTCCCCCCCCTCGCTGCCCCTTCTTTCCCCCCCCTCGCTGCCCCTTCTTTCCCCCCCCTCGCTGCCCCTTCTTTCCCCCCCCTCGCTGCCCCTTCTTTCCCCCCCCTCGCTGCCCCTTCTTTCCCCCCCCTCGCTGCCCCTTCTTTCCCCTCCCTCGCTGCCCCTTCTTTCCCCCCCCTCGCTGCCCCTTCTTTCCCCCCCCTCGCTGCCCCTTCTTTCCCCCCCCTCGCTGCCCCTTGTTCCCCCCCCTCCTCGCTGCCCCTTGTTCCCCCCCCCTCCTCGCTGCCCCTTCTTCCCCCCCCTCGCTGCCCCTTCTTCCCCCCCCCTCGCTGCCCCTTCTTTCCCCCCCCTCCTCGCTGCCCCTTCTTCCCCCCCCTCCTCGCTGCCCCTTCTTCCCCCCCCTCCTCGCTGCCCCTTCTTCCCCCCCCTCCTCGCTGCCCCTTCTTCCCCCCCCTCCTCGCTGCCCCTTCTTCCCCCCCCTCCTCGCTGCCCCTTCTTCCCCCCCCTCCTCGCTGCCCCTTCTTCCCCCCCCTCCTCGCTGCCCCTTCTTCCCCCCCCTCCTCGCTGCCCCTTCTTCCCCCCCCCTCCTCGCTGCCCCTTCTTCCCCCCACTCCTCGCTGCCCCTTCTTCCCCCCCCTCCTCGCTGCCCCTTCTTCCCCCTCCCCCACCCTAGTGCGCCCTCTCACTGCACTTCTGCCCCCCACCTCCACTCACTCCTGCTCCTTCCCCGTGTTTAAGGTTAATTAAGGTCACTTTCCTCTTCGCTTTTGGGTTTTCATTTTTGATCCGATAAAGCATAGAACCAAGTGCTGAAATCGGAATGCACAAATTTTAAATAAAGTTTGCTCCATCCATGTTTTACCTGTATTTTGAGCACTATCGTGTCTTACAGTTTCTGTGTTTGTTTGGTGTTAGAGCAATTGGTGCTGCCTCAGGTTTTGAAATTGCAATATTCATTTGAACCTGCGTTCCTCCCCATCATTTATCTGTAGAATATCTTTGTGCGAGGTGTGCTCTGAATTACTGTTCCATGCGCCGGATTTCTTATCATTTTTTTCACTCCTTGTTTTGCAACCCAAACGTGATGTTACTGAAATTTCAATGTTCAAATAGCTATTTTTAAAGCTGTTGACAGTACCGGCTCCCGAGAGAGAGATTAAGACTTCCCTTTCCTGTCCGCTGTTACTTAGCTTTAACTTGCAGCCTTTCCGAAGGCCCTCTTAATGTATTGAACTGAGGGGCTGTAACCTTATTCCACCATAATGTTGACCCATTCAAACCTGCCTTTGTCATGCAGCTGAATCATCTGATCACTTGTTAGGGTATTTTCCATAGCTTGATGCACCCTAACAGCTGATGTGGGATGACTTCCCTCCCTGTCTGTGAATGGTGGAAGGCTAGCAATTTCTGCGACAACCTTCCTTGTTCCTATTGACACGATCCTGTAGATTTTTCTTTCCACAGGACAACTCCCCCCTCCAGCCCCCAACTCCACCCAGACTTTGCTGGGAGTATATTCTGTTTTCTCTGTCCCTCCCTCTTAGCTTTCTAGCTTTGGAGTGTCGCTTACCTCTCTTGGTCTTTTATATCTTATCCTGTCCTAGGTCAATGATTAACTTTGAGATTTGGGTTTTGTCTGTTTGCAAGGTTCTTGCGTTTCCTTCTCTCTCTTTTTTGTGCCTTGTTAATTTCAAGCAAAATGGTGTTTCTGTGCTGTAAATACTGTGCAACACCAACTGATGCCAACCAGCTTGTGTAGAAGACATTAATTTTAGGGGTTGGGAGCAGGGAAAGAACTTTACAATACATACTTGTGTTTGGAACGATTAGATGTTTGTTCACCACAAGTGTGAGTGTACAGGTCAGTAGTTGAGTCCCTGCAATAGCATTGTTTGCTGCCAAGATTGGTTTGTCCTGTTGAAGTTTGATAACCTGTTTCCACTTTGCCGGTGTCATGTAATCAGTTAACAATTACTTGCATCAGCCCCCATTGACTCATGTTCGCAATTATTAGTAATTCCTGTAGTTCACAGCGAGGTTAGGATGAATGATTCAAATTTGCTTAGCGTTGTGAGATGGCGGGTCCTTCAATATTGTTTCACAACTTTTCTTTTGCAAAATTCGTTGAATGTTTCAAATGCTTTTTTTTCAGAGAATGCAGAGATTTAGAATTTATCTCCAAATCGTAAATATGCCAATACTATCTGTTTAACTTTTTTTTAAGATTCGTATTCAGATATCTGTGTGCAATTTGCACAGTGAGCTGAGAGAGAGAGAGAGAGAGGCGCAGGTTAAAGAAACCAGATTCACACTGATGCTGGAAATCAAATAAAAACAGAAAATGCTGTCAATCTGCAATGGGTCAGTGAGCAAGTGAATGAGGGACTGGGTCAGGCCAACCTGTGTGGTAATTCACAGCAGAATAGGCTCCTAAGCCATGAAGAGTGACCACTTGATTGAGGTACCAGGAGATATACAATAGCCATGGAACCTGCACCTCAACATGAGAGAAAAAACCCGAGTGTGGCTCAGTGGGGTCACACTCGCCTCCAGGTTCCAGTCCCACTCCAGTGACTCGGGTCTGTAACCCAAGCTGACACTCCCAGTGCCGTACTGAGAGAGTGCTGCACTGTCAGATGGGCCACCTTCTGGGTGAGAAGTTCCGGTCTGCCTTTTTGGGGGTACAGAAGAGATCTCATGGCGACTATTTAAAAGAGGAACAGGGGAGTTTTCTTCTGTGACCCTGGCCGATATTTATCCCTCAATCAACACCTCAAAACAGATTAACTGGTCGTTATTACATTGCTGTTTGTGGGAGCTTACTGTGTGCAAATGGACTGCAGTGTTTCCTACATTGCAACAGTGACTGCGCTTCCAAAAGTACTTCGTTGAACATAAAAATAAGCAGAAGGAGCAGGAACAGGCCATACAACCCCGCGAACCTGCTCCACCATTCAATAAGGTCGTGGTTGTTTTGTGACCAAGTCCAGCTTGTCGCCCGATCCCCATATCCCTTGATTCCCACTGAATCCAAAACTTCCTGTCTCAGCCTTAATTATACTCAACGTCTGGCAATTGCAGCCCTCTGAGAACTCCAGAGGTTCCCAACCCTCTGAGTAAATAAACCTCTCATGTCAGCCTGAATAGCCCACCCCCTTATCCTGAGTCTATGACCCCTAGGTCTACAGTCTCCTGCCAGGGGAGTCAAGCTCTCAGCATCTACCCTGTCAAGATCTCTCAGATGTTTCGATGGGAAACATTGGCAGTAAAGCACTTTGGGATGTCCTGAGTCTGTGAAAGGTGCTATAGAAATGCAAGTCTATCTTTCATTGTGATAAAAGTGGGGTACTCCATTTTCCTATAAGAATGAGCCTTCGCGTGGTTCCTCCTTAATACCCTTTCACCCGGTGGCTGCATTGGGCACTGGGGGAATGGGTAGTTGGGAATTGACTGATGTGACCTACTACACTGCTAGTTGCTGATGCAGTCTGTCAGTGCATCTTTACACTGACACCAATTGTCACATTGGCACTTCCGTATCTGAGATACTAATTGTATCATACATTTCTGACTCGGTGTGTGGGTGCCTTTAGAAACTCTGTTTTCCTTGGCTGGTCTGACAAAGTAAATCCTGGCCTTGTTTACCTGAGCCTATGTGGATAAGAATGGTGCAAAAAAAAAACTACAATGTTGGTCATATAGACTCGTGCAGATCACTTTATATCAAGAGCTAGCAAATTTTGAAAAATTGAAATTTAATGCAAGTTTCTCATACTTACAAATAAAATTCTGACTGTACTGTGAGCATAAGTTGGGAGCCCAAGAAATTCAGATTGGGCAAGGCATATGTTCAGGTGGCTGCCACCTTGATCTCCGTCATTTTCAGGATGGAGAGTGCAGGCAAGTGAGCTGTTCCTGGGTTTGTTCTGGGACTGTTGGGCATGGGAGAGATTGGCCTGAAGGACTGGGTTAACAGTTTTATTTTCCTTCTCAATTACTGCTTGGAAGTACTCAGGTCCACTTGGCATCTCTCTGCTGACGTTTTGCAGCAGAATAACCTCCCCATGTACGGCAATTTCTCCACAAACCCCAAGATTTTGCTATTGTTGCAATGTAACTCAACACTTTTTTTTCATCTTTTTAAAGAAAGAATTAAGGGACCAGAATCCACATCGAATTACATGGAAATTGCAGCACGTAAACAGGCCTTTGGCCCAACCAATATGTGCCAGTGTTTATGCTCCACATGAGCATCTTTCCACCCCTCTCTTTCTTACCCTATCAGCAATATTCTTCTGTCCTTTTCTACTTGATATTTAACAAGCTGCCCCTTGAATGTATCTGATATTCACCTCAACCGTTCCATAGCGAAAGGCAACACCAAAAACTGAAGCAATGAATTGAGCAGGAATGGCTGAGTGATGCCGGGATTGGTTGCAGTTGAATGTGTGTGCCCAATGCAGGTAATCAGTTGCCTTGAACAAAACCACAAATCCCAAACCATAAACAATGGGTAACCACTTTTTAAAAAGTGTTGTTTCTCAGGGTGTAGGCTTTGTAGGTAAGCTACCCCATTCATTGCCCATACCTAGCTGCCCTTGATGGCGGACCTTCTGCTTATGGAGACAGTGCTCTCACCATCGTGTGGGATGGGGAATCCAATATTATTGACCAGCAACAATGAAGGAGTGGTGATGTACACCTTCTAGACTTGGACATATGACTTGCAAGTGATGTTTTTACATGATTTTGCTTGTAATGATTATTAGTGTTTCTTGAATTGACCTCTGAAAGAAGTTAAAGCCCTCCTTTGGGATTTAGAATCCGCTTGCACACAGGAAGACACTGCATAATGAGGTGTAATATTGGGATTGTGCAATCCCACTCCACATTCCCTGTGTTATACTCCTGATGACCATTTTTTTTTTCTCTTTATTCTTTCATGGAATGTGGATATCACTGGCAGGGCCAGCATTTGTTGCCCATCCTTAATTGCCCTTGAACTGACCTTGTTAGGTCATTTCAGAGGGCAGTTAAGCATCGACCACATTGCTGTGGGGTCTGGAGTCACATGTAGACCAGACCAGGTAAGCATGGCAGATTTCCTTTCCTAAAGGGCATTAGTGAACCAGATGGATTTTTACCATTATCCATTTACCATTACTGAGAATAGCTTTATATTCTAGATTTATTAACTGAATTCACGTCCCCAGAGCATTAGCTTGGCCTCTGGATTACTAGTCCAGTGACATTACCACTGTCTCCCCTGAAGTTGGTGAAGGAAGAATCCAAAGCCAGTTTTTACTTTGGATAGATTTATTCACAGTGAAACATTGCAGGTATATATCTCCTGACTCCACTCAACTCTTGACAGTAAGTGTCTCTTTTTATATGTGCTCAAGTAACTATCCAATCAATGCCCTTTACCTGTACTTGACTTCAATCGATGCAATTAACATTCCCGCCTCTGTAATTTACTTCAACCTACAAGTATAAAAATAATCCCTGAAACGAGTGGCAGGAGGGTCCCTGGATGGATCTGGCGTCTGCTTACAAATGATGACTCTTTGATGCACAAACTGATCTGTTAGAAGCTCCTTGTGGAGGCTCTCTTGCTCAGACTCTTGTTTTCAGGGAGTTTCCATGGATCTTCTCAAGTTAGAGAAGACAAGTTGGCAGGATGTTCATGGAGGTTCACGCTTCCTTTTGTGCCAACTGGTGAATAATTGACCCATCAGCTGGGGTTGCTCTGAAACAAATGATCCACCCATTGTTTAACCATCAGCCACACATTTCTCAGGATGTTGGGGTGTGTTTGTCACTGGGCACTGGTGGGAGTGCTCAACATGGTAGCAATCTGTTTACAATAAATTCATGCGTATGGAATGCCAGATCCAAAGAGAAGCTGTCATCAGCTCTTGCTATGCTGTCCTTTCCTTCACTTCTCTTTACTACATTGAAGCTTTTACTAAGTTGTAGTGTGCGACATAGCTAGCACCATTACATGTTGTCTGTCTGACTGTTGTGCAGTGTGGAGTGTAACTCCCCGCCCCGTTCCATTGCATATCATAGCTGAGGACTCCTGGATAGTACGAGAATGACCCTACCACGACACCCCCCCCACCTCCCCAAAATCCCGCACAAGGATTAAAAGAAAATGTTAAATCACCTGAGAAAACTTCACAATAACGCGTGCATTTATATAAAGTCCTTGTAATGTCAAGTTCCAGGAGGGTTATCGGACACAATTTGATACCAAGCCACATTAGGAGATATTAGGGCAGGTGACCAGAAGCTTGGTCAAAGAGGTGGATTTTAAGGAGAATCTTAAAGGAGAAGAGCGGGTTAGAGAGAGAGAGAGAATTCCAGAGCTCAAGGCTCAGACAGCTGCAAGTAGAGTCAAAAATATGCCAAGTGATTACCTGGAGGTTCCTGCTTTGCAGAATTGCTGTCTGATCCTGGCCTCTGGCATATCTTCGATTTTACTCCATAATTGACAGCCAAGCATTCGTAGGGCAATTAAAATCCAGCTGCTCAACAGCCCAGAATAAGAACTGCGCATTTATCTCAAAGGTTGCGGGGCCGGCAGAGATTACAAAGATGGTGTTTGTGGGGGGGTGGGGGGTGAGAATGAGGCTATGGAGTGATTCGGAAACAAAAATGAGAATTTTAAAATCGAGGCATTGCTTTATCAGGAGCCAATGTAGGTCAGCAAGCGCAGGGGTAATGGGTGAATGGGACTTGTTGGAAGTTAGGACGTGGGTAGCGGAGTTTTGATGATCTCGAGCTTGCGGCGGTTACAACATGGGAGACCGGTCAGAACTACATTGAAAAAGTCGAGTCTGGGGGTAACAAAGGCAGGATTGAGGGTTTCAGTAGCAGTTGAGCAGAGGCGGGGGCTGTTATGGAGGTGGAAGTAGGTGGTCACGTAGACGATATTAGTGACGGCGCAGATATCCGGACACTCCTGAGATAAATGAGCCGATGCCCGAAGGAAAAAGTTGGTGTGGGGCAAAGAACCCCTGCAAATGAGTGTGGTGTGGCATGTGGGTTCATGAATGGAAGCGGTTAGAGAGGAGAGTCGGGTAGTGCGGGTGTTTACAGTAACGTGGGCGGAAGGTGTTCTACTGAGGGTCGTTACTGAACCCAATTTAGATTCCCTTGGACGGGCAGACCTTGCCATCTTGCTGATAATGGCACAGATTCAACCCCCGAACTAGAAGAACAGTCGCAAGTCAGTGTTGAGCGCTGGTTCTCCAGACTAGGGTCCGCAAAGTAGAGTGGTGGGGGGGGGTTGGAAATCAGCTAAATAATGTGAAATCTAGGAGGGATGCACCTAGGGGGGAAATGCTGAGAGTGACACACATAAATGCCTGTTTACTTCATTTCATTATTAGAACACTTCTTACATTCAGCATTTTCATGTTGTGTATTATAATTTAGATGGAGGCCATGATTACCAATCCATTTGAAAAAGGAGTTCTCAACCAAAGGCATTTGAGAGCCACTGATAGACTCCCCCAGGGTAAGAGCGCCCCATGAGTGGTGCAGATCTCCCGCTCGCTATAAGTCCAACAGTTCGTTAATATTCTGTCCTCTTGTTAGGGCCTTGGGGAAAGTGTGAGCAGGTTGTGGTAGAGTCCCCCCCCCTGACAACTGGTGCATGTGCCTCTGTTCAATCTGCAGTGTACTAAAATAGTTCAATTTCTCACTGGCCTTGGTTATGGCAGAGCCTGGAGACAGACGCAGTCCCTTAGGCTTTGCACAGATTTCCTACTTGATTTCAAAATGTTAATAGCGTCATGCCTTCCCTTCACACCCCCCTCCCCCTCCCCAAGGTATTTTTATTCCCCTAATTTGCTCCCTCAGCTCTGTTCCTGACGCGCGCCCCCCCCCACCACCACCACCACCACCACCACCACCACCACCACCACCACCCCAATTCCACAATGCTTGTGGAGGGGAAGGAGATTCAGCAAAACTGTTGAGCTGTGATTTTTTTTTCCAGCAACCTGGGGTTATCATATTATGACTGTGTCCACTTTTTTTGTGGGGGGGGGGTTCAGAGTTTCCCCCACCCTCCAGTCTCCATTTCCCCTTCTCCCCCACCCCACCTCCCGCCCACTTGAGACTCCATTCCCCTCCCCCAGGCTCCTGCACCTTTCCTCCTCTCAGATGTTTTTTGATTTACGACACATTGCTAGCTTTTCCTGTTTCACTACTTGTTCCTGATTTGGTGCCATTTTCCCGAACGTTGTTGTTAAATGGGCACTCTGCTGTTGAAAATTGTCTGTCAACCCCTTGGTTCTTAGTTTCCAAATCAGTGATGTGTTGAATTTTCAGTGATGAAGCCTGTCAGTGCCTGGCAATTAATAATGATCTCTGGGAGAAACGGCGATTAATCCACACTCGTAGATTCTTTTGTTGGGCGTGTTGTAAGGAGCAGTGAGACAGCGGTGAGGGAGCTCCTACTCCCCACATAACCATTTCATAAACCATGTTTCTCAGCAGACCCCTGTGTCAGTTCACACCAGGTTTGTACCAAGACTCTTAACTGGCTTATGTTTTTAAACCTCTTCCACTGCCCACACTAGGTGGCTATTGCTTTTACAAGTAATCGCAGCAATGGAAACATTTTGGGGGTCCATTGAGCTCCATGCTTTCTGCTAGCCTCAGGCTCCTGGCCTTTGCCCCACCCCCCCCCCCCCCCCCCTCCCTCCTCACAAGGAGGCGAATGGGGCAGGTCTGTGGACCCCATCAATGGCTCTTGCTCCTGAGCCTGACCATGGCTAGAGCCGGTGGGCTGGGTATGGTCACTCTGGCTGCCTGTCCTCTGCTGGGTGGACCTGGCGATGAAAAGCACATTGTCCACCGGCACACTTGAGGATTTCTGTGACCGACAGAGTGTGTGGTCAACAATCAGAGCTGGGTTATGATATCGATTTAAGTTTCTGTTTTCCTCCAATGGTTTTTTTTTTTCCTCTTAATCACTGGTGCCTCTTTAAATAGGGGACATGTTTGTTTAGCGTAGTTGGTGACACAGAGGCAGCCCCTTCCCCACTTCCCTCACCCCACTCACCCACCATCTGCAGCCATGGTGGAAATGGGAAAAGAAACTTTGCTTACTTAAAGGGAGAGGTAGGCGGGCCTATATATGTGAAATTTCTCTTTCATTCCCCCAAGACGATTAGATCGAGTTCCAGACGACATGAGAATCTTCTCCCAGTACCCCACCTGCCCTTTGTACACTGAGCTATCACCCCACCCACCCACTGTCAGGAACTTGCCCAACGCCTCTTATTAAAGGTTTGCAGCAAATCCTTATTCGGCTGCGACTTCTTAAGCTCAGCGACCTTCCGAGAATAGGAAAACATCCCGACACCAGACCTAGTTCTGTCTTTGTGTAAGTTGCACGCATTCCCCCACCACCCCGGCCCCCTCTAACCTGTCTAACTGAAATAGCCTGTCAGGCCTGGGTACAGTCTAGTCCTTTCATTAGTGACCTCAGCACCTTTGCTAAGAATGGGTGGGGGATTAGGGGGGGGTGACAAATGAGCAGGGATCCTTTCCCAGATCGCTGTCGCCTCTGTTTGACTGAACCAGGGGTGGAATCAGATTAACTCCCTCGTTGAAGGGGGCATATGTGATTATCACCGGAGCTGTGGTCACTCCTGAGAGACGAGAGAAGGCACTGTATCCAGCCGTTGCAACACAGGAGGAAGCCATCCCGGGACTTTAATACCAGTTGGGCTAGTGGGCAGCACGCAGCCTGCCACACTTGGCTGTGGTAGAGCCCGGAGAATGGATGCAGGCCTTAGGCTTTGCTTGGTGTGTCAGGTTTTGTTCACTGTTACCAGTTCTGACATTTTTTAAACTTTTTAAAATTAGGTTAAAGCGGTATCATAGAATATTACAGCACAGGAGGTCATTCGGCCCATCAAGTCTGCTCCAACCCTTTTGAAGAGCATTTCCGATAGTCCCACTCCCCTGCCCTTTCCCTATATTCCTGCCATTATTTTTTTTTCTCCTACTAATTCAATTCCCTTTTGAAAGCTGCCATTGAGTCAGCCTTCACTGCCCTATTGGGCAGAGCCAAATCCTAACCACTCGTTGTGTGTATATAAAAAAAAAAGGGTTTTCTCCTCACGTCACCTCCTGGTTCTTTTGCTAATGACCGTAAATCTGCACTGCCTGGTTATTGACCCTTCAGCTATTGGAAGCAGTTTCTCTCTATTTACTTTGTCTAAACCTTCATGACTTTAAATCTCTTTCCAATTTCCTCTAAGTCTCTTCTGCTCTAAGGAGAACAACCCCGTGTTCTCCAGTCTACCCACTTCACTCCTGGAAACATCTCCAGTAAATCTCTTCCCTACTCTCACCAAAGCCTTCACGTCCTTCCTGAGGTGCAAATTGTTTAACTTGCTATCTTTGCAACTTTTTAAAAAGTTATTAATTTGTACTTGGAAAGCACTGAGGATAATTTACTGGGCCCTCGGACAGCTGGCTTTGCTCCTTCCAGCTTCTTGGGGAATTGCCGACAGAATTATAAACGGTTCCAGGAGATAAATATTTACTTTATTGACATCAGCTTCTCTGTATCCCTCCAAGAGCGAGCTGCCATTTTAGACTGGTGCTCTGGTAGCCTGATTGACAGGCTGGGTCACTAACTTAAAGGGCCGCTGTTGCTTTGCACCTAAAACATTGCAACTTAGCGTTAGCTGTGAGTTGTCTGCTGCAGTTGCTTAGCATGATTTTGGCAGGGGTTGGTTTTCCCCTTCCTCCCCAGAGTGACTCAATTTTGGAGTGCGATCTGAAGCTGCACGAGAATCTTGCCAGATCCAAGTTCGTAAGACAACCCACAACCCCCCACCCCCAAACCTCCCCCCAACCCCCCACCCCCAAACCTCCCCCCAACCCCCCACCCCCAAACCACCACCCCCAACCCTCCCGATTGGAAAAAAGACCCCAGCACAAAATGTGAAAGCTTCAGTCTCATTGAGAATTGAGGGTGGGTGGAGTGGTTGTCGGAGTGAAGATTGAATATGGGGGGGGTGGAGGGTGGGGGGGCGGTGGAGGGTGGGAGGGAGGAGCGGTTGGGAGTCGGTGGGGGGATGGGTGGTTGGGGGTCGGTGGGGGGGATGGGTGGTTGGGGGTCGGTTGAGGGTGGGTGGGGGGGGGTTGGGGGGACAATGGGCCATGTGGAATGGTTGGGGGTCGGTGGGATGGTTGGGGGTTGGTGGGGGGTGGGGTGGTTGGGGGTTGGTGGGGGGTGGGGTGGTTGGGGGTTGGTGGGGGGTGGGGTGGTTGGGGGACAGCGGGGCGTGTGGAATGGTTGAGGGACGGTGGGGTGGTTGGGGGTCGGTGGGGGGATGGGTGGTTGGGGGTCGGTGGGGTGGTTGGGGGACAGCGGGGTGTGTGGAATGGTTGGGGGTCGGTGGGGGGTTGGGTGGTTGGGGGTCGGTTGGGGGTCGGTTGGGGGTGGGTGCGGCGGGGGGTGTGGGGGGGTTGGGGGACAGCGAGGCGTGTGGAATGGTTGGGGGTCAGTGGGGGGTTGGGTGGTTGGGGGTCGGTTGGGGGTGGGTGCGGGGGGGGTGTGGGGGGGTTGGGGGACAGCGAGGCGTGTGGAATGGTTGGGGGTCAGTGGGGGGTTGGGTGGTTGGGGGGCGGTGGGGGGATGGGTGGTTGGGGGTGGGGTGGTTGGGGTCGGTTGGGGGGGGTGTGGGGGGGTTGGGGGACAGCGGGGTGTGTGGGATGGTTGGGGAGGGGTAGCACGGCACAGTTTGTTTGTAGAAATGGGAAAGTGAGAGATATTCAGCTCACCATTGTTTCATGAGCAGTAAATAACCAGACTTGCATTTCTGTAGCGCCTTTCATAACCTCGGGATGTCCCAAAGCAATTCACAGCCAATTGTAATGTAGGAAACACAGCAGCCAACTTGCATGCTGCAAGCTGCCACAGACAGCAATGTGATACCGGCCAGATAATTTGTTTGAGTGATGTTGATTAAGGGATAGATATTAGCCGGGACACAGGGTAGAACTCCCCTGCGCCTCTTCAGAACAACGCTGTGGAATCTTCTGCATCTGCCCGAGAGCGCACACGGGCTTCAGTTTAATACTTCACTGGAAAGATGACACCTCCAATGGTGCAGCACTCCTTCGGTCCTTGACTTTGTACTTTGTTCAGGTCTCTGGAGAGGGCCTCAAACTCATGACCCTCTGATTCAGGGATGAGAGGTGAGGGGAAGTGACCCACTGAGCCAAGCTGCCAAAAGGAGAATAGCAGGGCAATTTAGCAACATTAACATGGCAGAGTTTCTGTATGGTAAAGTTAGCTGATAATAGGCGGTACATTTAAGTGATGCAGCAAAACTTAACAGACGGATAAACTAGGTGTAAAAAGACTGAAGGTGTTCAAGTTTTACAGAGAAGCTGAAAATGAGTCCAAAATGAAGTATAAACGCCATTTAGCTCATCCTCCCTGTCCCAGCTCTTTTGAGGAGCTATCCCATTCTGCTGTTCTTTGCCGCGTATCCCTGCAACATTTTCCTTTTCAAGTATTTATCCAATTCTGCCTTGAAAGTTGCGATTGAATCTGCCTCCCCTCCAGGCAATGCGTCCGAGATTTAAAAACTCTCCTCATCTCCTCCAGTTCTGGATTTTTGAGTAAGATTGCCAACTTTTTTTTCGCTGACCTATGTATGGGCTGTTTGGGAAACGCACCCAAAGGAGACTGGACTGAGACCAACCAACTCATTTCTCTTTAGTTTCCTGTAACTGTTCGAGGGAAGAAACCTTCGCCTCTCGAACTGCGCAGGATTCAAATCCGAATCGCAGAGGTGAAAGGGCAAGTCTTCTCGCTATTAACACTTCGCTTTCTCTAGGAAAACATTTCGCTCAATAAGACCAGCCTTGTATTTGTCCAAACTTGTGGGATAAAATCCTCCTCTCAGTTGTTTGTAGAAGCTGTTTGGAACGTAAATTTACCTCTGACTCTGGCCTCTTGCACACCTCTGATTTTAATCGCTCCACCCTCGGCGGCCGTGCCTTTAGCTGCCTGGGTCCTAAGCTCTGGAATTTCCTCCCTAAATATTTCCAGCACTCTACCTCTGCCTCCTTTTCAAACCTACCTATTTGACCAAGTTTTTGATCATCTTTCCTAATGTCGCCTTATGTAGCTCAGTGTCAAATTTTGCCTGATATTGCTCTTGTGAAGTCCCTTGAGATGTTAATTTATCTGTTAAAGGGGCTATATGAATGAAAGTTTTTGTTGTTTCAGCATCATACCTAGGATGCAAGATGGTGAAACTTTATAGACCTATAGACGTCTACAGCACAGAAGGAGGCCATTCGGCCCATCGTGTCTGCGCTGGTCAACAAAGATCTGACTACACTAATCCCATTTTCCAGCGCTTGGCCCATAGCCCTGGAGGCTATGGCAAAGCAAGTGAATATCTAAATACTTCTTAAATGTTACAAGAGTTTCTGACTCAACCACCCTTTCAGGCAGAGAGTTCCAGACTCCCACCACCCTCTGGGTGAAAAAATTCTCCTCAACCCCCCTCTTAGCCTTCTACCTCTTACCTTAAATCTATGCCCCCTGGTTATTGACCCTTCTACTAATGGAAAAAGTGCCTTCCTATCTGCCCCGCATAATCTTATACACCTCCATCAGGTCCCCTCTCGACCTTCGCTGCTCCGAGGAAAACAACCCCAGCCAGTCCAATCTTTCCTCATAGCTCAGACCCTCCAGCCCAGGTAGCATCCTGGTAAATCTCCTCTGCACCCTCTCCAGTGCAATCACATCCTTCCTATAATGTGGTGACCGGAACTGCACACAGTACTCCAGTTGTGGCCTAGCCAGTGCTTTATACAGTTCCAGCGTAACCTCCCTGCTCTTGTATTCTATGCCTCGGCTAATAAAGGCAAGTATCCCATCTGCCTTCTTAACCACCTTATCTACCTGCCCTGCTGCCTTCAGGGATCTATGGATATGCACACCAAGGTCCCTCTGATCTTCAGTACTTTCCAGGGTCCTACCATTCATAGTGTGATCCCTTGCCTTGTTAGCCCTCCTCGAAGTGCATTACCTCACGCTTTTCCACGTTGAATTCCATTTGCCACTGCTCTGTCCACCTGACCAGTCCATTGATATCCTCCTGCAGTTTATGGCTATCCTCCTCACTATTTACCACACTACCAATTTTCGTGTCAGCCGCGAACTTCTTGATCATACCCTCTACATTTAAGTCCAAATCATTTATGTACACCACAAACAGCAAGGGCCCCAACACTGAGCCCTGTGGAACCCCACTGGAAGCAGACTCCCAGTCACAGAAACATCCCTCGACCATCAGCCTCTGCTTTCTGCCTCTCAGCCAGATTTGGATCCAATGTGCCAGGATCCCATGGGCTCTTACTTTCTTGACCAGTTTGCCATGAGGGACTTTATTAAAAGCCTTTCTAAAGTCCATGTAGACCACATCAAATGCATTACCCTCATCAACACTCCTGGTTACCTCCTCAAAAAAATTCAAACAAATTTGTCAAACATGACCTTCCCTTAACAAATCCATGCTGACTATCCCTGATTAATCTGTGTCTCTCCAAGAGCAGGTATATTATGTCCGTCAGAATTTTTTCCAGTAACTTCTCATCTGGGCCTGCGGGTTTAACTATTACCCGCTCTTGCTCTCTCTTTCCCTCCGCCCCCCCCCCCCCAATGTTAATTTCCTTTAATATTTCACAGTCCTCCACCCTGATGTCTATATCTGCGTTGTCGTTTTCCCTTGTGAAGACCGACACAAAGTATTCATTGAGGACTGTACCCGTGTCTTCCAGGTTCACACACACATTACCTCTATGGTCCCTAATTGGCCCCGTTCTTTCCCTAGTTATCCTCTTGCTCTTTTATATATTTAAAAAACCCCTTTGGCTTTTCCTTTAGTCTACCCACCAATGCTTTCTCATGCACTCACTCAGTTTTCCTAATTTCCTTTTTAAGTTCCCCTCTGCACTTTTTATACTCCTCTAAGGACTCTGCTGCATTGAGCCCTCAGTATCTGCCACAAACTTCTCTTTTTTTCCCTAATCCTAACCTTTATGCCCCTTGAGATCCAGGGCACTCTGGACTTGGTCCCCCCCTTTGTCTTTACAGGAACATATTTGCCCTGTTCTCTCACTATTTCCATGCTTGAATGCCTCCCACTGCACTGACACAATTTTATCCGCTGCTCCCAGTCCACTTGGGCCAAAATGCATCTCATCTTAGTAAAATTAGCCTTTCCCCAGTTTAGAACTTTTATTTCCAGCCCAACCTTATCCTTTTCCATAACTATCCTAAATCTAACTGAATTATGATCACTATCACCAAAATGCTCCCCTACTGATGTGCCTTCCACTGGCCTGGGCTCGTTTCCAAATATTAGGTCTAGAACTGCCCCCTCCCTTGTTGGGCTTTCTACGTACTGGCTAAAAAAGTTTAGGGCAGTCCATCACCTGATGGTCGCGGTGAGGTGGTGGGGGGTGGGATGTCAAGAGTCACTCCAAGAATTGCATTGTTGTTGGTGGGATTTCCATAGAGTTTAATACTTGGTATATCAATTTCACACTTAAATTGATAAAGTGTGAGTAATGGCCAGCAGAACACCTATTCAGCAACAACTTCCATTTATATAGTCCTTTTTAATTTATTTATTCTTTCATGGGATGTGGGCATCACTGCAAGGCCAGCATTTATTGCCTATCCCTAATTGCCCTTGAACTGAATGTCTTGCTAGGCCATTTCAGGGGGCAGTTAAGAGTCAACCACATTGCTGTGGGTCTGGAGCCACATGTAGGCCAAACTGGGTAAGGACGGCAGATTTCCTTCCCTAAAGGAAGTTAGTGAACCAGGTGGATTTTTACGACAATCAGCAATGGTTTCATGGTCTTGAGCGTTTTAAGTCCAGATTTTATTAATTGAGTTTGAATCCCACCAGCTGCCATGATGGGATTTGAACCCATGTCCCCAGAGCATTAGCCTAGGGCTCTGCATTACCAGTCCAGTGACATTACCGCTATACCACCATCCTAAGGCGCTTTACAGGAACATTATCAGACAAAAATGTGGCACCGAGTCAAGAGGAGGTATTAGGACAAGTGACCAAAAAGCTTGGTCAAAGAGGTAAGTTTTTAGGAGCCTCTTAAAGGAACAAAGAGAGGTGGAGAAGCAGAGGAGTTTTTAGGGAGGGAATTCCAGAGCTAAGGGCCTCAGCAGCTGGAAGCATGGCCACCAATGGTGGAGCAATTTTAAAATTGGGTTTTGCCTGTCAAAACAGGGGCCATGTCTGGACACGGAGCCTGTAGTGGCCCAAGTTACTGCAGGGTGAAGAGCTGGTAATTGTTGGGCACAGTTTGTGGTGATGATTGCGGAACATTGTGTGTAACTACACCTGGGAATGTGTATCTGTCATCTTGTTCTAAAGCAAGTTCTAAATGTTCAATTTGTTGATTGAGATTGACCTTGTTTTAAAGGTGCGGTTTCAGTGTAAGGTGGACTTAGTTAATTTGAAGATGAGGTTTCGTGTGAGCAGCTCACTGATGAACGTGAGCAGGCTGTTTGACGTGGGGAAGCATCGCAGTTGAAAGAAAGATGGAGTCTCATTTCTTCAGTGCCTTTCACAACCTCAGGCCATCCCAAAATAGCCAGTGATATAGTTTTTTGAAGTGTGGTCACTATTGTAATGTAAGAAACGAAACGGACGGTTTGAACACAGCAAGTTCCCACAAACAGCCACGTGAAAGTGACCAGATAATCTGCCTTCAGTGATATTGGTCGAGTATTAACCTGGGCCACCAGGGAGAGTGCCCCCGCTCTTCTTTGAAATAGTGGCATGGGATCTTTTATATCCACCTGAGAGGGCAGATGGGGCCTCAGTTTAACGTCCCCTTGGAACCCAATTTTACTCTTCTGTATCATGCCTGTTGATGTGTTAATTGCAGGGAAGACCCTATCTAGTTTCTGTGGTTATGATTGGATTTTTTGCTTCAATGATGCAATTTATGATTTGAACACAGATTCTGTCACTGTCTGGGTGATTTTAATGTGTGGCGGTGTTGATACTGACAGGTGTCAGCTTGGCATCATTTGCCAGTTGTGGAAGAAAGTTCTAAACCTCTGTTAGCCTTTGTGTGTAGAAGTATTTACTAATTTCACTCCCGATTAAACTTAGCCTTAATTTTTAGACTATGCCCCCAGGCCCTAGGCTCCCCAACCATAAGACATAGGAGCAGAAGTAGGCCATCGAGTATGCTCCACCATTCAATTATCTGATAATCCTCAACTCCACTTTCCTGCCTTTTCCCCATAACCCTTGATTCCCTTACTGATTAAAAATCTGTCTATCTCAGCCTTGAATATACTTAACAACCCAGTCGCTACAGCCCTCTGCAGTAAAGAATTCCACAGATTGACTACCCTCTGAGAGAAGAAATTCTTCCTCATCTCTGTCTCTGAAATTATGCCCTTTTGTTCCTACACTCTCCCATAAGGAGAAACAACCTCTCAGCATCTACCCTGTGAGGCCCCTAAGAATCTTATACGTTTCAATAAGGTCATCTCTCATTCTTCTAAACTCCAATGAGTACAGGCCCAACCTCCTCAACCTCTCCTCATAAGAAAATCCTTCCATCTCCAGGATCAACCCAGTGAACCTTCTCTGAACTGCCTCCAATGCCAGTATATCTTTCCTTAGATAAGGGGACTAAAACTATCCACAGTATTCTAGGTGTGGTCTAACTAGTGCCTTGCATAGTTTTAGCAAGGCTTCCCTATTTTTATACTCCATTCCCTTTGAAATAAATGCCAACATTCCATTTGCCTTCCCTATTACTTGCTGAACTTGTATGTTAGCTTTTTGGGATTCATGCACGAGGACTCCCAAATCCCCCTGTGCTGCAGCCTTCTGCAATCTTTCTCCATTTAAATAATCAGCTCTTCTATTCTTCCTGCCAAAGTGCATGACCTCACATTTTCCCACATTATATTCCATCTGCCAAGTTTTTGCCCACTCACTTAACCTGTCTATATCCCTCTGTAGACTCTTTGTGTCATCCTCACCATTCGCCTTCCCACCTATTTTTGTGTCATCCGCAAATTTGGCGATAGTACATACATTTCCCTCATCTAAGTCATTAATATATATTGTAAATAATTGAGGTCCCAGCACTGATCCCTGTGGCACTCCACTAGTTACAGGTTGCCATCCTGAAAATGGCCCCCTTACCCCAACTCTCTGCCTTCTATTAGTTAGCCAATCCTCTATCCATGTTAATATACTACCCCCAACACCATGGGCTCTTATCTTATTAAATAGCCTTATGTGTGGTACCTTATCGAAAGCCTTTTGGAAATCCAAATATATTACATCTACTGGTTACCCTTTATCTACCCTGCTTGTTTCCTCCTCAAAGAATTCTAATAAGCTTGTTAGGCATGATTTCCCCTTCATGAAGCCATACTGACTCTGCTTAATTAGATTATGCATTACTAAATGCTCTGCCGTTACATCCTTCGTAATAGACTCCAACATTTTTTTCCCAATGATAGCTGTTAAGCTAACTGGCCTATAATTACCTGTTTTTTGCCTCCTCCTCCCCCACCCCTTTTGAATAAGGGTGTTACATTGGCCACCCTCCAATCCCCTGAGACTTTTCCAGAATCTAAGGATTCTTGGAAGATATAAAAAGGAAGAGAGAGGCTAAAGTGAACATAGGCCCCTTGGAGAATGAGGCTTGGGAAATAATTATGGGGAACCAGGAAATAACAGAGGAGTTGAGTAAATGCTTTGCTTTAGTCTCCACAGTAGAAGATACTAATAGCTTTCCAAAAATACTAAATAATCAAGGGGCAAAAGCGGAGCTGGGGGAGGAAATAAATGCAATAACTAACATTAGAAAAAAAGTCCTAGGGAAACTAATGGAGCTAAAGGTCGATAAGTCCCCTGGACCTGATGAGTTGCACCCTAGGATCTTAAAGGAAGTAGCTACAGAGATAGTGGATGCAGCAGGAATAGTTTCTGTCAATCTACCATATTTGTTCCCTTTTAATATTTTGAAAGTTTTGATCAATCACCTCCTGCCTTCTAATTTCAAGGGAATGTAACCTCAGTTTGTGGAAGCTGTCATAATTTAACCCTTGGAGTCCAGGTATCATTCTGGTAAACTATCACTGCACTTCCTCCAAGGCCGGTATATCTGTCTTGAGGTATGGTCCCCCCAGGGCTGCTGACACAGTTGATTCTTTCACAGGATGTGGGTATCACTGGCCAGCTCACCATTTGTTGCCTTTTCTTAACTGCCCTTGAGATTGTGCTGGTGAACCATTGCAGTCCATGTGGTGTAGGTACACCCACAGTGCTGTTAGGGAGGGAGCTCCAGGATTTTGACGCAGCAACAGTGAAGGAACTGTTGGTGAAGGATGGTGAGTGACTTGGAGGGGAACTTCCAGGTGGTGGTGTTCCCATGCATCTGTTGCGCTTGTCCTTCTAGGTGGTAGAGGTTGCAGGTTTGGAAGGTGCTGTCAAAGGAGCCTTGTTGAGTTGCTGCAGTGCATCTTGTAGATGGTACACACTGCTGCTTACTGTGCATCGGTGGTGGAGGGAGTGAATGTTTATTGTGGTGGATGTGGTGCCAATCAAGTTGGCTGCTTTGTCCTGAATGGTGTCGAGCTTCTTGAGTGTTGTTGGAGGTGGACTCATTCAGGCAAGTGGAGAATATTCCATCACACTCCTGACTTGTGCCTTGTAGATGATGGACAAGCTTTGGGTAGTCTGGAAGTGAGTCACTCGCTGCAGAACTCCCAGCTTCTGACCTGCTCTTGTAGCCATAGTATTTATATGCTGGGCTAGTTCAGCTTCTGGTCAATAGTAAGCTCCAGGATGTTGATGGTGGGGATTCAACAATGCTGGTACCTCAGGAGGAGGCCAAGATGGTTGCAAGTGCTTCAGCCTTTTACACTGATGTGCTGGGCTCCCCCGTCATAGAGGATGGGGATATTTGTGGAGCCTCCTCCTCTGATGAGTTGTTTAATTGTCCACCACCATTCATGACTGTATGTAGCAGGGCTGCGGAGCTTAGATCTGATCCAATGGCAGTGGGATCGCCTAGCCCTGTCTATTGCATGTGAGGGGTTCTGTGTTGCAGCTTCACCAGATTGAAACCTAATTTTTAGGTGTGCCTGGGTCTGCTCCTGGCATGCCCTCCTTTGGTTCAATGAAGAGTGTAGTAGATGCCCCGGCTTAATGGTAATGGTTGAGCAGGGTTTCCTAAACGGTAGGTCACTGCCCTCAGTGGGGTCGCGAGACAAAATTTGGTGTCATGAGCTCCGAGGCAGCAGTGGCTGCCATGGAGCTCCAACCGTGTTAACAGCTCTGGGGCCCCTCTCCACCTTCATGTTTATTTTTAATGGTGGGCATGACACAACTGATCCTTGAGGTCTGATTCCTGTTCAGGCAGTGAAACAGTAGGTGCTTTATATATGAAAACCTAGCAGTTCAAACAGTACCACCCCCTCCTCCCCACTGTCACCTGCTCTCACAGTTCTATCTACCCTGGCCTGCCTTACGCTCTGGGATCACAACAATTTTCAAGCCTCAAAAAGGGGTCACAGTGGGAAATGCACCGTGGTAGAGTGAGGGATATGTCAGGCAATAAGGTTACAGATTGTGGTTGAATACAACTCTGCTGCTGCAGATTGCCCAGTGTCTCATGGTTGCCCAGTTTTGAGTTGCTAAGCCTGTTTGAAAACTATCCCATTTAGCATGGCGGTAGTGCCACACAACACGATGGAGGGTATCCTCAATGTAAAGACAGGACTTTGTCTCCACAAAGACCTTGAGGTGGTCACCCCTGTTATGACACAGCAGATGGTAAATGCTGAGCTGTTCAAACCCCAGAGAAACTTGAAACAACTGTCACAACTAATTTTCAAATTCTATATTTCGAGATGCAGGCTTTGAATTCAGTAATAAGACCACTGAGTCTTAAGAGGTTTTTATAAAATGAAATTAAACATTAATAATAAGATAAATGATTTTAATTATATACATAGATCTACAAATTACTAATATGATACTTCTAAATCCCCCAATCAATCTAATTCCCAGTTACACTTTCGTTAAGGCAACAGTAAGACACTTAGATTTTAAAAGACCCAGGCAAAGTAAATCTGAACAGTCAGATTCAAAGTGAGTTCTTTTAAGTTCAGTCCCTGGAGGCAACAGTTTGGTACGTATATAAGGCTTTTCACATTTGTTGGATCTTAAACTGCCTCCCTTACAAATAGTCTTCTCTCCTTTTATACATATTTTCTTCTTTGAATGCAAATTCCCATTGTTTCACTGTCTTTTTGAACTTTACCTCCCTACTAATAAAAAATCTACCCTGGCACCAATTCCACCAATAATCTTTGGGAAAAATAAATAAACACACTGTTCCTTATTACTTCTGCTGGCCAGGTGCACATTATCCCCCCCCTCTTTTGAATTCCAACCACTATAGTTTGTTTAAGAATGCAAATGTTTCTTTTACACTTCACATTCTCATACTTTCCATGTTTACCTAATTAACATTTCAAACCTAACCTCTCTTCTTACATCAAAGCACTCAGATTAGCTGCTTGTAATTCAATTAAGCCTTACGCGTGCACAGACACATATAGACACAAAGACACATCCCACTATTATTCTATTTTACAATAAATTCCAATACCATTATGGAAATGATTATAGCAGATAAAAGCAAAAAACTGCGGATGCTGGAAATCCAAAACAAAAATAAAAATACCTGGAAAAACTCAGCAGGTCTGGCAGCATCTGCGGAGAGGAATACAGTTAACGTTTCGAGTCCGTATGACTCTTCAACAGAACTAAGTAAAAAGTTCTGTTGAAGGGTCATACGGACTTGAAACGTTAACTGTGTTCCTCTCCGCAGATGCTGCCAGACCTGCTGAGTTTTTCTGGGTATTTTTATTTTTGTTATGGAAATGATTATATCTTCCTGACACTCCTATCAATACTGTCATGGACAGATGCATCTGAAGCAGGTAGATAGGTGAGGATGTGGTTTTTCCCTCTTGTTGGTTCCCTCACCACCTGTCACAGACCCAGTCTAGCAGAAATGCCCTTCAGGACTCAGCTAGCCTGGTCAGTAGTGGTGCCACCAGCCACTCTTGGTGATGGGCATTGAAGCCCCCACCCTGAATACATTCTGTGCCCTTGCCACCCTCAGTGCTTCTGCCAAGTAGTGTTCCACATGGAGGAGTACTGATTCATCAGTTGAGGGGCTGGCGGGGAGCGATACTTGGTAATCAGCAGGAGGTTTCCTTGTCCATGTTCGATCTGATGCCAGGAGACTTCATGGGGTCCGGGAGTCGATGTTGAGGATTCTAGGACAACTCCATCCTGACTGTATATCGCTGTGCCACCACGTCTGGTGGGTCTTTACTGCTGGTGGGACAGGTAATACCCAGAGATGGTGATGTCTGGGACACTGCCTGTAAGGTATAATTCAGTGTATGACTGTGTCAGGCTGTTGCTTGACAAGTCTGTGGACAGCTCTCCCAATTTTGGTACAAGTCCCTAGATGTAAGTAAGGAGGACTTTACAGGGCCGACAGGGGCCGGTGTGCCGTTGTCGTCAAGGGTGCCTTGATCAGTCCCGGGTGGTCTGCCCAATTTCATTTCTTTTTGACTCTGTAACGGTTTTGGTACAACTGAGTGGTTTGCTAAATCCATCAGCTTGGGCTGATAAGTGGCAAGTAACATACGTGCCACACAAGTGCCAGGCGATGATGTAACAAACAAGAGAGAATCTCCCCATGGCATTCAATGGCATTACCATCAATGAATCCCCCACTATCAAAATCCTAGGGGTTACTGTTGACCAGAAACTGAACTGGACTAGCCATATAAATACTGTGGCAACAACAGCAGGTCAGAGGCTGGGAACCCTGTGGAGAGTAACTCACCTCCTGACTCCCCAAAGCCTGTCTGCCATCTACAAGGCACAAGTCATGAGTGTGATGGAATACTCCCCACTTGCCTGGATGAGTGCAGCTCCCACAACACTCAAGAAGCTCGACAACATCCAGGACAAAGCAGCCCCGCTTGATTGGCACCCCATCCACAAACATTCACTCCACCACCGACGCACAGTAGCAGCAGTGTGTGTACCATCTACAAGATGCACTGCAGCAACTCACCAAGGCTCCTTCAACAGCACCTTCCAAACCTGTGACTTCTACCATCTAGAAGGATAAGGGCAGCAGATAGATGGGATCACCACCACCTGCAAGTTCCCCTCCAAGCCACTCACCATTCTGACTTGGAAATATATCGGCTGTTCCTTCACTGTTGCTGGGTCAAAACCCTGGAACTTCCTCCCTAACAGCATCGTGAGCGTACCTACACCACATTGACTGCAGTGGTTCAAGAAGGCAGCTCACCACCACCTTCTCAAAGGCAACTAGGGATGGGCAATAAATGCTGACCTAGGCAGCGACAGCCACATCACATGAATGAATACAAAAAAAATTCAGAGGGCATTTAAGAGTCAACCACTCCAGATGTGTTCTAAACAGAGCTTTGCATAGCTGAAGCGTGACTACATCTAAAGGCTTGAATACAAGGCAGTAGGAAAGGCCAGCATTCCATTAGCCTTTTTGATTATGTTCTGTTGCTGTTCATGTTTCTAGCTTTTCAGTTTGAAAGTACCCTGGCTCATCCTTTTTAGATCCAAAGTGGATGACCTCACATTTGCTTACATTGAAATCCATTTGCCTATTCACTTTACCTATCTATTTGTAATTTTACGTTTCCATCTACATTGCTTACGCCGACATCTATCTTTTGTGTCACCAGCAAAGTTGGATATTTCTGTCCTGTTATCCAAGTTATTAATGAATACAATGAGTGGTTGAGGCCCTGACACTGATCCTTGAGAGACACCACGTCCTGTCATTCTTTGATTCACGTTCTGTAATTCTGTCAACTTATGTACCTGCCCAATATCCCTACTCCTGCCGCTCAGCCATTTCTTAACCAGCCCAGTAAGATTCCATGAGCTTCAACTGCTATGAGGGACTTTGTCAAATGCCTTCTGGAAGTCCACATAAATAACATCCATAGACATTCTGAAGAAGAGTCATATGGACTCGAAACGTTAACTTTGTTTCTCCCTCCACAGATGCTGTCAGACCGGCTGAGTTTTTCCTGTTTTTATTTCACAGACGTTCCCCTGACCACTACTTCAGTCATCTTCTCAAAAAATTTGACCATTTTGACAGGCCTGACCTACACTTTACAAATCCACACTGGCTTTCTCTGATCAGTGGAAAGTTTTCAAGGTGTGCAGTCGCTCTATCCTTAATTATAGACTCTAGCAATTTCCCAACAGCGGATGTTGAGTTAACTGGCCTATACTTCCCTGGTTTTTCTCCCCTCTCCTTTCTTAAATAGTGGAGTGATGTGCAATTTCCCCATATGAACGTAGGAGCTAGGAGCAGGAGGAGGCCATTCAGCCCCTCGAGCCTGCCCCGCCATTCAATAAGGCCATGGCTGATCTGAATGTAACCGCAACCCCACATTCTCGCCTACCCCCTTGTTAATCAAGAATCTATCTAGCGCTGTCTTAAAAATATTCAAAGACTCTGCTTCCTCTGCCTTTTCAGGGAGTGAGTTCAAAAGGCTCACAACCTTCTGAGAGAAAAAAATTTCTCCTCATCTCTGTCTTAAATGAGTGACCCCTTATTTTTAAACCGTGACCTGTAGTTCTAGATTCTCTCATAAGAGGAAACATCCTCTCCACATCCACCCTGTCGAGACCCCTCAGGATCTTAAAGGTTTCAATCAAGTCACCTCTTACTCTTCTAAACTCCAGTGGATACAAGCCCAACCAATCAAGTCACCTCTTACTCTTCTAAACTCCAGTGGATACAAGCCCAACCAATCAAGTCACCTCTTACTCTTCTAAACTCCAGTGGATACAAGTCCAACCTTTCCTCATTAGACAACACGCCCGCTCATGGTATTAGTCTAGTAAACCTTCTCCGAACTGCTTCTAACACATTTACATCCTCCCTTAAATAAGGAGACCAGCACTGTACGCAGTACTCCAGATGTGGTCTCACCAGTGCCCTGCACAACTGAATCTCCCTAGTTTTGTAATTAATTCCCCTCACAAACAATAACACTCTATTAGCTTTCCTAATTACCTGCTGTACCTGCCATACTGACCTTTTGTGATTCGTGCACTTGCAAGGCACCCAGAATCCCATCTAAAGGAACGATTCCTGAATCAAGACAACTTTGGAAGAGTATATTTCGGACACCTGCAATATTCTCACCAACTTCTTTTTAAAAAAAACATGGGATGGAAAACATCTGGATCCTAGGGATTTGTCACTCTTTAGTGCTATTATTTTCATTACTATTATTTTGCTGATCATTTTGGTGACTCCCTGTCCCTGAACCGATATTGGCTTGCTTGGGATTTCTGGCGTGCTGACCTTTCCTCTATTGTAGTTACCGGCGCAAAATCATTCTTCAACATGAACACTGTTTCCTTATTTTCGTCATGAACATAACCATTTTCAGCCTTCAGGGGGGCCCATATTGCTCCTGACCACCACTTTTTCCTAATAGAATTGTAAAAGTTTCTCGTGTTGATTTTTTGAGATCCTTTGCAAATTTCATACCCGCTTCCTGTAGTTCTTTCTATCTGCTTTGTCACCTTTTGACCTTTTATAGCTTGCCCATTCGCTGGGATCTTTTGTTTTTTTTCTTTTTTTTTTGCTTGCTTGTTCTTCCAGTTGCTTGCCTGTTGCCTCTTTCGCTGTCCGTGACAGTTTTCTTTTAGCAAGTAGAGCTCTTGCCCCTTCCAAGTGTAAACTAGTTCCGTACCTTGTTAATTTTTTTTTCTGAACACCTACCACTGATCTTCTGTTGTTTCGCCCATTAATAGACTTGCCCAGTTTACTGCGAACGTTCTCTGCCTCTCGTCCCATTGAAGTCATCTTTATCTAAATCTGGAACCTTAGTAGGTCTTTCACGTTTCACCCTTTCAAACACTGTTGAATTTGGTCATATGATCGCTATTAGATAATTGTTCCAGCACCATTAGCCAGTTAACTGAATCTAATATGACAATACCCCCGTGTTGGTTCTAGAACTATACTACTGTAGAAAACTACTCGAGATTCACTATCTTTCTGACAAGGGGCAGCTTGCTTCTCCCAGTCTATGTAAAAGTTAAAACCCCATTAAAACTACTCTGCCTTTGCTACATGTTTACCTAGTCTCTGCATTTATACAACCTAACACTTCACAGCTGCAATGACAGAGCCTACACATAACACCCATGACAGCCTTAAATTCTTTTCTATTTCTTAATTTTACGAAGTCTCCACTGCCTGCTTTCCTCTTGGTCTCCTCTCTCACCATTGAAGTGATTTTATCCTTAATCATTAAGGCTGCTCCTCCCCATCTTTCATTTCCCCAATCTTCCCTGTAGACCTTATAACTTGATATATTTAGTTCCCAGTCCTGACTGTCTTGCAGCCATGTCTCAGTAATGGTTACCATGTCTTACACTTCCAAATTGAATTTGTGTCTGCAATTTGTTTAATTTATTCCTTGTATTCTGCACTTTATATGAAGAATGCTTATTTGGGTCATGCTCCCCAACCTGTCTTCCTCCTCCAATGTGCTCCTCTCATGCTGCAGGTAGGGTAGATTCAGGTGGGATGTTTCCCCCTGGTTGGGGAGTCCGGCATCAGGGGACACCGTTTCAGGATAGCGGAAAGCCACTGGGGACCGAGATGAGGAGAAACATTTTTACTCAGAGGGTTGCGAAACTTTGGAATTCTCTAGCCCAGAGGTTTGTGGAAGCTCAGTCATTGAGTATGTTTAAAGCAGAGATGGACAGATTTCGCAATACCGTTGATGTAAAGGGATATTGGGGCAGTGTGTGTGGTGGTGGGTGGGGGGGGGTAGAGATGTTGAAGTGGACAATCAGCCATGACTGTATTGAATGGTGGAGTAGGCTCGAAGGGTTGAGTGGCCTATTCCTGTTCCTATGTTCCATGACACTTCAGCCCATCATCTAGGTTGATGCTCCATTGCAGCTGGACAGAAGGAGTGCAGCTGTGTCCGAGATGCTGTCTCTTGGACGAGTCAGTAAACCAAGTCTGCCTCTCAGGTGGATGATACCACTCAGCCCACTGTGCTTTGGTTGAGCTATCCAGTTAATCCCTCAGCCCTGCTCTTTCCTCAGAGAGCTGCAATCTCCTTTTCCTTTTCAACTATTTATTCAATTTATTATTTTTCAATCCCCCTTTTTGAAAGTTACTATTGAACCTGCTCCCACCGCCCTTTCAGGCAGCGCTTTCCAGATCACACGTTTATTTTTTAAACAGGAGGCTGCATTTGTTGATGCCGCAACTACGCGCTTCCTTATGCGAGCTGATGAGAAACCCGCATCCCGCTATTTAATCATACTTAAGGGTCATACGGACTCGAAACGTTAACTCTGTTTCTCTCTCCGCAGACGCTGCCAGACCTGCTGAGCTTTTCCAGCATTTTCTGTTTTCGTTTCAGATTTCCAGCATCCGCAGTATCTTTGCTTCTACCCCTGCTATTCAGTGGCATATTCTTTACAGCTTGTGGTCCTGTAATTGATTAAATCCCTGATAATCAAACCTGGCATCTGGTGGATGGTCTCAAGATTTACTTTCTGCCTGGAGCTGATTTTAAATAAACGCACTAATAGGATGCACCCGACTGTTGGGGATACTGTGCATGTGCAAAGAAGCCTTCACGTTGACATGAGGAGATGCAGTATCTTTTTTCAAAAACTCCTCCGCCCCCAACCCCTCTGGTTCTTTTGTCCTTTCCCTTAAATTGCATCGAATTAAATGATGTTTACATCCCAGAAACGGGGTCATGTAGCCCAAATGAACCGCCCTGGTGGTTTGGGCTCCACTTCAGCTTCTTCCCACCCCCCCCGCCCCCGGCCCCACTTGACCCAACCCCATCGGCAAACTCCTTTTCAGGGAGGGTGACGATGTCACTTCCGTTGTTTGGCGCTGGCACCTTGGATGATTTTGAACCCCCCTTTTCCCTTTTTCCCTAAGCGGAAGAAAACCCGGAGTGCCCGACATGAGTCGGATGAACCGTTGGTGGGTGGTTGTGTCTCTCGCCCAGTGTGAGGAGCTGTTGGATCAGGAAGGTTCCGGATTTTATCCGACTTGCTCTCTCGGTGGTTTGACCAGTTGCTCGTGTGCGTTTGTTAATCTCAGTGCCCGATGCATGGGAGTCCGGCAACTAATATTGGGAAAAGTTGACACCGGTTTAGACTTGTACAAACACCATCCGTGAATTAATCTTCCACGGTTTCCTATCCAGAGCTCGCGTGAAAGTTGGCCATGTCTGTGACGAATCTGGGGCTCCTGTGTAATTACTGACACGTTCCCGGACACCCCCTGCAAATACTGACGCACTCCTGCAGACCCCCCCCCCCCCCCCTATAAATATTGATGTAGTCCAGCACACATGCCCCTGCCCTACAATGCCAGAAATACTGACACTCCCTTGGACCTACCCACCCACTCCTCTACCCCCAAACCCCCGTCAATACTGACACTCCCAGGGACTCCAATTTAAAAACATTTGATTTAACAAAAACAGTTTGTGAGCTTAACGAATTCCTTTTAAGAATGAATGGGAGAAGGTTTAAAAAAAAAAATTGGAAAGCTTGATTGAAGGTTTGAGATTTAAACCTTTTTATTGAGCCTAATTTTAATAAGAGGCCTTTTACATCAAGTGCTGCTGGTCATTTTTAGTTAGAGAATTATCTCCACTCTGAATCCCTTCTTCTCCTTCAGAATAGCTGTCAGATTTTTGTGAATGGCAGTGTTTGATGAGCCAGCCTCCTTGCCTGTCTACTGTGTGAAGCCCTGTTTCAGGCAGTAATTACATCTGAACAAGATTGCTCTGACACGCAGCTGGTTTTAGTTAGAACTGAAGCGTTGTGGAGGAGTGGAGCTGGAGAGAAGGAACGGGCTATTTGCATGATGCAGCTTGAGAGGGATGAGCTGGGCCGAGTGCAGGGGCTGCTGTATATAAACGCGGTGTTGTGTGAGCCTGGCACCTGATAGTCACACATCGCACCATGTGTCTGCTCCTGCTTGCAGCCCCACTGCTTCAGCTATTTAATCTCTCCGTTCTTTACGGACGTCCTTCCCTCACACGTTGTCGGCCAGCACACTCTTGAGCCTTTGCCGGGGGCGGGGAGAGAGCTCATGCCTCCCTCACACGGCATCGTTATTTACCCCGGCAGAGTTTAGGCCGATTAACCGCAAGGCATCACAAGACGGCTCCAGAACTAAAGACGAACACACAAGGCACAGTTTTTCCAGCAGAGGTCACAAGATCAGGATCGGGATTGTTTTCTCCTTCCATAATTTTCCCCTTATTAACTTGTGACACTGAGGCCAGTCTGCAGCTCCTCAACTGCTGCCAAACTCCTCATTCCTACCCAAGCTTCGTTTTTATTAAAAACAGTGGAGCACATTAATACAGACTGTTACTATAGTCCCTCGCTCGAGCAAGCGAGTTTCCCTCTCTGTGCCAGATGTGCGAATAGGTGGAGGAAAAATCTGGATAAATTAGTTCTTTTTTTTTATTGAGAAAAGTTGTTTGTCTTGGTCAGGTTTCAGTCCTTTGGAATGTCGAACTTGCTAGATTGTTGACTAACCGTAGCAAGCAACCTCTGTCAATGAGCCTTACACCCGACTCAGACATTGGGGGTGAAGAAAATCCCCAGAGCTGGAGAGATTTGGGAACCATATGTCCATAGTAACTGTTCTTCCCGCGCACCTTCCACACTCACCCCCACATCATGTTGAAATTTACTCGTGCTGTGTCTCAAAGCCCTGTCACAGAATCAGACGGTGCAGAAGAGGCCCTTCGGCCCATCGAGTCTGTCACTTGGGCACCCAGCCTGTGGGGTCCACGAGTTCTCCTGACCCTTGGTTCCTGGAAGCCGCTGTTAGCGCGAACCTTAACCCTTTTTTCTACCGGGGGCTGCCTGTGGATGGAGACCCTCGGGAGCTCTATAGCAACAGCTGGAATTTATATAGCGCCTTTAGTGTAGAAAAGCACCCCATGGTGCTTTAGGAGTGTTACCAGACAAAGTTTGACAGTGAGCCACATAAGGAGATGTCAGGACAGGAGACCATAAGCTTAGTCAAAGGGGTAGGTTGTAAGCAGTTTCTTAAGAGGAGGGAAGAAAGCTGGGAAGGCTTGGGAAGGGAATTCCAGAGCTTCGGGCCCAGGTAGCTGCAGCCCATGATATAGCCATGGAAATCAGAGCATGCACAAGAGTCCAGGAATGGAGGAGCACAGAGATATTAAAGGGTCGTAGGGCTAGAGGAGGCACCAGCTCTATTGGTGGTGTGGCAAAGCTCCTTGAGTTAGGGCACTATGGCATACTTCACATTAGCATGCTTGGTGCTACAAAAATGGTGAGAGTTTGCTCCTCTGAGAGTGTTAATGGCAGAAAGCAACAGCTCGCTCATTGCTTCAAACGGTGTGTGTGTGTTAGTTTGTTGGATGAGCGCAGAATAGGGCTTGTCCACATTTCCCATCTTTCCCCTCGCCCCAGAGTGGAATAGCCTGGCATTCACTGCCAAGACTCTGGCTTGAACAGTGAAGGGTTGGGCACCATCGAATAGTGAATGCCTGTTGAGAGTGTAGCCCAGTGAGTTTCAACACCTAAAGGAAAGATGGACTTGGGGTGAAAAGGTGCGCTGGGCCCATTGAATGCTGAATGGCTCTTAGCTTGGCATGAGATTGCTGAGCAGGGCTTTGCCAGGTCTTAAATACTAAATCAGCGTGTCAAGTTACAAGTGCAAAATCCATTTGGCACCAAATAATCTTGTTTCTCTTGAAGTCGGTCCAGCACGCTTGTGTTTATAGCATAAGGACCTTTGTTTGTGAGAGGGCGGGGACTCGGGGCCCATGGAGTTCCCAAGTGCGTTTTGACAGGATGTTGAGTGCAGTCAGGAGCCACGGGCGATGGACTGATGAAATTGAGGCAATTTGGATGCAGCACTGAAAGAGAATAGTTGTGTAGCTGCTCAGCGCCCTTGTGACAATTGTCAGCTGCATATTTAGTAAGGCCTCAAGCAAACTCTGTGTAATACCTGTCACGTTAGAAATGGAATCCATTCATTGCTTTTTTTTAAAATGGTTTATGTGCGATACAGATTGTGGTGTAAAACTCTGTAGCTCAGTGGGTAGCACTCTCACCACTGAGTCAGAAGGTTGTGGGTTCAAGTCCCACTCCAGAGACCTAAGTGTAAAATAAAGGCTAACTGTCGCAGTGCAGGACCGAGGGAGTGCTGCACTGTTGGACATACCGTCTTTCGGTGGCTGTAAAAGATACCACAGCCGCTGTGTCAAAAATTTCTGCCTGATATCCTGGCCAATATTTATCCCTTAATCAAAATCACTAAAACAGATTACGCATTGCTGTTTGTGGGAGTTTGCTGTGTGTACATTGGCTACCATGTCCTCTACATTACCACAGCGACTATGCTTCAGCAACACTTAGAATGTCTCAAAAGTTGTTTATAGACAACAAAGGTGTGAAAGGTGCCGTAGAAATGCAAGTTTTTTTTCTCTCTATTTCAAACGGTTTGAGTGCTGTTAAAGTTGTGGATGGATTGAATTGTGTGCCATAATTTCAATCCCTATCCCTAACCCAGCCAGTGATTTTCCAGGGGTTTCCAGTTAAGTAGAGGTTATGATGGTTGTAACAAGCCAGATCATGGGCAGGTATGCCCAGGTGTGGGTGACCACAGTCCTATCAGGTGACATTAAAAAGCAACCAAAGCTGGCTTCACAGCATTTGAAAAAATTCTCATCCTTGGTTTCAAATCCCTCCATCGCCTCGCCTCTCCCTATCTCTATAATCTTCTCCAGCTCCACAATCCCTGCCCTACTCTAACTGTGGCCAACATCCCTCATTTAATCACTGCCATTGGGTCCTAAACTCTGGAATTCGCTCCTTAAACCTCTCCGCCTCTCTCGTCTCCTTTTAAGACACTCCTTAAAATTTGCTCTTTGACCGAGACTTTGGTCACCTGACCTAATGAGTCATTATGTGGTTCAATGCCAGATTTTGTTTGATAACCCTCCTGTGAAACACCTTGTGATGTCTTACCACGCTAAAAGGTGCTACACAAATGCAAATTGTTGTTTAAAATGGGAAGTCTGAAGAGTTTGATATTTGAAGTTAACATAAGGAATCCCAGCATATCTCCAGATATGTTACAATGCTGCAGCCTCCCCATCTCGCACTGTGAAAGCTCCCACTGCTCCGTGCTGCTGTTTGTTGGGGATTCCAACTCCTTGCAGTGCCCCTCATTACAAATAGTTTCCAAGCACAAGGACTGCGTACTCTTGTGCTCGTGAGTTAGAGTTGTGTGCGGCAGAGAGGGAGGGGGGGGAATTGTACAAAAGCAAAGCAAAACACTGCGAGCGCTGGAAATCGGAAACAAAAGCAGAAAATGCTGGAAGAACTCAGCAGGTCTAACAGCATCTGTGGAAAGGAAGACGACAGAGTTCGTAGGACTGGAATTGTATGCCTGTCGGCCCCTGCGCCCGCCTGTTGGGCCCCTGTGACAAAATGGGCTTTGACGTAAGCTGCGCTGTCTACCAGAGACTGTGTTTATGACCATGGGGTGGGGGGGGGAAGGTGGCTTTGTTGGTTTTCTTTTAAACATTCAAAAACCTGTGTATCTAAGCAGAAAAGTTTTATCCGTTGAAATGACATTTTCTGGCGATCACCATCTTGTCACCTTAATTCTCAACTCCTAAATTTCCTTGAGAATTGTGAAACAGGTGTGGTGCCGTGACTGTGTGCAGCAGGCTCCTCCAGTTTCTCAATCCCCAGCTCCTGATGCCTGACTCATGCAGCCTGGCTCCTGATCTGCCAGAATCTCTCAGCGTTTAAGACGTGTCGCTCTGACTGTGAAGCTTGGCTCGATGTACTCTTCTTGTGGTTGTTCTACCATGTAATTTGCCTTTTGTTCCCATTTTCCTGCACCAGTGAGTAACTCGTGACTGAATACAACTCCTATAGATATTGCCAAACTCTCAGGTGTTCTCCACTCTCTCAGAGATAAAAGCAAAAAACTGCGGATGCTGGAAATCCAAAACAAAAACAGAAACAGAAATACCCTGGAAAAACTCAGCAGGTCCACAGCTCCTCACACCCCGCTTCCTGTAAGGACCCCATCCCATTCTCTCAGTTCCTTCGCCTCCGTTGCATCTGTTCTGATGATGCCACTTTCAAAAACAGTTCCTCTGACATGTCCTCCTTCTTCCTTAACCGAGGTTTTCCACCCACGGTGGTTGACAGGGCCCTCAACCGTGTCCGGCCCATCTCCCGCGCATCCGCCCTCACGCCTTCTCCTCCCTCCCAGAACCATGATAGGGTCCCCCTTGTCCTCACTTATCACCCCACCAGCCTCCGCATTCAAAGGATCATCCTCTGCCATTTCCGCCAACTCCAGCATGATGCCACCACCAAACACATCTTCCCTTCACCCGCCCGGCGGCATTCCGCAGGGATCGTTTCCTCCGTGACAAACTGATCCACTCCTCCGTCACCCCCTACTCCTCAACCCCCTCCCACGGCACCTTCCCATGCAACCGCAGAAGATGCAAAAAACACCTGCCCCTTCACTTCCTCTCTCCTCACCGTCCAAGGGCCCAAACACTCCTTCCAAGTGAAGCAGCATTTCACTTGTACTTCCCTCAACTTAGTCTACTGCATTCGTTGCGGTTTCCTCTACATTGGAGAGACCAAACGCAGACTGGGTGACTGCTTTGCAGAACACCTTCAGTCTGTCCGCAAGCATTACCCAGACCTCTCTGTCGCTTGCCATTTCAACACTCCACCCTGCTCTCATGCCCACATGTCCGTCCTTGGCTTGCTGCATTGTTCCAGTGAAGCTCAACGCAAACTGGAGGAACAGCACCTCATCTTCCGACTAGGCACTTTACAGCCTTCTGGACTGAATATTGAGTTCAACAATTTTAGATCTTGAACTCTCTCCTTCATCCTCACCCCCTTTCCATTTCTTCCCCCTCCTTTTTGTTTTTTCCAATAATTTATATAGATTTTTCTTTTCCCACCTATTTCCATTATTTTTAAATGTATTTCCACCCATTGTTTATCTCTACCTTTTAGCCCTTTTAGTATTCCTTCACCCCACCCCCATAAGGCTATCTGTACCTTGCTTGCTTTGCTTTCAACTCTTAATTAGCACATTCCTTTAGATAATATCACCACCTTCAACACCTTTTTGTCCTTTTGTCTGCGACATCTTTTGGTTATCTCCACCTATTACTGGCTGCTTGTCCCAACAACACCCCCCTCCACCCCCTTTAAACCAGCTTATATTTCACCCCTTTCCTATTTTTACTTAGTTCTGTTGAAGGGTCATGAGGACTCGAAACGTCAACTGTGCTCTTCTCCGCCGATGCTGCCAGACCTGCTGAGTTTTTCCAGGTATTTCTGTTTCTGTTTTTGTTCTCCACTCTCCCCTCTCCCTCGGCCATAGCGCGAAGTGAGATGGTAAGCGTCGACTGTTTGGGACCAACGCGTCCTCAGTCGACATCAAGATGTACGTTTTCCAAGAGTCACTCAAACCTCTGCTCTCCTGCCCAACATGCCATCATCCACCCTCCTTAAACTTATCCAAAATTCTGCTGCCCTGTATTCTAACTGAGCCCCGTTAACCTATCACTCCTGTGCTCACTGAGCTACAATTGCTCTCTGACCTCCAGTGCCTCGATTTTTAAAATCCCATTCTTTGTACTTTAAACTTCCCAATGGCTTGGCCCTTCCCTATCTCCTCCCCCAATCCTCTGAGATCTCTGCGCTTCGCTTCCCCAACTCCGGCATCTTGAACATTCCCACTTTTAATTGCATCACTATTGGCGGCCATGCTTCCAGCTGCCTGGGTCCTAAGCTCGGGAATTTCCTCCCTAAATCTCTCTGCCTCACTCTCCTCCTTTTAAGATGCCCCTTCAAATTAACCCCTTGGACCAAGCTTTCGGTCATTTGTCCAAATGTCCCCTTCGGTGGGTTGGTGTAAATTTTCTCGTCTTGGGCAATGCTGTGTTTCCTTGGGAAGTTAAAAGTGCTACGTAAATGCAATTCCTCGCTTCCCTCCAGTCCGCCATGCTGCAGTATTCCCGGGTGTGGCTGCAGCATTCCCGGGTCTGGCTCTCGGTCATGGCATTGTATCGGATCGTGCAGTTCGGGATTAACTGATCGGTCACTGTAGAGTTAGCCTTTTATTTAGATTTCATTGATTCGTAGAGAAATTGGGATGAGAAGAAAGATCCTAGGTTTGAGGGGGGAGTCTGTGAAGTGGTTACTCGTAGAAGGAACTCCTTGGGCTGCTCTTGCTCCTAGCTTGGACATTCTGTGTTTTAGTCGTGACACAACGAGGCAGTTCAAGTGGCCAAAATAATTCTCCATTCACATCCTCAAAATGCCTCCACCCGCCCCTATAGTCTAGGATAAAGTGGCTTGGATTGTGTTTAAACAACAGCAACTTTATATTAAGGTTATAAAACACCCCAAGCTACTTCATTGGAGCATTATCAAACAAAATATGACACTCAATCACATAAGGAGATATCGGATCAGACGAGAAAAAGCTTGATCAAAGAGGTAGGTTTTGTTAAGTGTCTTGTGGAGGAAAGCAAAGTAATGAGACAGAGAGGCATAGGAGGATACTTGAGGTGCAGCCGCCTCTGGTGGAGCGATTAAAACCAGAGATGCTCAAGGCCAGAATTAGAAGAGTGCAGATGCCTTGGAGGACTGTAAGGCCGGAGGAAATTACAGAGATAGTGAGAGGTGAGGCCCTGAAGGGATTTAAAATCAAGGGTCAGAATTTTTTAAATCAAGATGTTGCTTGACTGGGAGCCAGTATAGGTCAGTGAGCACAGGGGTGATAGGGGAATGGGACTTGGTGCGGGTTAAGACACAGGCAGCAGAGTTTTGGATGACCTCAAGTTTACGGAGGGTAGACTGTGGGAGAGGGGAGGTGTTGTGGCACAGTGGATAGCGTCCTAACTCTGGGCCAGAAGCTCTGGGTTCAAGTCCCATTTCAGGACTTGATGCCCTGGAAGGTGTGTTTATAATGTGGTCAAACAGGCTGATTATCAGGTGTAAATCCTTCCAATACAGGCTGATGGCAGGTGGTAAGAGCTGGTCAGCCATATTGCGGAAGACAATGGCAAGCCACTGCAGTACTTTGCCAAGCACAGTCGTGGACCAATCCAATTGAAGTCCATGGTTGCCAATGCCCTCTTAGGGCATGGCACATACGAACTTACATATGAACTAGGAGCAGGAGGAGGCCACTCGGCCCCTCGACCCTGCCCCGCCATTCAATAAGGCCATGGCTGATCTGAATGTAACCTCAACCCCACATTCCTGCCTACCCCCGATAACCTTTCACCCCCTTGTTAATCAAGAATCTATCTAGCTCTGCCTTAAAAATATCCAAAGACTCTGCTTCCACCACCTTTTGAGGAAGAGAGTTCCAAAGACTCTCAACCCTCTGAGAGGAAAAAATTTCTCCTCATCTGTCTTAAATGAGCGACCCCTTATTTTTAAACAGTGGCCCCGAGTTGTAGATTCTCCCACCAGAGGAAACATCCTTTCCACATCGATCCTGTCAAGACCCCTCAGGATCTTAAAGGTTTCAATTGGGTACCTGGAGGAAGAGGAGGAGAGTGTGGGAGATCAGCCAGGAGTAGGTTGGAATATTTGAGTCTAGAGGTAACGATGGCATGAACGAGGATTTCAGCAGCAGATGAGCTGAGACGGGTCAAAATTGGGCAGTGCCACTGAGGTGGAAGTAGGTGGTCTTAGTGATGGCACGAGTCCGAAGTACATCTTGGGGTCAGATGTGACACCAAGGTGGTGAACAGACTGGTTTAATCTCAGGCTGCTGCCCAGGAGAGAGATGAAGTCAGTAACTAGGGAACAAAGTTTGGAGTGGGGACTAAAAGCGATGGCATCGGTCTTCCCAATATTTAATTGGAGGAAATTTTTGCCCATCCAGTGCAGGTGTCGGATAAGCAGTCTGGTAATCCAGCAACTGGGGAGGAATCAAGAGATGTTTCGAGGAAATAGTCTGTTGAGTTGTTTGGGCTTCCTTGCAATCCCTTGGTGCGCTGCTGTTTGGTGACTCAGTACAATTTCGTCATTCTTTATTCCCTTGTTTCACAGTCTGCACCACAGCCAAGTAATGCAATGTGTCACAGTTGTGCATTGCTTTTCACCACTGTTACTTCCTGTTTCGACACAACTGTAGAAAATGGTTTGTCGATGATTCTGCATGCCAATATAATATTATGAGTGTGTGAGTGTTTGAGTATGTGAGTGTGTGTGTACTTCCTGCCCAACTTCCTGTTATCATTTTTGGACAAGCTTCAATAAAGAAGAAGAAACAAACCCACATTCTTATAGCGCCTTTCGTAACCTCCGGCCGTCTCGGCACTTTAATCACTTAATCTTTAAATTGCGGTCCTTGTTGTAATATTATGCACAGCAAGACCCCACAAACAGTAATGAGCTGTGGGGGTGGGTGGGTGTTGGCGGTGGGATGGGCAGTGGCGAGGGGCTGGGGGGTGTGGGGAAGCTTGCTGTGCACAGATTTGCTGCAAGGTTTCCGCCATTACAACATGGGCTACACTTCAGGAAGTAACTTCATTGGCTGTGAGGCACTTTGGGGCGTGCTGAGGCCACAAAAGGCGCTACAGGAATGGAAGCCGTGTTTTAAACCATCAGGCGGCTGTAGCATTGCAGACGCTTGTCAAACAGCCCTGACAACTCTGAGCAAACCCTTGAGCGCAGAGTTTTGAACTTGTTTATTCTCGCACATGCTCAATCTGACGGTTTGACTCCTTAAAGGATAGGCAGATTCGGGGCTTGAGTTTTTAATGATTGAGCCGTTGATGTATTTGGTTATTTGCACTTTGCTGCATGAGATTGGAAAGCAAAGTTGCAGTTCTGCGGGCAGGGTGTTTGGCCATATCCTGTTGCACTGTCGCTATCTCCTCTGAAAGGTGATTGTCGCCAGTTTCAAAGTTGTGCAGAGAAGGTTGCCAGGTGACTGGTTTGCCTGTTCGCCATCTTGCTAATGGTTGAAGTAATTTCCGGCTCTGAATGCTGTTCTGAATAATCATTTGACCAATTTATCAGACAGGGTCAATCTGTTGTCCGAGTGTCTTAAGGGATCCTGGTGATGATCATCTTGTGAAGTGATGTGATTCCACAGTGGAAACCCTTCTTGTAATCGCACTGAGGTGCACCATCCCACATAATCTCAGCATACAAATCGCGCTTAGTTTGCAGGAGCTGTGGCCTTGATGAATAGGATCTTGCTTTTGTTCACTAAAGTTTGTCAGGATTAAAAAATCTGCTTTTCTGTAAACTTGTTGCTCAGTTCCTCCTGTGAGCCTCTGGTGGTGACTGCCCCACAGGGGGACCTCAACACCCTCTGACCACTCGTCAAACTCAAATATGACACCTAAACCTGCAGGAGAGAAGCTTTTGACTCAGCTCTGCAGAAATTTCTTATGAAAAGAGGACCAGCATTTCTGTAGCACCTTTCATGACCTCCAGGATGTCCCAAAGTGCTTCACGGTCAATGAATTACTTCTGAAATGTTGTTACGTAGAAAACATGGCAGCAACATGATAATAACTAGGTAATCTGTTTGGTGATGTCGGTTGAGGGATAGATAGTCACCAGGCCAGTGGAGAGAACTCTCCTGCCCCTCTTTCAATTAGTGCCTTGTTATCTTTCATGCCCACGTGAAAGGGGAGACGGAGTTTCGGTTTAAAACCTCATCTGGAAGATGGTACCTCCAAGAAGACTGCGATTCTCACTAGCACCAGGACTGTCAGTTTTTGTCTCAGCTCAAGTCTCTGCAGTGGACTGAGGTAAACCAAATACCACAAGTCTTGGGTTTATAAATAACGCTTTCTTCTTCCTCCTCCCCTCGCCTGAACAAGTTATGTTTTTTAAGTTTGAAAACTGTAGGAAGGGAATCACCTTGTGGGTTTCTGACTGTGAACCTGGGCATAATTTTAGCAGAATGTGTTTGGTTGTGAAACTGATTTCTTTTTAGACTGGAATGTGCAGGTGCTGTGGTTTTTTTTTTTAAGCACGTGGTTTCAGAAAGCCTGTGGCTATGTAACTAAGTTCCAGAAGTGCTTGAGTGTCTTTCCCTCAGCAGTGACTAACAAGGGATTTCTGAACAAGCACAAATTCAGATCTCTCAGCGTTTTATTGTGAAATTGACTCTGAAGTTTTTTTTTCACCCGAGAGGGTAGTGGGAGTCTGGAACTCACCGCCTGAAAGGGCGGTGGGAGCCTGGAGCCCTCGTAACATTGAAGAAGTATTCGCTTGCGTTGCCATAGCCTCCAGGGCTATGGGCCAAGCGCTGGAAAATAGGATTAGTGTTGTCAGATCTTTGTTGATCGGCACGGACACGATGGGCCGAATGGCCTCCTTCTGTGCTGTAAACATCCAGGAGTCTGAGCCTATGATGTTGTGATCACAATTCCCCTGCGGCACTGTGTGAGACTCAGCACTCTCTTAACCCTCATCGCTCCAGCTGCACCTCCTCGCTGACAGAGATGCTTAACCAGTATGTTGAGGCATTAGCTGTGGCCCAGTGGGACAGTACACTCACCTGTGAGCCAAGAAGGTTCGGGGTTTTAAGTTCCACTCGCCGAGATTTGAACCCATAATCCAGGCTGACACCCCAGTGCCGCACTGAGGGAGTGCTGCACTGTCGGAGGTGCCGTCTTTCAGAGGAGGTGTTAAATCCAAGGCTTTTCCTGGCCCCCCTCAGTCGGGTGCTCGTAAAAGATTTTGAAGAACAGCTGGTGTCCTGGATGAACGTTTACCCCTCAATCAACATGAGTATTGTGTGCAGCGCTGGTCACTGCACAATAGGAAAGATGTGGTTGCACTGGAGAGGGGGGCGGGTGAGGGTGTTGTCTGGACTTGGAGCACTTTCGTCATGAGGAAAGGTTGATAGGCTAGATTGTTTTCTTTGGAACAGAGGAGGCTGAGGAGAGACTGAGTTGAAGTGTGTGAAATTGAGGGGCCTGGGTAGAGTGGATAGGAAAGCCTTATTTCTCTTGGTTGAGGTGTTCGTACCCCAAATCTATGCCCTCTGGTTGAGAGGAGGTTTAGAGGGGATTCAAGGGAGGGGTAGTGGGGATCTAAAACTCGCTGCCTAAAAGGATGGTAGAGGCAGAAACCCTCAACATTTAACAAGCCCTTGAAGCGCTGTAACCTACAGGGCTACGGGCCGACAACTGGAAAGTGAGGTTAGGCTGGATGGTTCCTTGTCGGCAGGCGCAGACTCAATGGGCCAAATGGCCTCCTTCCATGTTGTACGTTTCTATAACTGAAAGAACAGACCACCTGGTCACTTTTACGTCTTTGCTCAGATCCAAGCCTCGTTCCCCGTGCCACCTTCGGGGTAATAGGAGGCGGTACCCTGTGTGCCAAAGGGCTCCTGAAGCCCCTCCAGGTGGTGTTTTGGTGTTTCTCATCGCACCTGTGGTCTAAAAACTCTTAGAGGGGGCGGGGTGGGAAGGGAGGGTTTGGTTCCCCGTGTGCTTTAAGCTTTAGAAACATGCATTTAACTGGCACAAAGGTTCTTGGAAAGAACTAAATTTGCTGCAGGTTTACACAGGTTAGTCCGTGGAGCAGAGAGTGGCTACATACGAACAACATACGAACACGGAGCAGGAGTAGGCATGTTCAATTCTCCAATAGTTTACACATGAGCATCTTGGAAGTACATTTTATGAATTGTTTAAAATGCCCGCAATTCCCAAGTTGACCACCTTGCTTGTAAAATTATCTTGCTGCAGTTGGAACCTTGTGTAAATGGAGGTGGAATCTCTGGGGCCCCAGAATCTCCTTTACTTCCTGAGGGAGTGAAGGGACAGGGGCTCATTGTTTGTCACAATTGCCACTCAAAGCCAATTGTTCATCCTCCGCCATTTCCGCCAACTCCAGCATCTTGCCACCACCAAACACATCTTCCCTTCACCCCCCCCCCCCCCGCCCCCGGCGGCATTCCGCAGGGATCGTTCCCTCCGGGACACCCTGGCCCACTCCTCCATCCCCCCCTACACCTCAACCCTCTCCCACGGCACCTTCCCATGCAACCACAGAAGGTGCAACACCTGCCCCTTTACTTCCCCTGTCCTCACCGTCCAAGGGCCCAAACACTCCTTTCAAGTGAAGCAGCATTTCACTTGCACTTCCCCCAATTTAGTCTACTGCATTCGTTGCTCCCAATGCGGTTTCTTCTACATTGGAGAGACCAAACGCAGACTGGGTGACCGCTTTGCAGAACACCTTCGGTCTGTCCGCAAGCATGACCCAGACGTCCCTGTCGCTTGCCATTTCAACACTCCACCCTGCTCTCATGCCCACATGTCTGTCCTTGGCTTGCTGCATTGTTCCAGTGAAGCTCAACACAAACTGGAGGAACAGCACCTCATCTTCCGACTAGGCACTTTACAGCCTTCCGGACTTAATATTGAGTTCAACAATTTTAGATCATGAACTCTCTCCTCTATCCCCACCCCCTTTCCGATTTCCCCCTCCTTTTTTTTCCAATAATTTATATAGATTTTTCTTTTCCCACCTGTTTCCATTATTTTTAAATGTATATCCATCCATTGTTTTATCTCTACCTTTTAGCCTTTTTCGATTCCTTCACCCCACCCCACCCCCACTAGGGCTATCTGTACCTTGCTCGTCCTGCTTCCTACCCTTAATTAGCACATTCCTTTAGATAATATCACCACCTTCAACACCTCTTTGTCCTTTTGTCTGTGACATCTTTTGGTTATCTCCACCTATCACTGGCCCTCTATCCAGCTCTTCTTGTCCCAACCCCCTCCCCTTAAACCAGCTTATATTTCACCTTTCTTCTATTTTTACTTAGCTCTGTTGAAGAGTCATTTGGACTCGAAACGTTAACTGTGCTCCTCTCCACAGATGCTGCCAGACCTGCTGAGTTTTTCCAGGTATTTTTGTTTTTGTTTTGGATTTCCAGCATCCGCAGTTTTTTGCTTTTATCCAATTGTTCACCAGTTGGTTCTCCCCCACCCCCTCCGGAGTTTCAGTCTTTTCCAGATGAGTGGTGGAGGACATTGGAGTGGTGGGGGGAGAGATGGGGGAGTTGTGCAGAGGGGAAAGAGGCCTGCAAATTTTCAGACACTCCCTAAGACTGATTTGTGCAGATGTCCCAACCCTCCTTGGGGAAACTTGGCAATTACCGAGACCTTCTGCTGGGACCACCCCCTTTGTCTTTAAAAATCCTCCCCCAGGGCCCCTGTTAACTCCTGAAAGACTGTCTTCACTGTCCAGAATGAAGGGCAACCATCAGTTTCTGGAAACTGGCATTGTTACTGTTCATTAACAGAAAGAACAGGAAATCCCCCAGACCCTGCACCCAGTGTTCTCGGACGTATTGCAGTCTGTCTGAGGGCAATGTTGTGGTCCATGAAACCATGCCTTTACAGTTCTTGATACTTGCGATGTAACTGTCTGCTGATCCATCCGCCTCCATCCCAAGAGCCCAGAATGTCGGTGCAGTCGGGACCCAGGACCCTGTGCACGCTTGGCTCCTTGTCACCTCTGTGGTGTGCAGATCATTACTCTTGTCCAGTACTGGATGCAGCAAGCATTTGTGTTGACTGTTGGAGTTCCTCCTCATTTTTATTATTAGCAAATCTAACCAGCGGTCAACGTTTTAAGTTTTGCTCCCTGGTTTTAAAGCTCTTGTTGCTGTATAAAGCTCTAATAATGTGAGGAGATGCTACCTTACACGAGGGTACGGTTCCACACACCCTGACTCTCTCACTGGGGTACGGGTTCCACACACCCTGACTCTCTCACTGGGGTACAGGTTCCACACACCCTGACTCTCTCACTGGGGTACAGGTTCCACACACCCTGACTCTCTCACTGGGGTACAGGTTCCACACACCCTGACTCTCTCACTGGGGTACGGGTTCCACACACCCTGACTCTCACTGGGGCACGGGTCCCGCACACACACTGATTGCCCTCCTGTCCCTAACCACTAACCTAACCTTCAAGTGTGAATATCAATGGGTGTCACTGCTGGGCTAATCTTTGCCCTCAGGCATCCACAAGCTCACTTTGCAGAGGAACCATTGAGGAGCAAGTCTGAGTCAGATCAGCTCATTGGCCTGACTTTAACACAGAGCTGCCAACACTCCTTTGCCATGGCGCGCATTTCAGAAGGGCCTCACTTTACCATGAAAGAATAGTTGTATAGAACATGCTTCTGTCTGGTGCCTGGGCTGATTGGTGTCTCTTGTGTTGAACTGCAAATTGTAGTCATTTGTCACACTTCAGAGACTGCACTCTGGAATAGGCTGCTTCTGGTATCGTGCAGTGATGCCGATTATATTACTCGAAACTTACAACTTTAAAATTCCTTATCTTGCCTCAACATCTCGAGCTACTTCGGAGACAGTAAATTAAGTTCGAAGCATGGAACTGTTGTCCACAGTACGATCCCAAGCCTGGCAAAATTAGACCCATGAGCACTTGATCTGTGTCTTGGTATTGGTCAAGAGAGGAATGTTGCTCAGATTCCTGTTATTTGTTAAACGTTGTCGCGAAATCTTTTACCTATCACTGGGTACTCGGGGCCTGAGTTTATAACCTCGTCTAAAGCAGTGGTTCCCAAACTTATTCATCTGTGACCACTTGAGTGGAGAAAGCGATGATGCAGACCAATCCCCATCTGTCCTACCACACCTGCTTTCATTTGTCACCACAAAAAAACTCATCAGAATTAATGGGAACTTATGGAAACTATAAATATCTTTGCTGCTTTTCATTAAATATAATAAAAAATTTATGTGCATTTAAAATAATTAAATATCATAAATTGTCCATTCATGACAGAAACAAAACTACAGCCATTTTCATATTATAAGCATTAATATTAGACGAGAACACGAAACATTCTAATATGTTATGAAATCACCACAGTAATCATCTTCTGAGAAACTAATACTTATTTAAATCTACGTTGAATAAAATCAGCAGTGACGTAAATCTTACTCATAAAACTACTTGGTTGTTGCTCGTGTTTATGATGACTTGTATCTGGTTGTGTGACCTGTGAGTGGAGGCGATGAGGGTTCTGGCCTAGTCTGTTGTACAGCCTCAGCTCTGGTGTTGCGCGTCAGTGCCTTTCATTTTGGCCCAGTCCTCGGGCCACCTGGAGGACCCTTCCGTGCCAATCATCCTTCTGAAGTCTGGCACCTCTGACAAGGTGGCACTCCCGCGGGACTGCACCGAAGTGGGACTTGAATTTCACAACCTTCTGTTTCAGAGATAGGAGTGATGCAGCTGAGCTGCAGTTGGCACTGTAACTGCATTCAGCAGAAGCCCAAAACCAGAGACTGATTATTGCACTGAAAGACACCCATTGGGTCAAGGTCCTTTTTCTCTCTTTTGGCCCTCATGTTATATGTGTTGTGAGAATCAAAGAGCTGCTTTCAGCTCCAGTATAACAGCTTTAACATTCTCGGTACATCCCAAAGTGTTTCACAGCCCAGTGGATAACTTCTGAAATTCAGCCATTGCTCTTTTGTTTGGCCAATTTATGCACAGCAAGATCCCAAAATCAGCAGTGCGCTAAACGATCAGTTAATCTGGTTTTTTTTTCGGGATGCTGATCAGGAGAATATTGACACTGGGATTCTGGAAGAGCTCCCCTGCCCTTTTGGAGCTGTGAGATCTTGTTGACCAGGCAGACCTGCCTCAGATCGGAATGAAAAGATGTCACCTCCAATGGCGCAGCACTCATTCAGCATTGCACTGCGTTGTCAGTCTGGGTTATATGTTCAAGTCCTGCAGTGGGTCTTGAATCCACAATCTTCTGACTGAGGAAGGTGGGTGGAAGTGGGAATCCCACCCATTGAGTTTAACTGACACTTTAGTTCAGATTACCCGAGGTGGGAGAGTGACACGCATGTGCTGGCCTCTCCCTTTGTTCCTTATCCCAACAGATGAATTGTGCAGTTACATCTTTGTAGGTTCGACTGTTGGATGGTTTCAGCTTTGTAATCGCAGAGTTATCTCTCTCCCACAATCCAACCATAAAATCTCCAAATGTGAAAAAACACCCTTCAACACTCACCTTCAACATCCGGACCCTGGAACCTTTTACAGCACATACTGAGTGAGGGTCTCGGGTGAAATCTGGTGCCCATTCAGCTCCTCGTGCAAGACTTGTGTCCGTGCAATGCCTCATCACATCTCTCAAACATCTCAAAACGTCTCAGGTCAAATTAATTACGTTGAAGTACCAATACTGACAAACCAGGGTGCAGTTTTCCCCAAAGACAGATTCCATAAACACACCAAAGCAGGAAGAAAGCCAGAAGGAAATTGTGTAAACTGCTAATCTCACTGGTTTTATTACCAAAACTGCTCTCCTGCTGCACTACCATATGTTTGTCAGGAAACATCTGTGCCTCTACCTTTAAGAGAGAGGTAGTGCTGCGGAGAGGTTTAGGGAGGGAATTCCAGAGCTTGGGAACCAGAAGGAAATTGGGAACCCACAAGGTGCCTGAATTGGGAGGAATGCAGAGAACTCCTAACTGTCAGGAAAGACTTATTTCTCTGTAATCCTCCTGGGATATGCCCAGCTAGACTTGACAAGAATAGTTGGCGGCCGTACATTTACAAAAAGCAAGGAAAGAGATGCTAAGCACTTAACTGGAGAAAGTGCACAAGGCAGCAGGGAAAATGAGGAATAACTCTACGTGGGGGAAGTGAAATGTACACACAAGGCCATATGGTTGGGGAAGGTGACCAAAGCTTGAGTATTGTCTATGGATGCTGAGGATCAGTGCACTGCGAAATTTAGAGCTTACAGTGGACATAGATGGTGTGATAGCTTTTAAAAAGGACATCTGTTCAGCCAATCAACGATATATCCATCAATTAGCCTTTCATTTGGATAGAATCGTACACAGCAGAAGGAGGTGGAATATTAGGAGGGCCACACTCGGGGTCTTTAATGGGTTCTCTATTGCCGTTCCTTCACTGTCGCTGGCTCAAAATCCCGGAACAAAAACCCCTCCCTAACAGCACTGCGGATGTACCTACACCACGTGGACCGCCGTGGTTTATGAAGGCGGCTCACCACCACCTTCTCGAGGGCAATAAATGCTGGCCTAGCCAGCGACACTTGCATCCCATTCAAAGAGACAGCTATCCAATTAATCCCACTTCCTTGCTCGTTCCCCATAGCACTGCAAATTTTCATTTTAAAATATTTACCCAAATTCCTTTTGAAAGTTCCCATTGAGTTGACTTCCACTGCACTTTCAGGCAGCACATCCTGGATCGTAAAAATTCACTACGTTTAAAAAAAAAAATCTCATCATCTCCTCTTTGGTTCTTTTGCCCATTACCCTAAATTGTGCCCTTTGATTACTGACCCTCCTGCCAGTAGAAACACTTTCTCTTTAGTCACTCTCAGGACCCTCCATAATTTTGAATGCTTCTATTAACTCTACCTTTAACCACGAAGAACAACCCCAGCTTCTCTAGTCTCTCCATGTCACTGAAGTTCACTTTTAAATAGGGTGGGGGAGGGGAGATTAATAAAGTTTTTAAAAGGGAAGGCTTTCCCGTGACGCAGTTGGTAGCACACTCACCTCTTCGGTCAGAGGGTTGCAGGTTCAAGACCCGCTCCAGGAATTGAGCACAAAAAAAAATCCACAGCCACTTCCAGAGCAGCACTGAGGGAGTGCTGCACTGTTGGAGGTGCCATCTTTCAGTTGAGACGTCATAGCCAAGGCCCCATCTGCCTTCTCAGGTGGGTGCAAAACAACATATGGCGTTATTTCGAAGAGCAACATAGGACTTCGGAGCAAGAGTAGGCCATTCATCCCTTTGAGCCTGCTCCACCATTCAGTAAGACCATGGCTGATCTGGTTATGTCTCAGCTCCACTTTGCCATCTGTCCCCATAGCCCTTGGCCCCCTCGTCTATCGAAAATCTATCTAACTCTGCCCTGAACAAGTTTAGTGACCCTCTGAGAGAGAATTCCACATACCAATGACTCTTTGAGAGAGAGAGAGAATTTCTCCTCATCTCCGTCCAAACCGTTAGACCCCTTATTCTTAAACTGTATCCCTTGGTTCTAGTCTCTCCCACAAGAGGAAACATCACCCGCGCGCTCCCCCCCGACCCAGAATCCAACCTATCAAACACACTCAGGATTTTATACGTTTCAACCAGATCATCTCTCATTCTTCTAAACTCCACAGCGCTGTTAGGAAGGGAGCTCCAGGATTTTGACCCAGTGACAGTGAAGGAACGGTGATATGAGCGGGGCTGCTTTGTCCTGGATGGTGTTGAGCTTCTTGAGTGTTGTTGGAGCTGCGCTCATCCAGGCAAGTGGGGAGTATTCCATCACACTCCTGACTTGTGATTGTAGGTGGCGGAGTGTGTGTGTGTGTGTTTGTTTCTGAGTATGTTCCCATGCGTGTGTGTCTGTCTCTGCATACGCATGTTTCTCTGTGTGTCCGGGTCTATGTGTGTTTCTATGTGCAAGGTGGAGCTCTCTCTGGTGTCCTGGGGCCAATATTTATCCCCAAACAACACCACTAAAAACTGCTGTTTGTGGGAGCTTGCTGTGCAAAAATGGCTGCTGTGTTTCATACAGTACAACAGTGTCTACACAGGACAGAAACAAAAATACTTGGAAAAACTCAGCAGGTCTGGCAGCATCTGCGGAGAGGAATACTGTTAACATTTCGAGTCCGAATGACCCTTCAACAGAACAGTTCTGTTGAAGGGTCATGCGGACTCGAAACGTTAACTGTGCTCCTCTCTGCAGATACTGCCAGACCTGCTGAGTTTTTCCAGGTATTTTTGTTTTTGTTTTGGATTTCCAGCATCCGCAGTTTTTTTTGCTTTTATCTTAGTGTCTACACAGGATTTGCTTCAATGGCTGTAAAGTGCTTTGGGAAATCCTGTGGTTGCGAAAGGCACTATATAAATGTAACTCTTTCACTGACGTTGGTTGTGTGTTGTTTTTGGCTGGGTGCCTGAAATTCTTAGTTAGCAGCTTTTGTCTGTAAATAATATCTGTTGTAGGGATCATGAGGACATGTGCCTCTGTGACACACAATTCCTAGTAATGGGCCTTTGGACTAACGGGGGAGGGGGTAGTCGCTATGCGGAGATTTACAGCACCGAGGTAGGCCTTTATTTCTGTTGGGAGAGTTTCCTCCTGCTCTTTCAGGCTAAACGTTCTTCACCATTCTCAGCAAAAGATATGCAGAAGCTGTAAACATCAAATTAATTATTGGATTCCATAAAATCTCTCAAACAAGTGACTGACAGCAGGGTACACGTGGCCAGTTTACCTGATGCAGTTGGGAGGCAGGTTAGAAATCTTACTTCACCTTGGCAAAAGAAAAAAAGTTGCATTTCTATAGTGCCTTTCACATGCTCAGGATGTCCCAAAGCGCCTTACAGCCAATGAAGTACTTTTCTGAAGTGTAGTCAATGTTGTAATGTCAGAAAACTGATTTGGGCAAATAGTTCCCTGTGGTGTCAGGTTCAATTCCTGAGGGATACAGGTTTAAAAAGAAGCTGGTACATGCACAGCAAGCTCCCACCAACAGCAAAATGGTGATGAGTAGATGATCCGTTTCAGGTGTTGGTTGAGAGAGAAGTTTGGCCCCAGGGCGCACAAGGGAGAACCTCCACCCCACCCCCTCTCTGCTCCTCTTCACAATCGTGCTGTGGGGGTGTTTTTTTTTTTACATCCGGAGGGAGAAGCCAGAGTCTTGGTTTAACGTCTCATCGGAAAGGCGGCACCACTGACAGTGCAGCACTCCCTCAGTACGGCACTGGGAATGTCAGCCTGGTTTAAGGGATTCGAGTCTGGAGGAAATCCAGCCCCTGTCTGTTGGCCCTGGATCTCCATCCTGAAATGAGTTTGGAGAATCCCGGGGCAGCACAAATTGTCCTTAGTTGAGCATTAAGCTCACTCAGGGAGTCCGACTGATATATATCTGGTTTACAAAACTGAAATTTTGCATTAGTGCAGTGGTCGGTGTTGATGCTTTTTTGGCGGTGGTGGGGGGGCAGTAGAGTGTGCAACTACCCCATTCCGCAAACGGGAAATATTCCATTGCCCACCAATAACATCCCATGGCTTGCCGAGTGTGACACTACCCAGAACAAATAGTTCAGGTGCTCTTCTGTGTTAATTCCACCCAGCTGCTAGTCTATGATAAAGGGCGTGTTCTGTAAACTTAAAGAATCAGGCCCTTTCCTATTGGGAAATACTATTTTTAAAAAGCTTTTACTCTGTACAGTCTGCTCCAGGTGTTCTGGTCACTTTTCTTTTGGTAAAGAGGAGAGACCTTGAGCTGATGAAATTGAAGTTTTCAGGACCATACTGTGGATTTGTCAGAACTGATTTGGGCAAATAGTTCCCTGTGGTGTCAGGTTCAATTCCTGAGGGATACAGGTTTAAAAAGAAGGAATTTTGGAGGGTGGTAATGAGGGACCTTTTACCTGCGGGGCAATCATGTTACAGGATTAATTACCACGAGGGCTATTGAAGCAGACAGTATGGCTGGGTCCAACAGATTAAATTGTTGCACTTATGGACAATCTTGTGTCCTTTCTATCTGTCTGTAACTCTGTTTTTTCTCCTTAACTCTTTCTGTCTCTGTCTCTGTCTCCCTCTGCTCCGTGCTCTGTTCGCCTGGGTCTGATCCAGACTGATATGTATCTGTCTCTGTCTGTCTGTCTCTCTGTCTGTCTGTCTCTCTGTCTGTCTGTCTCTCTGTCTGTCTGTCTCTCTGTCTCTCTCTCTGACTGTCTGTCTCTCTCTGACTGTCTGTCTCTCTCTGACTGTCTGTCTCTCTCTCTGTCTGTCTGTCTCTCTCTCTCTGACTGACTGTCTCTCTCTGACTGTCTGTCTCTCTCTGACTGTCTGTCTGTCTCTCTGTCTGTCTCTCTCTCTCTGTCTGTCTCTCTCTCTCTGTCTGTCTGTCTGTCTCTCTTTCTGTGTCTTCGCTCTCTCCACCTCTCCCTGGCTTTGTATCTCTCTCTCTTGAAGCACCACCCAGTTCTGTAACATTGCTCAGATGAAGATTCTCAGTCCTGCTGAAGGTCAGGGAGAGGTGATGTGCGAATGGCTTCTGAGTGGTTTCTTAGCCCTAAGAAACCAACTCTTTTACTCTCTACATCAAATTATGCTGCATGAATTAAGTGCAGAAACTGGTGAACTCTCAATGTACCAGTTCAGTTCTATTAGCTATAATAACCAGAGCACTGCTTTAAGGTGTGTGTGTGTATGTGTGTGTGTGGATTCCTCTGAGGGATGACTAAACCATATAAAATGTTCCTTCCATAGTGTGTCACACAACAGGTTCCAGGTCACAACTGAAATTAGTTTCAACAAAACTAAAAATGACATTGAGTTTCAGGGCAATGGTCCAAGTGTAAAAAGCATTTTTATATCGTCTGTCTATGTTTATCAGATTTGTTCTGGGAGGGAGTGGGGGGGGTATATTTTTCTTCCTTCATCAACAGAAGAGTTTTAATGATGTATTTTTGTACAGGTAAAGCATTGCTCCCAACTGGTGCGTGACGTAATGTGGGTATTGTGCAGTCCCTGGCAGATTCTACGCTGGAATAGGGGACCGAGACACGACTAAAGTGCCAGGCGAGATTGCAGGATTTTTATGATGTCTGCTCGTGCAGGTAAATAGATGAGCTGCTCGGGAATGTGACTCAGTCTCCAGAGGAACCCAGTGACAAGCAGGTGGCTAGAAGCTAAAGCGCAGTTTTCATTTTGCTCCTTTTCCCGTCTTTTTCAATTTCCCCCCCGCCCCCCTCTTCCTCCTGAACCATGGGGATAGTCTCTAGGCATCTTAATTTCTCCAGCGAGTGACCGTTCCCTGTATGCGAACCCAGCTGAGGGAGGGAGAAGAGGCTATTCGACTTGGAGGGCTGCCCCGTCAGCCCTGCCATCTGGCTGCGGCCTTTGATGTGTGGCCGGACCTGCTGGACGTTGTGTCTAAGTTACGTCACTTAGGGGCTTTCTAATCCAGACCAGTCGGAGATTTGGTATCCGACTTGGAAACGGTTGCTTAAATTCAGTGATGTAGGGAATGGAGCTGCGCACTAACCGAAGGCTGCAGTTGCAGCAAACCCTCCCTCCTATAATACAGTTCAAAAGGACAAATTAAACATCCATTATTGCTCCTCCTTGCACTTGTGTAATGTTACAAAAGCTGGAGGTGGGGAGGAGCTCTCTCATTCGGTGCCCTGTAGGTCAAGGAAAGCACAAACCAGACCTTATTGCAGAAAATCCCTCCATGGTCGGTCTCCGGTTCTCCTCACTCCCATCCTCCTCCCCCCCGCGCACACCCACCCACACCCACACGCACTCACTAGCAACAGCACCCGCAGCACAGCAGCCGGTGAAAGCCTGCAATTCCCAGCCCAAGTGGATGAAATTAAGTTTTTTAAAAAACCACTTGAGCTTCCAGTGAGACGTCCAGTCTTCCTCTGTCCCTCCACTGCCAACCCTCTCCCAGCCACCATCCCCATCGTGTAAAAACTGTACCTGTCCGAACCCCCTCTTGCTTATGATCCTTCGATTTTAATTTTCTGCTGTGCCTGTGAGGTTGGCAGTAAGAAATGGAACACTTTCCATTTCAAGACACGGACTGTGGTTCAAGAGGGCGGCTCACCACCACCTTCTCAAGGGGCAACTAGGGATGGGCAATAAATGCTGGCCCAGCCAGCGATGCCCGCATCCCGCGAATGAATTTTTTTTTAAAAAAGACACTGTGTCAGCATCAAACTAGCACATGATGCCGTTACCAAGTAAAGCTCCCTCCGTTCTGCTCCTTAACGGGTCTTAGGCCCCAGTATGTCCATAACGTGACACCTCACAATCCCCACCCCCGACACCAGCCACCCTGCGGCACCTGGAGCTGGTGTTGAGTTGGAGGCGGTTTCCGCGCTTGCCCCCCCAGTAGGATTTGGGGTGGTGGGTTTCGCGATTCCGACCCTGGATCCGAAATCCGTGAGTTTCGAATCCCGCCGTGGAAAGTCACGAAAGTCGGGTTAGGCTAATCTCGAAGATGGTGGTGAAGGGCACCAGATCGTCATGGCGACTAACCGTCCGTGACTACGCGGCTGGCACTCGGTGTGGGTTTTCATCGTAAAGTGATCGCTATTCGGGGGGTGGGGGGTGATAAAAAAACGGGCACTAACTTCTCAGTAATTGGAGAAGAGCAAAAAATTCCCAGATTCCAGGAGCAGATGAAGCCCCAGGTGAGTCTGATTCTGAAGCTGGCGCAATACGTTTACGCCTGCGCACCGACAGCAAGTCCCAGGCCGCCCAATATCCCGTTTACAATGCTGCCTATACCCACTCCTAACAAGGCATGCCTCATGTCACTTTAGGAAGGTTGTTGAAGGCTTTAAGGGAGGTTGTAGAAAAGCATCAACGAGAATGGTGCCGGGGTGACTTCCGTTATGCGGATAGCTCGGAGGAGCTGGGGCTGTTCTCCTTTGGGGGGCGGGGGGGGTGGTGGTGTGGCGGGAGAGGAGGTCGAGAGGAGGTTTGATGGAGGTGTTCAAAATCATGACGGGTCTGGAGACAGTAGATGGGGAGAAACTGTTCCCATTGGCAGAAGGTTTGGGAGCCAGAGGGCGCCAATTTTAAAGTGATTGACAAAGGAAGCAAAGGTGACACGAGGAAAAACTTTCCTAAGCAGCGAGTTATGTTCTAAAATGCACTACCTGAGAGTGCGGTGGAGACAGATTCAATTGTGGCTTCAAAAAGAGAATTGGATGAGTACTTGAAGGGGAAATGGTTCTCAGGGAAAGGGTAGAGGACTGGGACTATCCAAGTTGCTCATGGGCTCAAAGGGCTGAATGGCCTCCATCTGTGCTCTAACTATCCTATGAATCTACATTAATATTGACGCTGATGCACTTTGGGATGTTTGACTTCAAAGGTAGAGCAACCTTTTTAGTTTGTGGGAATTCATTCGGTTAATCTCTCCGATAGCACTGGCAATGAGAGAGCCGAGTTCCCCAGCTAGCTACACAGTTCGGGATGCTCTCTCCAGACAGCCCAGTCAGACCTATAGCTGTACAACTGGGTGTGTTTCTCAATTCAGGTGGACAAACCATGAGAATTCCTGCACCCCAAACACTACACTGGGATCATAGTCACAGCAGCTGAGCATATTATAAACTGGTCCTGATTTACCAACGCTTAATAAATTTTTAATGCCAAGTTGATTTAAATGTTAGAGTTGATATGGCTTTGCACATCCTTACTGAAATTTGCAGTTTTCACATGTACGCTTTGTAAACATAAGCTTGTCTAAAACTCTGTCCATATCCTGACTCGCACCGAGTCCTGTTCATCCATCGCCCCTTGTACTCACTGACCTCCGGGTCTGGTGACACCACCTTGTTTTCAAATTGCTCCTGTGGCCTCGCCCCTCCCTATCCCTGTTAGCCCCTCCAAGCCCTACAACCCTTTGAGATCTCTGCGCTCCTCCAAATCAGCATTCTTGCACATCTTTGATTTCAATCGCTCCACCGTTGGCCAGCGTGCTTTTTTGCTGCCTGGGCTCTAAGCTTTGGGATTCCCTCCCTAAATCTCTCCACCTCGCTTTCCTCTTTTAAGACGTCCCTTAACATTTATCTCTCTGACCGAGCTTTTGCTTACCTTATGTGGCTCAGTGTCAGATTTTGTCTGATGATGCTCCTGTGAAGTCCACTGGGACACTCCATGTCACACGGGCTGCAGCAGTTCAAGAAGGCAGCTCACCACCATCCTGTCAAGGGCAACTAGGGATGGGCAACATTAGGGATGGAAGCCTACACCCCATGAATGAATAAAAAAACAAATCAAGGTGCTATATAACTTGTTGCTTTATATCTGCTTTCAAACCGGAGCGGTGCTTAAAGATATTGTTATTTAGAAAAGAATGGGATTAATTAAATCTCATTGGGATGAAATATGCCTGGCGACGTAACTTGTGTTGTATTAAAGTCGAGTTCCGCCATGACGCGGTTTGAAAGCTCTCTTATCTCCCTCGTCTACTTTACCTTCCCCATTTCACTGCGAGACTGCACTGATTGTGTTTGGCTTGTTTGCTGGCTTGGGGGGGGCGATGGTTTTCTGAGGAGCGCAGGGCACCGTACCTCAGTTGGCATGGCAGGCTACTGGCAAAAGGCAAATGTCGGGGCCGCTCAGTCCTAATTGTTGGTGGCCAACTCCCTTTGCAAAATGGATGAGACGGGGTATCGGTAAACATTTTGAGTCTTGGGCCTCGGCGTTTTCTCAGCGAGTGCAAAGGAAAAATAACTTTTTTTTTTAAAATGGCTCCGTCAAGGGCATTGGGACTTTTCACCAGTTCGAGCGGCTTGCTGGCATTAACGGCAATTTCAGACCTTGACCCCAGTCTCAGTTTTACATTGGATGTAACCAACGAGTGACGGAGGAAGCTAGCATCTCGTCAGAAACTTGACACTGCTCCGCACTTGAGATTAACACAAGATTTCTCGTTTCTTCTACAGTTAAACCATAGGTTAGAACACGAGGGTCGGCCATGGCTCAGCGGGTAGCATTCTCACCTCTGAGGCAGAAAGCTGTGGGTTCGAGACCCACTCCAGAGACCTGAGCGCAAAAGAATCTAGGCTGACACTCTCCCCGTGCAATGTTGAGGAAGTGCTGCATTGTCGGAGGCGCCGATTTTTGGACGAGACATATAAGATCCCAGGCAGATGGGCAAGAGAGTCCTGGGCACTATTTATCCGTCAACCAACATCACTAAAGCACTGATTACCTGGTCATTATAACGTTGCTGTTTGTGGGAGCTTGCTGTGCACAAATTGGCTGCTGCGTTTCTTGCATTACAGCGTTGACTACACTTCAAAAGCACCTCATTGGCTTAAAGCGCTTTGGGACGTGCTGAGGTTGTGAAAGGTGCTTTAGAAATGCAAGTCTTTCTGCTTTTTAAAAATTGGACGACAGTAATTGAGTGTTTTGTTTTTACAGTTGAAATGGATGATGAAGACGGACGTTGTCTGCTAGATGTAATTTGGTACGTACCTTGCCAAAATATAGTAAAATAAAATGTAGATACCAACCACTGTTCGCTTTCATTTCCTACCTACCTCCTTTTTAATACCACATCCAATTCATGTGCAGTAGTTCTGTCTCTTTCCAAAATGGTGTGAGGATGTATTACTCGTGTTCTGCCAGTGTGACCGAATTTCTGTGGGACCATTTTTGTCTAAAAGAGAGAAATGAAGAGATGTTAAATGAGTTTCTAGATGTAACTTGGAGCAATGCTGGAACTGGAGCTGGGAAGCTCTCTCTCTCTCTCTCCCCCTGGCAATGTTCAGTTCAATCCCTCCCATCAAGCATACCGCAACCAATTTATTCTGCAAGAGCTTTGGCTCTGGAGTATTGGCAAGCTATCCAACTGCAGAAGCATCGCAGAGGAATTATTGTGCTTCAGCGGGCGTCGCAATACAGCACAGTAGAAAGTGGGAACTTTGATGGTGATTCCACCCCCTCCCCCCCCCCAACAGCTAACACAGAATTAAAGTCCTTTCCACTACCCTAATCTAGCAAAAAAAATACAGGGACTGAACAGGGGACCCACTCTGCTCACAGCTGGAGGCTTCTAATCTGCACCATCACAGGAACCAACAGTTGGAGGCTTCTGATCAGATAAAGCAAGGAAATGGGTCAAGTATATATTACATTTTGTTTTGAAAAGTGTGTAATCTCTGTGATGAAGAGTGGATGATGATTAATTAATGCAGGCAAGGAATAATCCTTCAGTAACTGTGCAGTCCTGCTTTACTTTCGGAGTCTGACTGAAGGTTTGCCTTCACTAATTGCACACAGCAGAATGAAATAGTAGGCGTGACTTCAAGTCTCCTGTTGGTCTACATTCAAGCTCCACTTTTATTCTTCATTGCTCTTTGTGTTCAAGTGGGAAGATTTTTTAAATCTCAGGTCTAACTGGCTTATTGAAGAATTGACCAAACGCATGAGCATTTTCTGTTTATAATTCTTTTTGCTTTTGTTCTTTGAGGATTTGAGTTTGTACTGGGAGGTGGAATATTTTGGGGCACCTAATCAAGCTTACATACTCTCCCAAGGCAAGTACAGCACAGAGTTAGATACAGAGTAAAGCTCCCTCTTCACTGTCCCCATCAAACACTCCCAGGACAGGTACAGGACAGGGTTAGATACAGAGTAAAGCTCCCTCTACACTGTCCCCATCAAACACTCCCCGGGACAGGTACAGCATGGGATTAGATACAGAGTAAAGCTCCCTCTACACTATCCCCATCAAACACTCCCCAGGACAGGTACAGCACGGGGTTAGATATAGAGTAAAGCTCCCTCTACACTGTCCCCATCAAACACTCCCAGGACAGGTACAGCACGGAGTTAGGTACAGAGTAAAGCTCCCTCCAAAGTACCCTGTTAGTGTATATGAGCCCAGCATTTAGAGATGTCCTCTGGTGGTTCAGTGTGGCATTGCAGGTTTCTCACTCTGTGAGTTCAGTTATGTTGCATTGCTGCAACCAGGGAATGGTCATTGCTGCACATCCCCATTTGATGATGGAGACTTGTGGACAGCACGAGGAGGAGGCTTTCATTGCTGGATATATTCAAATGCACGGTGTGAGATGAAAGACATCGATCCTCTCCCCCTGGATTTTGCTTTCACCTCTAGGTGATCTGTTCAGATTACAGCCCCCCCAGCCTGTGTGCAGAATGGGTTTGCCTTCTCGTTTTAAAGGAGTCCTGTCCAGGAACGGGCTCAGGCAGGCTGACTGGATTTTTTCAGCTCTTTTCTTTCCCGGTGATTCTTGGCGCCAGGAGCTCTGGTCTGTAAATCCTCTGATAACTGGGACAGGCCGTTTTTATTTACAACAAGATACTCAACAAGCCAGAGTAAAGTTGCAGCAATGGACTCCTCCCTGAGCTCATTTAACTCCTGGTGAACACTGTCGTGCTCACTGTGTATTTCCATTGTTTACCTTTCTTTACTGTCCTTACTCTTGTTTTAGATACAAAACTACGGTCTGACTAATTACCAGAAAACACAATTTCCTGACACATTTGTGGCCTTTCTAATTCTTCCCCCACCACCTCCGTTTTTTAAGAGGCAAGGTTTGCCTTCAGTGCAACCCTCTTTATTTTAGCTGCTAAACTAACCTTGTGAACGGTTCTATTTTTGTTGTGGTTTTTTTTTTTCCCTGACGGGTTAATGTTTCAGGGCCACACTCGTTGGGTTAAATAATTTTCAGTTCCTTTCACGGAGCAAATAAGTGAAAGGTCATCGACCTGAAACGTTAACTCTGTTTCTCTCCCCACGGACGCTGAGTATCTCCACCGTTTTCTGTTTTTTATTTCCGCTTTCCGGCGTCTGCAGTATTTTGCCTCTGTTCACACTAGTCTGTTCCAATCACTTGTCGCTTTCTGTGGTTATCTGATGTTATTCAAAAACACAGCTGTTCATGAAATGTGCCTCCTTCCCTTCCAGTGACCCTCAGGCCCTGAATGACTTCCTGCATGGTTCAGACCAGGTGAGTTTAATTTCCCGCAGTACCAAGGTTAGAATTGTGCTTCTGCTTGTTGTGGTTTCTTTTGCTCGCTGGGAGAGTCCTACGTTCAGTGTTTTTGAGGGCGGGGAAACAAAAAAAGTTGCTTCAGAAACTCGCAGTGCCAAAGAGGGGCCATTCAGCCCGTCACGTCTGTGCCAGCCCCTTTGAAAGAGCTGCCCCACGTCGTCTAACACGCCAGCTTCTTTTCCCTAACTCTGCAAGCCAGCTCCCTTCAAAGCAAAAACAAAAATACCTTGGAAAAACTCAGCAGGTCTGACAGCCTCCGCGGGGAGAAAGACGAGAGTTTACGTTTCGAGTCCGTATGACTCTTCACCAGAACGATGAAGCATCGTACGGACTCGAAACGTTAACTGTGTTCCTCTCCGCAGATGCTGTCAGACCTGCTGAGTTTTTCCAGCTATTGTTGTTTTTGCTTCAGATTTCCAGCATCCGCAGTATTTTGCTTTTACGTTAGTTCTCTCCAAGCCCTTGCCCAAAGGCCGTCTAAAAGTTCCTATGGAATGCGATTGCTGCAGCCTTTCGGGTAGTGATTTCCAAACCTTAACAACCTTCTCCTCCCCCTCTAGTTCTTTTGCCAGCTACTTTAAATCTATGAACTCTGATTACTGACCCATTTCCAGTGGAAACAGTTTCTTTGTTTCTCTCTCCACAGATGCTGTCAGATCAGTTGCTGTCCAGCATTTTCTGTTTTTTGTTTCAGATTTCCAGCATCTACAGTATTTTGCTTTTATCAAAGCATCTGTTTACATCTGTTTCCACACCATCACTACAGAATCACACAGTGCAGAAGAGGCCCTTTGGCCCATCGAGTCTGCACCGACATGTGAGAAACACCTGACCTACCTACCTAATCCCATTTACCAGCACTTGGCCCATAGCCTTGAATGTTATGACGGGCCAAGTGCTCACCCAGGTATTTTTTTAAAGGATGTGAGGCAACCCGCCTCTACCACCCTCCCAGGCAGTGCATTCCAGACCATCACCACCCTCTGGGTAAAAACGTTTTTCCTCACATCCCCCCTAAGCCTCCTGCCCCTCACCTTGAACTTATGTCCCTTCGTGACTGACCCTTCAGCTAAGGGGAACAGCTGCTTCCTATCCTCCTTGTCCATGCCCCTCATAATCTTGTACAACTCGATCAGGTCGCCCCTCAGTCTTCTCTGCTCCAACGAAAACAACCCAAGTCTACCCAACCTCTCTTCATAACTTAAATGTTTCATCCCAGGCAACATCCTGGTGAATCTCCTCTGCACCCCCTCCAGTGCAATCACATCCTTCCTATAATGTGGTGACCAGAACTGCACACAGTACTCCAACTGTGGCCTCACCAAGGTTCTATACAACTCCAACATGACCTCCTTACTTTTGTAACCTATGTCTCGATTGATAAAGGCAAGTGTCCCAAATGCCTTTTCACCATCTCACTAACATGCCCCTCCGCCTTCAGAGATCTATGGACACACATGCCAAGGTCCCTTTGTTCCTCAGAACTTCCTAGTGCCATGCCATTCATTGAATGCTTCCTTGTCAAATTACTCCTTCCAAAGTGTATCACCTCACACTTTTCAGGGTTAAATTCCATCTGCCACTTAACTGCCCATTTGACCATCCCGTCTATATCTTCCTGTAACCCAAGACACTCAACCTCAATGTTAACCACCCAGCCAATCTTTGTGTCATCCGCAAACTTACTAATCCTACCCCCCACATAGTCACCTATGTCGTTTATATAAATGACGAATAATAGAGGACCCAGCACAGATCCCTGTGGTACGCCACTGGACACTGGCTTCCAGTCACTAAAGCAGCCTTCTGTCATCACCGTCTGTCTCCTACAACTAAGCCAATTTTGAATCCACCTTATCAAATTACCCTGTATCCCATGTGCATTTGCCTTCTTTATAAGTCTCCCATGTGGGACCTTATGAAAGGCTTTGCTGAAATCCATATAAACTACATCAACTGCACTACCCTCATCTACACACCTGGTCACCTCCTCAAAAAATTCAGTCGAAATTGTTAGGCATGACCTCCCTCTGACAAAGCCATGCTGACTATCCCTGATCAAACCTTGCCTCTCCAAGTGGAGATAAATTCTCTCCTTCAGAATTTTCTCCAATAGTTTCCCTACCACTGATGTGAGACTCACTGGTCTGTAGTTCTCTGGCTTATCTCTACAGCCCTTCTTAAATAGCGAAACCACATTAGTTGTTCTCCAGTCCTCTGGCACCTCCCCCGTGGCCAGAGAGGAATTAAAGATTTGGGTCAGAGCCCCTGCAATCTCCTCCCTTGCCTCCCTCAGCAGTCTGGGACACACATCATCCAGAGCTGGAGATTTGTCCACTTTTAAGCCTGCCAACACCTCCAATACCTTGTCACTCCCTATATCAATTTGCTGAAGAACCTCGCAGTCCCTCTCCCCGAGTTCCATACCTTCATCCTCATTCTCTTGGGTGAAGATGGATGTGAAATATTTGTTCAAAACTCTACCGATGTCCTCTGGCTCCACCCATAGATTGCCCCCTTGGTCCTTAATGGGCCCTACTCTTTCCCTGGTTATCCTCTTCCCATTGATATACTTATAGAATATCTTGGGATTTTCCCTACTTTTACCAGCCAGAGCTTCCTCATATCCCCTCTTTGCTCTCCTAATTGCTTTCTTAAGCTCCACCCTGCACTTTCTGTACTCCACTAATGCCTTCGCTGATTTGCTTCCCTTGTACCTGCTAAAAGCCTCTCTTTTCCTTCTCATCGTAACCTGAATATCTCTGGTCATCCATGGTTCTTTGGGCTTGTTACTCCTTCCTAACACCCTAGAGGGAACATGTTGAGTCTGTACCCTCCCCATTTCCTTTTCGAACGGCCCCCTCTGCTCTTCTGTAGATTTCCCCACAAGTAACTGTTCCCAGTCTACCTTGGCTAGATCCTGCCTTATTTTATTAAAATCCACTCTCCCCCAATCCAAAACATTTTTTGCAACTTATCTATTTCTTTGTCCATAACAAGCTTAAATTGTACCATGTTGTGGTCGCTATGACTAAAATGCTCTCCCACCACCACCTCAGCCACCTGTCCGGCTTCATTCCCCAGAATTAGGTCCAGCACTGCGCCGTCCCTTGTTGGACCCTCTACATGTTGACCTAAAAAGTTCTCCTGTACACATTTCAAGAAATCCACTCCATCCAAGCCCTTAACACTATGTCTATCCCAATTAATGTTGGGAAAGTTGAAATCATCTAATATAATTACCCTATTATTGTTTTTACATGCCTCCGCAAATTGTGCACATATTTCCTCAATTTCCCGCTGACTATCCGGGCATCTATAATAAACACTTAACAATGTGGCTGCCCCTTTTTTATTCTTAAGCTCTACCCACAAAGCTTCATTCGATGCCCCCTCCAAAATATGATCTCTCCTTACTACAGTAACTGACTCCTTAACTAATAATGCAAAGCCTCCTCTTTTACCCCCCTCCCCTGTCTCACATGAAGATTCTATATCCTGGAACTAGCCTGTGGCCAGAGGTTTGAGGGGCACCAGTCCACTTCAAACACCTCTTACCACCTGCCACAGGCATGTCCTGAACACACCTTCAGTGGCCATTGAGTCCTGGAGTGGGACTTGAACCCAGAGCTGTTGACCCAGAGGCAGGGAAGCTACCCAGAAGACCACTGCGAAAACAGTTTCTCCCCACTTGCTCCAGCAACCCCTCATCATTTTGAACACCTCCTGTTAAATCACCCCATAACCTTCGCTGCTCTAAGGAGAACAATCTCAGCTTCTCCAAGCTCCCCACATGACTGAACCCCTGCATCCTTGGTATCACTGTGGTAAACCTCCTCCCCATCCTCTCCAAAGCCTGGACATTCCTCCTAAAGCGTGGTACCAAGAATTGTAGACCATACTGCCTGTTGCACCAATGCCTCCCAGCTCCCACTGATGCTCCAGGGCTGATGGATATTCTTGCTGATGCCCTGCAATGCCTGCTGTCCTGGCCTGTAGGCAATTCCCACGCCTGTTTGTTTCAGAATTTCTGCTTTATCCCCAACAGATACAAAAACCCAGTTCACAACTTTACAGAATACCAAAGCTACCCCTAAATCACGGTTCCATGATTCTTGTTCCCAAAATTAATTACCTTCATAAGAATTAGGAGGAGGCCATTCGGCCCACTGAGCTTGCTACACCATTCAGTAAGATCATGGTTGTTCTGATTGTGGCCCTAACTCCACTTTTCTTCCTGCCCCCCCATCTCTTCCTGCCCGCCCCACCCCCTCCATAACCCTTGACTCCCTTGTAGATCAGAAATCTGTCTAACTCAGCCTTGAACATATTCAATAATCTGGCCTCCGCTGCTCTCTGGGGGGAGAAAATTCCAAAGACTAACCGCTCCCCGTGAGACAAAACCCCTCCTCATCTTCGTCTTAAGTGTGGCGATCCCTTATTTTAAAAACTGTGTCCCCAAGTTCTAGATTCCCCCCCGGAGGAAAAGCATCCTCTCAGCGTCTACCTTGTCAAACCTCCTGTGTTTCAGTGAAATCACCTTACGTTCTTCCGAACTCCTTACTTTCGCCAGCATCCTATCCTGCCGAGTCCTAACGCTCCGACTCCCTCATGACATCCACGTTACGTGATTACCATAAGCGTTTGAAGTTGTTCAGATTTGTGCTACGATTTAAACCGATGCTCAAGCAATCCGTTCTCTCGTGCCCGATCCCCCTTCCCCTTGCGACCACAGATTAAGCCCCCGAGCGAGTACAGGTTTTGAATGTTAGCGAGAGCACGCCTGGGGGCAGTGGAAAGGAAGGAAACTCAATTGAAGGCGTGACCACACTGGTTTCCTTCCAAGTCTGCCTGGCTCCCTTGCTTGGCTTTGATGTGAAAGGAGTCACTTTCAGGAGTGTGGATTTCACATCCCTCCTCGGTGACTGAGTTAGACACTGCCCCTTCCTGTCAGACTGGCCTGTGTGAACTTTTGTCTTGGTTTATTTACTTTGCTCATCCACCTTTGCATAACCTCGGCATGCCCGACCCTGGAGCATCACAGGCGGCTGCGTCCCATTCCGCGATGTAATTCCTCCATCACGATGATTTCTGAACAGGTTTTGAATGTGAGCGAGAGGACAAGGGGGTGGGTACAGCGCTGAGCATCTGCTTGGCAGAGGGAGCCTTAAACGAGAGGCAGGGCAATCCTGGTCTACTCCAAAGCACCTCCCTCTGCTCATCTACCCACAATGTGGGTTGAAGATCCTAAGCTATTCCCCAGCTGAGATGAGTCAGTTTCTGTATTGGAACCACAGGCATGGATCACTCTGACCTCTGTTGCTGCAAGGCATAACTTTAATAACTCCTGCTTGTCAGCAGTTTAAAAACTGAGGTCTCTGATAACCCTGTAAAGGATATCTCCACATTCTTCAAGTTAAACTCTTGGTTTCAGAAGGGCCTGTATTTTTGTTTACAACCCCTATTGTTACAAATGTGAGATGTAATAAATCATTGTGTGTTGGGACTGTCTCTATAATTTAGGGTAAGGCGGAGGATGAAGGGGGGTCATGTGACCTGTGCCGAATTCTGCCCGACAGCAAGCTCGCGTGGCTTAGCTGGCGAAGGTTAGAAGGGGGCCCAGTTTGTTTTACTGGGAAGAAGGTGCAAGGTATTCACACTTGTAAACAATGACCCGAGCAGCTGGGCTGACGGTAGATAGACTGTCAGTCTCTAAGTCCCAGGGAGGTGTTAGGAATGTCAGGCATTGTAAGTGGTTATACTTTAAAATGTCTGTTTAATCCCAAGATAGAATGGAGTTGTGGGTGTGGGATGGTCTGGAGGATAGCTAATCAGCATTCCTACCTGAATACGAGCCCATGTGATTCACGTTGCCATGGAGATGGGCTTGGTGAGGGGAAGAGCCAATAGGAGGCCGTTGTAGGATCGGATTGCAGATTCGGCTAAATGTCGGGTTCAATCTGCAAGAATCAGCCAAGAGACAGAGGCAGCAAGTTTCTGTTGTTCACCACACAGGATGTGGGCGGGTGCTTGTGCTCGGATTGAAGCGACTAAGGCTGTGAGGGCTTAAACAAAGCTGGAAGATTTGCCTAGCTTTGGCTAGAAAGACGGCTCTGGGATTAGAAGTTATCCGGCGGGGAGAAAGAGAAGGAGCTAAGAGTCACTTTGGACTGGTTCCACAAGAATAGGATGCCCACTCATGGGGCAGAGTGAAGTACAGTAAAATCCTGCTGTTCCCGGGGGGTTCCGTTCCCGCGAAACCTCGCAAATGGCAAAAATCGTGAACAATGAGCAAGTTTTTCAATGGGATTCAGTTAGTTAAGTTCCAGCAATGTGAGTGCAGCATTGTTTTGTGCAGCAAATTGTGGGACCTGTATGCGAAAGACAAGGGGAGCCTCTGAGCAATACAAGACGTTGAAAATTTTTTAAAAAGAGACGATCCTTATTTAAGAAAAAAATGAATCATCTCAGAGCTGGCAGACAAAATTGGCGAACATTTCAAAATTGAACACAGCTGTCGTTGCAGCCCTGGACCGAGAGATTCGGACATTTCCAGGTCAATCTCTCCGCGCGGGCTGCACTCCAGCTGCAACCAACCATTACAGGCACCGCTTCTCTCCCCAGTCGGAAAGGTGCTTTTAAAAAAAAAAGAGGATTAAATGTCCGAGGCCATGACTAATGGGAGGAACCTGCTTCCTGAGACTTCGACACGGTCTCCCTGTTAAAACATGTCTTGGCCTCTGCCCCGTCGTGGCTATTGTCTCCTCAGGAAAAGAGGAGAGAGGGGGGGAAAAAATGGGGCTAAGCGAACATTACTCACGCAATAGGCGTTGGCGGTGTGCAAAGGCTTTAGCGTGGGTAAGCGAATACAGAAACAAGGAAATCGCGAAAGGCTGGACTTTACTGTATAACCATGGAAGGAGATTTTCAATCATTTTAAATCTTAAATGGGGTATCTTTTCTGTAGCTTAAGAGCATAAATTGCATACTGAAGTAGCGTTTAGCCATTGTTGCTTTTAGCTTGTTGTTACAGTAAAAGCCTCCAAACTTGAAATCTTGTGTGATCCTTCCAGCCATTCACTGAAAGTTCATATTTCTTTTTCAAAGTTATCGGTCTCTGGTGGGATTGTCACGCTATTGAACAGTCCCTTTTTATCCATGTGTTAGCAATAGCGCAGCCTGGAGTTGATGCTTCGTTCTCTTTGTAAACATGTTTTTAATTTATTGAATAGCTCGATGGCGATGATCTCCTGGATACAACAGCTGATCCTGCCAGCGCCTTCTTCACTGATGCATCTGTAAGTGTTTACTTTAATTCTCCTCCTCCATCACTCGGGCTTCAAAGAAAGTTAAATTGACGCAATGCGAAATGTATTGAATCAAGGCTCAATGCAGATGAAAGTTAAAGACTTTACAAGGAATTTGCTTAACTCTCAGCGGCATTAAAACCTTGATTCTTGAAGGATATTTATGGTCATTTTTCTTTCACTTGTATTTCAATGGGATGTGGGCGTCGCTGGCAAGACCAGCATCTGTTGCCCATCCCTAATTACCTTTGAGCTGAGTGGCTTGCTCAGCCATTTCAGGGGGCAGTTAAGAGTCAACCACATTGCTGTGGGTCTGGAATCACATGTAGGCCAGACCGGGTAAGGAAGGCAGATTTCCTTCCCTAAAGGACATTAGTGAAACCAGATATATATATTTTTTTAAATGACAATCAATGATAGTACTGAGACTAGCTTCCAATTCCAGATTTATTTATTGAATTTAAATTCCATCTGCTGCCGTGGTGGGATTTGAACCAGTGGCCCCACAGTATTTGGTATCTTTGGTAAGCAAGGGGGGTGATAGGTTATGGGGGACAGGCTGAATGCGGATTTGAGGTTACTATCAGATCGGGCATGATCGTATTAAATGGCGGAGCAGGCTCGAGGGGCCGAATGGCCTACTCCTGCTCCTTGCCCTCTGGATTACCAGTGACATTATCATTATGCCACTATCTCCCCATTTCATACCTCATCCCCCTGAACACTTCCAATACCTCTATCAGGTCATTCCCTCAACCCTCTTTTTGTTTTAGCCAAAAGGGCCCCAGCTTGTTCAGCCTTTCCCAATACAGGTGTAGCCTCTCAAAGCCGGCGACCTCTGGACCGAGCCCGTGTCGGATTTCAAACCTTGCCGGCTTGCGGGTCACACAGGTCCGGCCAAGGGCCGCTTGGAACTCTTGGAGCTCGGGAAAAGACAGGCGGGCGAAGCCGACAGCTCATCGGCTTGCCACCCTGGCAATGCAGCACTCCACCAGGCCGGCAAGGCTGTTCCTCAAATAACCATGAAAACTCACGCATGGCGGCTTTAAAAAAAAACAGTGTGGTTTTCAGACATCGCCGGCTTTCGGGTAGCTGGATTTGAGACACTGTACCTGTAGTTACGGCTTTACATACTTGCTCTTGTTTTTTTTCCCCCCGCCCTCTTGACTTGGGGGTGGGCTCCATCAGAGTGACGGCAGGATTTTGAAGGAGAGCGATATAACCCTTTGCCATTACAGGGTGCCCGTATTTTGCTCACCTGGTTGGACAGGTATCACCATCACAATCCAACAAGGACTGGTTTGTAAGAGATCTGACTATGCAGAGGCCCCAGCAGTGTGTGTCCACTTGGCTCGGTGGGTAGCACTGTTCAATCAGAAGGTTGTAGGTTCACGCCCCTTGCTCTGACTAGTGCTCACAATCTAAGCTGGTGATGCCACACTCTGCTGCATTGCTGGTGGAACCCCATTTTGGATTAGATATTAAACACAGGCCCTTGTGGGAGATGAGAGCGGGGGAGGTTCTCCCAGGGGCCCTGGCCAACATTTTTCCCCCAGTCGACACCGTCAAAAGCAGATTAGCTGGTTATTCATCCCACTGCCCCTTGAGTAGAATAATTGCCATGTTTGTCGAAATCACAAGTTATTGCATTTGAGCGAAACCATTGGGCGAAGGGATTTGAGTTAGATTCATGGAAGCATACAGCATAGAAGGTGGCCATTCAGCCCATCGTGCCTGTGTTGGCTCTTTGAGAGAGCTGCCCAATTAGTCCCACTCCCCTACTCTTCCCCATAGTCCTGCAAGTGCTTCCTTTTCAAATATTTCCTTTTATCCAATTCCCCTTTTGAAAGTTGGCGTTGAATCTTCTCCCATCACCCTTTCAGGCAGCACCTTCCAAATCACAACAACTCGCTGCATAAAAAGTCTCCTCATCGCCTGTCTGGTTCCTTTCCCAATTTGACTTAAATCTGCCTCTTCTGATTACTCATCTTCAGCCCAATGGAAACAGCTTCTCCCCACCTAATATCAAAATCCTTCATGATTTTGAACACCTCTATTCAATCTCCCCTTAACATCCTTGTGGGTAGGTTTGCTAGTGCTGCTCCGGGGCGTTTAAACTAGATTTGCAGGGGGAGGGGAACCAGAGTGTTAGAGCAGATAGTGAGGTGGAGGAGGATAAAGGTCAAGCGAGGAATGCATGTATAGACAGAAATCAAGAGTCTGTACGTAATAGAAATGTTCTCAGATGCCTCTATTTCAATGCAAGGAGTATTGTCGGAAAGGCAGATGAGCTTAGGGCGTGGATTGGCACGTGGGATTACGACATTATTGCTATTAGTGAGACTTGGTTGCAGGAGGGGCAGGACTGGCAGCTCAATGTTCCGGGGTTCCGTTGTTTCAGACGTAATGGAGTGGGAGGGATGAAAGGGGGAGGAGTGGCATTACTAGTCAGGGAAAATATCACAGCTGTGCATAAGCAGGACAGCCCGGAGGGCTCGTCTACAGAGGCCATATGGGTGGAGCTGAGGAATGGGAAAGGTGTGACCACACTAATAGGGTATTATAGATGCCCTATAGTCAGAGAGAATTGGAGGAGCAAATCTGTAGAGAGATAGCAGACCGATGTAAGAAACAGAAAGTTGTGATAGTAGGAGATTTTAACTTTCCACATATTGACTGGGACTCCCATACTGTAAAAGGGCTGGATGGCTTGGAGTTTGTCAAATGTGTTCAGGAAAGTTTTCTAAATCAACATATAGAGGTACCAACGAGAGAGGATGCAATACTTGATCTCTTATTAGGGAACCAGACAGATCAGGTGACAGAAGTATGTGTAGGCGAACATTTTGGGTCCAGTGACCACAATGTCATTAGTTTTAAGTTAATTATGGATAAGGATAGGTCTGGTCCTCAAGTTGAGATTCTAAATTGGAGAAAGGCCAATTTTGTGGAAATGAGAAAGGATCTAGGAAGAGTGGATTGGGATTAGTTGTTTTCTGGCAAGGATGTGTTCAGTAAGTGGAAGGCATTCAAAGGCGAAATTTTGAGAGTGCAGAGTTTGCATGTTCCTGTAAGGATTAAAGGCAAAGTTAACAGGCATAGGGAACCTTGGTTTTCAAGGGATATAGGCTATCTGGTTAAGAAGAAGAGAGAGGTGTATAGCAGGTATAGGCAACAAGGAGCAAATGAGGTACTTGTAGCGTATAGAAAATGTAAGAAAATACTAAAGAATGAAATCAGGAAGGCAAAAAGAAGACATGAGGTTGCTTTGGCAGATAATGTGAAGGTAAACCCGAAGGGTTTCTACAAGTATATTAAGAGTAAAAGGATAGTAAAGGACACAATTGGTCCCCTTGAAGATCAGAGTGGTCGTCTATGTGTGGAGCCTCACGAGATGGGGCAGATCTTAAACAGTTTTTTTGCATCAGTATTTACTCAGGAAACTGGCATAGTGTATAAGGAAGGAAGGGAAACAAGCAGTAGTTTCATGGAACATATAGAGATTAAAGAGTTGGAGGTGCTTGCTGCCTTACAGCGAATAAAGGTAGATAATTCCCCCGGGCCTGACATGATATTCCCTCGGACCTTGAGGGAGACTAGTGTAGAAATTGCAGGGGCGTTCTTAGCCACGGGTGAGGTGCCGGAGGATTGGAGGGTAGCTTGTGTTGTTCCGTTGTTTAAAAAATGCTCCAAAAGTAAACCAGGTAATTACAGGCCAGTGAGCCTGACGTCAGTATTAGGTAAATTATTGGAAGGTGTTCTGAGAGATCGGATATACAATTATTTGGACAGCCAAGGGCTGATTAAGGATAGTCAGCATGGCTTTGTGCGTGGTAGGTCGTGTTTAACGAACCTTGCAGAGTTTTTCGAGGAGGTTACCAAGAAAGTAGATGAAGGAAAGGCTGTGGATGTTGTCTACATGGACTTTAGTAAGGGCTTTGACAAGGCCCCACATGGGAGGTTAGTTCAGAAGGTTCAGACACTTGGTATCCATGGAGAGGTTGTAAACTGGATTCAAAATTGGATGTGTGGGAGAAGACAGAGAGTGGTAGTGGATGATTGCTTCTCAGACTGGAGGTCCGTGACTAGTGGTGTGCCTCAGGGATCTGTGCTGGGACCATTGTTGTTTGTTGTCTATATCAATGATTTGGATGATAATGTGGTAAATTGGATCAGCAAGTTTGCTGATGACACTAAGATTGGAGGCGTTGTGGACAGTGAGGAGGCTTTCAAAGCTTGCAGAGGGATCTGAACCAACTGGAAAAATGGGCCAGTAAATGGCAGATGGAATTTAATGCAGAAAAGCGTGAGGTGTTGCATTTTGGAAGGACAAACCAAGGTAGGACATACACAGTAAATGGTAGGGTACTGAGGAGTGCGGAAGAACAAAGGGATCTGGGAGTTCAGATACATAATTCCCTGAAAGTGGCGTCACAGGTAGACAGGGTTGTAAAGAAAGCTTTTGGCATACTGGCCTTCATAAATCAAAGTATTGAGTATAGGAGTTGGGATGTTATGGTGAGGTTATATAAGACATTGGTGAGGCCAACTTTGGAGTATTGTGTGCAGTCTGGTCGCCTAACTACAGGAAAGATATCAGTAAGATTGAGAGAGTGCAGAGAAGATTTACTAGGATGTTGCTGGGTCTTAAGGAGTTGAGTTACAGGGAAAGATTAAACAGGTTAGGACTTTATTCCTTGGAGCGTAGAAGAATGAGGGGAGATTTGATAGAAGTTTACAAAATTATGAGGGGTATAGACAGAGTAAATGCGAGTAGGCTCTTTCCACTTAGATTAGGAGAGATAAACACGAGAGGACATGGCTTTAGGGTGAAAGGGGAAAGGTTTAGGGGGAACATTAGGGGGAACTTCTTCACTCAGAGAGTGGTGAGAGTGTGGAACAAGCTACCATGTGACATGGTAAATGCGGGCTCATTCTTAAGTTTTAAGAATAAATTAGATAGATACATGGATGGGAGAGGTCTGGAGGGTTATGGACTAGGTGCAGGTCAATGGGACTAGTGGAATAATATTTCGGCACAGACTAGAAGGGCCGAATGGCCTGTTTTCCGTGCTGTAGTGTTCTATGGTTCTCTGCTGTAAGGAGAACAATTTCAGCTTCAGCCTCTACACACACCTGAAGTCCTTGGTACCATTCTAATAAATCTGCCCCTTCAGTAATGCTTTTCCTAAAGAGTGGTGTCCAGAACTGGATATTTTGTTATGAAAGTTGCTGTGGAAATATGTTTGTATTTCATATTCCATTGCTATTCGATTCACATACCAAATAACATGACTCGATCAAGTTTCAGCTGCTGCTGACTTTGTTACTCTGACCCTTTCATCTGTTAATTATTGTGGACTGGAGAATCTAATTAAGAGTTGCTAATATATTGAATCTTTTCAGCTTAATGTACAGGATACGACTGTTAATCATTTGAACAGTGGACAGACTCAGAATCCCTCTAGCGCGGTTGATCTCGATTTCCTGGAAGATGATATTCTTGGTCCGTCTCCCGGTTCCAACTTGCAGAACTCCGATCAACCATGTGACATCTTGCAGCAGAGCTTACAAGAGGCCAACATCACGGAGCAGTCGCTAGAAGAGGATGCTGACCTGGACATTGCCTCTCTCCACTTCCCTTCCCTGCAGCCGGTATCGCAGGCAGCTGACGCCTCCCAGCTTTTTTCTACCAGCGCTGATTTGATTGGGTTACAGCAGCAGCCCACGGTCCTTGCCCAACAGACTCTGATCCAGCAACAGACCATTGGCGGCCAAGTAGTGAACAAGGCCATTAACGTTCAGCCCTTTTTGCAGCAAGTGGGATTGGGCAACGTGACATTGCAGCCGGTCTCGAACCTCCAGGGGCTGCCAAATGGAAGCCCATCTGGGGCCTTAGGCATTGGACAGATCCAAGTGGTTGGGCAGTTGTCGAATCAATCAGTCATGACCATCAATCAGCCAGCTCAACAAATCATCACAAAGGCTGGACAGCCCACCCAGGTGACCACTGTGCCTGTTGGTAGCTACATATCATCGCCCGCCTCGGACCAGCAGCAAGTGGCCTTGAACTCTGCTGGGGTCTCCCCGCCCAACACGGGACTCGTGCTCCAGAAGAATGCTGCCCCCGGGGCGTTGAACGGAAACTCCCTTTTTGCTGGTACCTCCATCGCCCAGGCAAACCAGTCGCTGGCGGTCAGACCCACCATGAGCAGCCCGTTGATGCAGGCTCCGCTGTCCGCTCAAAACGTCATCATCCAGAGGACCCCCACCCCAATCCAGCCAAAGCCAACGGGAGGGGTCATCCAGCACAAACTCTTTCAGATTAGCTCAAAGCCGTTTGCCTCTGCCAACACTGCACTGACCATCCAGAACGAGGCGTCCCTGCAGCAGCAACAGCAGCAGCAGCAACAGCAGCAGCAAAAGGCCCAGCAGAATGTGACCTTCATGACGGGGAAGCCCATGCAGAACGTGGTGTTCTCAGCCTCTGGGGCTGGTTTCCCCCAGACCATCTCCTCCAGTGTTTTCAAACAGCATCAGGCACAGCAACAAGCCCTGGGGAAGTCCCTGAGCCTTCACCTCCAAGGTGGCAGCATCGTCATCCAGCCTCAGCACGTGCAACAGGCTATGCTTCAGAGTCAGAACCAGTTCCTCCTCCAAGGGCAGCTGTCTGCTGCCTCGGCTGTCCCTCTCTCCCAGCAGCTGTCTGCCCTGCAGGCGAATGTTGGTGGGCAGATACTGACCGCCCAGTCTGCGGGCGGGCAGGCACCAGCGACTCACATCATTGCCAGTCAGGGTCCGGCCGGCCAGCTGATTGCCAACCCGACCTTGCCCGCTCAGATCCTGACCAATCAGAACATTGCCGGCCAGCTGAACTTGAGCCAGGTCATAGCGGCCCAGAACGCTCACGGAGCAACCCACATCTTGTCCGCTCCCATACAGCTGCAGCCTGGCCCCGTGGGGCAGCCGGCGGTCTTCCAGATGCCCGTGTCCTTGGCCAACAGCCTGAACTCTCAGACTTCAGCATCTGTCCAGGCGACACTGGCCGGCGGTGCCGTCAACCAACAGAGCCAGTCGGCCGTCATCCAGGGGGTGACGCTCCCCAACCAGGTCACCATGCTGAACAGCGGGGAGAGCCTGGGACAAGCGGTGAGCATCCAGCAGTCGGGCAGCAACGCCCAGGGCTCCAGCGTCATTCAGCAACAAGCGGGGCCCAGCCCTAGCCCCAGCCTGATGGCCCTTGGTAACGGGCAGCCCTCCTTGCTGACAGTCCAGACGGCCGCTGCCTCTCCGACTCAGCCGTCGCAGCAACACGCTGCCCAGCAGCAGATACCCTCCGCCTCGCAGCCCAGCAACAGCATGGTGCAGACGCCTGGCAAAATTATAATCAGCCAACAGGGGCCTGCAGCAGCCATCAGCCAAGATGCAGCCGACATGTTCTTCCAGCAGGTAAGGTTAAACTTCGGTATTTCAGTGCAGTTCATTAAATACTTGCTTCTCTCTCTCTCTCCCCCTGCAGTTCCCTTTCCTCCCTCCTCCTCGCCCTCCTCCCGTCAGTCACTGGGATGCAAGTTCCCACAGACGCTGGCCGCCAAACGGTGCCTCGTCCCCAGTGACGTGATGGCCGGCTGTCCGACTGTGAAAGGCATCGCAGCCCTGTCCGCTTCCCACCTGTGCAACTGCAGCTGCGTTGCTGGAATCGCACGCAGGGAGCCCCGCAAGGGTGTGTTGTCGAGCTCCTCCTGTCGATCCGGCTGAGAACGACTAGCAGCGCAGGCTGGAGATCAAACCCAGGGGCCTGGCATCTCTGCAGCCTAGTGTCAGACCAAGCCATGTGTTTATCAGCCAGGCCTGTGCAGTGGCTGGTGGATGGAATGTTAATCAGACTCTGTTTGACACCGTATCACTTTTGTGGGGGCGGGTAGGGGGGTGGGTGGGGGAGGGGGTGAAAACCCTCCATCTCATCCTCCCCGAGCTGCGATAATTGTGCCAGAACCATAGGAATTGGAGGCAGCCACTCGACCTTTCAGGCCTGTTCTGTCATTCCATTAGGGTCATGGCTGAAACGAGGAACCAAGTAAAGACAGCCCAAAGTAAGCTAAAGTGGGCCAAGGCACAAGGAAATTAGTCTAATAGCAGATTGTGGTTCTGTGATTTCTCTTACAGGAGATTGTTTGGGCCTGTCTGTTCAGGGACCAACAAGAGATCTGCAGCACGCGTTTCGTTTCAGCTATAGCTTCATGGTTATGTGCACCTCTGTCTCGCTGCACCCCCCCCACCACCTCTCCTGCTCTGCTGGCCCCCCTCACGATGTGTTGCACATCAGCTCCTCATCCCTGTCACTTGACTCACGGGGGTGGGGGGTGGTGGGGGGGCGCTGACAAACCCACACAAAGTCACGGGGATAGTTTGGGGAAGGCTTAAGCCAAAGTTATGCTGCTTCTCCAGCCTCCTCTCCTGACTCACGCTGATGTATTGCAGCAATTGCCAGTGCCTCACCCCTGTGGGTAGGGCTGGCACATCAGGTCCGAATCTGAGCCTGACTTTTGTCAGCGCTTTGCCTCGGGGATCACTGGATAATGAGCGGGATCAGCAACGTGGGTTAGCCCTCCATCAATCTCGGGTTGCTTTGTCCTGGACTTCCCCCACCCCCGCCACTTCCCCAGACAGAGGATTAAGTTTCTATTTACAACTTAAATCTCTTAATACCCCAGCTGGATCACCCCTCAGCGATCAAAATTTGAGCAAGACAAGTTGATAAAACTTTATTTTAATTTAACCCTTTAGGCCCCAGTACCGTTCTGGTGAGTCTGCATCCTGCTCCTTCCGGGGGCTAATGTATCTTCCCTGAGGTGCGCTGTCCAGAACGGACCACGGTGACTCCCGAGTGGGGTCAGTCCAAGGCTCCAAACATTTGAAGCATCACCTCCTGCCCTTTCTGTCCCAGCCTCCTTGAAATGAAGGCCAACATTTCGCCAGCCCAGGAATGCACTCCCAGGCACTTTTTGGTTTTGGGTTTCGGACACTGTATAATTCCCAGTTGATGCTGGTTACACTGGTCGACCTTCCCAGGACTGACTAGGATCAGAGCTCCTTCATCCTCCCACCGCCACCCGTCCCCTAAAATCAACCCAGGGCACCCCCAGGCAATAAGCCGACTGAGAGCTTTGTGACGGCCGGCACCAGAAACCTCCGGGGGCCGGCAGGAGGTGAGGCCGCGCCAGCGGGGAGCAGCCGCCTTTTGCACCTGTGCCCGCAGAGAGGTGCAGGGTGTGTAAGAGGGAGCAGGTGGGAATGGCACTCTACAGTTAGATTCACTCGTAGGAACAAAAACTTTGGAAATGAATAGAAAGCGGATCGAAAGAGGCAGACACGAGGCAGCTGGTGTGTCTAATGATAGGGTAGCGGGTGTGTTAACCTGCACCCTCCCTCCGCCGCCGTCTCACCAGATGCGGACTGACCGCTTGTGTTACAACAACAACTTAAATTTATATAGCTCCTTTAACGTCCCGAGTGAGTGCCAGACAAAATTCGACACCGCGCCAAACGAGGGAGATATTAGGGCAGGTGAGAAGGGTCGTAAAGGAGGAAGGAGAGGCAGAGAGGCTTAGGGAGCAGATTCCAGAGCTTAGGGCCCAGACAGCTGAAGGCATGGCTGCCAATGGTGGAGTGATTTTTTTTTTGCATGGGATGAGCATTTGTTGCCCATCCCCAATTGCCCTTGTACTGAGTGACTTGCTCGGTCATTTCAGAGGGGCAATTAAGAGTCAACCACATTGCTGTGGGCCTGGAGTCACGTGTAGGCCAGAGCGGGTAAGGACGGCAAATTCCCCCCCCCACTGAAGGACCATGAACGAAATGGGTTTTTACAGCGATCGATGATAGCTTCATGGTCACCATGACTGAGATAAGCTTTAAACTCCAGATTTAATTTAAGTACCACCAGCCGTGGTGGGGATTTGAACCCATCTTGATCCCCGAGAACGGGGAATCTCCAACCCTGTTCCTGGAGAGCCCCAGCCCAGAGGGTTTTATAGGTCACCATTTAAATCACCAATTTAAGACTTGGATCAATTTCATTGTGATCAGTGAGGCAGACGATTGGTTAATTAAGTAATTTAAAGGTTATTTGGGACCAAAATCGGATTGGGAGCACCTGTAACTTCAGCCGTCAAGGACCGGAGTTCAGTTAATTGAACAGATCCCTCGCTCCTTCGATCACTAACTGACAGGTCTTCCCAGTCTTTAGAAACCGGTGACCTATAAGGCGAACTGGATGAGTGCTTTCCAGGACCTGGGTTAGAGACCCCCTGCCCTAGAGCATTAGCCCGGGTCTCTGGATTATTGGTCCAGTAATATTACCACGATGTCGCCCCCCTCCCTCACCCCGCCCCCCAGAGGATGGGGGAATGTGGAAGAAGCCAGAGCCGGAGGAGCGCGGAGGGTCCGGAGAGGCGTGTGCCCAGCTCCTTGACGAGTTGGCGCTGAGCCCATGTTTTCACCGCGCTGTGTTTTATAATTTTACGTCACCTTGGGGTGTGGGGGGGCGGGGGGGTGTGCTTTGCAGTATTTCTGTTTTCATTTTTCGTGACCCCACCCCCCCCGGTTTCTGAAGCTCAGCTCTGGCTGACGGTGCCGCGTGTGCTGATGACTTTGTCTTGAACGTTGCAGCAAGAACAGAAACAGCAGCAGCTTTACCAGGCGGCCCTGAAACTCCAACAGGAAAAGGGCCTGAACCAGCCATCCCCTCACAGCTTAGCGCCGACTGCCACCACTAGCAGCGTCCCTGCCTCGGTTATCGTCAGCAGTAGTGTGGGGCTGGCGCCGGCCACGCCCGCGGGACATGCGGACTCCAAAGGACAAACGGTGTTGCCCTCGCTGCCAAATGCTCCGTTCCAGCAGATACGGGCTGGCCAGGTAGTCCCGACACAACCCGCCCTCCTCCCAATCTCTCGCTCTCCTGACGCTTCTACTAACACAGCTCTTGCTTTGAGTTTGACGGGTTCTAGTCAGCGCTATCTGCACAGTAATCACCCACAATAACCTTCGGCAAAACCTTTTTTTTTTAATCGTGATCGGTGGTTGGGCCCCAGCTGGAGCATTGTGCCCCCGTTTCTGAGCACCGCGCGGTAGGAGATTTGGCAAGGCCTGGAGGAGATTGATAACGCCGTACCAGGGGTGAGGGACTGACGGGGAGATACTGGAGAAGCTGGGGCTGTTCTCTGAGAAGCGAAGGATAAGAGGAAATTTAATAGAGGTTTTCAAAATTCATGAAGGTTGCAGAGTAGAGAGGGTGAACTGTTTCCAGTGGCAGGAGGGTTGGTAATCAGAGGGACACAGCTTTAAGGTAACTGGCAAAAGAGCCTGAGGGAAACGTGGAGATTATTCTTTATGCAGCGAGTTCTTGTGATCTGGAGTACGCTGCCTCAGAGCAATGGAAGCAGATTCAGTAGTAACTTTCAAAACAGAATTCAATAAATACTTGGAAAAGGAGCAGTTTTTTTGCAGGGCACTGGGGAAAGAGCAGGAGAGTGGGATCCATTGGATTTTGCTTCAAAGAACCAGGACAGTCACTGTGGGCCGAGTGGCCTCAATCAGGTCTGTATCATTCCATGAAATGGAAATGAAATCGAGACTCTAAATGTTGGTGTGGGAAATGGAACTGTCGCCTTTGGAGAAGAGTGAGATCTATTCGTGAGATTGGTACCGAAGCAGATTTGATGGAGGGAAGCTGTATTCTGTATCTAACCACGTGCTGTACCTGTCCTGGGAGTGTTTGATGGGGACAGTGTAGAGGGAGCTTTATTCTGTACCTAACCATGTGCTGTAACTGCCCTGGGAGTGTTTGATAGGGACAGTGTAGAAGGAGCTTTACTCTGTATCTAACCCCGTGCTGTACCTGTCCTGGGAGTGTTTGATGGGGACAGTGTAGAGGGAGCTTTACTCTGTATCTAACCCCGTGCTGTACCTGTCCTGGGAGTGTTTGATGGGGACAGTGTAGAGGGAGCTTTACTCTGTATCTAACCCCGTGCTGTACCTGTCCTGGGAGTGTTTGATGGGGACAGTGTAGAGGGAGCTTTACTCTCTATTTAACCCTGTGCTGTACCTGTCCTGGGAGTGTTTGATGGGGACAGTGTAGTGGGAGCTATACTCTGTATCTAACCTTGTGCTGTACCTGCCCTGGGAGTGTTTGATTGAGACAGTGTAGAGGGAGCTTTAATCTGTATCTAACTGCGCTGTACCTGCCCTGGGAGTGTTTGATGGAGATCGTGTAGAGGGAGCTTCACTCTGTATCTAACCCTGTGCTGTACCTGTCCTGGGAGTGTTTGATGGGGATAGTGTAGATGGAGCTTTACTCTCTATCTAACCCCGTGCTGTACCTGTCCTTGGAGTGTTTGATGGGGACGGTGTAGAGGGAGCTTTACTCTGTATCTAACCCTGTGATGTACCTGTCCTGGGAGTGAGCTGCAGGGGCGGCGCCAAGACTTTCTCTCCAGACTTACCCCAAATTTTGAAAATAAAAGAATCAATGAATTAAGTGTAATAACAAGATACGAAAAGTTCATCTCACTTCACTTCAGTAGTGATGCCCTGAGGTGGGAATGCTTGAGTTTAAAATGATGCAGGCCATCTGGATGCGCTTTTAAGGTGAGATGAAGAGGGTGGGAGGAGGCTCGTGTGGAGCATAAACACCAGCCCGGACCATTGCGCCAAATGACTTGTTTCTGTGCTGTAAATTCTAAATAAATTGGTGGTAATTTGAGCGATAAGATCAATCTACGAGCTTCCATCCCAGGTTTGGTAGTTTTACACGAGCTGTTGTATAGGCAGGCAGGGTGCTGAGTTTTAAGCAGGAAGTAACTTGCTCTGCTCTTAAGTCTCAGATTGCTTGGGGGTTGAGTCTTGATTGCCAAACATACTGAGGTGTCTCAGTCTCATTCCAGCCTGATTTGTTTAAATGTGCAGCTAGCAATCCTGACTGACCCCTGTCAAAGCTTGTGTGTATACGTGGCCTGTAACAGACTGGTGTACTTCACCCTCTCCAAATGGGCTCTCTTCACTTGCCCTTCCTTCTGGCTCAGAGCTGCTGTTTACTGTTCCTTCCACCTTGTCTCCTTTTAACTTTTAACGTTCACTTATATCGGAGGAAGATTCCATGTGTGTTCTGTGCGTGTGCGTGTGTGTATGTGTATCTGATTTACACAGCGGCACTGAGAGATCATTGCTTAACCAGAGTGTGCAATGGGGCCACATGATGCTGGAATGCCAGAAAAATGTTGTTTACTCCCCAAATCTGCAGAGTGTACTGGGGGGAAATCAGTTTAGGATTTTAGGAAGAATGTGAAGGTACTTGAGACGGTGCAGAGGAGATTTACCAGAATGGTTCCAGGCCGGGTGTATTTTAGCTACAAGCATTCATTGGAGCAACTGAAGTTGTACTTCTTGAAGCAAAGGCATTGAGGGGGGATTTGATAGAGATGGGATTGTTTGATGGGGACAGTGTAGAGGGAGCTTTACTCTGTATCTAACCCCATGCTGTACCTGTCCTGGGAGTGTTTGATGGGGACAGTGTAGAGGGAGCTTTACTCTGTATCTAACCCGTGCTGTACCTGTCCTAGGAGTGTCTGATGGGGACAGTGTAGAGGGAGCTTTACCCTGTATCTAACTCCGTGCTGTCCCTGTCCTGGGAGTGTTTGATGGGGACAGTGTAGAGGGAGCTTCACTCCGTATCTAACCCCATGTTGTACCTGTCCTGGGAGTGTTTGATGGGGACAGTGTAGAAGAAGATTTGCCCTGTATCTAATCCCGTGCTGTACCTGTCCTGGGAGTGTTTAATGACCTGTGTGTGTGTGAAATTGAGCCTACTTTATTCTCTGCACCAATATTCCTCACCTTGATCAGTCCGTAAATATGTGCAGTGCCTTTACTTCTGTTGATAAAGAAAGTATCCAATGTTATTGTATTTCACCGTGGCTGCATCATTAAGTGAAGCATTGGGTGTAGTTGTGGATGCTGTGAATAAGTGAGTGAGGATGAAATTTTGAGCATGGCCTATTTTTGCATCAAAATAGCAAATCTGTTTTTCTGTGCAGTCCCTTCAATAAATTATTTTATCCTGAAGGGACTAGCAACTGCACCACAATGAAATCCTGTAGGTATCAAGTTTTGTTGTGTGAAATTTCGAAAGGTTCTACTTTTATTTGGTTCATTCAGCAGATGGCCACTGGGCAGCAGAAGACAGCCTTGCAGCAGCTCCCGGTTGCTTCACAGTCGCCTCTACCTCAAACGCCGCAGAGCGATGGCCAACTCCACCTTCAGCAGATGCAGTCACCCCACCAGATGCAATCTCCACATCAGATGCAGTCGCCCCACCAGTCTCGTCCCCCTTCCCAGCCGCAGCCTCTGTCGAGACCACCCTCCCGCCCTCAGTCCCGGCCGTCCTCGCAGCCCCAGGTGCTGTCCAGACCACCTTCCGAGCCCCTTTCCCGCTCCTGCACTCCGTCTCAGCTGCCCCTGCAGCCCCTGTATGTGATTCAGACGCAGGTCCAGTCCTCCCCGCACGGCACGCCGCAGGGTCAGCACCCGATGAGGCCTCCGTCACAGCCCCACGTACAGATTCAGTTCCAGAACCCTTCGCAGCCCGAGCCCCAGCCTCAAGCCCAGCTGACCTCCCCCACCCAGATACACCTCCAGGTCCAGCCCACCCCTCAGGTCCAGAGCCAGACTGAGGTGCAGACCCCGTCTCACCTCTTGCACCCGTCCACGGCCCCTTCCCAAGTCACGGGCGAGCATCACCCAACGCAGTCTCAGGCGCAGCACGTGCAGCTTCAGCTGCACTGCCAATCCCAGTCACAGGCCCCCCTGCAACCTGTCTACCAGACGCTGCACCTCACGGCGGAACAGCAACACAAGTTTCAGATGGTGACGAGCCAACTTCAGTCCATGTCTTCGATTCCCAACCCCAGCGACCAGCAGAAAAACATCATGGAGAAGCTGCAGCAGGTGAGCACGGGGAGGGGCCTGGACACTGAAGGAGCGGGACTACACTGGGACTGAAATGAGCTGGGAGGGGTCAGTGGGGGGGATTTGGGTAAATAGAGGGGTGATGATTGGGGGTGCTGCTGCACTTGACCTCTGTAAATGTTGGAGAAAATGAAGACTGAGGAAGATGAGCGGGTTTTCCTGCATTTATCTGGCCATTTCCATGTAACAAAACGTCTAAACGTTTCACAGGAACTATAACCTGGACTTTTTATTTTCTTTTGCCTCCTGACCATCCTCCACCTCCCTTTTGCCTTCTACCTTGAAGATATTGACTCCCTGTTGGGGCAATGTCTTGTGGACGCTGGTTCACCTGCCACTCCTGCACCCTCCCTAGTATCTACCTTCCCCTCCACCCCACCACTCCCGCAATCCCACCAATACCTCCCCCCACCCCTTCCTGCTGTGCTGACTCTGCCGATAGTGGGAGGTGGGAGCTGGCACGGGCTAACTTGGATCTGTCGGGCCGAGTGGCCTGTTTGTTTCTTCGCTGTAAATCCTGTGCGATTACCTGAGAGTCGGTGCGAACCGACACAGAACCAGAGACATGGCAATGCGTTTTATTTCCACAGATGCAGCATAACATCATCCTACAAGCCAAGCAGTCCGCAGCTAACCAGACTGCGCCTGGATTCGGCCAGCTGAGCAGTCAGGCACCCACAATGTTGATCAGTAATCAGGTGCAGTCCCCTAATGTACCAGCCCAGGTACACACCACCTCAGCCAGTATGAAGTCCCAGCCTCACGGGGGAGGTCAGGCAGCTCTGGCAACGCTTCTGCAACAGACATCCGTCCTTGTGAAGACATCTTCAGCAGGTATGGGGGTGGGGAGAGAAGGAGGAGAGGGGAGAGGCGGGGGGAGATACTTTGGCAAAGAGATTGAGTGCAGCCTTTCTCGATCTTTGATTGTTCTGTGTAGCTTCCTCCGTTTTCTGCCTGAATTGAACAGTGTTAAGGTTTTGTGAAGCAAGTGATGTATCTCTCATAATAGAACATGCATTTATATAGCGCCTTTCAAAGCCTTGGGGCATCCCAGAGGCATAGTGGCATTGTCACTGGACTACGGTTGCAGAGACCCAGGGTAATGCTCTGGGGAGCCGGGTTCGAATCCCACCACGGCAGATGGTGAAATTTAAATTCAGTAAAATCTGGAATTAAAAGCCTAATGATGACCATGAAACCATTGCCGATTGTTGTAAAAACCCACCTGGTTCACTAATGTCCTTTAGGGGAGGGAAATCTGCCGTCCTTACCCGGTCTGGCCTACGTGTGACTCCAGACCCACAGCAATGTGGCTAATGCCCTCTGAACAAGGGCAGTTAGGGATGGGCCAAAATGCTGGCCTAGCCAGCGACGCCCACATCCCATGAAGGAATAAAAGGAAAGTTCTTTAAAGTCAATGAAGTTCTTTTGTAGTCCCTGTTGAGACTCAGCAACGTCCTGCAAGTAGCAGTGAGATAATGAATAGATAATGTGTTTTATTGATATTGGTTTGAGGAATTAATATTGCCCAGGACACTGGAGAGAACACCCCACCCACCGCTCTTCTACAAATAATTAATACCATAGGATCTTTGACGTCCACCTGAGAGGGCGAATGGGGGCCTCGGTTTAATATCTCAGCTGAAAGATGGCACCACTGACCGTGCAGCACTCCTTCTGTACTGCACTGGGAGTGACAAACCTGGAGTGGGATTTGAACCCAGAGAAGTAGTTCCCCAGTGTTACCGATGTAGGCTGTGTTTCCTGATGTTTAATTGTATCATTTGGTAGAGCAGTCTGTGTGAGCGCAGTGGGCTGAGGTTGATATTGCTTCAGTCTTTAATGCCCTTGTGAATCGCTTCATTAATTTGTTCCTATAGCTCATTAAACATTGTCCCACTCATTACAGCAGGTACCACAACCACAACAAGGTCCCCAGACAGCAAAGTCATCTCAGGGGGAGTACCTGGAGGCAACTGCCACTTGCAGCAGGGAACAGCAGTCCCGATACAGATGAAGCCTCTCTCGCAGCACCAGATTCAGCCAGCCCTGCAGGTAGATGTTGTAAATGTTTGTGTTTAGGGTAATAAACTCGCTTTCGCAACACATCTTGAAAAGTTCCAAAGCACTTGGCGTGATTCTTTTCCTTTGATGCGCGGTGACTGGTTTGTAAATGAAGATTGCCAGCTGTGAAAGGGAGAACCGGTTTGATGTCTGAGGGGGGCCATATTGCTCAGGCCAACTCGCTGCTCCGTGGAACCTTCAGTACCTACCAAAGTTGGACCTCGGTTTAATATCTCAGCTGAAGGGTGGCACCTCTGACGATGCAGCATGTGCATTTTTACAGAATTGTAGTATTATATTCTCTGTCTCTCACTCCTTTACCCCAAACGTTCCTAACCCCCCCCACAGTGTGTGAGGCATTGACCTACTGATGCGTTAATTATGCTTGGTTTTTCACAGACTAAACCTGGAGTAATCAGTTCGATTTCAGGCCTAAATATGAACTTGACCAAAGGACCAATCCAGATCCAGCTGCTTGGTAAAGGACTGACACAGTTAATGCCAGCAACCCCTGTTCAAGCACACCAGGTACATAGGAGGAATGGGGAAATAGCTGATTTGCTTGGCAGGATGGGAACTTGCTCCCAACAGTGCTTGCTGTCCCCAGCAGTGGAAGCAAGCCCCTCTTGGGTTGTGGTAAACGCTACCTCCTTTTATATTATGGGCTGTATCTACAACAGCAAAAGGAAGGGAGCCCGTCTGTACCTAATTTGTTGTTTTTTCATTCTTTCATGGGACATGGGTGTCGCTTCCAAGGCCAGCATTTGCTGCCCATACCTAATTGCCCTTGAGAAGGTGGTGGTGAGCCACCTTCTTGAACCACTGCAGTCCATGTGATGTAGGTACACCCACAGTGCTGTTAGGGAGGAAGTTCCAGGATTTTGAGCCAGCGACAGTGAAGGATTAGTGATATATTCCCAAGTTAGGACAGTGTGTGACTTGAAGGGGAACTTGCAGATGGTGGTGTTCCCATGCATCTGTTGCCCTAGTTCTCCTAGGTGGTAGTGGTCGTGGGTTTGGAAGGTGCTGTCGAAAGAGCCTTGGTGAATTCCTGCAGTGCAACTTTTAGATGTGCACACACTGCTGCTACTGTGCGTCGGTGGTGGAGGGAGTGAATGTTTGTGGATGGGATGCTAATCAAGTGGGCTGCTTTCTTCTGGATGGTGTCGAGCTTCTTGAGTATTGTTGGAGCTGCGCTCATCCAGGCAAGACATATGCTGTGTGGAGTGTGTTGGGAGGAACGGGTGACTTTGGACCTATGGTTCCCAAAGTTCTTCATCACTGGGGGTTTTCCTCACCACCTGTCTGAGTCTGTTGTAGACCCATTGACAGAGGTAGGTTGCTATGATTAGCCAACAACTGAATTATCATCAAAACCCTGGAGCTCCCTCCCTAACAGCACTGTGGGTGTACCCACACCACATGGACTGCAGCGGTTCAAGAAGGCAGCTCACCACCACCTTCTCAAGGGGCAATTAGGCATGGGGAACAAATGCTGGCCTGGCCAGTGATGCCCATATCCTGTGAAAGAATAAAAACACAGGATGTTGACCGTTTTGTTTTAAAATTGCTGCTGCCATTGTAAGATGATGTTCGATATTTCCCTTTGACCTCCCTCGGTTTTTTGGCACCAGCTTTCCTTTGCATTGGTTATTGGAAATATTCCCATATTCAATGTCTCCTTCTCCTGATAATGTTTCACAGATGGACAATAAGTTGGGAGGATTGAAGGCGCCAGTGTCCCTGAAACCAACAAAGGAAGCTGTGTAAGTGAATTTTTCGGCAACAGTTATTGAATTAATCTGCTGAAATCGCTAAATCCCTCCCCGTTCCGCCTTTGATCCCTATGGTTCTAGAATTCCCCCTAAACCCTTATCATTCCCCCCCTAAACCCTCATCATCTCCACTTCCCTATCTTATAGACACCAGCAAGAAATTAAGAAAGCTAGTCAAATGTTATCGTTTATTGCGGGGGGAATTGATTACATAAGTAGGGAGGTTATGCTTCAGTTATACAGGGCACTGATGAGACCACGCCTGGAGTATTGTGTACAGTACTGGTCTCCTTATTTAAGGAAGGATGTAAATGTGTTAGAAGTAGTCCAGAGAAGATTTACTAAACTAATACCAGGAATGGGTGGGTTGTTTTATGAGGACAGATTAGGCTTGTATCCACTGGAATTTAGGAGATTAAGAGGCAACTTGATTGAAATCTTTAAGATCTTGACAGGGTGGATGTGGAGAGGATGTTTCCTCTTGTGGGAGAATCTAGGACTGGGGGGTCACTGTTTAAAAATAAGGGGTCGCTCATTTAAGACAGATGAGGAGAAATTTTTTTCTGACAGTTGTAAGTCTTTCGAACGCTCTTCCTCAAAAATCAATGGAAGCAGAGCCTTTGAATATTTTTAAGGCAGAGCTAGATAGATTCTTGACTGAGAAGGAGGGGGTGAAAGGCTATCGGAGGTAGGCGGCAATGTGGGGTTGAGGTGACAATCAGATCAGTCGTGATCTTATTGAATGGCGGAGCAGGCTCGAGGGGCTGAGTGGCCTCCTCCTGCTCCTAGTTTGTATGTTGGTAAATAAATGTAAGTTCTTATATAAAGCTCTTGTTAGACCCTCGGAGTGCTGTGTTGGTTTCTGAAAGCAGATATTGGGTCTTGGAGGGGGTGCAGCGCAGATTCCCCAGACTGATACCAGGGCTCTAAAAGGGTTGCATAAACCAGACTGCATTCCCTTGAATATAGAAGATTAAGAGATGATCAAATTGAAGAGGTGAAAATAATTGAAGGAGCTGATTGTTTACACCATTCCCCCTGGGCAGTGAAGACCAAAGGGGCAGAATCTTCAGATCCAAGCTAGGCTGTGAGGGGTGATGTCAGGGAGCATTTTTCACACAAAAGGGGAGCGGAAAACTGGAACTCCCTCCCACAAAAAGCTGTTGATGCTGAGGATCAATTAAAACATTTCAAAACTCAGTTTGATAGGTTTTTGTTGGATAAGGGAAAAAAAAACCCAAGGAAACTGAGGTGGGTGAATGGAGTGAAGATGCAGATCAGCCATGATCTAATTGAATGGCGCAATAGGCTTGAGGGGCTGAATGGCCTCCCTCCTCCTGTTCCTACATTGTTGCTGTTGTAATTTACACCATTCTGCAGCCGGTACACGGAATTTACAGTTCAGAAAGGGGCCATTCAAATCCAGCTGCTCTCTGCTGGTGTTTATGCTACAAACGAGCTGCCTTCTCCCACCCGCCACCATCCCCCCCCGTTCCTTTCTCCCTCACGTTTATCCAGCTTCCCCTAAATGTATCTATACTATCCACCTCAACCACACCTTGGCGGTGGCGAGTTCCACATTCTCCCCACTCTCTCTGGGTGGAGAAGTTTCTCCTGAATTCCCGATTGTCTTAAGATTGATGAGCTCTAGTTTTGGGCTGTTCTGTAACTGGAGCATTCCTAGAGCTGTTTGCAGCACCCCCTCCCTCCTAAAGCAGCGTGTCTCTGCTCCAATTTCAGGATACTGGACAGCCTCCACAAGCATCAGGATGCAGTGCTACACCCAGACTACAAGTCCTGTTTCCGGTCATATGAAGACATGGTCCACCGGCTGCTGCCGTATCACCTTTACCAGGGGACACTGCCGTCTGGCGAGGAGCACAGCAAAGGTGAGCTCTGCGGGCGGGCGGGGGGGGGGTTGCTTATAAATGTTCATTCCCAAACCTCCCACCCGCCCTTTCCACAGCACTGTTCTGTCACATCACTGTGCTTGCCCTGTGCTGCGACCCGTCTGTTGTCTACAATCACTCCCTCGGGTGCACAGTTGTGCTCCACGGAACTCCCCTGGCATTGCCTTGTTCCATCCCTAGCGCCCAGTTCACAGGATCCTGTGTGTAAACCTTTCCTCGTTGCGCACCGTTCCTGCGTGCAGTGGTTGTTCAGCACCAGTCAGTAGACAGCACAGTGGAACTAACTTTACAGTGATCTTGGCTGAAGTTCACACATGCAGATTTTTAAGCTGGATTTATTCCGAGACTGGTAGAGACATGGGGTGGCTGCCTTTTCTCAATGCATCAGCATTTCTTATCATCTTGTAGAGCATAAATACAAACTTATAAATAGTTGTTGAAGTGTGTTGCAAAAGCAGAAAATGTGGGAAAAACTCAGCAGGTCTGACAGCATCTGTGGAGAGAGAAACAAAGTTAACGTTTCGAGTCCGTATGACTCTTCTTCAGAGGGTTGTTGAAGTATGTTGTCCGGTTCAAAGTGAGTCTTTTTTTCATTCATGGGTTATGGGTGGCGCTGGCTGGGTCAGCATTTATTGCCCGTCCTTAATTGCCCCTTGAGAAGGTGGGGGTGAGCCGCTTCTTGAACCGCTGCAGTCCATGTGATGTAGGTACACCCACAGTGCTGTTAGGAAGGGGGTTCCAGGATTTTGACCCAGTGACAGTGAAGGAACGGCGATATATTTCCAAATCAGGATGGTGAGTGGCTGGGAGGGGAACTTGCAGATGTTGGTGTTCCCATGTGTCTGCTTCCCTTGCCCTTCTAGATGGTAGTGGTCGTGGGTTTGGAAGGTGCTGTCTAAGGAGCCTTGGTTAATTCCTGCAGTGCATCTTGTAGGTGGTACACACACTGCTGCTACTGTGCGTCGGTGGTGGAGGGAGCGAATGGAATGGGATTAAAGAATCTCCCAGTTTTCCCCGTCTTGTCCCAGTTGTTGGTGTATGAGCATGAATGAAAACCAAGTTTCTGGGTAATCCAGAGCGAGTCTGGAAGAGGACAGGCCAGTTAACATGTAAACTCATCCTCTAACCTTTTACAATGAAGGGTCAAAAGAGTTTGAGTAAATAATGTGTCAAGTGGCAGGAGGTCAGCAACTAGAGGACAGCAATTTAAGATAACTGGCAAAAGAAGCAGACGGAGATGAGAAATCACAGCAAGTTGTTGTGATCCGGAATGCGTTGCCTGAAAGGCCAGTGAGAGCAGATTCAACAGCAACTCTCAAACGGGGGAGTTGGATAAATACTTGAAAGGGAAAAAAGTGCAGGGCCTTGGGCAAGAGCAGGGGAGTGGGAATAATTAGCTCTTTCAAAGAGCTGGCACAGACACGATGGGCTGAACTGCCTCCTGTGCTGTTGTGATTTTGAAAGTCCCACTGAGAACACCAGCCAGTTCCACTCTTCCACTTTCAGATGTTGACAGCCCTCTGTGCAATTCCAGAAAGTTCCATTTATTGTGTTTTATCACAATGGCCAGATTTCCCCTTTCCCACTGAACAAAAAAAAACCTTTGCTGAGAGTTCCACTGTATTGCACCTGGGATATCGGAGGGGATTTGCACCATCTTTACATACTTAGATCTAATCTCCCTTTCCTCCCAGGTGCTTTTGTTAATTTTAAAAATATGTGTTTCATAATTGAAATATAAAGCAGCAAAATCTTTCTCTGTTTCAGTGGATGAAGAATTTGAGGCTGTATCGACACAGCTATTAAAACGGACCCAGGCTATGCTGAATAAATACAGAATGCTGCTGTTCGAGGAGGCTAGGGTAACAATCTCTGCTTCTGGTTTCTGTGCACACCATCCCTGACACTGAGACATCTGATATGGGATCTTTGCTTTCTGTGGCTGGGGAAGGGGATGGGAGGAGATTGGGTGCCACATTTGATTTCAGCACTGATCTTTCAGCCTCCTGCAACGGCATTACGACCTGGGCCAGACTAATTACATTGACATCGACACTCCGGGCGACACTGGGGTGACGTGGGTCCAGGTCAGTGTCAGTCTGGTTCCACCACGTTGCAGTAGCGCAAAGCTGCTGCGGTGAGGGGTTCCATTGGCACTTTCACTTGGGTTGGGGGAGGCGGGGAGGGACCTGCAGGATGGTGTTATGGGCAGATGGATGAGTTATTTGGCTACCTCCCTGAGGTTGCAGCTGGAGGAAGCAAGTCCAGGAGGAGCTGGGAGATCCCAGCTCTGCAGCGAGTCTGCGCTGTGCCTGGAGACCGCTCGATAGGCCTCGAAACCCACAAATCACCAGGGGGGAAATAATACTTTGTCCCCAGTGCCCTGAGGGAGTCTAGGGAGGGGATTTGTGAGTCATTGATGAGCTGAACACAAAGGAGTTATTGATAAATTGGAAACAGGCCAACGCGGTGCCTATTTCAATATGAGGACAACAAAACCAGACCAGCACCGGAGAGCTAGCAGCTTGACCACAGAGCTGTGTAAGACTAGGGAATTGATCAGCAAAGGTAAACAGTTGCCTGTAGATTATTTGCCAGGAAAAAAAGCAACCGATATCGATTCATAAAGCCAAGATCTTGCATTAGCTTTTGTGAGTTCTGTGGCATCCCAGTTGAACTGTGCTCTGCCGAGACCACAAAGGCCCATCTCTGTGTGAGGGACTCGCTCTCCTGCAATGGGCTCTCGAGGGCCTAGAGGATGGTTAGCTCATGCAGTTTCCAATCTGGTTTGTCCGTTAGGGGCAACATTCTCTAAATAGTCAAATCCAGGTAACCAGCTGCTTGCACACTTGCTGTGCTTAATCAATGGCAGCTTTAAAAAGGTGGATTTCAGGTCCGTGTGTTTCATTTAAATACCTTTTATTTCAAAGACCCCTTATGTGTGAGCTCGCCTCCCCCCAGCGCCCTCACCACCGCCCCACCCCACCTGCCCTCGTCTCCGTTTCCCTCCCCCCTCCCCAGGCTCGCCCCCACCCCCAGGCCTCTCCTTCCTCCCCCACCCCCCCAGCCTGGCCTCCGTTCCGCTGTGCCACCCCCCACCACTCCTCCGCCTGCCTCACTCCCACCACTTTGTGATCAGCATCACCCAGGCCTGACAGGGAGCCGAGTTGCTTCAGGTGCCATGTGGCTGGGGTTTTACAGATGGGCAGGGCCACACTCCCTCCCTTCATACGGGACCAGGGGTGGTGGTGGAGAATTTTAATGCTCTCAATATAAGGTTAGTTTCTGTTGACAATTTCTGTGAAGACTGTCGCCATGACAGCTGTGGACTAAAGTGAGGGAAGTTTGGATTATTTCACATAACGAGGGTTTCAGTCTGTAAATTACACTTCACTCTGATCTTGGGAGAGGAAATTGTTGGTTTGGACTCAACAATGAAGTGGTGTCTTTCTGACTTTACAGAGACTGAGTCCGTCTGCTGAGATGGTGATGATTGACAGGATGTTCATTCAGGAAGAGAAGACATCCCTAACCACCGACAAGCAGCTCGCGAAAGAGAAACCGGGTAAGGCTGGTGCCAGCGACCGAGCCCCCAGGGCAGGACTCGCTCCTTTCACGGTTCTGATAAAGGGTGCGAGGTCGATCGGAGACCTTCCCGATCCGACCTGACCCCTTCCCGATCCGACTTGACCCCTTCCCGATCTGACCCGACCCCTTCCCAATCCAACCTGAACCTTTCCCAATCCGACCTGACCCCTTCCCGATCTGACCTAACCCCTCAGTGAAGATCCCGTCTGGCTGTGTTAAACTGTCCGGCAATTTCCTGACCGTGCCGGGCTCTTTGGACCGGGTGTGGGCAGGAAGTTTGCTGTGAAGTTGAGAACTGGGAGAGATTCAGATGGTCCGTGATCCTCTGGTCAACTCCATCTGGTTCTCAGTCTGGACAAAGACAGGAGGTGTGCGCGCTGCGGAAGGCTGGAAACTGTCTCTATTTGGACCAGCGGAGGCCCCAGTACCCGTGTGCCTCGTGTGCAGAGTGAAATAGAGTCACGGAGCAGGATTTAATGTGGCATGTTTGGTGGCAGGCGTGACTTAACCAGGCAGGAGGATGGTGGGTAGGGATCCTGCTGCCTTCCCACCTCTACCCGGTTTATGTCCATGGAGGAAACCCTGCTGCCAATTGAGGCCCTTAAGTGGGCAGTTAACCCAGCAGGTGGGCGGGGGCTTCACTATGTGTGGACCACGACAGCCAGACGTTTGCTTGTGCGCTCCCAGCGGGGAAGTCGTTCGTCCAAAGCCACTGAGTACCTGATTGAGGTACCTGGCACTGGGAAGTTGGTGCGGGGGGTGGGTGGGGAGCTACCCACCCCCTGTCCTTGCTGCCTCCTCTGCGATTTCCCCCCCCCACCCCACCCAGCCGCCATCACTCGCCTGTGGCCTGGGATCCAGCGGCGATCCTAGACCTCGGGTAGGTGCTGTACCAACGGTAGCCACCAACCACCTCCCTGGTGACGCTGGCATTCAGTAGAGTTGCTGGCCTCTGGTTGATTGGCAGCTCTTGGTGGGCGGGGCTTCTACCCCACTGGGGTCCTTGATCCTAGGGAAGGCCCAACACTGTCCAGGTAAGCGCTTGATTGGGGGAAGACCTGCCACATTCAGGGCCAAAGGAGGCTCCTCTTAGCCGGCTTTTCAGCTGGTGGACGGGACCCCCGTCAACTCCTTTAAATCCACCCCATAAAGTCTAGCAGCACAGACGGTGGCCATTCAGCCCATCGTGTCTGATGGCTCTTTGAAAGTGCCATCCAATTAGTCCCACTTTCCCTGCTCTTTCTCCACTACACTGCAATTTCTTTTCCTTTTTTAAAATCCCTTTTGTAAGTTATTATTGAATCTGGTGCCACCACACCCTCTAGCAGCACATTCCAAACCATCATAACTGGCTTTTTTGTAAAAATTCTCCTTATCTTCCTCTCTTTTTTGCCAATTTTAAAATAATCAATGAATTATTGAAAATGCCTGAAAAGCTGAACTATGAAGTTTACACAAGCGATGAGTCAACTCAAACCCTGCATTACGCACAGAATAAATTGCTTAGTTACCAGAACAAAAATAAGAATAGTTCCTTTTGCCCTGATTACCCAGTCCGGTGGAAACACAGAACAGATGTGTCAGAATCTGTAAACTTGGCATTAACTAGGTGGTAACACCAACAACGATTCATATTTATATAGCGTCTTTGGCATCGTAAAACATCCCAGGGTGTTTCACAGGAGAGTTGGCAGACAAAATTTAACACTGATCTTACATTGGGAGATATTAGGACAGGTGGCCAAAAACTTGCTTAAAGAGGTAGATTTTAAGGACTGTCTTAAAGGAGGGGAGAGCGAGCGAGACGGTGTGGTTTAGGAAGGGACCTCCAGATCTTCGAACTCATGCACCAGAGGGCACAGCCGCTGATGGCGGAGAGATTAAAATCATTAAATGTTCAAACTAGAGGAGCCACAGATATCTTGGAGAGTTGTGGGTCTGGAGGAGATTACAGAGATCGGTGGGGGGAGCGGGGTGAGGCCTTGGGGGGGGGATTTAAAAACGAGGAAAGGAAATTTAAGATTGATGCAGGAGAGGAAGAGTGAATGATGGAGGGGGAAGAAAGTGTAAAAACAAAATGTTTTCAAATTTAATTTATTGTTCTTTTTCCCCCACCCCCACTGCAGACGAATATGTGGCATCTTCCTCCAGATCCCATAGCCTCGCTACCTCTTCTCCATCCCCCTCCTGTAACACTTCAACAGCTTTACTCGAAACCCCTCGAGTTCCCTCAACTCAAACTGCCACGCAGGTCCACCCCACGAAATTGGTCATCAAGCACTCGGGCGGCTCCCCTTCTGTCTCGTGGGCAAGGGACGGTGACGATGAGACTCTCCACACACGCAGCCGGCCGCCTCCCATGAAGACGTACGAGGCGCGGAGCAGGATTGGCTTGAAGCTGAAGATAAAGCAGGAGGCGGGCCTCAGCAAGGTGGTTCACAACACGGCCCTTGACCCGGTCCATCAGTCTGTCACCACGAGCTCCGTCATTAAGAGCACAGAATGTCCGGTGGTGACCAGCATCGGCCAGATGAACGGAACTCTTGATCACGCGACGCCGTCTCCAGCTGAGAACAAATCGCCCCGTAGTGCCAACTATTGTAAGCTGCCGCCACGCAAGACGTATCGGGACAATGTGCAGTCGCTTTCAGCCGATAGAACTGCCATGAACCCATCTCAGGGTGGGCCTGTTAAGGAGGAGGACAGCAGGAGGGAAGCAGTGTCCAAGTGTGAGGAAACTTCCAAAAGCGTCATAGCCACTTGCAAATCTGCGGAGAGCCCGAAGGTGAGAACTGGGAGAGGCAGGGCTGGGGAAAGTGCAAAGGTCTCGAACTTCACTAGGAAGGCTCGAACCCACACGGACCCCCTGCCTCCCAAATCGGAGGAGCCTCCTGGTGGGAGAGCCGACGATGGCGCTGGCGGACTCATGAAGGAGCTGTCGGACGTTGAGGACGAGTTAATGCACGGCGTCATCAAAGCAGACCCTCCAGACGGGTCCTGGGAACTGACGCTCCCGCCTGCCAAGCGGAGCAAGTCGGAGTCGTTTGACATGGACAATGCCAGTTTCTCCAGTGACAGTCCTCAGGATGACACATTGAATGAGCATTTGCAGAGTGCTATTGACAGTATCCTGAACTTAAGACAGCCACAGTCCGTGTCAGTAGCTCAAAACCCAGTGTCATCCCTGTACAATTCCTCAGAAATGAACTCTTCACCCTTTTCCCCCACTCCCCACTCAGACAGCTATCTTGCACCCAATCACAACGGAGGCCTTGGAGCTAGAACTTACACTAGATGACTCAGTCTGTCCGACTCGTATTTTTTCCCAATGTTGGTACGATGGCTGTGCTGTAGAACCACCACACAGCTCATTAAAGAGATGGTATCCCTTTATGTGAACCTACCATTGTGGTATTTTATAAACATTGCATCCAAAAACGATCTTGCTCAATGCGTTCTTGAGGCTTTTAACATTAGTGAAAGATGCAGTGATAACCCTCCCAGTGTAACCTGTGATGAGATTGCCGACTCTCACGTTGGAGCTTGTACCTTTTTATGACAGGTTGGACGGCAGGGTCACAGGGTCAGAGAAGGCACAATACAACTTGCCTTTGGAGCCCTGTGTCCTTGCTCTAGTTAAGGATAAAAGGGTGAAGCAACCTAAAGGTGTGGAACATGAGAGTTGGTTCGTGATAAATTCAAATGGCTAACTAGATGATTGACCAATGTACCTTAACCAAAAAAAAAAATCCACATAAACATGGTTTTTGAGTCTTCCTTGGAGTGTGCACAGTCCTTTCCGATTGTGAGAACATTCATTAACATTAATGAAGTCAGAAGTGCCAGTACTTGTGTGAAATGGGTTCTCCTCCTTCCTATGGGGCCTTTCCTTTCTCCAGTTTCCACCCTGGGGGACAGAATTCAGTTGTGACTCTCTTGGCACCCCTGTGTTCCCCACTTCCCCCAACCCCCTTCCCCCCCGCCCCCCCAGTGCCATATTGGCCCTTCTTGTCAGCTAAAGATGGAGGCAGTGATATCAAGCTGGCATCCGTGAATGGGCGCCAATGAGCATTGATCACACTGCGACCACCTTCGATGTTTGGGGCCATCACCCAGGATTCAGCGTCCCGCTCGGTACAGCCGCTGAGCTGAAATCTCCTATCTTAGCGTCATTCTTTTTTTAAATCGTCTATAGTTTCCTCCAGCTCCAGCCTTGCTTAAATTCTCAGTTCTTTCTTCAATCCCCCACTCCTCCTTCAACCTTGGAAGGATGGTTTAGTGAAATGACCTTTGGTATTGGCGTTGATTGTTGAATGGTGCAGGGACCTGATTATACTTTTTTCTCGGAGCACGCACGCAGTTTGTTTAATTCTGTGCCCCCCCACCTGCCCCCCCTTAAATTTCTTTGCCTGGCCATTTTGGGCGCAGAATTTAAGGGGACCCAAAATGTGCGTGGCCTGCAGACGTGCTCTTGGTATGCTATGCAGCTCGGAGGGATGGTTGGTAGGGACTCTCTCGAACCCTTGTCTTTAAGAGATTCCCTTGTTACCTTACCAGGGTTGCCGGCTCTCGTTGGACGACTTCCTGGAGGTTTCACTGGGGAAGCTCATACCTCAGCCACCTTGCCATTGGCTGCCTGACTTGTCCAACCTCTCAGTCTCATCCCAAACAACTCCTGCAGGTCACCTGATGCATCCTTCCTTCCAGTTTACCACCTCCCCCCCCAACTAACTGGGACCCAATTAAATGGTTCTTGGTTGACAGCCAATCTGTCACATTCCCTCCCAATCTCCAATACATTAACAACCAGTAAACGAAAGTGTTCAAAGCAAATGGGGAGGGAGGAGGGGGGTGGGGTGGGTTGGTGATGGCTGGGAGATTATAATGCCTGTGATTTTTATTTTCCTCCTGGGTTGTTCCCAGCAGTCTCCTGAAGATTAACCTTTAATTCCTGGAGATTCCTGGAGGGTTGGCAACCGTAAACCTCACTCCTCCTTTGAAAGCTAAAATGAAACTAGCTTGACCACAAAGATCCTTGGGGGGGGGCGGGGTGGGGGGGGTGGAAAACAGCCCGTGTGGAGGTTTTGGAAGTTACAGTGATGACTGTCGCTCCCTCCTATCCACCAGCTGCAACTTTGGAACAAACTGCAGACGTAGCCCAGCGTTCCCTAGTCGGAAAAGGTTTATTTCAATTTCAACCACCCCGCACCCGGGAATGGCCAGGCACTCACTCGGGGTGGGGGGGTGGGGGTGGGGGGGAGTGTGAATTCCACCAACTCGCATTTTCCTTTCACCTGCCAGAAAGAGATTACTAAAGGCAAGTCGAGAGAAAATGAAAGATGAGCTGGGCAAGTTGGGTGAGGGTAAATTAAAATATTTAGATTATATATTTATATTTACAAATTCTGTTCATTATAGTTATTCGCAGGAATAGGCAGCTCATGGGTTGTTTAATAATTTTTTTTTTGAGTTGAAATTGGTCAGTTTACATTGTTCAGCCTGCGGGTGTTTCTGCTTCAGGAGTACAACCGGGGCCGGGATGGGAAAATTCCGGGATCTGGGCCGCTGCTGGCCCGCGATTGGATGGTTTTTTTTTTTGCAATCCTAAATTGTCGGGGTGATGGTAAAACGCAGTTTTACCGGAAGAAAATGTACCCCCTGATTCCACTGAAGTGAGCTGGGCCGGTGGGGAGGGGGGCGTTGGGCGTGACCTTAACAAAACGGTGGCTCGGGGGGAGACGTTGATAAACACCCGCGCGCGCTCTCTGGCCGGGATTTTCCGGCCCCCCCCCCTCCCCGTTGCGGGTGGGACCACACTGGCTTGCGGCGGGACCGGAAGATCCCGGCAGCGGGCGGGCCGCAGAAAGCCCCGCCCTCTGTTTCTGTGCGTTCCGGGTTGTGTTTTCCTATGCGTGCGAGAGAGAAATCCGCTTTTATTTTTATTTTTATTTTTTTTCGCTTTTTATTTGTTCCTGGGTGTGGGCAAGGCCAGCATTTGTTGCCCATCCCTAATTGCCCTTGAGAGCTGCGTGGTTTAGAAGGACGCAGTTAGTAAAGTTTGTTGTACCCCACAGTAGGGAGGTTGACAAAGGAAAGCAATCGCAGTCTATACCAATACCTTTTGATTTATTTTTTAATACGCAGGGTTCTGCAGCTCTTTGCATTGAGAGTAACGGTGAGAAGCAACAGGGCAGAATTAGACACTGTGTCTCCGTGTGAGAGAGAGAGACCCAGTGACAGGTGTGTACCCTGGCAGCTCACCTGTACCGGACAAGGTACTTTGGTTGGAAAATTGTGCTCTGATCGGCCAGGCTTCTGTGTCAGAATGTGAAAGTTAACTTGACATATTCCTTTTCCTTTTATATCATAAACCCCAGGAGCCCTAATGATGATGTCGCTCCCCCTCACCCCATCCCCACGCAAACTCCCCACAGTGATCAACAACCCTTACGTGACATTTCAACTATTTTTTTTAAAAATGCTTTGTAAGCGCTGGAAAGAGGGGCAGGCATTTTTACGCATAATTAAGTGGTTTCTGCTGCCGGATGTTGGGACAGATTCTGCAGATGGGCACAGTTCTAAAGTGCACAGTGGGGGGGGATCCTTATATTCAGCCTCCTACATGAACGTTATTATCCATGAATTAATTTCAACATAAGTATTGATCGAGAGATTGACCAATCCCTGAATTCCACAGCCCCTTTCAAACGATGCTGCATAGATTTATTGCAGCTTTTTTTGATGTAAACTCTTGAGACGTTAAGCTGGAGGAGTGGTCAGTTCAGGTGCAGAATTGTGTCTCTGTCTGTATGTTTGTATCTTTTCCCCTGTCTGTTTGTGTTTCCTTCCCTCCCCCACCCTCTCTCTCTCTCTCTCTCTCTCTAGCCTCCCCCTTCCACATTCCCATCTGCATCACACTGTCCCACCGTATGGGGCCGCTTTGCAAATTCTGAATTATGGTCTCTCTTTTTAAATATGCTTGGGGATGGAGTGTGTTGACGTATAAACTCCTTTTAAAACCCATAAAAGGGGATAGCCCGATTATCACCGACAGTAAGGTATTAAAATTCAGCATCGGCCCTGCAGGTGTTCAGCTTGTGTCGTGCGTTTTAAAGAAATGTAATTGGAGCAAAGAATTTTTGAAGGTTAATTATGATTTTTTTTTTAATAAGGCTGGTTTCAGAATGAACTATTAGTAGAGGAGTTCCTTGCCCAGGAGGGAGGCAACGGAGTCCAGTTGGGACAATTGTAAATGTTTGATCGAATCTTTATGCTTTCAGTATTCTCTTCAAAAATCAATTTTCAATGAGGGAGGAACATCGAGTGATTGGAACTCGTGAACACCCATTTCTTGAAAGGACCATTGTGAATGTTAATGATTTATTTTTGCACTTGTGGGTGGGTTTCGCTCCATTCTGATCTGTGCCAATTCTGAACATATCTCAAATCTCTTGTCCCCTTTTTTTTTTAAAAAAACAAAAACTCTCCAAATTATGTTCCATTTTTCTACTAGAATAAGATGAAATTTTGTGTTGCCACCACTTTGTGTTTTAAATGTATATAAATGGCTGAGATTCCAGCCAAACCTGTTTTCTAGTGATAGAGGAGTCACATTAACAAACTTATAAACCTCGCTGTGAACTCTGATCTTTTTAAACAGTGGCGGTATTCTTGTTTTTTTTTATCTCTCTGTTGCTCCAGTGCTCATTCTCTGGAAAGCTAGACCGCACGTGTCCTGTTATTTGACTGCAGCGTGCTTCATGTGAACCTGGTCCTGCTCATGTTTGGGGAAGAACAGTGACATGGACCTAGGGCCCTGTGGCTCAGAGCCCCCGGTAAAATAAGGTGGGCGTCCGATCACCACAGAGTCAAGTATTTTAACCGAAGCTGCAGTCTCTGCATCGCTGGCTCCATTGAGATTTCCCGATGGCCAGTCCAGCAAGGGTTTATGTCACTCAGGTGTCGAGTTAGCTGATTTCAGCAGGATTGTGCTTGTACTGGAAAGTAAGGTCGCCCCTGACTCCATCTCTGACCCTCACCATCAAGAAACGTTTGCGAATAGCTCAGGTGAGACAGCTGTAGTGGAACCTGTGTCCCAGTAAGCGGTAACCTGCTTTTTTCTAGGTTTCGGGGTGATGGGGGGGGTGGGGTGAGTTGTGTGAGAGAACCATAAGCTGCAGGGTCACCATTGCTGAATATATTCTACAATTCTAATTACCAGCTAAAGATATATATCTACTGCAGTTACAAACGTCACTCTCACTTGAGGGTGTTTAGCAACTGCAAACAACATCGCTTGGCCCAAGCTGATGGCGAATTGGTGCAGAACGGGAGCGATGCTGGTTTCTAAACCTCTTTCCCGGCATTGCTGACCTCTCACCCTCTCCTGACATCCCACAGCCACTGACCTCCCATCCTGTTGAACCACAGTCTGCAAATTGGATTTTTTGTGACCCCAATCAAATTGGATCAGTTGGTAAATAATTTGCCAATTTGCATTTTGATGTAGATTCTTTCCCACTTTAAGCACAGATTTGTCAGTCATTAGACAGCTCCCCAGGCGTCAGAATGCTGCACCTATTCTATGTTTTTCTTTTAAAAAATGTTCTTTCCCTCCCTCCATTTCTCTCTTCAGTGTTTCTTTCCTCCCATTTGCCTGTTGTTTGTTCCTCTGTTTCTAATCCCCCTTTCCTTCCACCATGAGCAATTTCTTCTTTCTCCCTCTTTCCCTGATTATCCTCACTCTCACCTTTTATCGGTTTCCACTCCTCCACATTGGGTGCCATTAATGAAGAATGATGTGCCAGTTATTGTCAAAGTTCAGTCATTTCTATTTTTTTGAAACTTGAATTTGTTGTTGCCTTAACTAAATTGGACTGGTTACTGTAGTGATACTGTACCTAACCCTGTACCTGCCCTGGGAGTGTTTGATGGGGACAGTGTAGAGAGAGCTTTACACTGTATCTAACCCCGTGCTGTACCTGTCCTGGGAGTGTTTGATGGGGACAGTGTAGAGGGAGCTTTACTCTGTATCTAACCCCGTGCTGTACCTGTCCTGGGAGTGTTTGATGGGGACAGTGTAGAGGGAGCTTTACTCTGTATCTAACCCCGTGCTGTACCTGTCCTGGGAGTGTTTGATGGGGACAGTGTAGAGGGAGCTTTACTCTGTATCTAACCCCGTGCTGTATCTGCCCTGGGAGTGTTTGATGGGGACAGTGTAGAGGGAGCTTTACTCTGTATCTAACCCCGTGCTGTACCTGTCCTGGGAGTGTTTGATGGGGACAGTGTAGAGGCAGCTTTACTCTGTATCTAACCCCATGCTGTACCTGTCCTGGGAGTGTTTGATGGGGACAGTGTGTAGGGAGCTTTACTCTGTATCTAACCCCATGCTGTACCTGTCCTGGGAGTGTTTGATGGGGACAGTGTAGAGGGAGCTTTACTCTGTATCTAACCCCATGCTGTACCTGTCCTGGGAGTGTTTGATGGGGACAGTGTGTAGGGAGCTGTTTTAGTGAGGGAGAAGGAAGCCACTTACTGCAGAAGCCTCAGTGGCAGCTGTTTGGGGAAGAATATGCAGTTGGTCTCTAACCAGATATGATCATGGGGAGGATAGGAACACGCTAACAGTTAAGATAGTTGGGTTTTTTTAGAAAATAAGTTTGTGTCGGTATTGATTCCAGTGGCTATTCAACTGGTTTGAAAGCACATGTGGAGATCCTCCCACTGTGGAGATCCTCTTCCAACCCATTGTTTGCAAGTTGGCTGCATTCTGTTAATTGTACTTTTGCCCCAGATTAGGTAATAGCTGAGATCAAAGAGCAGCCCAGTGCTGTTTGTCCAATTCATTGATCAACCGCTCCTGCTTTCTTACCTCGAGGAAACCTTCTCTTACAGAAAATCCTGTTCTGGTCTTGTTGATCAGAAATAAACCTCTTCCTCACTGCTTCTCCCTTTCCAAGTAAGGGACAGACTTGGGAGAACCCTTCCTCTCATCCTTACCGTTCAGGAAAACCCCATCCCATCCTGATTTAAACTTTGTCTGCACTCTTCTGTACCTGAGGCTCCCAGCATGTTAGTAACACTCTGGTGTGAATATTGACCCTAAACATTTCTCGAGCTCAAACCTGTTATCTTGCTGTCACGGTATAGGTTGATTGAATTTACCTGATCAAACTTACTGCTCTTTTGTCCCTCCTGTGAGCATCTTTTCTCGCCCACCTCCTTTCGAGGAATGCCACAGGGCTGATGGAAGAGGCGCAAATTCCAATTCAGACCCTCAGCGAACACTGTGTGTTGATCGTCAGCGGGAACTTTTGTAATGATTGGATCCCGCCCAGTGCCTGAAGAACTGTCTATCTCTGGATTTGTGTTAACGGAATTTCTGTTCTCCCAGTGGTGTTGTGCTGAGGTGTATGATGGTGGGACACTAGCGACGAGGATCGAGGGAGCTGTGCCAATACATGCTGTTGCCATAGTGACTGTCTTTCAGGCAAAAGTTGGGGCCCGGAAGCAATAGTAGCCGGTTGGGAATTAACATGAATTTTAAGAACTTTTTTTAAAAAAAAAATTTGAGATAGGAGTTTAAACAACCACTTCACGCTACACGTGTACTAACGAATCCTCTGGGTCGGCAAATTCAGTCTGTGCGTGCCTGTCCAGCTGTGTAAAGGGATACTGTCTCTGTTCGACTAATTTTAATTCTACCTTGAAACAAAAATGGAAAAATCTCTCAACCCCAGATCACGATCGAAGACCTCACCTCTCTATCGTGTCTCGTGCCCTAACATTCCTGAAGTGGGGGGGACCCTGGTGTCATGGAATGCAGTGCACTCTGCCCTCATTACGTTCCATGGGTTTGGTGGGGGTGGGGGGGGCGGGAATTGGGTGAGGGGAGGGAGAGGGGTGTTGTTGGGGGGGGTGGGTGGGGAGGGGATGTGATGCCACCACTTTCTGCCTATGCTTCTTCACCTGCAGACCAAGATGATTGTATATATAATATTGAAGAGAGGTCTCATCAATTTGTTATATGTTAAGAGAAGAAAGTTGTTTTTGGAGAAGTTATTTTCAGCAGAATGTTCTGGGGGCCTTAACCTGAGCATCATTTAAAAGAAAAAATATCAATGTTCTGTCAATAATGAAGGATGGTGATTGAAAGTACTGTGACTTGATGTCTCCCTTCACTGTACAGGCTCAAGCTCCTACTCTTAAAAACAAGTGAACATTTTTGTACACATTTATATTAAGCTATTTATTAAACAAAATGTTTTGTAATAAACAAAAATCTTAAAAGAAGCACAAAGTTGGGCTCCTTTCTTACTCAGCAGGAATTTTCTCTCCTCTCCCAGTTTTTATTCTGTGAAGCCCCGATCTTCCATAGGATTAGGGTCGATTCGGATATACGGTGCAGAAGCAGGCCATTCGGCCCAACCAGTCCTTGCTGGTATGAATCCACCCCCCCCCCGCCCCCCCCATCTTCCCTGTAAACCAAGTTGTAACCCTCAATGCCATTTTCCCTTCCATGTTTGTCTACCTTCTTCTTTAAATTCATGTATCCTATTGCTTCAACCACTCTACCCAGTCACCGGTTCCAGTCTCACCACCACCCCAAGATTCTTCTGGATTTTCCATTGGATTTCTTGGATTTGTTCTAAACTGGAACTGGTACCTAGGGGCTGACCATCTCCCCAGATTGGGTCAGTGCCCCTATAGGGTCACTCCCCTCACCTCCTGACCACCTCACACTGATCTATTGTGTGTTTCTCTCTCTCTCTCTCTCTCTCTGCTGTCGGAGGTTGAATTCCCTCCCTAAACACCTCGTGCGTCTTTCCACACCTTCAAAATGATCCTCAGAATCTCACTCTTAAATTGTACCTGCCCTCACCTCCCTAAATCAGCACCACACTCAGTCTGACACCCAACTGTGAGGTGCTTGGTATGTCTTGTGTCAAAGGTGCTGAATAAGTCCAGGGCAAACTTTTCTAGCAAGGGATTCACAAAGTCTCACCTGGAGCAACGGTGCCCTCTCCTGGTACAAACACTACTGCAGAGCAAAAAAAAATCTCGCAGACCAATAGAATCATACAATGCAAGGAGACAATTCAGCCCATCGTTCCTGTACTGGCTCTTGGGAAGAGCCATCCAATTACTCCTACATCCGCGTGGCTCTTTCCCCACAGCCCCACAACCTTTTTTTTCAAGTATTTATCCAATTCCCTTTTGAAGTTATAATTGCAGGTGTTTCTGCTGCCCTTTCAGGCAGCACATTCCAGATCACCAAAGTTCGCTGCATAATTTCTTTCCCTCATCTGCCTGCAAGCTCTTTTGCCAATTACCTTAAATCTGTGCCCTCTGGTTGCCAACCCTCCTGCTGGAAACTTACTGTCAAAACTCTTTATGATTTTGAACACCTATTAAGCTTCTCTGCTCTAAGGACATACGCATTCAATAAGATCATGGATCAGTTTGTGTTGCTAATTCCACATTCCCAATGACCCCCGATAACCTTTGATTCCCTTGCCTAACAAGAATCTATCTACCTCCGCCTTAAAAATATTCAGTGACCCCGCCTCCACCACCTTCGGAGACAGAGAATTCCAAGGTCGCACAACCTTCAGGAAAAAATTCTCCTCACCTCTGCTCTAAAAGGGTGACCCCTAATTTTAAAACAGTGCCCCCCAGTTCTGGACTCACCCACAAGAGGAAACATCCTTTCCACGTCCACCTTGTCAAGGCCGTTCAGGATCTTGTAAACTTCAATCAAATCTTCTAAACTCCAGTGGAAACGAGCCCAGTCTGTCCAACCTTTCCTCGTAAGACAACCCACTCATTCCAGGTATCAATCTAGTAAACCTCCTCTGAACCGCCTCCAATATGTTTACATCCTGCCATAAATAAGGAGACCAAAACTGCACACAGTATTCAAGGTGCGGTCTCACCAATGTGCTGTATAACTGAAGCATAACATCCTTACTTTTATGTTCAATCCCTCTCATAATAAAGGATAACATTCCATAAGCCTTTTTAATTACTTGCCGTACCTGCATACTAAATTTTTGTGACTCATGTACTAGAACACCTAGAATCCTCTGTACCTCGGAGTTCTGCAGTTGTTCTCCATTTAAATAATATTCTGCATTTTTACTCCTCTTGCCAAAGTAAACAACTTCATATTTTCTCACATTAACTCCATCTGCCAGGTCTTTGCCCACTCACTCAACCTATCTATATCCACCTGCAACCTCCTATATCCTCTTCACAACATACTTTCCTAGTTATCTTTGTGTTATCTGCACAATCCCAGCTTCTCAGTCTCTCCACATGAACTGAAGTCCCTCATCACTGGTCCCATTCTGGGTAAATCTCCCCCTCACCCTCTCCAAGGTCTCAACATCCTTCCCAAGGTGCGGTACCCGGAATTGGCCACAATCCTCCAGCTGGAGCCTTATTAAGGTTTCATAAAATTTCCTTTCTTTTGTACTCTCTGCCCCTATGTATAATGCTAAGGATCCCATCTGCTTTTGTAATAGCCTTCCCAACCTGTCCTGCCATCTTCAAAAATTTGTGTATTTACACCCCCAGGGTTTCTCTATCCCTGCTTCCCCCCCCTCACCCCACCCCCCCGCACACCTTTAAAAGTGAACCATTTAGTTTATATTGCTTCTTCGTTCTTCCTACCATAATGAATCACTTAAAACTTCTCTCTCTCAAATTTCTTCTGCCAAGTGTCTACCCATTTCATCAGTCAGTCTTCCAGCATTCTGTGTTACTGTTCTTTTTACTGTTTACTACATTTCTGAGTTCAATGTAATTTGCAAACATTGATTCTGTGCTCTGGATACCCAAGTCCAGGTCATTAAATATAGTGTTTACCACTACTCTGTGCTTTCTCTTTCTCAGTCAATGTTATATCCATGCAGCCACTGTCACCTTAATCCCATATACTTCAATGTTCCATACATAGCATTAACCGCACTATTCTCATCAATGCTTTCCATTACTACATGCAAGATCTTTGACATGTTTGACTTTTCAATTTATGTTTTCAAAAGAGCGATATTAAAGGCTGGTAATTTACAGTATCTGCGCTTTCATTAGTTCAAACCTGGAATTCCAAAAACAATTACTGTTTACATAGAGATTTAATTATATGGTTATAGTAGTCATTTCACAAAGCCATGCCCTTCTCCCATGTTCCAGGGCTGCTAAACACAAACCTCATCCCCTCCTCAGTGCATTTAAGCCCCAAAATCATCCTCTGTTCACTCCCACCCAACAAAGTGCCTGCAGGACCTCCACTCTTCTGTTATCAAATAACAACAGATTGCATTTATCTAGCACCTTTAATATAGTAAAACCTCCCAAGGAGCTTCACAGGAGTGTTATCGAACTAAATTTAACACCGAGCCATGTAAGGAAATATCAGCGCAGGTGACCAAGAGGTAGGTTTTTAAGGAACACCTTAGAGGAGAGAGACTGAGGGGTTTAGGGAGTGAACCCCTGGACAGGGCCCAGGTAGCTAAAGGCAGGGCTGCCACAGTGGAGTGATGGAACTGGGGGATGTACAAGAGGCCAGAATTAGAGGAGCACAGTGATCTCAGAGTGCTGCAGAACTGGTGGAGGTTACAGAAATGGGTGTGTGGACATGGAGGAATTTGAAATCCTCAACATGTTACAAAAGTGACTCCATTTCATAAGTACTTCATTGACTGTACAGTGCTTTGGGACATCATGTGATTATGAAAGGTGCTATAGAAATGCAAGTTTTTCTATGTTTGCTCCCAATAATGACATATCCTCCAACCTACCATATAAGCCTTGACCTGAGAAATGCGTGTTTGTTTGTGTGTGTGTGTATCTGCTTTACATAGAATGGAAGGCAGTCATTTCACATGAACTTACATCTGACTCAAAGCCAGGATCAGTAAATGTCAATTAGCCTCTAGTTTGCTTGAGGATTAATGGCTATTATACGCTATGGCATTATTGGAGCAAATTAAATAGAGCCGGAATTTGCAGAGCTGATATGAATATGCACTTGCTGTTCGAAAGCAGAAAATCCCTCTGAATTACCACGACCAGCATGACAAATGGACTGAGAATCTGCTAGTTTTCGGTTTTATTAACAGTGATTCTGGCAGGAAACCTGCTTTGAGTGAAGATTGCAGAGTGAGGTGATGAGTCAAAATCCGATTGTAAAATTTTATTCCTGTTTCCTGATGATGCCTTGAGGTGGAAACACATTGGGAACAGAGAGAGTCAAAGTACATCAGAGAAACTTAATTTTAACAACAGGCCATTCAGCCCGACTAGCCCTTACTGGATTTCAGACTCCGCATTATTATTGTTAGTAGTAGTATCCTAGTCCTATCAGTCTGCTCTACTACCATACCCCTTCATTCTCTTTAGTGAACCCATCTACAACCTGGATTTAGTCACTGTCTCTGTTTCAGTCACTGAATCTGTTTATTCCAGAGTTTCACGGTCCTTGGTATAAAACAAATTCTCTGTCCTAAAATTTCTGTCTAATCACATTTCCCCCTCCCTTTGGCCTAAACTCACTGAAAACCGCCTGTTGCCCTCCACTCTGTACCATCTTTCCATTATTTACAATGCCTCTATTAATAGTGATACTGAATCATAACAGAAACTTCTAAAAAGGAAATCGGAGGAATATTTGAAAAAGTGAACGTTTGCAGGTCTATGGGGAAAGTGCAGGGGAAGTGGGACTAGTTGAATAGCTCGGGCAAAGAGTTAGCACAGATATGATGAACTGAATGGCCTCATTCAGTGCTGTGTCATGCTATGAATTCAACGTTATATCAGTCAGTTTGAGATGTATTTCAGGTGAGATGTTAAATTGGTGTTCCTGCTCCAGGGACAAATTGACTTTAAAAATTACATGACAGAATTTAAGGAAGAACAGAGAATTAGATGGTTATTAATCTTATTAGTGTTTGTGGGATCTTACTGTGTGCAAAATGGCTTCAGGTCACTCTACAAGATATCACTACTAATCAAGAAAGATTTAAATTTCTATAAGACCTTTCACAACCTTTGACCATCCCAATTGACCTTACAGCCAATGAAGCACTTTTTGAAGTGTAGTTACTCTTGTGATGTCGGAAACGGAGTCACCAATTGGAGCAGTGAGATGATGACAGGATCGTCTTTCAATGATGTAGAGTCAGGGGTAAAGGCACGGGAGATAACAGCCCTGCTCTTCTTCAAAATAACATTGTGACATCTTCACATCTATCTGAGAGAGCAGATGGGGCCTCAGTTTAATATCTCATTTGAGAGCCGGCACCTCTGACAGTGCAGCACTCCGTTTGTCCTGGATTGGGGTGTGAGCCTAGATATTTGTGTTCACATCTCTGAAGTGGAACTTGAACACACACTCGGAAGCAAGAATGCCCATAGCCTGATCCCAATCTAATCCCACTGCCCCACTCTCTCCTCATAGACCTGTAATAATCCCAAACTAATCCCACTGCCCCCCTCTCCCCATAGCTCCATATCAATCCCAAACTAATTCCACTGTCCCGCTCTCTCCCCATAGCCCTGTATCAATCCCAATCTAATCCCACTGCCCCACTCTCTCCTCATAGACCTGTAATAATCCCAAACTAATCCCACTGTCCCGCTCTCTCCCCATAGCCCTGTATCAATTCCCAAACTACTCCCACTGCCCCGCTCTCTCCCCATAGCCCCGTATCAATCCCCAAACTAATCCCACTGCCCCCCTCTCCCCATAGCTCCATATCAATCCCAAACTAATCCCACTGCCCTGCTCTCTCCCCGTAGTCCTGTATCAATCCCAAACTAATCCCACTGCCCCCCTCTCCCCATAGCTCCATATCAATCCCAAACTAATCCCACTGCCCTGCTCTCTCCCCGTAGCCCTGTATCAATTCCCAAACTAATCCCACTGCCCCACTCTCTCCCCATAGCCCTGTATCAATTCCCAAACTAATCCCACTGCCCCACTCTCTCCCCATAGCCCTGTATCAATCCCCAAACTAATCCCACTGCCCCGCTCTCTCCCCATAGCCACATACCAAACCCAAACTAATCCCACTGCCCCACTCTCTCCCCATAGCCCTGAAATTTCCACTGCTCCAATGTTTATCCACTTTCCCCTTAAAAGAAGGAAAGTCCTCAATCACAAACATTCTTTGTGGTAAATCATGTTTATATCAACCATCTACATAAAGAAATTTCCCATAAACTCTGTTATCATTGGCTTAGTGACGATTTTAAATTGATTATTTCCCCAGTCACTCTATCAAAACTCTTTATGGTTTGGAAAATAACTCTTAAATTTTCTCGTCACCCTCCCCACTCCAGTCAAAATGATCTCTCGCTCGCAAAATGCCTGTGATATTTTCTAATGTTAGGGCGTGAGAGTTTAATTTTATGTTCCCTGGAGTTTTTACTGATGTTGATTTTAAAAAAAATGTTGGAAAAATATATAATTGTAGCCTTATCTTTTCTTCAGGAACTTAGATAACTTAATAAGCGGCAAGTTTTATTTTCTGAGGTGTGGGTGTCACTGGCAAGACCAAGGTCTGTTACCCACCCCTAATTGCCCTTGAACTGAGTGGTTTGCTCAGCTGTTTCGGAGGGCAGTTAAGAGTCACACGTAGGCCAGACCCGGGAAGGGTGGCAGATTTCCTTCCCCCTTATGGGGCATTAGTGAATCAGGCGGGTTTTTACAACAATCTTGTCACCCATTGCTGATGCTTTATATTCCAGATTTATGATTGGATCTCAGTTCCACGAGTTGCCATGGTGGGATCTGAACTTGTTTCCCCCACCCTCCTCCGAGCATTAGCCTGGATCTCTCTCCAGAGAAGAAGGGTCACACCGACTCGAAACGTTAACTCTGTCTTCCTCTCCACAGACGCTGTCTGACCTGCTGAGGTTTTTTTCCCAGCACGTTCTATTCTTGCTTCAGATTTCCAGCATCCGCAGTATTTTGCCTTTAGCCTGGATGACTAGCCCAGTGACATTACCAGCACACCAACCACTGTGGAAACAGATTCAACAGTAACTTTCAGAGGGGAAACTGGATAACTGCTTCTTCTAAAGAGGGGGGGAAAAAAGAGATTCGGGTCCGCAGGAGGGAAAAGAGCTGGGAGTAATTGGATAGTTCTTTCACAGGGGGCTAGCACGTGGACGATGGGCCGAATGGCCTTTCTCTGCGCTGTAAGACTCTTATCCTCTTTAAAGAGGGGTTTAAAAAAACAGAGGAGACATTGGGCGCCAGAGGGCGCCAGGCTGGTTATTGGATTTGTTAGTTGAGGATATTTATTGAAGTTGAGGATATTTTATGTGGGAATTTGGGAGGAGGTTATTATTATAATTAAAGGAGTGCTTTGTGCGCAAGTTGAAGGTTGTGCTTTAGCTGACGGCGGTGCTGACCCGATCCCAGCTTTTCTCCCCCCCCAAAAAAACACTCCAAACTATTGTTTTCCAGAACTTGCGAAAACTTTTTTTCTTTTTAAAACAAAAAGTGTGACCAGGGGGCAAGTTTGAAAACGCTTTGGATCGAGAGGGAGGACAATCCTTCTGTGAACGTTAAAAGAGTTCTTTTTGGTCTGAATTGTTAAAGAGAGAGAGGGGTTTTTTTTTTGTTTTGTGTGTAGTTGTAGTTGTCACTTTTCTCCCTCCTCCCCTGGAAGATATAATTTTACAACCAAAAACAAAAAAAAACAACAATCAAAATGTTCAGCTGGATGAAGAAAAACGAGAAGAAGAAGGCAGAGGTGATTGAGAAAGCTCATACTGTCACAGAGGGCTTGAAGGATCTGTACAAAACCAAACTTTTGCCCCTGGAGGAGTTTTACAGGTTCCACGATTTCCACACTCCCTCTCTGGAAGATGCTGACTTTGACAACAAGCCGATGATCCTGGTGGTGGGACAGTACTCCACAGGCAAAACGACTTTCATCCAGTACCTCCTGGAAGAGGATTTTCCCGGGAGCAGAGTGGGACCCGAACCCACCACCGACTCCTTCATCGCCGTGATGCATGGAGAGGTGGAAAGTGTCATCCCAGGGAACGCCCTAATGGTCGATGCCAACAAACCCTTCCGAAAACTCAACCCCTTTGGGAATTCCTTCCTCAACAGGTAACGTCCCGGTCTCCCCTTCCCCCCCTCTCAGTCCACCTCGGTCAGCCAGCAACTTTTAAAAGGGAATTGGATAAACGCTTTGAAAAAGTTGGGGGGGGTGGGGGAGAGTAGTTGCAGGGGATGAGTTGCGTGGTTCTTCCAACTGAGCCAGCACAAGCACAATGGGCCGAATAGTCGCCTCCTGTGCTGCGTGGTTCTAGTTCCCCTGGGTTGTGGGTCGTGGTTAGATTTGGTCTTTCTTTAATCCATTCATCTTGGTTGATTAGCCTCAGTACCTCTTGCTGGTGAGGGAGTGGGGGTGGGGGTGGGGGTAGGGGGGCATAAATATAGCCAGGATTTGCTAATGTTGGCCCCATCTGCAGGGAATTGCATCCATGTGGAATATGGGGAGTGGATGTCTCATGGCTGTGCAGTGATTCCTCCCAAGGTCAAAAAGCAGACCCACGCTCGCTGCCCGGTCATGCATTTGGATATTGGGTCATGGCTGAGGTACTTAGGAGAGTTTATAATGCAGTATTTGAATCACAACCCCTGTCTGATGATCCCCTCCTCCATCTCAGATCAGTACTTCAAATAGATCGGGATTAGCAGAACAGTATTTCAATCAGGTTTTAATCAACCATGTACAGTATAGAATCTTACAGCATGGAGGGAGGCCATTCAGCCCATCTTGAGTTTCCTGGCTCTGCAAAAGAGCTAACCAAATAGCCCCACTCTGCTCTTTTATCCTCCGCAGTTCTGTTAATTTTCCCCCTTCAAGTATTTATCCAATTCCCTCTTTGTTATTGAATCTGCTTCCACCGCCCTTTCAGGCAGCGCCTTCCAGATCACAACAACTCGCTGTGTAAAAAAAAATAAATCTCTCTTCAACCCCACCCTGGTCCTTTTGGCAATTTCCTCAAATCTGTGCCCTCTGGTTACCAACCCTCTTGCCAGGGGGAACAGTTTCTGCCCAAGCTAAACATAAAAAGATAAGAAATAGGACCATTCGGCCCCTCGAGCCTGCTCCGCCATTCAGTATGATCATTGGCATCAGCTCCGCTCCCTGTCCCACTCTCCATGTTCCTTGATTCTCTCCCATTCAATCTATCAAAGTTCCTCACAATTTTGAAAACCCCTATTAAATGTGCACACAGCCTATTCTGCTCTTGTGAGGTATATATCTCCATAGTGAGGTATATTCATCAGCCGCTTTACAGCGATAAGGCTGCTGACAACGGTGGTGCCTTGAGTTATAGATGGGGGTCACTGGAGCGAGAGGAAGTTTTCCATCGAAAGTGGGACTGGGAGGAAAGCGGGAATGGAAAACTACAAATCATCAAAGATTCAATTTCTAGCCAATCTAGAGGTGTAGTTGCACAGCATGGGTTTGAGGTCACTGTCAGTATGGTTAATAGTTTCCAGATTGTGACAGAGTTTCTGTGTTTTCCTCTCTCTCTACCTCAATCTAACTCTGAAACATTGCCAAATTATATGATTTGATTCTAACTCCAACTTAAACTCTGTGAACAAAAAGCATTCCCCACCTCCCCCCACCAAAAACAAAAGGGCTTTCAATATCTTTATCTCCTTTACACTTTTTCTATGCTTGCTCTGCTGCTGATGGAAACTTCTGGATAACGTTAATATTTAAATAGATTGTCTATGATGATGTTAACTTTGTGCCTTCTCCCCGTAATCTGCTCCTTCACCAAAAGCGCCTAGTTCCAGCTCAGTCATATCGCTCGTCTCCGTCCCTGCCTCGACTCAGCCGATAACTGAACATCCTTCTCTGTCCCCCGGCAGCTAGATCCCATTTTCACATGGAGAGGCCAGACTAGGGCCTCCACATGCGGACAATTATGGTGCCTGTCTTGTGACTGTGGCTAAGATTGGCACCAGGATATCAGACTTGGCACAGGAGCTGATCTGTGCAGCTCCGTTTCACCTCGCACAATTCCCAACTGGTCAATGAGCTGAGGATCTGCCTCGATAAGTTACTTTTCCCCCCCGATTTCCAGTTGAGTCTCCTGAGCCTTTCACAATCTGGAGCTGACAGCCCGACACCAGCCTCCAAGCTGGCCCCTAGTAGAGAACATCAACGGAGCCTGGATGGTGACGACTCTCTGTCTAATGTCCCCTTTCCCCAGCTGGAAAACTGCCAGTCTCTGACCAGCTCTCCCTTGTGCTCCACCATCGGCCACCCTGCCTTCAGCTGCCTGGGCCCTAAGCTCAGGAATTCCACCCTAACCCTCTCCGCCTCTCTCCCCTCCTTTACCCCCTTTAAGATGGCCTTAAAACCTACCTGTTCACTTAAGATTTCGGCCACTTGCCTTCATAACTTCTCCTGGTTTGGTAGCACCTCCTGTGAGGTGCCTTTGGGACTCCTTATTGCACCAGAGGCACTTTATAAATTCAAGTTGTTGTTGATCTGGTTGGGACCGGGGTCTTGACTTGGGGTGCTTGTGACCGGGATCTTTCTCGATGGGTATGGCGATGGAATGTTTAATTTCCTGGAGTGTTATGTGGGGTCATTTCTCGTCATGAGAATTTCTTTTTTTCTGTGTCATCTGGAAATAAACTAAAAGCTGGCATTAGTAAAACTGTTGGATTGTTGTAAAAAACCCCAACTGGTTAATTCATGACCTGCTGGAGGGAATCTGCTGTCCTTATCCAGTCGGGGCCTATTTGTGACTCCCGTCCCACACCAACTAGGTTGGCTCTTAACTTGCCTGTGATGTGGGCTGGAATGCCACTCGTTTTCAGGGCAACGAGCGATGGACAATAAATGCCAGGGTCACCCACACCCGAGAATGAATTAACTGTAGGCATTTGTGAAAAGATCCTGAGGTTCGTTGACTTGCTGTTTATAAGTTTGTGAGAAGAGCAAAGAATGTTGTTAGAAAATGGAGCCAGGAACCCTGTCCAGGCTCCATTAGGGAGAGAGATTACCTTATTTGTCGAGAATCCAGAGTGATTCTGGTATCATAACATTTGCAGTCTCTGCTATGCCAAGTATGTTCTTCTGGCAAGTGTTGCAATCGGAGTTTGAGTTTGCTGGGGCTGGGAGATAGCAACTGTGGGAATCGCTCACACAAAGCTCCATCCCAGTGGGCACACGTTGAGGGAATGTTGTAACCCAGAGGCAGGACAGATCCAAGGGGGTGAGGGGCTTCCCTTTTCATTCCCCCCTCCTCCTCTGGACACAATAACATTCTTTTCAGTGATACACTGGGAGTCAGCTGAGTCAGGTTCCTGGTGTGAGATTGGAACTGGACAGAGATTTCAGAGGGGTGTGAGTGTCTACACACTGAGCCGTGGCAGACAGAGTGGCTCTGTCGCAGTGTGATGTTACCCTGATGACCTGAACCGTGGACACCTTCTATTGAAAATGTGCGTTCATTCCTTGTTCCTCTAGACTTGACCAATCCAAAGTACCCCTGGCCAGCCTCTGACCACCTACGTACCATACACTTGGAGTCATCCAAAACTCTGCTGCTCGTGCTTTAACTTGCACTGAACCCTATTCACCCATCGACCCTAGTCCTTTCTGAGGTCTTCAGTCAGCAAAGCCTCAATTTTAAAATTCCCACTCTTGTTTTAAAATTCCTGTTTGCCCTTCCCCCGACCCTATCTCCATAACCCACAGCCCTCCCAAGATCCCTCAGCTCCTCCAATTCTGGCATCCTCTGTATCCCCCGATTCCCATCGCTCCACCATTGGCGGCCGTGCCTTCAGCTGCCTGGACCCTGGGCACTGGAATTCCCTCCCTAAACCTCTCCATCTCTCTCCTCCTTTAAGATGTTCCTTAAAGCCTAATTCTTTGACCAAGCTTTTGGTCACCTGTCCTAGTATCTTTCTGTGTGGCTGCAGGTCAATTTTGGTTGTTAAGGTTCCTCTGAAAAGCTCTGGAACCTTTTACTACATCACAGCTGCTATATAAATGCACGTTCTTGTTAATTGAATAGCATGCTGTTGCTGTGCTGTACCATTACTCCTAGATACCATCCCTGTCCATCTCCCTCCTCATTAAGAGGTCCGATTGGTCCAATGTTGCATGATCCTGGTGTTTTTGAGATGTGCTAAGATTGCCCTTATCTCCCGCAGATTAACATGCGCCCAGTTGCCAAACAAAGTCCTGGAGAGCATCAGCATTATTGACACCCCCGGGATCCTGTCCGGAGCCAAACAAAAAGTGACCAGAGGTAAGAGCTCTTAAAATTCCAAGTCCCGCAAACTCGGAACTCAGCTTAATCTTCTTAATCTTGCCCCAGCAGCATCTTCCTATCAGCTTGTATGGACTTGAATGTTTGTGACTTAAATTTCATTCTCTTGTGTTGATCCAGGTGAAGATTGTTAGTGAACTAAGTCCTGGTGCCAGTAAAACACAGAATTCAGCCCCTCCACACAACTCAATAACATGCTTTAGGTTCAGCCTCAAAGAGGGACCTCTACCTCCCCAGTCTACGTTAGCTCGATGTGCGTTCAGGGTGGTAGACAGAGAGGACGCCCACATTCATATCATAAAGTGATGAAAAGAAAGACTTACATTTCTATAGCGCCTTTCATGACCCTGGGGCATCCTGAGCACTTTACAGCCAATGAAGTGCTTTTGAAACGTGGTCACTGTTGTAATATTGGAAGGCAACAATAGTCTGTAGAATAGCAAGCCAAGAAGCTATAGAATGGGGCGAGTACAGAATGAGGAGTTTATTTTAATATTCATTCATGGGATGTGGGCATCGCTGGCTAGGCCAGCATTTATTGCCCTTGAACTGAGTGTCTTGCTGGGCCATTTTAGATTCAGCCACATTGCTATGGGCCTGGAGTCACATGTAGGCCAGTAGGTTTCCCCCTAAAGGGAACATTAGTGAGTCCTACAGTTTTCCAACAATCAGCAATGTTTTTTTAAATGGCCACCATCATTCCATTAGACTTATAATTCCAGGTTTTTATTGAATTCAGTTTCCATCATCTGCTGTGGTGAGATTCGAACCCGGGTCCCTGGAGTATTACCCGGGGTTGCTGGAATACTACAACAATACCAGGCACCACCTCCCTTTATTGTAAACAATCTGTAGAATGAGGAGGTATCCGTACTTTCTATAAAATAGGAAACTAGCCAAGAATCTACAGTCTGTAGATTAGAAGAATTGCTGGAAGAGAGAGAGTATTAATAATCTCGCTACGGGTGAAGAGTTAAAGATTGTCAAGAATCAGGAGACAGGTCCAGAACATGCTCAGAGACAACAGACAGAGTGTTGGCCAGGATTCACTGCAGTTCAATGAGAACATTGTGGGCAGTTCTGGGCACGTTGGAAGAAATTGTAACCTGTTTGAGCTCAGATTGGCTGCTCAGTTTCACCTCTCTGTTGGGAGCTACAGATTTTCACTTAGCCACACGGTTTCACACAGCTGCAAGTTATGTTTTCCATCCAACTGTGAGCAAGATGCTGTAAATTATTTATCGTAAGCTGGTCGGACCACACAGTGAGAACTCTATCAAATCCTGGCTGCCCAGCTCCAACACACATATTCACTCGCGCAGACACCCTCACACACTTCCCATCAAACACTCCCAGGACAGGTACAGCACGGGGTTAGATACAGAGTAAAGCTCCCTCTGCACTGTCCCCATCAAACACTCCCAGGACAGGTACAACACGGGGTTAGATACTGAGTAAAGCTCCCTCTACACTGTTCCCATCAAACACTCCCAGGACAGGTACAGCACGGGGTTAGATACAGAGTAAAGCTCCCTCTACACTGTCCCCACCAAATACTCCCAGGACAGGTACAGCACGGGGTTAGATACAGAGTAAAGCTCCCTCTACACCGTCCCCACCAAATACTCCCAGGACAGGTACAGCACGGGGTTAGATACAGAGTAAAGCTCCCTCTACACTGTCCCCATCAAACGCTCCCAGGACAGGTACAGCACGGGGTTAGATACAGAGTAAAGCTCCCTGAACACCGTCCCCATCAAACACTCCCAGGACAGGTACAGCACGAGGTTAGATACAGAGTAAAGCTCCCTCTACACTGTCCCCATCAAACTCTCCCAGGACAGGTACAGCATGGGGTTAGATACAGAGTAAAGCTCCCTCTACACCGTCCCCATCAAACACTCCCAGGACAGGTACAGCACGGGGTTAGACACAGGGCAAAGCTCCCTCTACATAGTTCCGGTGTGTATTCCCTAAATTAAGCACAAAATTGACGGTATTGCTCAGAGAGGCTATGAGAATGAGTGGTATGGAAAGGTTTTTCTTGAGGTGTGTGTGGTACACTGTTAGGGGAGTGTAGAGCAAGCTTTACTCTGCATCCATGTAACCTGGGAGTATTTGATGCTGACCCACAAAGCGAAATATGGAAAATGCCAAGTTTTCCACTCGTCACTGAAAAGCAAGTGGGATAATGGGCTTCCTCCCAAGTCCCTACCACCAGCCTCTGAGTCACAAACTCTCACTGGAGAGGAGCCAACAGCTGAAATAATAAACCTGAAAGAAAAATAGATTCCATGTTACAAACCTGGGCTCCTCTCTCTCGGTTAGAGTGTGTGAAAGTGAGATGGCGATCTCACCGTGGAAGCTTGGAAGAGATTCCTGGTTAACACCATTTCCTGGTTAATTCAGTTAGTGAAATAACGCTCAGTGCAACTCCTCACAAGCCTGAGTTCTTCACCAAATAACAGTGCGCAGTTCAGAACATTGCACGAAAAACCAACAGGAATGGATAGTTGGCGAGCAAGAGTTGCTCAGTTATTAAGGGCACTGCTGTAAGCCATTCAGGAACAGGAAGATCCCATGCTTAATATCTGGCACGTGCTCAGTTACTTGATCTCAAAGCTAGCTGCCATCAATATAGGAGAGTCACCAATAGATCCAGTCGGGAAATCAGGAGAAATTTCATTGCCCTGAGAGAATGTGGAACGCACTCTCACAGGGAGTGGCTGAGGTGAATTGTATAGATACATTTAAGGGAAGCTGGATAAACACATGAGGGAGAAAGGAATAGAAGGATATGGTGATAGGGTGAGGGGAAGAGAGCTGGGAGGAGGCTCGAGCGGAACATAAACACCAGCATGGAGCAGCTGTGCTGAATGTCCTGTTTCTGTGCTGTAATTTCTATGGTTGGGCTGATGGTTGATGGTCGGGTCAATGCAGTTGATGGTTGGGTCAATGCAGTTGGGCTGATGGTTGAGTCAATGCAGTTGGGTCAATGCAGTTGGGTCAATGTTGATGGTTGAGTCAATGCAGTTGATGGTTGGGTCAATGCAGTTGGATCAATGCAGTTGGGTCAATGTTGATGGTTGGGTCAATGCAGTTGATGGTTGGGTCAATGCAGTTGGGTCAATGTTGATGGTTGAGTCAATGCAGTTGATGGTTGGGTCAATGCAGTTGGATCAATGCAGTTGGGTCAATGTTGATGGTTGGGTCAATGCAGTTGATGGTTGGGCCAATGCAGTTGGGCTGATGGTTGGGTCAATGCAGTTGGAGCAAAAACAGAAAATGCTGGAAAAACCCAGCAGGTCCGACAGCATCTGTGGAGAGAGAAACAAAGTTAGCGTTTCGAGTCCGTATGACTCTTCTTCAGAGCTAAAGAGAAGTGGAAATGTGATGAAATTTATACTGTTTAAGCGGTGGGGTGGAGTGGGGGGGTAGAGCAGGTGAAGCTGGATGGAGGCCCAGTGATAGGTGGGGGCAAAGGAGAGATTGATAAAGATGTCATGAACTGAAGGACACAGGGGTGTTAGTGGTAGTGGTAAGAGCTAAAGAAGGTGTTAATAGCGGCAAAGGTAAGAAAACAGAATGTGATAATAGCAGAACAAAGGGTAAGCACTAGGGAAAGAACAACATGAACAAGTGATAGAAGGCCCGAGTGGGGGTGGGGTGGGGGGAGGGGACGGTGGTGGGGAAACAAGGATTGAAAATTGGATAAAAAGGGGGGATAAAAAAGGGGATAAATGATGAATAAAAGAATAAAAATAAATTAAAAAGTATGTGGAATAAAAATAAAATTCAATTTTGAAAAAAGCGATCAGAAAATGGGTGAGGATGGAGGAGGGAGTTCATGATCTAAAGTTGTTGAACTCAATATTTAGTCTGGAAGGCTGTAAAGTGCCTAGTCGGAAGATGAGGTGCTGTTCCTCCAGTTTGCGTTGAGCTTCACTGGAACAATGCAGCAGGCCAAGGATGGACATGTGGGCATGAGAGCAGGGTGGAGTGTTGAAATGGCAAGCGACAGGGAGGTCTGGGTCATGCTTGCGGTCAGACCGAAGGTGTTCCGCAAAGCGGTCACCCAGTCTGCGTTTGGTCTCTCCAATGTAGAGGAAACCGCATTGGGAGCAGCGAATGCAGTAGACTAAATTGAGGGAAGTGCAAGTGAAAAGCTGCTTCACCTGAAAGGAGTGTTTGGGCCCTTGGACAGTGAGGAGAGAGGGGGTAAAGGGGTTGGGGTTTTCCACCATCAGCACCTTCTTTAGCTCTTACCACTACCATTAACACCCCCTTTGTCCTTTTGTCCATGACATCTTTGTCAATCTCTCCTTTGCCTCCACCTATCGCTGACCTTCTATTCAGCTCCACCTGTCCCACCCCCCCTTAAACAGTATAAATTTTATCACACCTTCTACTTCTCTTTAGCTCTGAAGAAGAGTCATACAGACGCAAAACGTTAACTCTGTTTCTCTCACCACAGAGGCTGTCAGACCTGCTGAATTTTTCCAGCATTTTCTGTTCTTGTTTGAGATTTCCAGCATCCGCAGTATTTTGCTTTTATCTCAGTGCAGTTGGAACCTGGGCCTACAAGGGGAAAATAGAGAGGAATGGTTCCTGTTTGCTAATGCTTAAGGGACTCTGACTGTAACTGAGGATAAGATGGGTGTGGATCTGAGATTCCCTGTGTTCACATAGCACAGGCCAGGATCTGGAATCTCTCAGAACCCAAACATGAGGACCTCCAGGGCTCTCTGCCCACTTCCTGATGTCTTCCCCTTTGAAATCTGATTGACTGCAGGAATCGCGGAAAATAATGAGTGCAGGGCACGTGTGGACACACAGAATGTTTTTAGAAAGTATGTGTATGAGCAGAACACATATATACATATAAAGTACATGTGGAGCACATACATGTGGAACATGTACATCGGCAGAAAAAGCTTGTGCACGGGTAAAGGTGACATTATATGATTTGTATATTTCTTTATAAAGAGAGGATGGGTCAGTGAGAGAGCAGGACTGGTCAGCGAGAGACCGGGACGGGTCAGTGAGAGAGCGGGACTGGTCAGTGAGAGAGCGGGATGGGTCAGCGAGAGAGCAGGACTGGTCAGCGAGAGAGCGGGACTGGTCAGCGAGAGAGCGGGACTGGTCAGCGAGAGAGCGGGATGGGTCAGTGAGAGAGCGGGACTGGTCAGTGAGAGAGCAGGACTGGTCAGTGAGAGAGCGGGACTGGTCAGTGAGAGAGTGGGACGGGTCAGCGAGAAAGGCAGACGGGTCAGCGAGAGGGCGGGATGGGTCAGCGAGAGAGCGGGATGGGTCAGCGAGTGAGCGGGACTGGTCAGTGAGCGAGCGGGACTGGTCAGTGAGAGAGCAGGACGGGTCAGTGAGAGAGCAGGATGGGTCAGCGAGAAAAGCAGACAGGTCAGCGAGAGAGCGGGACGGGTCAGCGAGAAAGGCAGACGGGTCAGCGAGAGAGCGGGACAGGTCAGTGAGCGAGCGGGACGGGTCAGTGAGAGAGCGGGACTGGTCAGTGAGAGAGCGGGACTGGTCAGTGAGAGAGCGGGACGGGTCAGCGAGAGAGCGGGACGGGTCAGCGAGAGAGCGGGACTGGTCAGTGAGAGAGTGGGACGGGTCAGCGAGAAAGGCAGACGGGTCAGCGAGAAAGGCAGACGGGTCAGCGAGAAAGGCAGATGGGTCAGCGAGAGAGCGGGACGGGTCAGTGAGAGAGCGGGACGGGTCAGCGAGAAAGGCAGACGGGTCAACGAGAGAGCGGGACGGGTCAGCGAGAGAGGCAGACGGGTCAGTGAGGGAGCGGGACGGGTCAGTGAGAGAGCGGGACGGGTCAGTGAGAGAGCGGGACGGGTCAGCGAGAAAGGCAGACAGGTCAGTGAGAGAGCGGGACGGGTCAGCGAGAAAGGCAGACGGGTCAGTGAGAGAGCGGGACGGGTCAGCGAGAAAGGCAGACGGGTCAGTGAGAGAGCGGGACGGGTCAGTGAGAAAGGCAGACGGGTCAGTGAGAGAGCGGGACGGGTCAGCGAGAGAGCGGGACGGGTCAGCGAGAGAGCGGGACGGGTCAGCGAGAAAGGCAGACAGGTCAGCGAGAAAGGCAGACGGGTCAGCGAGAGAGTGGGACGGGTCAGTGAGCGAGCGGGACGGGTCAGTGAGAGAGCGGGACGGGTCAGCGGGAAAGGCAGACGGGTCAGCGAGAGAGGCAGACGGGTCAGTGAGAGAGCGGGACAGGTCAGTGAGAGAGCGGGACGGGTCAGTGAGAGAGCGGGACGGGTCAGTGAGAGAGCAGGACGGGTCAGTGAGAGAGCGGGACGGGTCAGTGAGAGAGGCAGACGGGTCAGTGAGAGAGCGGGACGGGTCAGTGAGAGAGGCAGACGGGTCAGTGAGAGAGCGGGACTGGTCAGTGAGAGAGGCAGACGGGTCAGTGAGAGAGCGGGACGGGTCAGTGAGAGAGGCAGACGGGTCAGTGAGAGAGCGGGACGGGTCAGTGAGAGAGCGGGACTAGTCAGTGAGAGAGCGGGACGGGTCAGTGAGAGAGCGGGACGGGTCAGTGAGAGAGCGGGACGGGTCAGTGAGAGAGCGGGACAGGTCAGTGAGAGAGCGGGACGGGTCAGTGAGAGAGGCAGACGGGTCAGTGAGAGAGCGGGACGGGTCAGTGAGAGAGCGGGACGGGTCAGTGAGAGAGCGGGACAGGTCAGTGAGAGAGCGGGACAGGTCAGTGAGAGAGGCAGATGGGTCAGTGAGAGGCAGATGGGTCAGTGAGAGAGCGGGACTGGTCAGTGAGAGAGCGGGACAGGTCAGTGAGAGAGGCAGATGGGTCAGTGAGAGAGGGGGATTGGTCACTGAGAGAGCGGGACTGGTCACTGAGAGAGCGGGACTGGTCAGCGAGAGAGGCAGACGGGTCAGTGAGAGAGGCAGGTGGGTCAGTGAGAGAGCGGAACGGGTCAGCGAGAGAGCAGGACGGGTCAGTGAGCGAGCGGAAAGGGTCAGTGAGAGAGCAGGATGGGTCAGTGAGCGAGCGGGATGGGTCAGCGAGAGAGGCAGATGGGTCAGCGAGAGAGGCAGAGGGGTCAGCGAGAGAGGCAGAGGGGTCAGCGAGAGAGGCAGACGGGTCAGCGAGAGAGGCAGAGGGGTCAGTGAGAGAGCGGGTCTGGTCAGTGAGAGAGCGGGACGGGTCAGTGAGAGAGGCAGAGGGGTCAGTGAGGGAGCGGGACTGGTCAGTGAGAGAGCGGGACGGGTCAGTGAGAGAGGCAGAGGGGTCAGTGAGAGAGCGGGACGGGTCAGCGAGAGAGCGGGACGGGTCAGTGAGAGAGGCAGAGGGGTCAGTGAGAGAGCTGACAGTGTGTGGATTGTGAATGGTTTATTAACTTAGAGCCTTACAAGAATCTAACTTTCCCCCTGTAACTCTCCTGCCTCTCATCAGCTTTAATACTTGATTGGAATTTGAGGACCTGAGGTTTATTTCGATTAATTTGAGGTCCTTAAACTAACTTTGATCTCTCTCCCTCCCCTCCGAAATGCTGCTGGGTTGGTGAGTTGAGAAGTGGTTAAAATCTGTTTCTTGACTGATGGAAGCACAAGCGACATGTCAGAGCACAGGATATTCCACAGACTCTGCGAATAACCAGGGCTCAAAGCTGATTCACTGATTTTTCCATAGTAACAGCCGGGGTGGAATCTGCAGCCAGTGAGTGTGAGAGGCAGGGCTCAGAAAGTGATGCAACCAGTACGGGCACGATATGTCACAGAGTACAGGGGAGGCTGGGGCTCGCACACTCACACACACACGCACACACGCTCGCACACTCACACACACGCACACACGCTCGCACACACACACACGCACACACGCTCGCACACTCACACACACGCACACACGCTCGCACACTCACACACACGCACACACGCTCGCACACACACACACGCACACACGCTCGCACACTCACACACACGTGCACACGCTCGCACACTCACACATGCAAACAACTCGGAGCCACACCCCTACACACACACACACACACTTACATACATGCACATACATGCAAATGCAAACAACTCTCTGCCACATCCCCACACACACTTAGACACACCTGCACACACGTGCACACTCACACACACCCACACATGCAAACAACTCGCTGCCACGCCCCCACACATACACAAGTATACACACGCACAAGCACATGCACACACTACAAACATACACAATCCCACATGTGAACACACACAAGCATACTCACGCACGTACACAAGCTCACATACACATACTTATGCACACATCAGACACACACGTACACAAGTGCACACATTTACACGCTCATGCAAGTGAACACGGGGGAACAGTCTCAGGATAAGGGGCTGATCAGTCATGGGATGTGGGCTTCGCTGGCTGGGCCAGCATTTATTGCCCATCCCTAATTGCCCTTGAGAAGGTGGTGGTGAGCTGCCTTCTTGAATCGCTGCAGCCTATGTGGTGTAGCCTATGTATCCACAGTGCTGTTAGGGAGGGAGTTCCAGGACTTTGACCCAGCGACAGTGAAGGAACGGCCAATATATTCCCAAGTCAGGATGGTGAGTGACTTGGAGGGAACTTCCAGGTGGTGGTGTTCCCATCTATCTGCTGCCCTTGTCCTTCTAGGCGGTAGTGGTTGTGGGTTTGGAAGGTTCTGTCTAAGGAGCCTTGGTAAGTTGCTGCATGTTTCCATGTTTGAAGCAAGGCTGTGATGAGGGGAAATTTCTTCACTCAAAGGGTTGTGTATCTTTGGAACTCTCTACCCCAAAGGGTTGTGGATGCTCCATTGTTGAATACATTTAAGGTTGGGATAGACAGATTTTTGGTCTCTCAGGGAATTAAGGGATATAGGGAGTGGGTGGGAAAATGGAGTTGAAGCCCTCGATCAGCCACGATCATATTGAATGGCAGAGCAGGCTCGATGGGCTGAATGGTCTACTCCTGCTGCTATTTCTTACATTCTTAACCAACCCATTGGACACTGGAGTGTCTGCTCAACCTACAGTGTAACAGAATCTTTGATATTGTGATGAGGAGTTGGGTTTTGTGGGGGTGGGGTTCAGGGATGGGGGGGGGGCGTTGAATTTCCTCCCCCATTCTTCACCTTAGCCAACACCTTGACAGCGATACCTGATAAGGTCTAAAGCAGAGCTCGTTAGATTCCAGATAGAGGGATAATTTTGGAGGGACCAATTTGAGGATCTGACTCGTCCTTTGATTCAGGCCTTGGCTCAGAGCGAGAAGATAATTTCCTAAATAGAATCACAAGGTTCAGTCCACTGCCAAAAACACAAATTAAATTAAAATTGCAGAACCAAAGTGCAGTCATTCACAGTTAATTATCCTCAGCTTTTCTCTCCAGTTCTTCTAATTATCCTCCATCTTCCTCGGCCATTGAATTCTCTCAATTATCTGAAACAAGTCAAACAGCGAGATCATTCACCTCCGGATGTCGTGCGCTATTAACCTGGGTTTGGCATGGGTCGGACAGTGTGGCACAGGGCAGGACCATCCGGACAAGTGTACCTGGGGGAGGAAATCAGGCCCATTTTCCTTCTCTCCCTGGATACCTAGCGGCCCTGGTGGTTGGAGTTTGGGCGTGGCTAGGGTTGAGGCTCTGATATCCTCCACTGGTTGACCAGCAGGCTGGTGTAGCCTGTGGGATAGCATGGGAGCAGTGGCCTTCCCTGACCGAAGATGAAAGTTTGGCTTGTGTGGGTCAAATTTGGAAAAGAAGCCACACATTGACGTTGGCCAATCGAACGGGTAGGAAGCAGCGATGTGAAGCTTCTCAGTAAAGAGCATGTTATTCTGATGAAGATCATCAATTATTAAGACTGGTGTCTACAAATGGAATTCTAATAAGCATTTGCCAGGAGCCAGGTGATGGGAGGAGTACGTGAAACCCTGAAGCCATTATAAACCTGGAAGAATGTTTATGTAATTATAAACGGAGAGCTTTGTTAAGTGTATCCTGTGTGCATAATAAACAGCGGAAAAGTTTTTTTGGAGCTGGTGAAAATAATGTCGCTGAAAGATTCTAATCTCGTGTTGAGTGTTTGTGTTTTTTGCTACTTTGTGTTGCTATGTCTGCCTGATCCTTAATGATATCATTCGACTTCCAGAGTTCCACGCGGTTAACTTTTTCTCCCCGTCACCCCTTTTCACCAGCGCAGTCTTACTTGTTATCCAAAAATCTGGAACTTTGTTCTGGAAAGGCAGCACCAGATCGCGGTTAGTGAGAGGGAATCATTGCCCGGACTTGCTGTGAGGAATTTGAAGAGTGAGTTCCTGGAGTTTTTGCCAGAACAAAGCTGGACCTGCCCCGATCTCAGGCACTGGTGAATGTTCTGCCACGACTTTGAACGACTGGGAGGCTGGAGCCAACACATTGGGAATTGTCCCAGAGATATTCCCAAATTACATACGAATTAGGAGCAGGAATAGGGCCACTCGGCCCCTCGAGCCTGCTCCGCCATTCAATAAGATCAAGGCTGATCTGATTGTAACCTCCCGCCTACCCCTGATAACCTTTCGCCCCCTTGTTTATCAAGATACGAACAACCCTATCTTTGACCTTGAACCCCGGGGTTAGTTGCAGGGTGAACCATGGGCTCCAAAGCAGACGGTTGGTTAATAAGAGTTCCAGTTAGGATTAACAGCAACGAACTGTAGCCTGGGAGCTGTGCAAATGACACTGAGGACAGAGCTTTGCAATTCACCAAGGCTCCTTCGACAGCACCTTCCAAACCCATGACCACCAGCATCTAGAAGGACAAGGGCAGCAGACACATGGGAACACCACCACCTGTAAGCTCCCCCCCAAGCCACTCACCATCCTGACTTGGAAATATATCGCTGTTCCTTCACTGTCACTGGGTCAAAATCCTGGAACTCCCTCCCTAACAGCACTGTGGGTGCACCTACACCACATGGACTGCAGTGGTTCAAGAAGACAGCTCACCACCACCTTCTCAAGGGGCAATTAGGGGTGGGCAATAAATGCTGGGCCCAGCCAGCGAAGCCCACATCCCGTGAAAGAATTTTTAAAAAGTAGTCTCAGACAGGGGGAAGCGAGGGAAAGAAAACTGTTAATGTCAGACCTAGTTTCCACTTGGGGCATAAGACAATCACTAATAAACCCAATCGGGAATTCAGGAGAAACTTCTTCACCCAGAGAGTGGGGAGAATGTGGAACTCGCTCCCACAGGGAGAGGTTGAGGTGAATAGTATAGATACATTTAAGGGGGAAGCTGGATAAACACATGAGGGAGAAAGGAATAGAAGGATATGGCGATAGGGTGAGATGAAGAGGGGGTGGGAGGAGGCTCATGTGGAGCGTAAACACGAGCACGGACAGGATGGGCTGAATGGCCTGTTTCTGTGCTGTAAATTCTATGTAATGCCCTGTATAGGTTATCTGTCCACTTGGTAAATTTCCGCTCTGGCTAATGTCACCTTGGTTGACTCTTCCCTGACTTGTAATTTTTTCCCCCTTTATGTCCTTTCAGCTTGTTTGGAGTATTCAAGGATATATTCACACATTCTGCCAAGCAAGCAGCAAATCCTCTCCAGTGTGAGCTCACTCAGGGCCAACCTCCTTTGCTGCATTTATTGGGAACAGGAGAGTGAAATATCCAATTCTTCTGGTCAAAATCCTGGAACTCCCTCCCTAACAGCTCTGTGGGTGTACCTACACCACACGGACTGCAGCGGCTCAAGAAGGCAGCTCACCACCACCTTCTCAAGGGCAACTAGGGATGGGCAATAAATGCTGGGCCCAGCCAGCGACACCCACATCCCGTGAATGAATAAAAAAAAAGTCATAAGAACTTGCAGAATTAGGCCTTTCCCAACATTCAATATGACTGATCTTTTATATAAAATCCACTTTCCTGTCCATTCTCCATATCCTTAGAATCCCTTAGAGTGCAAAAATCTATCCAACTCTGTCTTATATTCAACGATGGAGCATCCACAACCCTTAGGGGGTAAAGAATTCCAAAGATTCACATCCCTTTGAGTGAAGAAGTGTCTCCTCACCTCAGCCCTAAATGGCTGACTCTTGATTCTAGAGTCTCGAGCCAGGGGATCCAGTCTCTGCACCGCTCCATTAACTGGTGGCCAATGGGTCTTTGGGTGCTGCAGTGAGTTTGGTTGGGGCGGGGTTGGGGGGGAGTTGGCGTGGTGTGAGGGATGGTGGGATCGTTCTGTGCTGATTTCTTGAGGTTGTCTCGGTGACATTTCAGTGAATGTTTTGCTAGTCATTGTTCTGTTGTGTTGCCTGTCTTGGTCCCTGTGTCAGTCCAGCTGCTGCTGAAACCCTCTTTCCAGCCTTTGTCCCCTCCAGGGTCTGGTTATTCCAATGTTCTCCTGGCCTCCCACTTCCCGTCTACTGTAAACTCCAGCTCATCCAAAATCCTGCTACCCGTATCCGAACTCAAATCCTCTCCCGTCTCGCTCTGTGCTCACTGACCTACATTGGCCCCCAGTCTGACAACACCTTGGTTTTAAGATTCTCTTCCTTGCTTTCAAATCCCTCCATGGCCTCGCCCCTCCCTATGTCTCCAACTGTCTCCAGCCTCATAACCCTCCCAGATCTCTGCGATCCTCCAAGGCTGACCTCTTGCATGTCCCTGATTTTAATGGCTCCACCATTGGCGGCCGTGCTTCCAGCTGCGAGGGCCATAAGCCCTGGAATTCCCTCCCTAAACCTCTCCTCTTTTAAGACATTCCTTAAAACTGACCCCTTTGACCAAGCTAAAAGCCCTCAACTGTATCTGACCCATCTCGTGTGCTTCTGCCCTCACCTCTTCCCCTCCCTCCCAGAACCACGATAAGACCGTCCTCGCCCTCACTTATCACCCCACCAGCCTCCGCATTCAAAGGATCGACCTCCACCATTTCCGCCAACTCCAGCATGATGCCACCACCAAACACATCTTCCCCTCACCTCCTCATCAGCATTCCGTAGGGACTGTTCCCTCCGTGACACCCTGGTCCACTCCTCCATCACTCCCAACTCCTCAGCCCCTTCCCATGGCACCTTCCCATGCAACCGCAGAAGGTGCAACACCTGCTCCTTTACATCCTCCCTCCTCACCGTCCAAGGGCCCAAACACTCCTTTCAAGTGAAGCAGCATTTCACTTGCACTTCCCTCAACTTAGTCTACTGCATTCGCTGCTCCCAATGCGGTTTCCTCTACATTGGAGAGACCAAACGCAGACTGGGTGACCGCTTTGCGGAACACCTTCGGTCTGTCCGCAAGCATGACCCAGACCTCCCTGTCACTTGCCATTTCAACACTCCACCCTGCTCTCATGCCCACATGTCTGTCCTTGGCCTGCTGCATTGTTCCAGTGAAGCCCAACGCAAACTGGAGGAACAGCACCTCATCTTCCGACTAGGCACTTTACAGCCTTCTGGACTGAACATTGAGTTCAACAATTTTAGATCATGAACTCCCTCCCCCATCCCCACCCCTGTTTTTAATCCATTTAAAAATTTTAAATTATTTTTATTTGTTTTTTTAATTTATTTTTATTTATTTATCCTTTTTATATATTTTTAAAAAAATTTTATCCTTTATCCCCAAACCTCCCCTCCCCCAACAGAGCCCATCTGTCACTGGTTTCTATGTTGTGCTTTCACAGAGCGCTGACCCTGGTTCTGTTAGTAACACATTCTGCTATCAGCACCTTCTTTAGTCTTTAACGCTCCCATTAACACTCCCTTTGTCTTGTGTCCATGACACCATTGTCAATCTCTCCTGAGCTCCCACCCATCCCTGACCTTCTATTTTACTCCACTTGCTCCATCCCCGCATTAACGGTATAAAACCCACCACATTTCTACTTCTCTTTAGCTCTGAAGAAGTCACACGGACTCGAAACGTTAACTCTGTTTCTCTCTCCCCAGAGGCTGCTAGACCTGCTGAGTTTTTCCAGCAATTTTCTGTTCTTGTTTCTCTTTGACCAAACTTTTGGTCACCTGCCCTAATATCCCCTCAATTGGCTCAGTGTCAGATTCTGTGTGATCCACGCTCCTTTGGAAGCACCTTGGAAAAAGTCTCACGACAGTAAAGGAGCTATATAAATCCAAATTTTTGTTGTTGTATGAAAGGGGGTGTCATTCTTTGGCCCAAAGCTAAGAATTCTGACAATTGGAAAATTGAAATTGATGCATTGCCTGGAACTCCTTGAACTGTTAACTCACTGCTAATTAGTTACAGTTCCTGCACTCAGTAATCGCAACGATCATTGTGTGGCCTTTTGGCCAATTTGCAAACATTTGTTGATTAAAAGTGCTGAAGATGTCAGAAGGTGTTTCTCCTCTCCTTGTGGCTGCAGTTTCTCCGGGTCAGTTGAACGTAGCACAGCGCTCGCTTCCCTGAAGCAGTCATTTCCAATTAAGCCTTTTATGGAATTTCTTTGCCGCTGGGCGATGTGGCTGGTTGCCAAGGGGCGGGGTAGTTATCCTGGACACAGCTTAGCTTGGCTGACTGGGACTGCAGTCCCATGTGTGCCAAAGCCCCATCTGGTAATACCATGGATTCCTGCAGCTTCAATCGGCCCGGAGCATTCCTGCAGGAGAGAAACAAAGGCTTGCATTTCTGTAGCACCTTTCTCAGCCTCAGGACACGCCAAATGACTTGGCGGCCAATGAATTACTTTTTTTGAACTCTATTCCTTGCCGTGATGCAGCCAATTTGCGAGCAGCGGGAGATCCCACAAACAGCAACGCATAGCCTCAGATGTTGGCTGAAGAAAGGCACATATTGGTCAGGAGGCCATCACGGAGAACCCACCCCCACTGGCTCTTGTATAATGACAGCGTGTCACTCTCTTCATACAGCGTCATGGGATCTTTTACGCCCGCCTGACAGAGCAGCACTCCCTCGGTACTGCAAAGGGAGTGTCAGCCCAGGTTTGTCCCTCAAGTCTCTGCAGTGGGACTTGAAGCCACGACCATCTGACTAAGAGGCGAGTGCTACCCACTGAGCCGCAGCTGACAGCTCAATATTGCCCAAAAAGAGTCCGAGCGCGTACTGCACTGCAACACGGGACAGGCTGCATCAATGTCGGGTGAATGAAAGTCAACAACCACTCATTATCGCTTGTTCCTGGTTCCCAATCTCTGGAATTTCCTCCTCTCCGCCTCTCTCTTCTCCTTTAAGACGCTCCTGCCTCTTTCACCAAGCTTTGGGCCACTCATCTTAATATCTCGTTATGTGGTTTACTGTCAAATTTTGTCTGATAACGCTGCTGCCATGTTTTACTGGTTATAAGTGATATATGAATGCAGGTTATTGTTGTTGTTGTAGTGTGTGAATATGTTGCTCTTTAGGACCATAAGACCATAAGACATAGGAGCAGAAATTAGGGCATTCGGCCCATCGAGTTTGCTCCGCCATTCAATCATGGCTGATAAGTTTCTCAACCCCATTCTCCTGCCTTCTCCCCATAACCTTTGATCCCCTTACCAATCAAGAACCTATCTATCTCAGTCTTAAATACACTCAATGACCTGGCCTCCACAGCCTTCTGTGGCAATGAATTCCATAGATTCACCACTCTCTGGCTAAAGAAGTTTCTCCTCATCTCTGTTCTAAAAGGTCTTCCCTTTACTCTGAGGCTGTGCCCTCGGGTCCTAGTCTCTCCTACTAATGGAAACATCTTCCCCACGTCAACTCTATCCAGGCCTTTCAGTATTCTGTAAGTTTCAATCAGATCCCCCCTCATCCTTCTAAACTCCATCGAGTATAGACCCAGAGTCCTCAAACATTCCTCATATGTTAAGCCTTTCATTCCTGGGATCATTCTCGTGAACCTCCTCTGGACCCTCTCCAGGGCCAGCACATCCTTCCTGAGATACGGGGCCCAAAATTGCTCACAATATTCTAAATGTGGTCTGACCAGAGCCTTATAAAGCCTCAGCAGCACATCCCTGCTTTTATATTCTAGTCCTCTCGAAATAAATGCCAACATTGCATTTGCCTTCCTAACTACCGCGTCAACCTGCAAGTTAACCTTAAGAGAATCCTGGACTAGGACTCCCAAGTCCCTTTGCACTCCAGATTTCTGAATTCTCTCCCCATTTAGAAAATAGTCTATGCCTCTATTCTTTCTACCAAAGTGCATGACCTCACACTTCCCCACGTTGTATTCCATCTGCCACTTCTTTGCCCATTCTCCTAACCTGTCCAAATCCTTCTGCAGCCTCCCCACCTCCTCAATACTATCTGCCCCTCCACCTATCTTTGTATCATCTGCAAACTTAGCCAGGATGCCCTCAGTTCCTTCATCTAGATCATTAATGCATAAAGTGAAAAGTTGTGGTCCCAACACTGACCCCTGCGGAACTCCACTAGTCACCGGCCGCCATCCTGAGAAGGGCCCCCTTATCCCCACTCTCTGCCTCCTGCCAGACAGCCAATCTTCTATCCATGCTAGTACCTTGCCTCTAACACCATGGGCTCTTATCTTACTGAGCAGCCTCCTGTGCAGCACCTTGTCAAAGGCCTTCTGGAAGTCCAAGTAGATAACATCCATTGGCTGTCCTTTGTCTAACCTACTCGTTACCTCCTCAAAGAATTCTAACAGATTTGTCAGGCATGACCTCCCCTTGATGAAACCATGCTGACTTTGCCCTATTTTGCCATGCACTTCCAAGTATTCTGAAATCTCATCCTTAATAATGGACTCTAAATTTTAACAACGACCGAGGTCAGGCTAATCGGCCTGTAATTTCCCGTCTTTTGCCTCACTCCCTTCTTAAACAGGGGGGGTTACATTAGTGATTTTCCAGTCCTCTGGGACCCTCCCTGACTCCAGTGATTCCTGAAAGATCACCACTAACGCCTCCACTATCTCTTCAGCTATCTCCTTCAGAACTCTGGGGTGTAATCCATCTGGTCCAGGTGATTTATCCACCTTCAGACCTTTCAGTTTTCCTAGCACCTTCTCCTTGGTAATGGCCACCATACTCACCTCTGCCCCCCGACTCTCTTGAACTTTGGGGATGTCACTCGTGTCTTCCACTGTGAAGACTGACGCAAAGTACCTATTCAGTTCCTCCGCCATTTCTTTGTTCCCAACTACTACTTCTCCAGTGTCATTTTCCAGCGGCCCAATGTCCACTTTTGCCTCTCTCTTACCCTTTATATATCTAAAAAAAACTCTTGCAATCTTCTTTTATATTACTGGCTAGTTTACCCTCATATTTAATCTTCTTCCTCCTTATTTCTTTTTTAGTTGTCCTCTGTTGGTCTTTGTAGGCTTCCCAATCCCCTGGTTTCCCACTGCTCTTCGCCGCATTGTATGCTTTCTCTTTAGCTTTCATGCTGTCCCTGACTCCCCTTGTCAGCCATGGTTGCCTCGTCCTCCCTTTAGTATGCTTCTTCTTCCTAGGGATGAATTTTTGCTGTGTCACCCAAATTACTCCCAGAAACTCCTGCCATTGCTGTTCCACTGTCTTTCCTGCTAGGCTCATCTCCCAGTCAATTCTGGCCAGCTCCTCCCTCATGCCTCTGTAGTTGCCTTTATTCAACTGTAATACCGTTACATCTGATTCCAGCTTTTTCCTCTCAAATTGCAGGGTAAATTCTATCATATTATGGTCACTTCCTCCTTAGGGTTCCTTCACCTTAAGCTCCCTTATCAAATCTGCCTCATTACATAACCTATCCTAGTGGGTCACCCAGGGGGATGCTTGTTTAATAAAACTCCATGAACTCTGACACATGACACAATGTGCAGGATAAACCTGAAAACAGTGACCTTGTACAGAATCCTCTGAGGAAGAGGAAAAGTTCAGGTAGGGGGCGACTCAGAGAGGCGGCTCTGATATTGGAATATTTTCATGGGCTCAGAAAGGAACTTTCGTTTTCGAGAGTCACACAGAATTTACAGCACAGGAACAGGCCATTTGGCCCATCTGGTCTGTGCTGGTGCTTATATTCCGCACCCACCCCTCTTCACCTCACCCTATCGCCATATCCTTCTACTCCTTTCTCCCTCATGTATTTATCCAGCTTCACCATTAAATGTATCGACACCATTCACCTCAACCACTCCCTGTGGGAGCGAGTTCCACGTTCTCCCCACTCTCTGGGTAAAGAAGTTTCTCCTGTAATCCCGCTTGGATTTATAAGTGACTGCCTTATATTAATGACCCCCGCCCCCCCTAGTTCTGCCCCCACCCCCAACAATGTGGAAACACCTTCTCTACGTCTACCCTATCGAAACCCCCTTCATCATTTCAAAGGTCTTTTATCCCCTCAGCCCCTCAGCCTTCTCTCTCCTGGTGTAAAGAGCCCCCGGCCTGTTCAATCATTCCCGACTCCTACTAAAGGCTGGTTCTGTCTTCCAGGTTATGACTTTGCGGCGGTGCTGCAGTGGTTTGCCGAGCGGGTGGACCGCATCATCCTCCTATTCGACGCCCACAAGCTGGAGATTTCCGATGAGTTCTCGGAGGCCATTCGGGCCCTGAAGGGTAACGAGGACAAGATCCGGGTGGTGCTGAACAAGGCTGACCAGGTGGACACCCAGCAGCTGATGAGGGTCTACGGGGCCCTGATGTGGTCCCTCGGCAAGGTCATCAACACCCCCGAGGTCATGCGGGTCTACATCGGCTCCTTCTGGTCTGAGCCTCTACTGATCTCCGAGAACCGGAAGCTGTTCGAGCTGGAGGAACAGGATCTATTCCAGGATCTGCAGAACCTGCCCAGGAATGCTGCCTTGCGGAAGCTGAATGACCTTGTAAAGAGAGCCCGCCTCGTGAGGGTGAGAGATCACACCATATCCCGTGATGTTAGGGGGAGCGAGGCCGATATTACTCCAACCCGCCCATCGAGGAATGGGCAGGATTGGCGACGGGCGGTTTACACTTTGCTCAACTCTACTCCCCACCCAGCAAGGGGTAGCGTTGGGCGGTTTATAAACTCGCCGTTTCCGCCCTGTGGGATTCCCGCCCGGCGAGACAGGTTAAAGCGACAGAAAGTGCCGGAAAAACTCAACAGGCCCGGCAGCATCTGTGGAGAGAGAGAGAGAGAGACAGACACAAGGCCGATGATATTTGTGTGTCTCTCTCTCCACAGGGGCTGCTGGACCTGCTGAGTTTTTTCCAGCACTTTCTGTTTTTATTTAAGGTTTCCAGCGCCTGCAGTATTTTGCTTTTATCCCAGGTTAAAATGACCCTTTGATTGGAGTCATGTTCCTGTTTGTGGGTATGAAAGTCAACCCCCTCTATTAATTCCAGCTCTGTACGTACACCGTTACAGGACAACCCCCCCACCAAAGTCCGGCCTCCAACAGCTCCGACCCTTCAGGGGCCTGTCTGTGCTCCTACCGCTCAAACCTGCCCCCAGTGGTGGATGGCGGCAGGGCAGCCGGCATTATGGTGGGGTAGTGGGAGGGGGAATCTCCCTCCTGACTGTTTAGTCTGGAGGGAGGGTGTGGGGAACAAGGCCTTGTCAGATCCAGCCCAGGGGAGTTTTTTGGGGACACCTTCGGGACAGTGGGAGCGCGCAGGGGAAGTCAAAACATTCTCGAGCGTCTGGCCGAGTTCAGGCTTGTGTCGCTGTTGCCGGGAGGGAGACAGAGAGGCTGACCCTGGGGAGACTGGTCTGTGACTGACCCAGGCCTGACCTGAGCCTTGATGGTGCCAACGAGCGTGAGGTTGAAAAAGGGCACCCGGTCACACAGAAACACAAATATCTGAGGTCAAAAAGTCAAGCACTCCTTTTAAAAGCAGCATTGTGTGTTCAAAGGTCCCTCCTCGAGGCTTGTCCTGAAGGCCTACCTAGCTAAAGCCGGCAGCCTATTCAACTACTATGGGCTTCAGATTCAGGCCTATTAAGTCTAGGACCAGGGGGCATAATCTGTGCCCCCCAGCCCCATACTTTAGATTCTCTGACCAGCGGAAACAATCTCTCAGTGCCCACCCTGTCAAAACCCCTTCACAATCTCTGATGTCCCAGCGAGATCGCCACTCATCCTTCCAAACTCCAGACATTCAGGACTCTCTCTCTCTCTCACTCTCTCTCTCACAAACAGTTAAATTTAGTCTTTACATCTCCAGCTCCACCCACCAGCCACTCTCTCCTCTCTGTTTGAGGCTCTGTGTTTGACCTGTGCCGATGCAGACTGGTGCTCAGTGTGACTGTGGACGATGGAATCCCTGGGCTTGTGTGTGGCTTTGAGCACCAGAGTGGTGTTTGTGAGGAGCTGTGGTGGACACGTGCTCGTGGATCCTGAGGAATCGGGGGTGCTGAGACACCTTGGCCGTGCCCTGCTCACTGTCGCTGGGTACATGTAGCGCTTGTATTGGTGCTGCTGCCTTGGCCTGAGAGACTCACTCTTCCTGAAGCAACTGTTAACAAACATGAGGCAAGGTCTAGCAGCTCCAGCAGCTGCTGAGACCGAAACCAAAAGCAATATGAATTTGCATTTGTATAGCACCTTTCATGTCGTAAAACACTCCAAGGTGTTTCACAGGAGATGTCATGGAAAAAAGTTTGACAGCGTGTCACATAAGGAGACATTAGGACAGGTGACCAAAAGCTTGGTCAATGAGGTAGACTTTAAGAAGCTTTTAAGAAGGACAGAGAGCTGGAGAGGTTCAGGGAGGGGATTCCAGAGTTTGGAGCCCGGGCAGCTGAAGGCACGGCCGCCAATGGCGCAGCGATTAAAATCGGGAATGTTCAAGAGGCCGGAATTAGAGGAGGGCAGAGATCCCGGAGGTTTTGTGGGGCTGGAGGAGGCTGCAGAGATAGGGAGGGGGCGCGGGATTCGAAAATAAGGATGAGAATTTTAAAAATCAAAATGTCGGTAGGTTGTCTGGACATTATCACAGCATGACATGTGGGATCTTGCTGTGCACAAATTGACTGCTGCGTTTCATACATTGCAACAGCGACTACACTTCAAGAAGTACTTCACTGACTGTAAATGCTCTGGGGCCTCCTGAGATTGAGAAAGGGATTATAGTTCTTCCCTTCTTTTCTTTCAATAGACAGACACCAGCAAAGTACGCCCCCACCCACCCCCCAACCTCCCACCCCCTACGGGATTGAATTTGTGCATAGCAAGATCCCACAAACAGAAAGATAATCTATCGGTTGAGGGATAAGTATTGGCCAGGCCACCGGGGAGAACATACCTGCTCCTCTTCTAAATAGTGGGCCGTGGGATATTGTACATCCACCTGAAGCGGTTTAAGGTCACACTCGATCAACTGCACCTCTGACAGTGCAGCACTCCCTCAGCAGCGGCCGCCTAGCTTTATGTGCTGCCGGTAAGAAGCCTCCATTCTTTAAGGGAGCCCTGGCCCATTTCGAGGGACAGAGCCCACTCTACCATTCACACAACAGATCAGTTCATCTCCAATTGACCCGTAAATGGCCCTTGTCTTATCTGTGACCCACAGACTGTGCGTACACTGTCTGTAAATAGCGAAGATCCTGTTTAGAATCGGAATCTCCTCTACCAGAAGTAAGAAGCCAACACAAACATATCTTTATCCTGATTAACCTCAGTCCTGTTTATTTATATTAAACACAGAGATCTGTCCCCTTGCCTTTTCGTTACTCCACAATATTATTTAAATCTTCAAGCGCTCTGTCTGTCCAGGAGCTGCAGGTAATGAGGGCTCTTTCTGGCAGACAGTGTACATTCTAATATCGCTCCCTCGATAAGATCAAAACTTTCTTGTGAACAAATCTTGTTGATTCAATTTGAACTTGTGCTGTACGGGTTTAAAGAGAGAGTTGCACCTTTTAAAATTAGTTTTCAATGAATTTGGATGACATTTAATATCCTTTTGTTTTTCCATTTTCACTACTCCTAATCTGGAAAGCAATGACCCCCATTGGGAGGCCAGAGCCTGGGCATCTGTCGACACCCCCTAGACCTCACTCTTTACCTGAGAGCTCAGACCTGCTTGTTCAGCCATTGGAGGGTTGGGGGGGATTGACAGGCAAGCTTGATCATGTCCCCACGCATAGAGAAGCCCAGAGAGAGACACACATATATATACACAAGCACCTATATATATATATATATATACACGCACGCAGACATATACGCACATACACTCACATATATACACACACATATATACACACTCACACACACACACACACATATATATATATACACACATGCAGACATATACGCACACACACACACATATATACATACTCACACATATATATATATACACACACACGCAGACATATACGCGCACACACACACACACATATATACACACTCACATATATATATATACACACACACACACATATATATATATATATATATACACACACACGCAGACATATACGCACACACACATATACACACACACATATATACACACATATATATATATACACACACACACGCAGACATATATGCGCACACACACACACATATATACACACTCATATATACATTTATATATATATACACACATGCAGACATATACACGCACACACACACATATATACACACTCACATATATATATATATACACACATGCAGACATATACGCGCACACACGCACACATATACACACACACACATATATATATATACACACACACACGCAGACATATATGCACACACACACACACACGGAGACATACACACACATACACGCACGCACACACACAAATATACACACACACACGCACATATATACACACACACACACATGCATATATATACATACAAACGCATGCAGACATACACACACACACACACACATACACATACAGGTACTGGTGCCAAGGCTCAATGCCCAATAATCAGGAGCAGGATCCTCAGCTAATTTTTCCCTGAGTTTAAACAGTTTGCATTGGGTCCATTCCACGCTGCTGTGTATACTCAGAGGCAGAATCAACTGGATCTGTCGGTATTAATAAGAAACCAGGGAGCAGTATAATATTTATAGGGTCTTGGGAGTGTGTCAGTATTTACAGGGGGTCCCGGGGAGTGTGTCAGTATTTACAGGGGGTCCCCGGGGAGTGTGTCAGTATTTACAGGGGTCTCCCCGGGGAGTGTGTCAGTATTTACAGGGGTCTCCCCGGGGAGTGTGTCAGTATTTACAGGGGTCTCCCCGGGGAGTGTGTCAGTATTTACAGGGGATCCCTGGGGAGTGTGTCAGTATTTACAGGGGGTCCCCGGGGAGTGTGTCAGTATTTACAGGGGGTCCCGGGGAGTGTGTCAGTATTTACAGGGGGTCCCTGGGGAGTGTGTCAGTATTTACAGGGGGTCTCCCCGGGGAGTGTGTCAGTATTTACAGAGGGTCCCCGGGGAGTGTGTCAGTATTTACAGGGGGTCCCCGGGGAGTGTGTCAGTATTTACAGGGGGTCCCCGGAGAGTGTGTCAGTATTTACAGGGGGTCCCCGGGGAGTGTGTCAGTATTTACAGGGGGTCCCCGGGGAGTGTGTCAGTATTTACAGGGGGTCCCCGGGGAGTGTGTCAGTATTTACAGGGGGGTTCCCGGGGAGTGTGTCAGTATTTACAGGGGGTCCCCGGGGAGTGTGTCAGTATTTACAGGGGGTCCCCGGGGAGTGTGTCAGTATTTACAGGGGGGTCCCCGGGGAGTGTGTCAGTATTTACAGGGGGGTCCCCGGGGAGTGTGTCAGTATTTACAGGGGGTCCCTGGGGAGTGTGTCAGTATTTACAGGGTGACATAAGAACATAAGAACTAGGAACAGGAGTGGGCCATTCAGCCCCTCGAGCCTGCCCCGCTGTTCATTACGATCATGGCTGATCTCATTTCAGCCTCAACTCCAATTTCCCTCCCCCTCCCCATAACCTTTCAACCTGTTACTAATTAAAAATCTGTCTATCTCCTCCTTAAATTTATTCAGCGTCCCGGCATCCACTGCACTCTGAGGTAGTGAATTCCACGGATTCACGACCCTTTGAGAAAAGTAAATCCTCCTCATCTCAGATTTAAATCTACCACCCCTTAGCCTAAAACTATGGCCTCTCGTTCTAGAATGCCCCACAAGGGGAAACATCCGCTCCACATCTACTTTGTCTATCCCCTTTAGCATCATATATACCTCAATTAGATCCTCTCATCCTTCTAAACTCTAGTGAGTATAGGCCCAAACTGCTCGATTTCTCCTCATAAGACAAGCCCCGCATCTCTGGAATCAATCTAGTGAACCTTCTCTGAACCGCCTCCAATGCAACTACATCCTTCCTCAAGTAAGGGGACCAAAACTGTGCACAGTACTCCGGGTTCGGTCTCACCAATGCCTTGTACAGTTACAACAACACTTCCCTATTTTTATGCTCTATTCCTTTAGCAATAAATGCCAAAATTCTATTTGCCTTCCTTATTACCTGCTGTACCTGCATACTAGCTTTCAGCAATTCATGCACGAGGACACCCAGATCCCTCTGCACTGAAGCATTCTGAAGTTTCTCTCCATTTAAATAATAAGTTGCCTTTTTATTCTTCCGACCAAAATGGATAACCTCACACTTATCCACGTTAAACTCCATCTGCCAAATTTTAGCCCATTCACCTAACCTGTACATATCCATTTGTAAATTTCTTATTTCTTCATTGCAACTTACTTTCCCACCTATTTTGGTGTCATCTGCAAATTTAGCTGTAGTACCTTCTATCCCTGAATCCAAGTCATTAATATAGATTGTAAATAGTTGGGGCTCAAGGACCGAACCCTGTGGCACCCCACTAGTTACAGCTTGCCATCCAGAAAAAGACCCATTTATTCCGACTCTCTGCTTTCTGTTGGTTAGCCAATCCTCTATCCAAGCTAATATAATATGCCTAACTCTGTGCGATCTTATCTTGTGTATTAATCTTTTGTGCGGCACCTTATCAAAGGCCTTCTGGAAGTCCAGATATACTACATCTACAGGATCCCCATTATCCACTTTGCTTGTCATGTCTTCAAAGAACTCTAGAAAATTAGTCAAACATGATTTACTCTTCATAAAACCATGCTGACTCTGATGGATTGCATTTTGACTTTCCAAATGTCCCATTAATACTTCCTTAATAATGGATTCCAACAATTTCCCAATGACAGATGTTAAACTAACTGGTCTATAGTTTCCTACTTTCTGCCTCCCCCCCTTTTTGAATAAGGGTGTTTTATTAGCATTTTTCCAGTCCACTGGAACCTTTCCAGAATCCAGGGAATTTTGGAATATTATAGCCAATGCATCCACTATCCCCACTGCCACTTCCTTTAAGACCCTGGGATGTAGGCCATCAGGTCCTGGGGACTTGTCACCCTTTAATCCCAATAGTTTGCTCAGTACTTTTTCTCTAGTGATGGTGATTGTTCTAAGTTCCTCCTTCTCTATACCCTCTGCACTACCTGTTACTATTGGGGTGGTACTAGTGTCCTCCACTGTGAAAACTGAGGCAAAATATTGATTAAGCGTCTCTGCCATTTCTGCGTTCCCCACTATTAACTCCCCAGTCTCATCCTCCAAGGGACCAACATTCACTTTAGCTACTCTCTTTCCTTTTATATACTTGTAGAAGCTTGACCCCGGGGAGTGAGTCAGTGTTTACAGGGGGGTCTCCCCAGGGAGTGTGTCAGTATTTACAGGAGGAATCCCCGGGGAGTGTGTCAGTATTTGCAGGGGGTCCCCGGGGAGTGTGTCACTGTTTACAGGGGGTCCCCGGGGAGTGTGTCAGTATTTACAGGGGGTTCCCGGGGAGTGTGTCAGTATTTACAGGGGGTCTCCCCGGGGAGTGTGTCAGTATTTACAGGGGGTCCCCGCGGAGTGTGTCAGTATTTACAGGGGGGTCCCCGGGGAGTGTGTCAGTATTTACAGGGACCTCCAAAAGAGAAAATTGTTATTTTTGAACATTTTGTGACCTACTGTTGTTAGTTTAGATATTTTCTGATGAATGTATCAAGGTTTAGCTCAATGTGGCACAGCCCTGCACCAAATGACAGTCTGACTCCAGCCCAGGGACCTGAAGCCTTGCTGTTATTCCAAAGCTTGGCTGCTTCTCAGCCACTCTCAATGCGTCTGTTGAGGAAATAAAAGGGAATCTTGCCTGATGTCCGATCAGTTCCAATCCAACATGGTGGCAGCCACCAGGAGCAAGGTGTGAGGAGAGAGACCTCCAACTGAGAAGGACAAAAAGTAAAAAGATATAGGGAGGAGGAGAATGAGTGGCTGTGGTGGGGGGTATGGTAGATGGGACGTGTGATAGGGCGAGAGGTAGAGATAGAGATAAGAGAGCAGAGAGAAAGAGAGAGAGAAAGGAACAGAAAAAGAGAGGTGAGATGACGGAGTGAGAGTAAGAGGCAGAGAGAAGGTAAAAATGGGGAGGAATAAAGCGGAGGATTGAGGAATGACCAACTTGTAGGTTGACAGGTAAAGATGGGAAGCAGTAGAGTGTGATCCCAAGTGATGCTGCACACTCCACATGAGCCTGAAGGTGAAGGAATTCGGAGCACTAATTGCCAACAAAGCGTCGGAAGGCTGCAGCTCTCACTGGGGGTTGTTGCTGGTTTACATTGGCTGAGCCTCAGCAGCTCTGAGAAGAACGCAAAGGGTGATGATTTTGCAGGAGAGCAGGGAACGCTCTCCAGCTCCCTCCATTCTGTAGTGTAGGGTGCGGGAGCATCTGTTGTACAGATTACATCTCTGCAGCTCTCCCTCCCTCCCTAATGTACACACTTCGAATGGAAACGATTGTGACTTAACTTCCTTTTGTTTAGCTTCCCGCTTGTATCCTGTGTGAAAACAGTCTGGGTGGAACTGTTTAAATCACGATCCCAATCCAGAAACCCTCTGCTTCATAGCGACAATTACCTGCATTTTCCAGATTGCTATCCACTGATGACCTTGTTCCTGATTGGCTTGGAGAGGGTCCCAAACGTTTGTGATCTCATTTCACTGTCCACATTCCTTCAAAAAAAGGAAGGAACTTGCATTTCCATAGCACCTTTCACGCCCTCAGGACACCACAAAGCGCTTTACAGCCACTGAAGTACTTTTGAAGAATAGTCATTCTTGTACTGTAGGAAGTGCGGCAGCCAATTTACGCACAGGAAGCTCCCACAAACAGCAATCGGAGAGATGATCAAATGATTGGTTTGCAGTGAAACCCACTGCTTTAGCGGAGAAAGGAACATTACAGCTCACATGGGAGGACAGATGGGGCCCAGTTTAATGTCTCACCCAAAAAGTGGCAACTCTGACAATGCAGCACTCCCTCAGTACTGACCCCCTGACAGTGCAGCACTCCCTCAGTACTGACCCCCTGACAGTGCAGCACTCCCTCAGTACTGACCCCCTGACAGTGCAGCACTCCCTCAGTACTGACCCTCTGACAGTGCAGCACTCCCTCAGTACTGACCCCCTGACAGTGCAGCACTCCCTCAGTACTGACCCTCTGACAGTGCAGCACTCCCTCAGTACTGACCCTCTGACAGTGCAGCACTCCCTCAGTACTGACCCTCTGACAGTGCAGCACTCCCTCAGTACTGACCCTCTGACAGTGCAGCACTCCCTCAGTACTGACCCCCTGACAGTGCAGCACTCCCTCAGTACTGACCCTCTGACAGTGCAGCACTCCCTCAGTACTGACCCTCTGACAGTGCAGCGCTCCCTCAGTACTGACCCTCTGACAGTACAGCGCTCCCTCAGTACTGACCCTCTGACAGTGCAGCGCTCCCTCAGTACTGACCCTCTGACAGTGCAGCACTCCCTCAGTACTGACCCTCTGACAGTGCAGCACTCCCTCAGTACTGACCCTCTGACAGTGCAGCACTCCCTCAGTACTGACCCTCTGAAAGTGCAGCACTCCCTCAGCACAGACCCTCTGACAGTGCAGCGTTCCCTCGGTACTGACCCTCTGACAGTGCAGCACTCCCTCAGTACTGACCCTCTGTCAGTGTGGCACTCCCTCAGTACTGACGCTCTGACAGTGCAGCACTCACTCAGTACTGACACTCCGACAGTGCAGCACTCCCTCAATACTGATACTCTGATAGTGTGGCACTCCATCAGTGCTGACCCTCTGGCAGTGCTGCACTCCCTCAGCACTGAGCACCTGACAGTGCAGCACTCCCTCAGTACTGACCCTCTGACAGTGCGGCACTCCCCCAGTACTGACCCTCTGACAGTGCAGCACTCCCTCAGTACTGACCCTCTGATAGTGCAGCACACCTTTAGTACTGACTCTATGACAGTGCAGTGCTACTTCAGTACTGACTCTCTGACAGTGCAGCAATCCCTCAGCACTGACCCTCTGACAGTGCGGCACTCCTTCAGCACTGACCCTCTGACAGTGCAGCATACCCTCAGTACTGACCCTCTAACAGTGCAGCACTCCCTCAGCACTGACCCTCTGACAGTGCGGCACTCCTTCAGCACTGACCCTCTGACAGTGCAGCATTCCCTCAGTATTGACCCTCTGACAGTGAAGCACTCACTCAGCACTGGCCCTCTGACAGTGCAGCACTCCGTCAGCACTGACCCTCTGACAGTGCAGCACTGCCTCAGTACTGACCCTCTCCCTCAGCACTGACCCTCTGACAATGCAGCACTCCCTCAGTATTGACCCTCTGAAAGCACAGTACTCCCTCAGTACTGACCCTCTGACAGTGCAGCACTCCGTCAGTACTGACCTCTGACAATGCAGCACTCCCTCAGTATTGACCCTCTGAAAGCACAGTACTCCCTCAGTACTGACCCTCTGACAGTGCAGCACTCCCTCAGTACTGACCCTCTGACAGTGCGGCACTCCCCCAGTACTGACCCTCTGACAGTGCAGCACTCCCTCGGTACTGACCCTCTGACAGTGCAGCACTCCCTCAATACTGACCCTCCGACAGTTCAGCATTACTCAATACTGACCCTCTGACAATGTGGCACTCCCCCAGCACTGGCCCTCTGACAGTGCAGCGCTTCTTCAGTACTGACCCTCTGACATGCACCGCTCCCTCAGTCCTGACCCTGATAGTGCAGCACTCCCTCAGGCCTGACCCTCTGACAGTGCAGCACTCCCTCAGGCCTGACCCTCTGACAGTTCAGCTCTCCCTCAGTACTGACCCTCTGACAGTGCAGCACTCCCTCAGGCCTGACCCTCTGACAGTGCAGCACTCCCTCAGTACTGACCCTCTGACAGTGCATCACTCCCTCAGTACTGACCCTCCGACAGTGCAGCACTCCCTCAGTACTGATCCACCGACAGTGCAGCATTCCCTCGGTACTGACCCTCTGACAGTGCATCACTCCCTCAGTACTGACCCTCCGACAGTGCAGCACTCCCTCAGTACTGATCCACCGACAGTGCAGCATTCCCTGAGAACTGACCCTCTGACAGTGCATCACTCCCTCAGTACTGACCCTCTGACAGTGCAGCACTCCCTCAGTACTGACCCTCTGGCAGTGCAGGACTCCCTCAGTACTGACCCTCCGACAGTGCAGCACTCCCTCAGTACTCACCCTCCGACCGTGCAGCACTCCCTCAGTACTGACCCTTGGACAGTGCAGCACTCCCTCAGTACTGACCCTCTGACAGTGCAGCACTCCCTCAGTACTGACCCTCTGACAGTGCAGCGCTCCCTCAGTACTGACCCTCTGACAGTGCAGCACTCCCTCAGTACTGACCCTCTGACAGTGCAGCACTCCCTCAGTACTGACCCTCGGACAGTGCAGCACTCCATCAGTACTGACCCTCGGACAGTGCGGCACTCCCTCAGTACTGACCCTCGGACAGTGCAGCACTCCCTCAGTACTGACCCTCTGACAGTGCAGCACTCCCTCAGTACTGACCCTCGGACAGTGCAGCACTCCCTCCATACTGATCCTCAGTATTTGCCCTTGAAAATGTGGCATTGAGGCTGTGAAGTCTCGTTGTTGCTAATTAAACACTGGTTGATTTGGTGAAGAGACTGCCGGCCTCATTGCTCTGTCCAGAAGGACAGACGCTGTGGAAATTTGAGTGACAGGGATATGTGGCAAACAGGAAACACTAGCTGTGCCATTTGTATAATTCCTCGATACATAAGGATAAATGCTGTGGAAAAGTCTGTTTGACAAACCGCTTTTGGTCACATGTCATTTTGCACAGGGAGAGGTGTGTGAAAAATCCTCACTTTCTGGAAAGCCTCTTCACCTCGCGTCTGGGACATTTCACAGGCATGAAGCTTTCTCAATGTTTCTCGATTCTCTCTCTAGAAACAAAGACAGCTTTGCTGTTTGGAAATGCTGGCTGCAGACACTTGGCACCTCCTTGCTTCCTGACCAGGTGTTCGAGAGAGAGAGAGGTTAGAAAGGGCCGTCCACATGCACACACAGACAGGCAGATACACACACACAGACAGGCAGACACACACACACACACACACACACAGGCAGACACACACACAGACAGGCAGATACACACACACAGACTCACACACACACAGACAGGCAGACACACGCACACACGCACAGGCAGATACACACACACAGACAGGCAGATACACATACACACACACAGACAGGCAGATACACGCGCACACACACACACAAGACAGGCAGATACACACACACAGACAGGCAGATACACACACACACAGACAGGCAGACACACACACACACACAGACAGGCAGACACACACACAGAGACAGGCAGACACACACACAGAGACAGGCAGACACACACACAGACAGGCAGACACACACACACACACAGACAGGCAGATATACCCACACACAGACAGACACACACATGTAAACGGCATTCAAGTCTGGCATGTACTTGGGATAGGTTGAGGGCACGAGACAGAAAACCAAGCTCCTGACGGTAGCATTGGTGATGGTGGAGATTAGAATCTCACTCAGGATCAGAGGAGATATTTATAAGGAGCAACATTGAGGAATAATAGGGAGCAGGGCAGTAGAATATCCCTCTCTTCAGCCAGTGCCCTCAGAGTATCTGTGCAAACACTCGAGACAGTTAAGAACAAGGAATGCAAACTGATCTTTGACCTGCCTGAGCTGAGATGAAATGGAAACTGTGGAAGTTTCTTTGTAAAATAAATAAATATGCTTCCTCACACACTGTGACTTCTATCAGAAGGAGGGGAAATGTCATCAATGTATGCTTTTTTGTTTCCTTGTCAAACACTTGCCTTTATGATGGATCAATTATTTGTATCCTCATGATCTTTTTTTAGTTCAAGGGATGTGGGCATCACTGTCTGGGCCAGCATTTATTGCCCTTGGGAACTGAGTGGCTTACTACACCATTCCAGAGGGTATTTAAGACCAAGTATGGACAGCAGATTTCCTTCCCTAAAAGGGGCATCAGTGACCCAGATGGGTTCTTAAATGACAATCATTTCATGGTCACCATTTGACTTTTAATTCCAGATGTTTTTATTGGCTGTGGTGGGATTTGAACTTGGGTCCCCAGAGCAGTACCCCAACTCTTTGATTACTAGTCCAGTGACAATACCACTACACCACTGTCTCCACTACTGTATAGTATACAGAACAGAAACCAACCAGCTGGTGTTTATGCTCCACTTGAGCCTCCTCCCACCTTTCATCATCCAAACCTATCATCTTGACCCTCTATTCCCTTCTCCCTCAAATGCTTCCCCTTAAATGCATTTAGACTGAACAGAGTCCTGTTTCTGTTTTCTCTCATTTTGTGACAAAGGCAAAGCCTTTTTAACACATCGCTTTTCACTGTTGCAGTTCCCTTAGTGCAGCTTACCCGTCCTCTGGTGAAAGGGTGACATGAGCAGGAGGCCATTCAGCCCATCTTGCCTGTGCCAGACTTGTGCCAAGGTACAGTTTCATGGGCAGTACCTGCCTATGGCACTTCACCAAACTGGCCACGCATCGTGCTTGTGTGAACTGGTTCACAAACTTTAAAATTCTCACCTTTGTTTTCAAGTCCCTCCATGGCTTCACCCACCCCCTCCCTATCTCTGTAACCTCATCCAGCCACTGCAATTAAACCTCCGAATTCTCAGTGCTCCTCCAATTCTGGCCTCTTACCCATCCCCAATTTTAATCTCTTCACCACTGGCGGCCGTGCCTCCAGCTGCCTGGGCTCTAAGCTCTGGAATTCCCTCCCTCTCCTGTTTTAAGACACTCCATAAAACTCCTCGTTCACTAAGTCCTGGCTAGCTGTTCTAATATCTCCTTATGTAGCTCAGTGTCAAATTTTGTCTGCTAATGTGCTTCGTGGAATGTTTTACGGGGTTAACGCGCTATATAGATGGAAGTTATTGTTGCTTGGGTCATATCATGGACATGGTGCAGCAACTAACAGACAACAATAATACTGGACCTTTCTCTCCCTGTCCATTGCTGTTGTTCTGATCCAGCTGCAAGGAGCAGTTACAACTCCATCGAACTCCCACATTTTTGTGCACGAGCCAGATATATAATCAGAGGCATGTTTGGACTTCTTTCTGAGTGGGTCGGTGTTAACTGATTCAGTTGCAAATCATAAACAAGCCGGGGCCTTCTTAACAGAAACCTGGTGCACAGCAATCCACAAAGCTGGGTGGGGCTTCTGGCAGCTGTTACTCCCAGTCGCTTCTCATCAGAAGGTCGTGAGTTCAGGCCCCACTTAAAGACAGGAGCACAGTATCTATGCTGGCACTCCAACGCAGTACTGAGGGAGCGCTACACTGTCGGAGGGTCAGCACTGAGGGAGCGCTACACTGTTGGAGGGTCAGCACTGAGGGAGTGCTACACTGTTGGAGGGTCAGTACTGATAGAATGCTGCACTGATGGACAGGCAATGCCAAGGGAGTGCTGCACTGTCAGGGAGCATCCTTGAGGTGAGTTGTTGTAGCAGAGTTTTGAAGAATGTTCAAGAAGCATTGTGGTGTGGGCTGCTGGTCACTAGGGCTGTGGAGAGAGGAGAACAGACACCGTGTGATGTCACTACTCATTGTTTCTCTGGCACTATTTCAGAAAAGGCCTGAGAGAGTCAAAGTATTAAACGATTATTCTGGTGTTTCAAGAACAAACGGGCAGAGGTGGCTGCTTCCTGGTTACAGGCAGAGACACTTTGAAGAAAGCAGCACAGAATCGCTGGGATCTCTCTGGGGCTTTGATTTACACTCACTGCGCTGCCTGTGAAGTTCTGACCTCTGAGGAAGCTCCTGATTTGTCAATGCCTCACAGCCAACATCCTGAAACTATTAGTGTTTGACATCTCCGCTGTGATTGATATTATTTGGATTTTAAAGCTCACTTGATAGCTCTTCATCAAACTCCTGGATGCTGGACCTCTTCTTTGTCAGTTTTCTGCGCTGTGCTGTGACTAAACTTCATTTATATTACAATTACACAGTATTTACAGCACAGAAACAGGCCATTCAGCCCATCTGCTCCATGCTGGTGTTTATGCTCCACATGAACCTCTTCATCTCACCCCATCATTCTATTTCTTTCTCCCTCATGTGTTTATGAAGCTTCCCCCTTAAATGTATCTATACTATTCACCTCAACCACTCCCTGCAGGAGCAGATTCCACATTCTCTGGGTAAAGAAGTTTCTCCTGAATTCTTCCTTTATCTAGTGACGCATGAGGCGGACAACACACATTCTTACATTTGTTTTTCCTGGATAAGGCCTGAAGACAGAGGTTATATTTGAGGGGGCACCACTCCACATCAAGTATGACTGACCAGGAATCTCCCACTCTTATTGGTGTGTGTTGGAAGGATTTGCAGGTTGATACTCAACCTATTTTGCCACATATACATGCACAGCTTCCTTGGCCATCAAGACCTGGAGTGGGACTATGAACCCAGAGCTTCTGGCTCAGAGGCAGGGACACTACCCACTGCACCACAAGATCCATCTCTCTCCCTCCCTCCTGAGTGAATTTATTAGTAGCTATCTTATCTTGACAGCCCCTAGTCTGGTCTCCCCGACATGTGGAAACATCTTCTCTACGTCTACCCTATGGAATCCTTTTCATTATCTTGAAATCTCAGGCCATCCTTTTTTCTAAAGGGCCCCAGTCCAGTCAGTCTTTCCCGATAGATATGAACCTCCTGATGACCCACTGTCTGATTGGTTCGAATCCAAACGACCACCTCCCCCATTAGCTGCCTGTAGTTGTTGCTCTGGGATTTGGGAGGAGTGTGTTGCCCTGTTATATTTTGTGGGATAGCCTGAGTTTGACACTGGGAATGACAGTACTGAGACTGAGAGGAAAAGATCTAGCCTGTCCCAAACAATCGTGATGCCTTGCGGGTCATGGTTACATCTTCCCCACCCCGTCTGGAGCCATGTCATTCCCTGGAAAAACTGTGACGGGAGTGAGGGGAATGGAAAGGTCCTCTGACTTCCTTGGACGAGTGAAACAAGTTCAGGCGATCGCTCGGCTCCGATTCATGTCAGCTACATCCACAACCACCATTCAGCTCAGAAAATAGCCCCAAGACGCACTTCAGGAAGAACCATACGGACTGGAAACTTTCCCTCCACAGACGCTGCCAGACCTGCTGAGGTTTTCCAGCAATTTTTGTTTTTGTTTCAGATTTCCAGCATCTGCAGTATTTAGCCGAAGACACTTCACAGGTTATTAGTAGACAATTAGATAGATATCAGGACACATACAGATAATAGGGCAGGTGCATGAATGACAAAAGGTTAATATGCAGGTACAGCAAGTAATTAGCAAAGCTAATAGGATGTTGTTGTTTATTGGGAGGGGAATTGAATACAACAGTAGAGAGGTTATGCTTCAGGTGTACAGGGCATTGGTGATACCACACCTGGAGTACTGTGTACAGTATTGGTCTCCTTATTTAAAGAAGGATATAAATGCACGGGAAGCAGTTCAGAGAAGGTTTACTAGATTAATACCAGGAATGAATGGGCTGTCTTATGAGAAAAGGTTGGACAGGTTAGGCTTGTATCCAATGGAGTTTAGAAGAGTAAGAGGCGACTTGATTGAAACCTTTAAGATCCTGAGTGAACTTGACAGGGTGGATGTGGAGGGGATGTTTCCACTTGTGGGAGAATCTAGAAACCGGGGTCAATATTTCAAAATAAGGGGTCGCCCATTTAGGACAGAGATGAGGAATTTTTTTTTCTCTTGGAGGGTTGTGAGACTTTGGAATTCTCTTCCTCAAAAGGTGGTTTAGGCAGAGTCCTTGAATATCTTTAAGGCAGAGCTAGATAGATTCTTGATAAGCAAGGGGGTGAAAGGTTATCGGGGGTAGATGGGAATGTGAAGTTGAGGTTAAAATCAAATCAGCCATGATCTTATTGAATGCAAGCTCGAGGGGCTGAGTGGCCTACTCCTGCTCCTAATTCATATGTTTGTATACAACGAGTAACTCACCTCCTGACTCCCCAAAGCCTGTCCACCATATACAAAGCACAAGTCAGGAGTGTGATGGAATACTCCCCACTTGCCTGGATGAGTGCAGCTCCCACAACACTCAAGAAGCTTGACATTGTCCAGGACAAAGCAGCCCCGCTTGATTGGCACCCCATCCACAAACATTCACTCCCTCCACCACCGATGCACAGTAGCAGCAGTGTGTGTACCATCTACAAGATGCACTGCAGGAATTCACCAAGGCTCCTTTGACAGCACCTTCCAAACCCACAACCACTACCACCTAGAAGGACAAGGGCAGCAGATAGATGGGAACACCACCAGCTGGAAGTTCCCCTCCAAGTCACTCACCATCCCATCTAGGAAATATATCGCCATTCCTTCACTATTGCTGGGTCAAAATCCTGGAATTCCCTCCCTAACAGTGCTGTGGGTGTACCTACACCACAGGCACTGCAGCAGTTCAAGAAGGCAGCTCACCCCCACCTTCTCAAGGGCAACTAGGGATGGGCAATAAATGTTACCCACCCCTAGTGACGCCCACATCCCGTGAATGAATAAAGAAAAATGTAGGTGACCAAAAGCTTGGACAAAGAGGTAAGTTTGAAAGGTGCTCTTAAAGGGAGCGAGAGGAGGTAGAGGGGTTTAGGTAGGGAAGTCCAGAATTTAGGGTCCAGGCAGCTGGAGACACATGTGCCAAGGGTGGACTGATGGAAACTAGCGATGCACAAGGGACATCAAGGGATATGGAGCAAAACCTGCCAAATGGAGGTCTAATGATCTAACTGAATGGCAGAACAGGCTTGAGGGGCCAAATGGCCTCTTCCTGGTGCTACGTTCCTTCTCCAATCTCTGCACCATGCTAGGTCCACATCTGATCTGTAATTTGGAATTGAATGGCAGCACCATTCTCACCATGACGGTGCAGGAAATGTGATCTGGGGGAATGGAGGAGTAAGTTTGAATGATCACCCAGGGCATTTGGCACTGACTCCGTAAATCACCTGCAGCTAAAACCACAGGCACTTTCCAAATCGGAGGCAATTCAGGGAAAATTTCCAAATGACCGATAGGAATAAGGCAAGAACCAGTCAGTTCTTCAGCTGCACGTAGAGCTGTTTGTTCAATCTTCACAAATCAAAGAGGGAAGTGATTTAATGTTTTTCCAATGTCAGAGTTATAGATCACTGAATAACTCTGCCTAATTCGATTCTACACTGGTGGGTCTCTCTTATCTGATTGGCTTAAATTCACACTGTTGATCACACTGCCCGATTGGCTCAAGTCCACATTATGGTCCTGCTGTCTGATTGGCTCGATTTAACACTGGGGGACCCTCTAGTTTGATTCTCGAGGGGTGGATTCAGAGTGTGATTGAATCATTTCCACATGCTCAATCCATCTGTCAGTCTGGCCTCTTGCATAGCAGGAGTCCCCGGACAGCAGTTTATTTTAATGTGATATTATTATCCGTTGCTGTAGGTCCATGCGTACATCATGAGCTACCTTAAGAAAGAAATGCCTTCAGTGTTCAGGAAGGAAAACAAGAAGAAGCAGCTGATTTCAAGGCTGGGAGAAATATTCAGAAACATCCAACTGGAACATCACATTTCACCTGGAGATTTCCCAGATTGTGAGAAAATGCAGGTTAGTCCCATTTCACTCCACACCGGAGGAAAGTCAAATGTGTGAAAGGGACCTCGCCATTCCTTTGCCCCCTCATTATCCGTATCCTCCAGTTAATCCTAAACCTCTTCGGCAATTACAAAGCCCTCGTTCTAACTCTAACTTACAGGTCGATGACTCTACATCAGAACTGTTGTGATCAGAAACATTAACTCTGCTTCTCTCTCCACAGACACTGCCTGACCTGCTGGGCTTTTCTAGCTGTTTCTGTATTTAATTCAGATTTCTGGCATCTGCAGTATTTTGCTTTGTAATAAGTGCTCCCAATTCGGCGGGAATACCTCAGTCGTGTTGGGGATCCATTTTGCAGGTGCTGTTTCTTCATCTGGTACCTGGCCCAGGTCAAGCAGCCATCACCATTCTATATATCATTAGTGTAGTAATGTAGCCACTGCACTAGCCTATCCAACTCTGGTGCTGTCTAATGCCCTGGGGCTTACTTAGACCTATATCTGGGTTTGTCAAAAGCAACATTAAAACAGCTTGTATTTATATAGCAAATTTAAAGTAATAAAATGTCCCAAGTCACTGTGCAGAAGTGTTATAAAGGAAAGTTAGACACTCAGCCACTTAAGGAGATATTAGGGTGGATGGTGAAAAGCTCGGTTAAAGAGGTGGGTTTTAAGGAGCGTCCCAATGGAGAAGTGAGGTAGAGAGGTGGGAAGGTTTAGGGAGGGAATTCCAGAGCCTAGGACCCAGGCAGCTGAAGGCACGGCCGTCAATGTCGGTGCAATTAAAATTGGGGAGCACGAATATCTCCAAGGGTTATGGAGCTGGAAGAGGTTGCAGAGGTCAGGAGGGCTGAGGCCATGGAAGGATTGGATGGGTGAGAATTTTAAAATCGAGGTATTGCTTGACTGGGAGCCAGTGCGGGTTAGTGAGCCCAGGGGTGATGGGTGAATGGAACTTGGGTGTGAGTTAAGATGGGTGGTAGAGTATTGGTTGATCTCAAGTTTATGGAGAGTAGAATGTGAGAGACTAACATTGGAATCCTCAAGTCTAGAGGTAAGAAAGACATCGATGAGGGTTGCAACAACTTGCCTTGAAGTAGCGACCAACGTTAGCTGTTTAATAACTTTTTCATTCCCGTGACTTAGATACTTCTGTCAGTCACCTTCTCCCAAAGCTGAGGCGCCTGGTTTCTCCAGCATTGACTAAGCTCAGTCCTCTATCGCCACGGATCAGTCTCCTCAGTTGGGAGAATGTAATGTCCCTTTCTGTGCTATAGTACAGCGACATTGCATTGATTTGGGGTGGGGCTAGAGGGATGTTCAGTGAGGCTCACACTAATCCAAACAAATGTGTGCCTTCTGTACAGGAACAGCTCAGAATCCATGACTTCACAAAGTTCCCCAGTCTCAAACCCAAGATGATGGAGGAGTTGGATCACATGCTCACGTTTGAAGTCGCTAAGCTGATGCCTTTGGTGAGACAGGAGGAGATGGAGATGCCGGAACAGATGGTCCACGGTGGTGCATTTGATGGGACCTCCAATGGGCCATTCATCGAAGGCCTCATTGATGGAAACTTTGAGGCGACAGATGAAGATGAATGGGTTGTCACAAAGGACAAGCCAAAGTACGATGAAATTTTCTACAATCTGTCACCAACAGATGGCAAGATCAATGGAGTCAAGGCCAAGAATTGGATGATCACGACCAAACTGCCAAACTCGGTCCTCGGGAAGATCTGGAAACTTTCAGACGTTGATAAGGATGGAATGCTGGATGATGAAGAGTTTGCCTTGGCGAGTCATCTCATTGAGGTTAAGCTGGATGGGCATGGGCTTCCTAGTGAGTTACCTGGTTACCTTGTCCCTCCTTCAAAGAGGAGGCAAGTGGGGTCTGCTGAATAATGGGCAAGAAGGAAGCACAGTTCTCTCTTGGGGCCAATTGTGTTAAGTCTGAGTTTGACAATCCCATTGATTGCAGTCGACTATGCTCTGGAGACAGGAGGGAGTGGTGAAGGGGGGTGGGGGGTGGGGAAGGGAGAGGGGGAATGGGAGATTACTTAACTAAACCAAACTGATGGAGGAATCTATGGCTGCAGAAACATTTAATTTGGCTAGTCAGTGAATTCATCCTCTGATTTATTCAGAATTGGTGCTGATCCCAACTGTCTCCAGGTTCATAGACTCAATATCTTCTTTTGCAGAGTTGCACACCGTTGCTTAAGTCCTTTACCAGCTGGGTTGAAATGTACATTTTTTTGGTGCAAGGCGAGTGTTTCAGGGACTGAAACTGCTCTTTCCCCGCAATATAGTTTCACTCGCCCATTATTCCTGCTGTTTTTCATGCATCAGTTATTGCATTTAGCTCATGTCACAGTGTCACCAAAAACCTGTCACGCTTTTCCAATTGCCTCAGAATTTGCAGGAACTAATCAGAAAGCAATCCAACTTACTTTACTGTGCGTGTCAGGGCTGGAACACCTCACACCTACCCTTCGCAAGGAAAAAATTCACACTAAGGTATATATCCCATCACAGCATCTAATGGCCCCAAGTAAATCTAAGGACTTTACCTCAATCAAAGATCATTCCAAGTGTCGATGACTCTTTGTGACATGAGTTCGAATCATTCCTATCCCTGTGGCCTTATTCCAGTATCTCAACTTACTGTGAGGTAGTGGCCAACATTAGCTGTTTAATAACTTGTTCACTCCTGTGACTTAGATACTTCTGTCAGTCACCATCTCCCAAAGCTGAGGAGCCTGGTTTTTTCCTGCATTGATTGAGCTCAGTCCTCTATCGCCACGGATCAGTCTCCTCACGCCTCTCCACTTTGTCTGCCATTAAATCTCTCCCTCATATGCAAAGTATGTTCCTTCTAGCCAACCAGCTGATGTATATAAAGAGTGTTATGGAAATTTTATACATTTAAACTTTTTTTTTATATATATATGCGTGTGTGTAGATTTTATGGATTAACACTGCTGACTCTGAGGGGAGTGGGGGGTCAGGCGCAGAGATTGAGAACCCAGGTGCAGAGTTCATTCTAAATATTAACATGTAGCGATTCCTGCAGGACTTCTGATCTCTTACTCCTGAAACACCACCGTGCTAATTCATAAAATCGGCTCCTCTCATGTGTTGTCGAAATGACGCTTGAAACTCACGCTCGAACGAGCTGGCAATCTGAGTGTATCGGCTCACCGCAATGACCTGATATATCATTTTCCGTTCCAAGCAATTTCAATTCTGTTGTGTTTTTGAGGGGAGGGGTGTGGGTTCTGTCCCTTTGCACAAACCTGACCATTGCCTAGAATGCATGTTATCAGGAAGTTGCCTATGGCACACCCTATGATAGTAGGGTTAGGGAAACCACCTCTGTGTTGGATGTACTCCTGGAGGTTTCATTAAATGATGTCCCTGCTCCAATCGCTCCTTCCCCAAGTTCCCGCGGTCAGTAACCTGTCTTCCCTCCTGGCTCCTCCAAGGCGAACGACCTCTTCGTTGCTCAATTGCACCCATCTCGTTTTCTCTCTCCACAGCCGCTGCCAGACCTGCTGAGTCTTCCCAGCGCTTTGTTTTGAATTCAGATTTCCACCACCCGCAGTATTTTGCTTTGATCTTATTTTTGCTGTTTTCTCCCTCTCACCTCCAATAATTTCAAAATTAATAAGTGAAAGTTATTCAAAGAAAATGAGAAAAAATGAAGTCAGCGAGCGCTGAAGATCAACTAAGATCTGTAACAGGCCAGAGAGATGAGAACTAAAGACTTTGTTGGAATATGAATGCTGATTCACTCCTGTCATCTCACATCATTCAGTCCCTTGTTCTCCAGAAATGAATTAATTTGGTCAAAATCCTCATGGTTATTTTACCTGAGGGATAAAAGTATCACATGAAGCAAATAATAACCCAAACTGTCTGAAGACAACTGGGGTGCAGACCAACATAGTCTCCAATTGTTTTTGGAGTGCCTGGGTTATTTGTTTAAGCGCTTGGCCCCTTTAATTTTGTTGGTACACTGTGCACACGAGAACTTAAAGGGGTGACTTATGCGCAGCCTGTGAGGGGATTTCCCGGTTGCTATGTGACCAGGCAGCTTAGAGGGCACATTGGTGAAGAGCTTGTAAAGCAATCTCCAAAAACAGAGCCTTTGCTCTGTCTGCATTCAAAAGGATGAAAGATGATTGTACTTCAGACTCATGGGAAACTCATATAGGTCGGAATATTGACCCTCTGGGATTGGTTTGGGGAATATTAACTCTTTGGGACTCTCTGAAGGAGTACGGACCCTTTGGGAAGTGGATCTCTGACACTTTTATAATAAATAAACATGCGCCGAAAGAGAATATTTTTCCTTAATTCTTCTGTGCTTTTGCCCCAGGGATTGGCTTGTCTTGGAGATTAATCTTCAATCCCTGAAGCCTCCCTGATAATCCTGAAGGGTTTATAGGATTACATAAATTGCATGGCAGAGAAACAAGCCATTCAGCCCAACCAGTCCATGCCAGTGTTTATGCTCCACTTGAGCCTCCTCCCATGTTTCCTCATCTAAGTCTACCACCGTAACCCTCTATTCCCTTCTCCTTCATATATTTGTCCAGCTTTCCCTTAAATACTCCTATGCTATTTGCTTCAAACACTCCCCGTGACCCTAAACTGGTGGAGAAATCAATGCTACACCTTCTGTATGGAAGGTGGGTATCAAAAGGATGGAGTGATAGAAACAAAGAAAGAAATTAAGTATGGTTTGAAGTGATTTTAATTAATCCAGAACTTGCAGGAAGTCTACCCATGCACTCTGTTGTGAGTTAAAGTTTGAGTTTACCATATACTTTCAGTTAAAATATATTATCAGCAATATAATGGTTCATGTTTCACTCACTGTACACAGACTGATAAACACTGTGGCTCTGTCATTGTTTTATGTGGTTTTACTCACTATTTGTCCTGTCTGATCAGCCGTCTCGTTTTATTTCAATATTCGAGTTCTCCTGTATAATTGTGATTAAAGCAGTAAATCAGCCACTCTGGTCTTACAATAATTTGCTTTTCCTTCTCTTTTGTCTCCTCTGGGTGTCTCCCCTGATGGTGCTGAGTTCCAGTTTCCTGAATGTTGGCAGCACCCTGCCAAGTGCGAGCCTTAAAACAAGCGGCTCAAGGAGACTCAATTCTGAGGGCATCAGAGCTGAGATCCGTGTAGTCATCAGGAGCAGGAATACCAGCGAATTCCCTGGCCCCAAACCCCCCCATCCCCCACCTCCTTAATTCCGGGATCCAAAGGGTGTCTGAGTTGAGACGCTCAACACAGCAGGGACTGGGGGGTTGGAGCTGTCTGCTCTGTGTGGTTCAATTCCAACACCTGATGGTATGGTCTTTTGGAACAGATGTTAAACTGAGGCCCACTCAGTTGGTATCTCCACAACACTATTACAAAGAGGAGCTAGGCTGATCACCCCAGTGTACTGGGGACCAATGTTTATCTCTCAACGAACCGCTGATTGGTTATCATTCGAACTATGGCCTTTTTCACATCCCTGATTTTAATAGCTCCACTAACTGGCGGCTGTGCCTTCAGCTGCCTGAGCACAATAAGCTCTGATGGTGTCAGGTGTGTTGCAGTGAGTAGCGCACTCACCTCTGAATAAGGAGGCTGTGGGTTCAAGGCCCAGAGACTTGGCCATAAAAATAATAAGCTAACACTCCCAGTGCTGCGCTGTCAGAGGCGACATCTCTCAAATGAGACGTTAAACTGAGGCCCTTTCAACCCCACCGGGCGGACGTTAAAGACCTCGCAGCACTATTCAAAGAAGAGCAGGGGAGTTCTCCCCGATGTCATGGGGACAATATTTATCCTTCGATCAACATCCCATCGCTGTTTGCGGGAGCTTTCCGATTGCAAATTGGTCGCCACGTTTCCGACAGTATGACACTGACTGCATTTCAAAAGCATTGGTTGTAAAAATGCTTTGGGCTGCACAGAGGTTGTGAAAGATGCTGTAGAAATGTAAGACTTTCCTTTGAATTCTTATTAAAGTCAGTGTGAAGGGTCAGTCTTATTGGAGTTTGGTGGAGCTCCGAGTTCAGAAACTAGCAGCCGCAGGTTATATCACAGCCGCATAGAGTGAGTGAGTTAATCTATCAATCCAGTTTCCTCCCATTGTTCTTCACATTCCTTTCCAATCACAGCATGTGTTTTATCCCCAGTGATAAGTGTTCCAGCTTTAAAGAGGCGTTGTCACCATAAATAGGAGCTATGTTGAAACAAGGGTCCTGGCAGAAACAGCCTGGAACAATACACTTGACAACCTCTGGGATGTTGACTGTTGAATACCCAGTTCGAGGGAGAGAGAGTGTACACTTTTCCCCTTACAATCTACAGGCTTTCAATACCCTAAAGATTAGAACCACCTCGTTCGCTAATGTGCCCATGTTCCATCTCAGTGTCCCATATAGAACACCCTTCCTGATCAAGACCTGTGAGCAAACATCCTTTGGATCAAAGGATGGGAAACACGGGAAGTCACGAACAAGTTCCTTGTGACAAATCCCATCTGACGAATGGCAGGCTTTGAGCGGCGAGAGTGCTCCTGGTAAACAGGTACAGTACAGGTCAGGGCCACTGTACAGCCAACCTCCACTGCTGGGGCCTTGGTACAAACTCCTTATGCACTTGTAGAAAGACACAAACAATGCTGCACATTACTGAGGAGTGACCCCTCGACAGGCTAAGCGGTGGACACATCACCTGAAACTCAGCAAATGAGGAAGCTATCGCTTGGCTTCAGGGATTTACGTTCATTAAATAAATAAATAAATTCCTCATGTATCTCACCTTTCAGGAACAGGAGGAGGCCATTCAGTCCCTTGTGTCTGTTCTGTCACCCAAGTGTATCTGTATCTTAACTCCATCTACCTGCCTTGGTTCTATAACCCTTAATCCAGCAAAAGGTATCAGTGTCAGTTTTGAAATTTTCATGTTGACCCCCACCCCCAGCCTCAACAGTTTTTTTGGGGGAAAAAAGCTCCAGATTTCCACTCCCTTGTATGTGAAGAAGTGCTTCCTGACATCACCCCTGAATGGCCTGGCTCTGCTGTGACAGATCAGAACATTAACCGTCCCTCATTATCATCATCTTTATCGGGTTTAAACCAGGTCTCAGTATCATGGAAGGCTTCTGTCCAACTAGGTGAGGAGGTTGGAGGACTGATCTCAAAACACAAAGGATTGGGCCCATTTTATGAATCACTTTAGCTTGTGAAAGGTGAAGATTCTAGTTCCAGCCACAATTGCCACCTAATCCAGGAATCGTTTACATTCAAAGTTTAGAATTTATCTCCCCCCTTGACTGGGGTTTGGTTGCCTCAGTGCTGGACACTCTTATCCACGGAAATGAGTTTCACACATGAAGTTAGACAATGGGCATCAGGTGAGAGGGTGGTGGAGATTATTCGTGCCCTCACTCACCATCCCCATGTGTACAGTCTCTGGCCAGGGATGGCTGGGATTATTGTCCTTTAAAGAGAGCGATGAAACCAGCAAAGGAGGACAATGAAACTGATTAAGAAAGGGAAAAGAGAATATGAATGCAAACTAGCGAGGAACATAAAGGCTTCTTTCGGGATGTGAAAAGGAAAAGATTAGCCCAGGCAAATGTGGACCCACTACAGATGGGGACAGGAAAATTTATAATGGAGAACAGGGAAATGGCAGAGAAACTAAACAATTACTTTGCATCTGTCTTCACGGAAGGAGATACAGAAAATCCCCTGGAAATACGAGGTGACCAAGGGGCTTATGAAACTGAGGAACTAAAAGGAATAAGTATTAGTAAAGACTTGAAAAGTTAACTGGATTGCAGGTTGATAAATCCCGTGGACAAGATGAGCTACATCCCAGTGTTGAAGGAGGGGCTAGAGAGATAGTGGATGCTTTGGTGGTTAACTTTCAAAATTCTGGAGAGCAGCAAATGTAACCCCTCTATTCAAGGGAGGGAGAGGGAGAATGGAGAACCACAGATCTGTTAGTTTGATATCAGTAGTAGGGAAAGTGTTAGTCTATTATTAAGGATGTGATAACTGAACATTTAGAAAGGAATGGTAAAATTGGGCAGAGTCAACATGGATTTATGAAAGGGAAATCATGTTTGACAAATTTGTTGGAGTTTTTTTGAGGATGTTACTTGTAGCATTGATAAAGGAGATGGGGTGTATTTGGATTTTCAGAAGCCTTTTGATAAGGTCCCACACTGGAGGTTAATAAATAAAATTAGAGCACATGGGATTGGGGGAAATATACGAGTGTGGGTTGGTTAGAGACAGAATTAGTTAACAGACTGAAAGCAGAGAGTAGGATAAATGGATCATTCCCAGGGTGGCCGGCTGGTACTGGTGAGGTACCACAAGCATCAGTGCTGGGTCCACAGCTTTTCACAATCTATGTAAATAATTTGGATGTGGGGACCAACTGTAATATTTCCAAATTTGCTGATGACACCAAACTGGGTCGAAACTGAAGTTGTGGGGAGGATGCAAGGAGGCTTCAAGCGGACTTGGACAGGCCAAGTGAATGGGCTAGAACATGGCAGATGGAATATAATGTGAACAAATGTGATGTTATTCACTTTGGTAGAAAAAACAAGGCGGCAGAGTATTTGTTAAATGGTGAGAGGTTGGGAAGTGTGGGTGTCCAAAGGGACCTGGGTGTCCTTGTCCATGAGTCACTAAAAGTTAGCGTGCAGGTGCAGCAAGTAATTAGGAAGGCAAATGGTATGTTGGCCTCCATCGTGAGGGGATTTGAATACAGGAGTAAAGATGTCTTGCTGCAGTTATATGGACCCTTGGTGGGAACTCACCTGGAGTATTGTGCACAGTTTTGGTCTCCTTATCTAAGGAAGGATATACTTGCCATGGAGGGAGTGCAACAGAGGCTCACCAGATTAATCCCTGGGATGGCGGGATTGTCTCATGAGAAGAGGTTAAGGAGACTGGATCTGTATTTCCTAGAGTTTCGAAGAATGAGGGGTGACCTCACTGAAGCAGAAAATTCTTACAGGGTGTGACAGGGTGGATGTAGATAAGAAATTTCCCCTGGCTGGGTGGGGTGGAGGAGGGGTCTAAAACCGGGGGGACATAATCTCAGGATAAGGGGAAGGCCACTAAAGATTGAGATGAGGAGGAATTTCTACTCAGAGGGTGGTGAATCTTTGGAATTCTCTAGCCCAGAGGCTGTGGAAGCTCAATCATTGAACATGCTCAAGACTGAAATCGATAGATTTCAGGATATGAAAGACACCAAGCGATATGGAGATGATGTGGGGATGTGGCATTGAGGAAGATGACCATCCATGGTCCAGTTGAATGGCAGAGCAGGCTCGATGGGCCGAATGGCCTACTCCTGTTCCTGTGATGTTGGGATGGTCGAGGTAGAGGCAAATGCAAAAAGGATAGGCTGACACCAAGCTTTAGAGTGCAGTTGGAAAGGAAGCACAGAGGGACGTGAGACTCTCATCGTCTGAAATGCTGGGAAAGGTTTAAAGGGGGAGGTGGAATAATCAGTTCTGATTTTAATGCAGTGGGGATTCAGGGTGGAGTGAGGGGTTAACAGGCAATGGAATCCAGGAGGGAAGTAGCACAGAAATGCTGAAAAAACAAGAGATATAAAAACTACCTGCAAAAGGGAGAAAAGGGTTTGGGGAGGGAAACCTGCAAATGCTGCCAATTCAGAGTTTCCTTAAATGTTTTTGTTTCAACTCCCACAGGTTTGACAGAATGAGATAAAGACCGGCTTTATCCACTCCCTCCATTGCACACATTTTCCAAATAACGTTCCCGAGAATGGCACTGACAGTGGTTTGGAATAGCTGACTCACAAGCTGACTCACAGCAGCTAAACTCCAGAATGTCCCCGACATGGATCAGGAGCTGTAACTCTTTAGCGCTCAGTGAGAGAACCGCGCCCCCAGCACTGCCGGAGCTTCTGAGGCCCTGTGTTCTCCGCTCTGATTAACTGCAGGCGCTTGGTGTACACGTTGCAACAAGAAAGGGGATTGTACTTTGGCACAAACGGCAGCTGCTGCTGCCCCCCATCGAGCACTGGGTCAAATAAATTACATCTGCTCAGACACATCATTAGAATTCCAGCCCATTGAATGCAGGAAAGATCACGGGAGGGAGGAACGACAAATGGTCCATAAACTGAGCTTCTGCTGGACTGGAAACAGTTGAGCTATGATAAAGCACTGATATACCCCACACCCCTCACTGTAACACTCTGATATATCCCGCACCCCTCACTGTAACACTGTGATATACCCCACACCCCTCACTGTAACACTCTGATATACCCCACACCCCTCACTGTAACACTGTGATATACCCCACACCCCTCACTGTAACACTCTGATATACCCCACACCCCTCACTGTAACACTCTAATATACCCCACACCCCTCACTGTAACACTCTGATATACCCCGCACCCCTCACTGTAACACCCTGATATACCCCACACCCCTCACTGTAACACCCTGATATACCCCACACCCCTCACTGTAACACCCTGATATATCCCACACCCCTCACTGTAACACCCTGATATACCCCACATCCCTCACTGTAACACTCTGATATACCCCACACCCCTCACTGTAACACTCTGATATACCCCGCACCCCTCACTGTAACACCCTGATATACCCCACACCCCTCACTGTAACACCCTGATATACCCCACACCCCTCACTGTAACACCCTGATATATCCCACACCCCTCACTGTAACACCCTGATATACCCCACATCCCTCACTGTAACACCCTGATATACCCCACACCCCTCACTGTAAAACTCTTATATCCCACGCCCCTCACTGTAACACCCTGATATACACCACACCCCTCACTGTAACACCCTGATATACCCCACACCCCTCACTGTAACACCCTGATATACCCCACACCCCTCACTGTAACACTCTGATCTGCCTCATATCCCTCACTGTAACACTCTGATATATCCCACACCCCTCACTGTAACAACCTGCATACCCCACACCCCTCACTGTAACACCCTGATATACTTCACACCCCTCACTGTAACACTCTGATCTGCCTCATATCCCTCACTGTAACACTCTGATATATCCCACACCCCTCACTGTAACACCCTGATATACCCCACACCCCTCACTGTAACACTCTGATATACCCCACAACCCTCACTGTAAAACTCTTATATCCCACGCCCCTCACTGTAACACCCTGATATACACCACACCCCTCACTGTAACACTCTGATATACCCCACACCCCTCACTGTAACACTCTGATATACCCCACACCCATCACCGTAACACTCTGATATGCCCCACACCCCTCACTGTAACACCCTGATATACCCCACACCCCTCACTGTAACACTCTGATATGCCCCACACCCCTCACTGTAACACCCTGATATACCCCACACCCCTCACTGTAACACCCTGATATACCCCACACCCCTCACTGTAACACCCTGATATACCCCACACCCCTCACTGTAACACCCTGATATACCCCACACCCCTCACTGTAACACCCTGATATACCCCACACCCCTCACTGTAACACTCTGATATATCCCACACCCCTCACTGTAACACCCTGATATATCCCACACCCCTCACTGTAACACCCTGATATATCCCACACCCCTCACTGTAACACCCTGATATATCCCACACCCCTCACTGTAACACTCTGATATACCCCACACCCCTCACTGTAACACTCTGATATACCCCACACCCCTCACTGTAACACTCTGATATACCCCACACCCCTCACTGTAACACTCTGATATACCCCACACCCCTCACTGTAACACTCTGATATACCACACACTCCTCACTGTAACACTCTGATATACCCCACACCCCTCACTGTAACACTCTGATATACCCCACACCCCTCACTGTAACACTCTGATATACCCCACACCCCTCAATGTAACACTCTGATATATCCCACACCCCTCACTGTAACACCCTGATATATCCCACACCCCTCACTGTAACACCCTGATATATCCCACACCCCTCACTGTAACACCCTGATATATCCCACACCCCTCACTTTTACACCCTGATATACCCCACACCCCTCACTGTAACACCCTGATATACCCCACACCCCTCACTGTAAAACTCTTATATCCCACGCCCCTCACTGTAACACTCTGATATATCCCACACCCCTCACTGTAACACCCTGATATACCCCACACCCCTCACTGTAACACTCTGATCTGCCTCATATCCCTCACTGTAACGCTCTGATACATCCCACACCCCTCGCTGTAACAACCTGCATACCCCACACCCCTCACTGTAACACCCTGATATACTCCACACCCCTCACTGTAACACTCTGATCTGCCTCATATCCCTCACTGTAACACTCTGATATATCCCACACCCCTCACTGTAACACCCTGATATACCCCACACCCCTCACTGTAACACTCTGATCTGTCTCATATCCCTCACTGTAACACTCTGATATATCCCACACCCCTCACTGTAACACCCTGCATACCCCACACCCCTCACTGTAACACCCTGATATACACCACACCCCTCACTGTAACACCCTGATATATCCCACACCCCTCACTGTAACACCCTGATATATCCCACACCCCTCACTGTAACACCCTGATATATCCCACACCCCTCACTGTAACACCCTGATATATCCCACACCCCTCACTGTAACACCCTGATATACCCGACACCCCTCACTGTAAAACTCTAATATATCCCACACCTCTCACTTTTACACCCTGATATACCCCACACCCCTCACTGTAACACCCTGATATACCCCACACCCCTCACTGTAACACTCTGATCTGCCTCATATCCCTCACTGTAACACTCTGATATATCCCACACCCCTCACTGTAACACCCTGATATACACCACACCCCTCACTGTAAAACTCTAATATATCCCACGCCCCTCACTGTAACACCCTGATATACCCCACAACCCTCACTGTAACACTCTGATCTGCCTCATATCCCTCACTGTAACACCCTGATATACACCACACCCCTCACTGTAAAACTCTAATATATCCCACGCCCCTCACTGTAACACTGATATATCCCACACCCCTCACTGTAACACTCTGATATACCCCACACCCCTCACTGTAACACTCTGATCTGCCTCATATCCCTCACTGTAACACTCTGATATATCCCACACCCCTCACTGTAACACCCTGCATACCCCACACCCCTCACTGTAACACCCTGATATACCCCACACCCCTCACTGTAACACCCTGATATATCCCACACCCCTCACTGTAACACTCTGATATACCCCACACCCCTCACTGTAACACTCTGATATACCCCACACCCCTCACTGTCTCCGCTCGGTTCGTGGGTTCTGAGATGGTTGGTTAGTCTAACGCGGGATCTGCAGACTGTCCACATGCGGGGTAGGTGGTGCTTGAAGGTTGGGGTAGGTGAGTTGTTGGGAGGTTTGTGCGCTGCCTCCAACACCTCGATTTCGCCTCTGCGTGTTCCTGACAAAGTTTCCTGATGTGCTGAGTGCCGTCCTGACTGAACCTTCTCCATTTTGGTTGATGACATGTCAGGGACTCCCATGGGTCAGCGACGAAGAGAGGTGAAGAGGTTCAAGGTGGGAATGCCAGAGCTTAGGACCCAGGCAGCAAGGGGACGAAGGGGACATTAAAATTGCCGACGGCCAAGAGGCCAGAATTAGATGAGTGCCGATGTCTCTGAGGGTTGTGGGGCTGGAAGAGATTACGGAGATAGGGGAGGGTTGTGGTCACGGAGGGATCTGAGAACAAGGCTGACAATTTTAAAATCGAGACGTCACTTAACCAGGAGCTAATGTAGGTCAGTGAGCACAGGGGGGAATGGGACTTGGTGCCAGTTAGGATAGCAGCAGGAGAATTCTGGAAGTCGTCAGGATTCGGAGGGGCGGAGAGGGGGTAACAGTGGGATTTTGGCCAGGAATGAGTTGGAAGAGTCAAGTCTTGAGGTAACAAAGGAATGGATAAGAGTTTCAGTAGCAGAGGGGCTGAGACATGGGCAAAGTTGGGCAATAAGCAGGGAGTACTCCTCTGCTCTTCTCCGTAAAGTGCCGGGAGATCTGTAACATCCATCTGAAGGGGCAGCAAGGTGGGGGAGGGTTGGTGCGTGGAAGGGGCTCGGTTTAGCGCCTTAGCCAAAGGACAGCACCTCTGGCACTGCAGCACCCCCTCAGTACTGCACTGAGAGGGGATTATGTGCAATCACAAACCTCCCCATTATTCTATCCTTTCCCTAACTTGGCATTTGGCTAAAACCTGGCACATTGGGCCAATTCTATCAAATATTCAGCAGCTTGAAACCCTGGGCAGAATTCACTGACGGTGAGGTGGCTCCTAGTGACAGGCTCTGAAGCGGGCGGCACTACCAAGCGGACAGGAGTGGCCCGCTGGATGCCATTATGCAGCAGCCTGCCAATGAATGAGCAGGAGGCCTGGGGCCTGTCCAATCCTGTGCCGATGGTGGTGGGGGGGTGGAGACAGAAATGCAGGTGGCAGCTGACGGTGGAGGTGGTGTCTCAGGAGGAGCGGCTGCAGCAGGTTGACAGGCTCCTGCATCTCAGTGTCAGTTTCCTCCAAGTCCCAGGACAACGGACATATAAGAGGGACCTACACAGAGGCCCATCATGGGCCTGTGGGTGGGCAAGAGATAAAGGTTCCACCTCACCTTACTCTGGAGTCTCTCCCTTTGCGCTCCCAGGAGGAAAGGAGCCACAACAACCGGGAAAAGGGTGAAGGTGGGAGTACTACCAGATCTTTGAACCCTGACTCCTGAGATGGAGACACAGAAGTCGGTCAGAGAGCAGAGTGACTGTTCCATCTCCAATGCAGAGATGGGAGTGATGGACGTTGAGAGTGAGGACAGCAGCTTTGTCGATACCTCTGGACAGAAGGGAAGCACGCCCGCGCACACGGATGGGAGTCAGTGTTTGGACGGCAGAGGAACTCGTTGTTTTTGTTCTCCCTCAAGCTCTTCAGGCCTCCTTTGAGGGAGAGAGTGGCCTCATCTCAGAGTACGCAGCATCGCACCTTTCCCCTGCACCATCCACCAGCGCAGATACAATCGCCTCAGTGGATACGTGCTTCCCACTTGGCTCTGGGTCATAGTCTAACGGCAGGCTGTCTGAAATGGGAGAGGCAGCCAGGGGTCCCCAACAGTCAGAGGAACTGTTAGAGAACAGGCCCCATGCTGAGGACAGGCCTCTGGTGTTAAATTGCACTCAATCGTCTGGAGCTGCAGCGATGAGCAGGGGGAGAATGTGGCAGGGCTGCTGAGGCTTTGGGCAGACACGCACTGACAATGGAGGAGTCCATCCAGCATGAATTCAGTCGCTTGCTCAGGCATGTGAGTGCATGGCTGCGGCCATCAGCTCGATGGTGGTAGTGGTATAAGACCATAAGACGTAGGAGCAGAAATTAGGCCATTCGGCCCATTGAGACTGCCCCGCCATTCAATCATGGCTGATAAGTTTCTCAACCCCATTCTCCCGCCTTCTCCCCGTAACCTTTGATCCCCTTACCAATCAAGAACCTATCTATCTCGGTCTTAAATACACTCAATGACCTGGCCTCCACAGCCTTCTGTGGCAATGAATTCCATAGATTCACCACTCTCTGGCTAAAGAAGTTTCTCCTCATCTCTGTTCTAAAAGGTCTTCCCTTTACTCTGAGGCTGTGCCCTCGGGTCCTAGTCTCTCCTACTAATGGAAACATCTTCCCCACGTCCACTCTATCCAGGCCTTTCAGTATTCTGTAAGTTTCAATCAGATCCCCCCTCATCCTTCTAAACTCCATCGAGTATAGACCCAGAGTCCTCAAACGTTCCTCATATGTTATCAAATTAGGGATGGGCAATAAATGCTGGCCTAGCCAGCGATGCCCACATCCCATGAACAAATATATTTAAAATGCTCACTGCAGCAGGTGAGCTTCCAGGTGTGCTGGTGACTCCAGTCACAACTCCATCCACTGAGAGCAGGAAGGTGCCACTGTACACCAAGAGGCCGGAGGAGCTGCAGCTTGCCACATCCAGCTGCTCCTCTCGAGGCACTCGAAGGGTGGACAGGGGCTCCCCAGCCCCTCTGACAGTGACCCGATTGCCTCCAGCAGAAGCAGCCACAGAGGCTCATTGGTGCAAGAGCCTCTTAGTTTGTCAGGACCTCTAGGCTATGGGCACCCAAAGGACGGCCGCTATGGGCATCTGACCACTGGGCATGGAGATCACCAACCTGCCTCCAGCTCAGCTGCAGATGCTGGGGACACACAAGGAAACACAGTAAAAAGGGCATTTAGACACACCAGGGTGGCATTGCTGTTTAAATCATTAAGATCAGATATTGTTGCTTGTTTACGATTAAACAGTTCGCTTTCACTCATGTGTCCTTTATTCAGTCAATGATTCTTTGCGAACGGCTTCTGGAACCCTTAGATGCCCATACACATATGTGCGAGGAACGGCTGTAATAAGGTCCTCTCTGTGTAACAGAGCGGAGGAAACCCGGAGGTTGGGTTACGGTATCGGAATCATTACATGATATGTGACATTAGTGGATGGCAAGGCGGGTTGGACAGTAGTCTCCCCCTCATGGGGGTGATGGGTCCTGGAAGTGGCTGAGAATCAGGTTTTTGCGGGTTTCCATGCCTCTGACCTCTTCTGCCGACGGGTGATGTTCCTCTCCTTCCTGCTCAGCCTCCTCTTCTCCATCTTCCTCGTCCGATGAGGTTTCTGCTTCTTCCTCGTCGGATGAGGATTGTGCCTTCTCCATGTCCTCTGGGTGCAAGGTCTCACCCCTTTGCTGTGCCAAGTTGTGCAAAGCGCAGCAGACGACGACAATCTGTGAGACCTTTGTCGGATCGTACTTCAGAGCTCCCCTGGAACGGTCCAGGCAACGGAACCGCATCTTCAGCAACCTTATCGTCTGCTTGATTGTGGCCCTTGTGGAGCTGTGACTTGCATTGTATTGCTGGTCTGCCTTAGTGCGAGGGTTCTTGACTGGCGTCATTAGCCAAGTCCGCAGAGGGTAGCTCCTGTCTCCGAGGATCCAGCCCTCTAGTTGTGGCTGTAGCTGGAACAAATTTGGTACCTGGGAGTTCTGAAGGATATAGGCATCGTTACTGCTGCCTGAAAATCGAGCACAGACCTGCAGAATCCTCTTCCTGTGGTCGCACACCAGTTGAACGCCGACGGAATAGAATCCCTCTTTGTTGATGAATGCTGCAGGCTGTTCGGAGGGAGCTCTGATGGCCACGTGTGTGCAGTCGATAACACCCTGCACGCGCGGAAAGCCTGCGATGGCACTGAATCCCATTGACCTCTCAGTCTGGCTCTCAGGGTCTGTGTGGTATCGGATAAACTCACCAGCCCTCTTAAACAGTGCATTGGTCACCTCCTTTATGCAGCGGTGCGCTGCTGCCTGGGATATCCCGCACAGTTCGCCAGTGGATCCTTGGAAGGACCCGGAGGCGTAGAAGTTGAGCGTGGCGGTCAGTTTGAGCGCCACCGGCATTGGGTGGCCACTGAATCCCATTGGCCGCAGGTCGTCCTGCATCATGGCGCACAGCTCCGTCACCGTCTCCCTGGAGAGGCGCAGCCTCCTCTGGCACTGCCTCTCGGACATCTGCAGGTAGTTCAGGCGGGTTTTGAAGACCCTGGGTCGCCTCGGTGCCTTCTGCTTGCCTTTCTGCCCTTCTGGCCGGTCCGCTGGGCCTTGCTCTGCGGCGCCTGGCACCAGGTCCCGTTGCTGCGGTCGGTCCACCTGGCCTGGCGGTGACCCTTGGCCTGAGGCGGCCGGTACCCTTCGCTGTGGGGGTGCTGGCAATGATGGCCCAGCACCGCGCTGCAGTCTCCCTGTGTGCATTTCCTGCACCACCCGCGGGTGCAGTAACATTGGGTGGATGATTCCCATCTTTATACCTCACACCCACTAACTAGTAACTTGACCCAGGGGTGGCTTGACTCAAGGGCGGCTTGACCCAAGAGCAACTTAACCCAGGGCGGCTTGACCCAAGAGCAACTTGACCCAAGGGCAGCTTGCCCCAGGGGTGGCTTGACCCAAGAGCAACTTGACCCAAGGGCAGCTTGACCCAAGGGCAGCTTGACCCAAGAGCAGCTTGACCCAAGAGCAGCTTGACCCAAGGGCAGCTTGACCCCTCAGAGCTCTCCCCTCCCCCCCCTCAGTCCTGGGCTACCATGAAGGGCACTTCAGCGCTTCCACCCCAGCTTTTGGCGGACGGCTTTGTGTCCGACAGCACGGGATCCCCGATCCGACTCATCCCCGCTCAATTCAACCGCCCGCCATCTTTCCCGCTAAATCCCGCCCACCCTCCGGGAGGGCGGAGCGGCCGCCGGCCTGCAGGTGGCGCTGGTTCGGGAGGCTGAGTCCGCCGCCCTGCAGGTGGCGCTGGTTCGGGAGGCCGAGTCCGCCGCCCTGCAGGTGGCGCTGGTTCGGGGGGGGCTGAGTCCGCCGCCCTGCAGGTGGCGCTGGTTTGGGAGGCTGAGTCTGCCGCCCTGCAGGTGGCGCTGGTTCGGGAGGCTAAGTCCTCCGCCCTGCAGGTGGTGCTGGTTTGGGAGGGCGGAGCGGCCGCCCCGCAGGTGGCGCTGGTTCGGGAGGCTTAGTCCGCCGCTCGAAAGTGCGGTTATCAATATTAAACCTTTCCACTTCTGATTCGCAGATTGGTCTTAAAAAGATAAGATATTTTTTTCTAGTGACGCTGCCGCTGTGGTTTTTGCTCAGGGAAAGGCGGGTGTTGGTGTTGTCGGTGGTGAATGTGCGGCTCGGGGCCGCGTGCTCTCTCTCTCTCTCTCGCGCTGTCATGGCGGCGGCTCCGGGCTTGTCCGCGTTTCCGTCCCCGGGTTTCCTGACCCTGAACCCGGCCTCAGCCTCCCCGCTCCCCCCCGAACACCGGCAGCGCCGCCAGCGCCTCAACAAGAACAAGAAGAAGAACTGGAACAAACACAGCGACATTACTGAAGTGGAGGAGTTTCTGGAGGATGTGCGGCTGCAGCAGCGGACGGTCGGGTGAGTGGGAGAGGGAGGGGTTTCCAAAATTCCAGCGATAAACCCCCCCCCCCGGATAAACCCCCCTCCCCCCCGGATAAACCTCCCCCTCCCCCCCCCTCCCCCTCCCCCCCCCTCCCCCTCCCCCTCCCCCCCCCTCCCCCTCCCCCCCTCCCCCCCCTCCCCCCCCCTCCCCCTCCCCCTCCCCCCCCCTCCCCCTCCTCCCCCCCCCCTCCCCCTCCCCCCCCCCCTCTCCCCCCCCCTCTCCCCCTCCCCCTCCCCCCCCTCCCCCTCCCCCTCCCCCTCTCCCCCCCCCTCCCCCTCCCCCTCTCCCCCCCCCTCCCCCTCCCCCTCTCCCCCCCCCCTCTCCCCCCCCTCTCCCCCCCCCCCCCCAAAAAAACACACTTTCACGCTCTCTCGCGTGCACTTTCACACACAAACCCCCCCCCCAAAACAACCCACCACCCACAGGCCCCCACTAAAGCCCCCAAAGCACCTTCCCACACCCAAACCCCCCAACACAAACCCAAAAAACACCCCACACCCAATCCACCAGATTAAACCCTCCACCTATAAACTCTCTTTCCCCCCAATAAATCCCTCCCATACATCACCCTCCAATACATAATCCTCCCTACCCTTTTCCTCCTCCCCTTATGTTCCCTCTTTCCTCTTTGTTTTCCCTGGAAATGAAAGTGTACTGAGGCTACACTTCTGTCACTGTATAACACAGGGGTACAGCACTGGTGGGTACAGTTCTGTAACAATAAAACTGGGGTACAGCACTGGTGGGTACAGTTCTGTAACAATAAAACTGGGGTACAGCACTGGTGGGTACAGTTCTGTAACATAAAACTGGGGTACAGCACTGGTGGGTACAGTTCTGTAACATAAAACTGGGGTACAGCACTGGTGGGTACAGTTCTGTAACAATAAAACTGGGGTACAGCACTGGTGGGTACAGTTCTGTAACATAAAACTGGAGTACAGCACTGGTGGGTACAGTTCTGTAACATAAATCTGGGGTACAGCACTGGTGGGTACAGTTCTGTTACATAAAACTGGGGTACAGCACTGGTGGGTACAGTTCTGTAACATAAAACTGGGGTACAGCACTGGTGGGTACAGTCCTGTAACTATAACACGGGTACAGTACTGGTGGGTACAGTTCTGTAACTATAAAACTGGGGTACAGCACTGGTGGGTACTGTTCTGTAACATAAAACTGGGGTACAGCACTGGTGGGTACAGTTCTGTTACATAAAACTGGGGTACAGCACTGGTGGGTACAGTTCTGTAGCTATAAATCTGGGGTACAGCACTGGTGGGTACAGTTCTGTAGCTATAAATCTGGGGTACAGCACTGGTGGGTACAGTTCTGTAACTATAAAACTGGGGTACAGCACTGGTGGGTACAGTTCTGTAACTATAAAACGGGTACAGCACTGGTGGGTACAGTTCTGTAACTATAAAACGGGTACAGTACTGGTGGCCCCCGTCAATTGCTAAATATATTGTATGTAATACAGTCATTGAGGTCACTCTATGAAAATTGGGAGCTGATATTCGAGGAGCTTGAGGAGGGTTAATGATCAGGAGTTGACTGCGTGGGGAATTAGCGGGGCTATGACTTGAGTCCATTGATGGGATTGTGGCCCTTGGCAAACTGTTAGTAAGACTGGATGAGGTTAATTAAATGAAGAATCTTCTGGTGTAATGTGTTAAATTGTTCTGTACCGATCTGGATGTGTTTTGTCTCATAATTCTATAATTATTTTCAGTGGCCTTGTGTCTGAAAAGACAGATGATACCCTGTTCTTCGTTGACACTGGAGATGAAAAAAAAGGTGAGAAATGTCATCTGTCAGATCCGAATGCCCCAGATATTTTCAGGCTGTCACAGCTGCTGTTACATAGCCGTGTAGCGCTGAGTTTTGCTGTGGCTCCATGGGTAGTACTCCTGCTCTGAGCCAGAAGATGGTGGCTTTAAGTCCAGAGACTTGAGCACATATTCCAGGCGAGCATTCTGGTGCAGGGTTGAGGGCGAGCTGCACTGCTAAAGATGAGGGCCCCATCCACCCTCTCGTGTGGATGTAAAAAAGGCTGATGGCCACTATTTAAGACGAAGAGCATGTGAGTTCTCCTGGGTGAACTGTGCTAATGTTCATCCCTCAGCCAACATCACTACAATAGCTGATGTGTTCATGATCACCTTGCTGTAGTGTGTGGAATCTTGCTGTGTATCAGGCTTCTGGCATTACAACAGCGACTGCAGTTTATTGGCTGGGAGTTCCTTTGGGAAGTCCTGAGGTTACAAGAGGCGCTGTAGAAAGTCAAGCCTTTGCGGCGGGATTTGGACTCTCTGCTTCCTGCCAAGATGGGAGTGCCACCCTCTGAGCCACGGGAGCCCAGACTATCCCGGGACTCCGTTTACGAATGAGAGCTGCCAGCTGCAAATGCAAACCATGTTCTGAAATGTTTTGTTTCATTCATCAGGGTGAGGTGCCAGGGAAAGCTAAAAATAAAACAGAAAATGTAGGAAAATCTCAGCAGGTCTGACAGCATCTGTGGAGAGAGAAACAGAGTTAACGTTTCGAGTCCATACGGAGTCGAAACGTTAACTCTGTTTCTCTCTCCACAGATGCTGTCAGACCTGCTGAGATTTTCCTGCATTTTCTGTTTCTGTGTCAGTTTTCCAGCATCCGCAGTATTTTGCTTTTAGCCGGGGAAAGCTAGTCAGCTGTGGTAACATCATAGTTACACTGACTGAATTTATAATCTAGAGAGCTTAATTTCAAACCTCACGGTGGCAGTTTGAAAATTTGAAATCAGTTTTACAAACCTGGAAATAAAAAGCTGGCATCAGTAAAAGTAGCCACGAGGCAGTCGAGATTGTTGTATAAACCCAAAAGGAACCCTGCTGCCTTTACACGGTCTGACCCATTAGTGACTCTAGTCCCTCTTAAACCTTACCTGCCCTCTGAAGAGGCTGAGGAAGCATGAAGTTGTATCGAAAGCACTGTCACTTTCTCGTGGCATCTCGGATCGGGCACTAGTTGACGGCTTTGCATCCTTATCCTGAAAATGAGGAAAACCAGGAAATGCATCAGGAGGAAAAAAGGGAGGCTAACATTTTGAGAGTGGACTCTTTGCTGGATTTTAAAAATTCTTTATTTGGACGTGGAGATAAATATTTGATTGTTTCTGTAGATCTGCTCCATAATAAAGGAAAATTGAAGCCGCTACGAATCGACCTAATTCTACAGCCAGACTCCAAGGTGTCAGCTCCCAAAGAGTGAGTGTCTGACATCAGTTTGTATTAGACTTCACTGGAACGAGTGAACAATTTTCTTTTATAAACACCGATATGATACTAAGAATCTTTACAGAGCCGAAGATGTTCAGTATGTATGTTTATATATAATACTGGGTCCAGTACTGGGTGGGGGTGGCGGGGGTTACAAGTCCGCTGCAGTATATCACTGGGGTACAGTACTGTTGGGTACAGGTCTGTCACTGTATAACACTGGGGTACAGTACTGTTGGGTACAGGTCTGTCACTGTATAACACTGGGGTACAGTACTGTTGGGTACAGGTCTGTCACTGTATATACTGGGGTACAGTACTGTTGGGTACAGGTCTGTCACTGTATAACACTGGGGTACAGTACTGTTGGGTACAGGTCTGTCACTGTATATCACTGGGGTGCAGTACTGTTGGGTACAGGTCTGTCACTGTATAACACTGGGGTACAGTACTGTTGGGTACAGGTCTGTCACTGTATATCACTGGGGTACAGTACTGTTGGGTACAGGTCTGTCACTGTATATACTGGGGTACAGTACTGATGGGGACAGGTCTGTCACTGTATAACACTGGGGTACAGTACTGTTGGGTACAGGTCTGTCACTGTATATACTGGGGTACAGTACTGTTGGGTACAGGTCTGTCACTATAACACTGGGGTACAGTACTGTTGTGTACAGGTCTGTCACTGTATATACTGGGGTACAGTACTGTTGGGTACAGGTCTGTCACTGTATAACACTGGGGTACAGTACTGTTGGGTACAGGTCTGTCACTATAACACTGGGGTACAGTACTGTTGGGTACAGGTCTGTCACTGTATAACACTGGGGTACAGTACTGTTGGGTACAGGTCTGTCACTGTATAACACTGGGGTGCAGTACTGTTGGGTACAGGTCTGTCACTGTATAACACTGGGGTGCAGTACTGTTGGGTACAGGTCTGTCACTGTATAACACTGGGGTACAGTACTGTTGGGTACAGGTCTGTCACTGTATAACACTGGGGTACAGTACTGTTGGGGACAGGTCTGTCACTGTATATACTGGGGTACAGTACTGTTGGGTACAGGTCTGTCACTGTATAACACTGGGGTACAGTACTGTTGGGGACAGGTCTGTCACTGTATAACACTGGGGTACAGTACTGTTGGGGACAGGTCTGTCACTATAACACTGGGGTACAGTACTGTTGGGTACAGGTCTGTCACTGTATAACACTGGGGTACAGTACTGTTGGGTACAGGTCTGTCACTGTATAACACTGAGGTACAGTACTGTTGGGTACAGGTCTGTCACTGTATAACACTGGGGTACAGTACTGTTGGGTACAGGTCTGTCACTGTATATACTGGGGTACAGTACTGTTGGGTACAGGTCTGTCACTGTATAACACTGGGGTACAGTACTGTTGGGTACAGGTCTGTCACTGTATAACACTGGGGTGCAGTACTGTTGGGTACAGGTCTGTCACTGTATAACACTGGGGTACAGTACTGTTGGGTACAGGTCTGTCACTGTATATACTGGGGTACAGTAATGTTGGGTACAGGTCTGTCACTGTATAACACTGGGGTACAGTACTAATGGGTACAGGTCTGTCACTATAACACTGGGGTACAGTACTGTTGGGTTCAGGTCTGTCACTGTATATACTGGGGTACAGTACTGTTGGGTGCAGGTCTGTCACTATAACACTGGGGTACAGTACTGTTGGGTACAGGTCTGTCACTGTATTACACTGGGGTACAGTACTGGTGGTATAGGCTATCACTATAACATGGGTCCAGTACTGATGGGTATAGGCTGTCACTGTATAACACTGGGGTACAGTACTGATGGGAACGGGGTTTGTCACTATAACACTGGAGCACATTACTGGTGGTATAGGCTGTCACTGTATAACACTGGGGTACAGTACTGGTGGGAACAGGTTTGTCACTATAACACTGGAGCACATTACTGGTGGTATAGGCTGTCACTGTATAACACTGGGGTGCAGTACTGGTGGGGATAAGTCTATCACAGTATAACACGGGTACAGTTCTGGTGGGGATGTGTCTGTCACTGTATAACACGGGGGTACAGTACTGGTGGGGATAAGTCTATCATTGAATAACACGGGTACAGTACTGGTCTGTCACTGTATTACACCGAGGTACGTAGTGTTAGTAATTGGAGCAGTATCTAGGATTGGTTGATTAGTATCCCCAGGGAAGGGTTAGGTTTGATCATTTTCTGTAGACTGTTGGGATCTGTGGGTTACATATGTTTAGCACTGACAGTCATTGTACCAGGAGCACTGACAAACGTTTAAACACAGGAAAGGTAATGACCCAACGGGCGTCCCTGTTTGTCTCAACCTATCACCAGACGTCAACACGAGTTGAGCCGTATATAAAATAAAATTTGCAGTTTTGGAGTAATGGGAATTTGTGCGGATTTTGTTTTTAAGCCTGTGGGTGTGTGTTGTACATTTTCATTGAACTATTGAACTAGTGGATTGGTTAATGTCCTGGGAGGTCATCAGGAATTTGGTGATAATGTGGATTAGACTTTCCACCTCTGACCCCTTCACTTTGAACCCAAACCAGGAATCTGGGGATGAGACTCTGACTTTGTTACGATAATTTTTTTGTGTGAATTGATATTTTGTTGTAATTATTTACCTAGATTTCTTTTCAAAGTGAGTGTTTTTTAAAAAAAAAAATGTACATTTAACTTGATCTCTCCAGTATTTTAGCGCATCAAATTCCAAACAGCCGGAAACTGAGAAGGAAAGCAGAAAGGGAGAAGCGTTTAGGAATTGTCCCTCGGAAACAGCGGCTGCTCAATGCCAGGCTTCAGAACCCTGCGGTTAAGACAAAAGCCGTTCCCAACAACAACCCCGCCAGAGACTTCTACGACCTGTGGTCAATCACAAGTAAGGGAGGAACCTACCCACCTTTATACTGTGTGCCTGGAATACCTGTGATCTGAATCCCCCGCCCCTGGCCATCACTTACAGAGGCCCCTCTCTCATACTTTCTCCATTTGGACACTCGAGCTGGACAGGGAGTGTTGTCAAACTTTTCACTATCAGGGGGAATCGTGGTGGGGAGGGGGGTGCGTGGTGGGGGTCTAGGTCCCAACCTAACCTCAATTCTGCCCTGGCTTATATGTTGGTAGAATGATATCAAGAAACGGAGAATGCTGGAAAAGACACAGCGAGTTAGTAGACAACAGTGGAGAGGGAAACAAGGTTAACATTTCAGGTCAATGCACTTTCATTAGAGATGAAAAGAGTCATGCCATTGATCCGAAATGTTAACTCTGTTTCTCTCACTGCAGATGCTGCCTCCCTTGTTCAGTGTTCCTGTTTTTATTTCCGATTTCCAGCACCCTCCATTTTTTTCTCTGGGAGAACCAGATTGGGAACTAATTTCTTTTCCAGTCACCCAGCCCAGAAACTGCTGGGCTCCACTGTATCAGCCCTTGTTGTTCCTCTGGCTGCCAAGAATTCGGACAGCAGCACGTCTGGCCAGTGTGGCTCACATCTGCATTGGTCATTGATTAGTGACCATTGAGGTGCTAAATGAGAGATGTATGGTGGGAGTCGCTATGTTATAGGGAAACTGTTTGTCGTTTCATTCTGTAATGTACACTCTTGAATTATCCATGGCTATCTGTTGTTGCTAAACCTATTGGTACTCTTTTGAGGTCCCCTAGACAAGGAGCTGGAAGGCAAAGACACATGGTTTCTGGAACAGACCAAGAAGAAAAGGCTGAAGGTTGGTGTCTGAGAATTATAAAGTCATTGACTGAGTGAGGTAAATCTGCAGTGACAGGAGTGAGTCAGCACAGCTATCTATATTCACTCCTGTCATTGCAGCATTGAGATGCTGTGTTAACAGGAGTAGGCCATTTAGCACCTTGAACCTGCCCCTCTGTTCAGTTAGATTATGGCTGATTTGTTCCCTAACTCCGCTTATCCCCCTTTGACCTTGCTGCTGTGTAACAGGATTGTGTAGCCACACATGTATTCCTGCACACTGCGCCACTTCTGTTGGGATAGTTTCCTACCAGACTGCAATCGTGGAACCACCTGAGAAGCTCTTTTGCCCAGAAGGTTCCTGCTGTCACAGTGGCAGCCCCTGTGTGTCTGAGAAAATAGAGACAGAAGCTGCATAGTTTGGAGTTTGGAGCGTGGCACAGTGTTCCCAGGGGATCAGGACTGAGAGGGGAGGAAACAAATCAATAAGGAGCTGCCTCAGAAATCTCCTTCTGAGACTATTGTGTGTTCAGCTGCCTGGAGCTTAAGATCTCCCTAAACCTCTCCATCTCTCTCTCCTTTAAAGCATTTCTTAGAACTTACCCCCTTTGCGCTTTCCATCACCTGGCCTCCTATCTCCATATGTGACTTGGCATCAAACTGGGTCTGAAAAAGCTTCCATGAAGCATTTTGGGGCAATTCATTATGTTAAAGGTATGGCAAGTTATTGTTAATTAGAGACTTTAAGCTAAGAGTATTACACATGCATTGTGTTAGAACAACAATTAGAGTGCACGTGTGCAATTTCAGTATCAATATTACATAAACTGGTGCCCACATGGTGAACAAGGGAGAGATTTCTGCCACTTTAGCAAAATATGAAACGTGTTTCCAATTTCGGCACGAGTTCCCTGTCTGCCATGGTGTATGTGGTGCACTTGGATCTTCAAAAGGCGTTTGATAAGGTGCCACATCGACAGTTGCTATGCAAAATAAGAGCACAAAGTGTAGGGGGAAACATCATGGATAGAGAATTGGTTAGCTGACAGGAAACAAAGAGTAGGCATAAAATGATAATTTTTGTGTTGGCAAGCTGTAAGCAGTCGAGTGCCACAGGGATCGGTTCTGGGGCCTCAGCTATTTACAATCTATATCAGTGATTTGAATGAACAAATGTATGGTTGCTAAATTTGCTGATGAAGGAGTCTACAAAGGTATATAGATAGGCTAAGTGAGTGGGCAAAAAAAGTGGCAGATGGAAAAAAAATGTATGGAAAGGTGAACTCGTTCACTTTGGCAGAAGATTAGAAAAGAAGTATGTTATTCAGATGGAGAGAGATTGCAAAGTCCTGGTACAGAGGGATCTGGATGTCCTGGCACATAGAAACAGAAAATGGGAGCAGGAGTGGGTCATTCAGCCCCTCATGTCTGCTCCGCCATTCAGTATGATCAGGGCTGATCCTCTGTCTCAACGCCATACACCTGTTCTCTCCCCTTGATGCCTTTAGTGTCCAGAAATCTATCTATCTCCTCCTTAAACATATTCAGTAGCTTGGCCTCCACAGTCTTCTGTGGAAGAGAATTCCACAGGTTCACCACCCTCTGCATTAAGAAGTTTCTCCTCACCTCAGTCCTAAATGGCCTACCCTGCATCCTGTGACCCCTTGTTCTAGACCCCCCCCACCAAACCCGAGGAAACATCATCTCCGCATCCAGTCTGTCCAGCCCTGTCAGATGTTTATATGTTTCAATGAGATCTCCTCTCATTCTTCTAAACTCCAGTGAATACAGACCTAGCTGACGTAATCTGTCTTGATACGACAATCCTGTCATCCCAGGAATCAGTCTGGTGAACCTTTGCTGCACTTCCTCTATAGCAAGTATATCCTTTCTTGGGTAAGGAGACCAAAACTGCACACACTACTCCGGGTGTGGTTTCACCAAGGCCCTGTATAGCTGCAGTAAGACATCCTTGTTCCTTTACTCAAATGCTCTCGCAATGAAGGCCAACATACCATTAGCCTTCCTAACTGCTGCTGCCCCTGCATGTTTGCTTTCAGTGATTGGTGTACAAGGACACCCAGGTCCCTTTGTACATCGACATTTCCCAATCTATCACCATTTAAATAATACTCTGCCATCCTGTTTTTCCTACCAGAGTGGATAACTTCACACTTATCCACATTATACTGCATCTGCCATGCTTTTGCCCATTCACTCAACTTGTCTAAATCGCCTTGAGGCCTCTTTACATCATCTTCACCACTCTCATTCCCACCTAGTTTTGTGTCGTCAGCAAACTTGGAAATATTACATTTGGTTCCCTCATCCAAATCATTGATATATACTGTGAATAGCTGGGGCCCAAGCACTGATCCCTGCGCTACCCAACTCGTCACCACCTGCCACTCCGAAAAAGACCCATTTATTCCTACTCTCTGCTTCCTGTCTGCTAACCAATTCTAAATCCATCCTAATATATTGCCCCCAATCCCATGTGGTTTAATTTTGCACACTAACCTCTTATGTGGGACTTCATCAAAAGCTTTCTGAAAATCCAAATACACCACATCCACTGGTTCTCCCTTTTCTATTCTACTAGTTACGCCCTCAAAAAGACTCCAGACTTACAATTGAGAGGAAGGTGGTGTTGGAAAGGCTATCTTCACTTAAAATAGATAAGGTACCAGGACCGGATGAGCTGCATCCAAGGGTACTGAGGGAAGTGAGAGCGGAAATTGCAGAGGCGCTAATGTTATTCTTCCAGTCTCCCTTAGACACAGGGGAGGTGCCAGAGGACTGGAGAATTGCGAATGTTACACCCTTGTTCAAAAAGAGGTGCATGGATAAAGCTGGCAACTACGGACCAGTCAGTTTGACCTCTATGGTAGGGAAATGTCTGGAAACTGTAGTACAGGATAAAATCAATAGTCACTTAGACAAGTGCAGGATAATTAAGGAAAGCCAACATGGATTCATTAATGGAAAATCATGTTTAACTAACTTGCTGGAGTTTTTTTGAGGAGGTAACAGAAGGTTGATAAGGGAAGCGCTGTTGATGTTGTGTATATGAATTTTCAAAAGGCATTTGACACAGTGCCACACAACAGACTTGTGAGCAAAGTTCTAGGTCATGGAATAAAAGGGAAAGTAGGCACTTGCATAAGAAATAGGCTGAGTGACAGGAAATAGAGTAGTGATAAATGGTTGTTTTTCAAATTGGAACAAGGTTTGTAGTGGAGTTCCACAGAGGTCAGTGTTGGGACCCTTGCTCTTCCTGATATATATCAGTGACACAGACTGTGATGTGCAGGGCATGATTTCAAAATTTGCAGATTATATGAAGATTGGAAATGTTGTTAGCTGTGGGGATAGTCTTGAACTTCAAAAGGATGTAGACATGTTGGTGGATTGGGCAAACATGTGGCAGATGAAGTTCAATGCAGAGAAGTGTAAGGTGATTCATTTTGGCAGGAAAAGTACGGAGAGACAGTATAAAATAAAGGGAGAAACTCTAAATGAGGTGCAGGAACAGAGGGACCTCAGTGTATACGTACGTAGGTCACTGAAGATGGGAGGGCATGTTGAGAGAGCAGTTAATAAGGCATATAGTATCTTGGACTTTATTAATAGGGACATTGAGTACACGAGTAAGGAGGCCATGTTGAACTTGAATAAGACACTAGTTAGGCCTCATCTGGAGCACAGTGTCCAGTTCTGGGTGCCATACTTGAGGAAGGATGTGAAGGCATTGGAGAGAATACAGAGGAGATTCACAAGAATGATTCCAGATATGAAGTACTGTAGCTATGAGAATAGATTGGAGAGGTTGGGACTCTTCTCTTTGGAGAAAAGGAGGCCGAGAGGAGACTTGATAGAGGTATTCAAGATCCTGAGGGGTATGGACAGGGTAAATAGTGAGAAACTGTTCCCACTCAAGAGAACATCAACAACTAGAGGGCACAGATTCAAAATAATTGGCAAAAGGAGTAAACATGATGTGAGGAAAAAAATTTTCACCCAGAGGGTGGTTGGAGTCTGGAACAAACTTCCTGAAAGGGTGGTGGAGGCAGGTTTGATCGAGGTATTCAAAAGGGAATTGGATTGCTCCCTGAAAAGAGAGAATGTGCAAGGTTACAGAGGTAAGGCAGGGGAGTGGATCTAGGTGGATTGCTCTTTCAGTGCAGACTCACTGGGCTGAATGGCCTCCTGCACTGTAAAGATACTGTGATGGGTTTGTCAAACATGATTTCCCTTTCGTAAGTCCATGCTGACTTTGTCTAATCCTGTTGATATTTTCTAAGTGTCCTGTTATCATGTCCTTTATAATAGACTCTAGCATTTTTCCTACTACTGATGTAAGGCTAACAGGTCTGTAATTCCCTGTTTTCTTCCTCCTTTTTTTAAATAGTTATTTTTTAAAATTTTAGAAAAATTTTTTACATTTGCCACCCTCAAATTTGCTGGGACTGTTCCAGAATCCACAGAATTTTGGAAGATGACAACCAACACATCCACTATTTCCATGGCCACCTCCTTTAGTACCCTGGGATGTAGATTATCAGGTCCTGGGGATTTATCGGCTTTCAGTCCCATTAATTTCCCCAGCACTATTGTTTTAGTAACACTAATTTCCTTCAATTCCTCCTTCTCACTAGACCCTTGGTTCCCTGGTATTTCTGGGAAGTTATTTGTGCATTCTTCCATGAAGACAGAACTAAAGTAGTTGTTTAATTGCTCTGCCATTTCCTTGTTCTCCATTATAAATGAATCACAAAAGTTAGTAGGCAGGCACAACAAGTGAGTCGGAAGGCAAATGGAATGTTGGCCTTATTGCAAAGGCGGGGATGGAATATAAAAAATAAGGAAGCCATGCTACAACTGTACAGGGCATTGGTGAGACCGCACCTAGAGTGCTGTGCACAGTTTGGGTTTCCTTACTTAACAAAGAATAAACTTCCACTGGAAGCAATTCAGAGAAGGTTCACTAGGCTGATTCCTGGGATGAAAGGGTTGGTTTATGAGGAAAGGTTGAGCAGGCTGGGCCTAGAGTTTAGAAGAATGAGGGGTGACCTTATTAAAGCATATAAGGGCCTTGACCAGGTGGATGCTGAAAGGATGTTTCCCCTTATGGGAGAGATTTGAACTAAGGGGCACGATTTAAAAATAAGGAGACTCCTATTTAGAACGTGGATGAGAAATTTTTACTCAGTCGTTGGTCCATGGAATTTTCTTTGCCAGAGAGCAGTGGCGACCTGGTCATTGAATATTTTTAAGGCTAAGTTAGATAGATTCTTGATTAACAAGGGAGTTGAAGGATATAGGGAGTAGACAGGAAAATGGAGTTGAGACCGCAATGGGATCAGCCATGACCTTATCAAATGGTGGATCACGCCCGAGGGGCCGAATGGCTTGCTCCTAATTCGTATGTTCCTCACCGAGGAAGCTGATGTTTTATTTCCTGTATGTAAGGATGAAGGTTGGTGTTATCTTCAAACTGTTGTTTTTTTGTTTTAAACAGCGCCCACACAACCTAAACCAAAAACCATCCCAGGTATCGGCGGTAGAAGTGATTGCACCGGGTGGATCGTACAATCCCACCTTTGAATCTCATCAGGTACGCGGGGCTCGTGCTGCATTCAGTTCCTTTCTCACTGCAAACGTATCGTCCCAGCCCGAGACGAGAATTACAACCCCACAAGGCTGGACGTAGAAAGCAGAGGCTGCTGGAAATGAATATTGGAGAACAGAGGAGGCCAATTGGCCCGTCATGTTTGTGCTGGCCCTTTGTCTCTGTGTTTGCAGCACTTTCTGCTTCGTGGCTAATATACTTCAGTAAGAAGAGGCCACTCAGTCAGTTTAAAGCTTAGGTGTTTAATCAAAGCACAGACGGAGTTTTTATTATAAAACATTCTCCTGGTGAATGATGATTATTCCTTTAACACTTCAGATAAATATATTTTTATCAGATGTCAATGCGTTTGCATAATTTTTACTATTGAGTTAAGTTTACTGGTGTTACAGCTGATGGGAATGTTTTGCTATTGAGTTATTGATGCACGTTGATATATATTTAAAAATCCTGTTGGCACAGGCCCTGCTACTTGAAGCTCATGAAGTGGAAGTTAAGAAACTAAGAACTGAGGAGAAGATTAAACGGCAGGTGGCCATTCCATCTTCAGAGCAGCTTCCAACAAAGGTAGGAGCCATTTCTTGCCCTCACTGAGGGAGTGCTGCACTGTCGGAGGTGCCGGCTTTTGGATGAGATGTTGAACGGGGGCCCCACCTGCCTGCTCGTGTGGGGCGTAAAAGATCCCGCTGCACTATTTCGGAGAAGGGCAGGGGAGTTCTCCCCAGTGTCCTGGGGCCAACATTTATCCCTCAATCAACGTCACTAAAAACATATCCGATCATTTTCCCATTGCTGTGTGCGTGGGATCTTGCTGTGTGCAAGTTTGCTGTTGCATTTCCTCCATTATAACGATACTTTGAAAGCGCTTTATTGGCAGTAAAAGCATTTGAGATGTTCAGTGTTTGTGAAAAGTGCTCTATAAACGCAAGGCTTTTTATTCTTTTCTCTCTTTTCTGGGATATTTGTTTAATTTTCTTCCTCCCTGAAACCAGTGGTGAATCTGGTTGGTTATTCCTGGTCTGCTGCTGGTGCAAGAATCCAGTCCGATTCTGACTGGCTGTCTCTTTTATTGTGGTTGTAGGAATCAGTGCTCGAGGAACTATGCCAGGGTCTGTTGGTGGATTCGGATGGTGAAGAGCAGGAGCGGCGCCTCAAGGCCGGTGAAGAGGCTGAAGACCGCCCCGTGCGGAACGCCGTTTGGTGTGAGAAGAAAACAGAAAGGGAACGGAAAAGAGAGAAAATGATCAAAAAGCAGGTGGGTGTGAAACTTCGGAACAAGAGGAGGCCATTCAGTCCTTCGAGCCTGTTTCACCATTCAGTTGGATGAGGCTGACCTGTATCTTAACTCCATTTACTTGCCATGGTTCCTTAATTACCGTACCTAACAAAAATCACAGTTTTGAAACATCAATCCACCCCTCAAAGCACAACTTTCATCCAAAAACTACGCCACTTCTTTCCATCCCATCATTGCACACGTACAATTCCTCTGCATCCTCATTATCGCATTGTCCATGTGAGGAACCTCGGGCAATTCCTTATGTTCTGTAGCTGCACATCCAAAGGAAGATACGAACATACGAATTAGGAGCAGGAATAAGCCATTCGGCCCCTCGTGACTGCTCTGCCATTCAATAAGATCATGGCTGATCTGATTGTGGCCTCAATTCCACCTACCTACCTCCGCTTTAATATTCAACGACCCTGCCTCCACTGCTTTCTGGTGAAGAGAGTTCCAAAGACTCAAGACCCTCTAAGGGGGAAAAAATTCTCCTCACCTCCATCTTAACTGGGAGACCCCTTATTTTTAAACTCTGTTCCCTGGTTCTAGTCTCTCCCACAGGGGGAAACGTCCTTTCAGCATCCACCCCATCAAGTCCCCTCAAGATCTTATGTGTTTCAATAAGATTATTTCTTCCTGCACACCCAGTTGCAACATATCACCTGCCCTGCCATCTTTATTGTGTGTTAAGTTAAATTTCTTAATTTATAATTAACAAACCCTAATACTCCCAATAAGCTTTATTACTGCTAGTAAAGTTTACTAATATGACTAAAACATTACAATTGCTAATAAATTACACTAATTTTGAGAGATAAGTGAGCAAAATACTCACCAGCCAATTATTTACCTGTTTCCCTTGTGACTTCACTTTCTATCTTCCTCTGAACGCGGCCTGGGCTGGATGACAATGGGAGGCCATTTGACAACATTCAAATATCGTTAGACACTTTGCTTGGCCTTAGAGGTGTTGCTGGTAACTCGTTGCCAGTGCAAATTTGAAATGAGGTGCCCCGGCGGCACCCCCCCTCCACCACCGCATGCTGTGCGAGACTCGTTCTCTCAATGTGCTTTCCCTGCCTTTAGGAGCACAGGCTGAAGGAGCAAAAGGAGGCTCGGCAGAAACAGCAGGATCTGTTCCGGCTTCGATCCATCAAGGGTGAAGTGAAGGAGCTGGAGATTAAGCTGGCAAAGAGGAAGGTCAAACGCACCGAGAAGCAGAAAGCAGAGGCCAACAAGCCCCGACGCTTGGGCCGGTTAAAGTAAGTCCTTCCCTCCTGCTTTGGGGGTGGAAAGGAGCCTGGAAGAGGCCGGAGTCAGCCGTGGGGATGGGCGAGCGGAGCAGACGGCAGTTGTGGTTTTCTGTCCATTCTGTAGCACACTCGCACGTACCGAGCAGTCCCACTGCAGCACTGCCTGGATGCTAATTACTTCAGACACCAGATCGGAAACTTAACTCTCCTTTTGGAAGCTCTTTAGGAAAACAGTAATTGGCGCCCACATTGGTGATCCACTCTGTGCCAGTGGAGACGTCACGTGGTGCACTGGTGGCAGTGTGGGTGGTCAGGTGGTGTGCCTGCTGCAGGGAGAGGGTGTTGGCAGGAGGGGGGCTACGTGGCTTTGAGCTGGGAATAAATAACGGGAAATAGTTGCCATATAAAAAACGGGGCTATTGTTTGTGTGGAAATCGTAATGCAGATTTAGTGAGAGTGAGTGAAGTTTGTCTCTATGCCCAGACCTGTTCCTGTCAGATTCATACTGCTTCGGGTGATAGTCATGGGAGCACGTGTCACTAATTCTGTGTTAAAGGTGTCACCCCAGCTGATTAAAGTGGGGGTGTGTACACTGTGTACACTGGTTGATGCTGTAGCATTTTGACAGCTTTGAAGGTATGTTCAATTCAGATTTAGAGACTAAGGAGTTTTGTTTTGAAATGAATCTGGGTGTGGGTTCACTCTAACAGCTGTGATAATGGGTGAAGCAGTGTTTTTCATTGTGCTTTCCCAAGAGCCTTGCCTGGGTGCTGTTGATGGAGGAATGTACAGACTGTATGTGTTTCTTTTCCTTGTTAGATATGAAGACCCTGACCTCGAAGTAAAGCTCAGTGACGAACTTGCTGATACGCTCCGGGCTCTAAAGGTTGGCATTGCTGCAATGTTTATTTTGAGCTGACTGGAAGTTGGTGATTGACGCTGTTATAAGTTCCCTCCCTCTTTGCTCTCCTTTCTCCCTCTTAACCTCTGTCCACGTTCTCTACACCCCACCCCGTGCTTTCATGCTCTCTTCCCCCTCCCTTGCCTCGTGCTCTCTTTCCTGAAGATGGTGATGCTGAACCACTCCTGGGTGATACAGGCTGAAAGTGAAGTGTAGAGAACAGGAGACTGTTCAGATCCATCTGATCTAAAGACTCTACACATTGATCTATGAAACTCTCAGCTCTTTTCTGTGCCTACTATCTATCCGTTTCCCTCTTGGATCTGCTGCCTCCTCAAGCTGATGTTTTGAGCGACAGATTAACGGTGTCCGCCCTGCCCAGTGATGAGAGCCATCCTTGCGCACAAAGTATTCCGGTCCGTGGATGGGAATGTGAAGATAGCCCAGGGTTTCTCAGGCACTGCCAAGTGGGCTTTGCACTGGGATCTGAGGGCAGGGGGCATTTATCTGGAACTTTCTCCCCCATTAACCACTCTCGCCCTGCTGATCTGCCTGAATCTAAGGAACACTGGCCGAGGCTCTCGAGCTGGGTTCAGCATGATCATTGCATTTCTGTCTATCTGTCGTCTTACTCGCTCATTAACCCCGCTGCTGCCCTGAACGAACGTTAGTTTTGTTTTGGGTGACTGACGACTTCTTTCGGAAGATGGGACAGAGAGTCCCTGCGAGTGTGTCAGCATTCATTTGGAGGGGGTAGGGGGGGTGGGGTGTTATTTCGAAGTGTTGGCCTTTGAGGGAGTCGCTGAGAGTGTACAGGTGTTTGGGGGTGGTAGTGTCTGCGACTTGAGAGTATTTTGGGGAGGTTTGTTGGGAGTGAGAGAGTATTTTGGGGGGTTTGTTGGGAGTGTGAGAGTATTTTGGAGGGGTTTGTTGGGAGTGTGAGTGTATTTTGGGGAGGTTTGTTGGGAGTGTGAGTGTATTTTGGGGGGTTTGTTGGGAGTGTGAGAGTATTTTTGGGGGGGGTTTGTTGGGAGTGTGAGAGTATTTTGGAGGGGATTGTTGGGAGCGTGATTTTTTTTCATTGGTGGGGCTGTTGGAATTGTTGCTAGAAGTCTGATGGTATTCTGAGTGGAGGAGTTTGCTGGCAGTAATATGTAAACCCCAAAGGATCCCCAGAGTTTTCAGTATCTGTTGGAAACATTGGGATGGGGGATTTGCCCAAAGCAAAGCCTGAAAACCAAGAGCTAAGACAATTTAACTGACCCAACTGCCAGTTCTTTTGCATGTCACTTGAACTAGATGCTGGTGAGCTCCCCCCTTGCGTGCTGACTGCTTTTCAGTCCCATCTCTGTCGCTCACCGCCCCACCTCTCACCATAGTGACATGGCAGAGATCTGACTGAGGTAAGATCGGCGTCATTCACACCAAAGGACTGTTTTACCTAAACTTAAAATTGAAATTGGACTAAGGTTTGATGAGATCTAATGCTGAAGGCCATCAGATTAATAATTATAACTTGTAATTGTGGTGGCAATGCCTCTTAGTGATTTCTGTGTTACATCTTCTATTATGTTTCTTTTACCTTACTCAGCCTGAGGGCAGTATCCTCACTGACCGATTTAAGAGCTTTCAGAAGAGAAATCTGATCGAACCCAGAATAAGAGCAAAGTAAGTGGATATGACTTCTGTACAATTGTTGGCATGCAAAAGTATGTTGCTAAGCCGGTCAGGCCCTGGTCCCCCTCTGACCTCATTTAACACATCTCAGGTGGAGCACCAACAGGGCTTTTACATTTAGACTCAATGTCTTGGACTGGGTAGAAGAGGAAAATCAAACAGCCCCTCCCACAGCTCCTGATTGCTATCCAGCGATTTCAGTTGGGAAGTTCCCATCACGTTCAGACAAGGGCAGAATGAAGCCTGGCAGCAATGCCTTCCATTGTTAAATAGCTCGCTAAAGTTCATTGCCTGGACCCATTGTATGTCGTAAGAACTTGGATTAACGTAGCACATTTTGCAGCCTCCGATGTCCCAACGTGCTGGACAGCCTATGAAACATTTCTAAAGTGTTAAGACTGTTGTAGGAAATGTGGAGGCTAATTAAGACACAGACAGATCCCGCAAACAACAAGTGAGATCAGTGACCACGTGATCTGCTTTTAGTGACGATGGTTGATGGTTAAAATGGCCCGGGACACCGGGAGGAACTCCCCTCCCTTCTCTTCTTTGGATAGCACCTTGGGATGCTTTGTGTTCCCCCCGAGAGAACAGAAGGGGCCTTGATTTTGTGGGGAGATTGTGTTTTTTATTAAGTATTATTGGCAATGGTCTCAGTTTATTGTTTCCCTTTTTTAGGTTCAAGAGGAAGCACAAGTTAAAATACGTTGAGAAGAGGGCATTCAGAGAAGTGACGTAAGTCTCCAGGCTCTACACTTTCAAGCTAAACTAGTTATTAACTAACCCCACAGAGTCTAACTGTTGGGGTCTGCTCTATCCCAAGGTGCAAAGTTTGGTGCAGTTCCACCCTCTGAGATTTAAAGACCAGCGTTGCCCTAAGTGGGACCTGCTGAGTCCTACAAAGTTCCCACTCACCCAGGAACCAGGGGCAAACTCTCCTGTTCTTCGTAATAGCGCCATGGGATCTTTTCAGCCCACCTCAGAAAGCAGATGGGGGCTGGGTTTAACGCCTCATCCAGAAAAACAGACCCCTCAGCACTGCACCGGGAATGTTATCCTGGATTCTGTGTTCGCGGAGCGGCACCGGAACCCACAACTCTCGGACCCCGAGGCGAGGGTGTTACCCGCTGAGCCGTAGCTGACGCAGGCACCACAGATAGTCACAGTGACTGAGGGCAGCATCGCATGTGAATCGCATTGAGGCCTCTACTTGGCTGATGGTTACAGATATCGAGCTTCCAGTGACCAGGCCTCACACCGATATCGCGGCTACAAACCACAATGAGCTGCATGGGTCTCCCCCAAATTTTACAGAAACCCTTTGTCAGAAGTGCCCTGTAAAATTGATTTTTGTATAACTTTAGGATATTGCAACACATTTGCAATATCAATTCATGCTGATAATTTGTTCCAAAAATTAGTATAATCATTTTTCAAACATGATCTTCGGAGGCCAATGTTGGGCTGAGGAGCTGAATCTAGAGTTAACTTTTTTAAAAGAATTCTACACTGTAAAAGTGAAACAGAGATTCAGGTCTGTGTTGCAGACTCAGATTTGTTAATAACACAGTTTTATTCAAGCTTGTGGCTTCCATTTTAGATGATTATAGTTTCTTTAGTTTCTGTACTGACAGAAGGGGAGAGAGAGTGAGCTGCCTCTCTCCTTTCCCATTCTTCTACGAGTGAAGCAGAATTTCAGCAGCAACGTGGCAAAACCAGTCCATTCCCTCAGCGAGGTCCCCACATCTGAGACAAATTAGGATCATATTTCTCCAGTCGCTCTGTGAATTCTGGAAATAGCTACTTCAATGCTAGGAGGCTCTTACCCTGGCCGCCTCCTCTCCCTGTGCCCTGTACTCGTGCCTCGATTCAGTCCTCCCACCCCGAACACACCCCTTACCCACTTCGACAGTTGCCCTTGCCCTCCCCTTCACTCTCCCCTGCATCGACCTTCCTTCCTCTTTTCCCCCATCATTTATTTATTACTTTATTACCCGTTATTTGTTACCTCCTCTGAAGGTATCTCTTGTTTTCCACCCTGCCCTTCAGATCTCACTCTCTGCTCTCTCATCGTATTGAAGCTTTTAAAAAATTCGTTCATAGGATGTGGGCATCGCTGGCGAGGCCAGCATTTATTGCCCATCCCTAATTGCCCTTGTTCAGGGGGCATTTAAGAGTCGACCACATTGCTGTGGGTCTGGAGTCACATGTAGGCCAGACCAGGTAAGGACGGCAGATTTCCTTCCCTAAAGGTCACTAGTGAACCAGATGGGTTTTTATGACAATCGGCAATGGTTTTGTGGTCGTCATTAGACGTTTAAAAAAAAATTCCAGATATTTTGTTTGCACTGTGCCGGGAATAGACCCACAAACCGTCAGCGGGACCCTGCAATTTAACTCAAATTGGAACAGAGTCCTATTTGGATAAATGTTTTAGGAGGGTTTGCACTTCTCTATTCAAATAAATTTCAATGCTGCTTAATGGTGGGGACTCTGCAACAAGACTGCAGAGCTTCAGGCCCAAGCTACAGGCTCCTGTTTATTGAAAAACTTGTTCAAACACCAGTGTTCATCTCTGCTGATTGGCACAGTCAAATTCCATGCCTCCCCACCGGGGAGCAGGATCTGTCTGAGGAGTGAAAGCATCTTCGTTATTGCCACTGAGCCTTTGAGTGCATCGATCGGAATACTCCAGGATAACTTGCTCTTTAGCCTGAACACTTTTACATGTGATGCACTGTTTCCACGATACTCTTAAGCCATCCCTTCAAGGTTATACCATTGTTGTCACCACTACTGCACTGTACAGCAATATGAAAGCAAAGTACTGCAGATGTTGGAGATCTGGAATAAAAACAGAAAATGCTGGAAAAACTCAGCAGGTCTGGCAGTATCTGTGGAGGGAGAATCAGTTAACGTTTCAAGTCCAATATGACTCTCCTTTGGTAAAAGCAAAATACTGCGGATGCTGGAAATCTAGAACAAAAATACCTGGAAAGACTCAGCAGGTCTGACAGCATCTGCGGAGAGGGATACAGTTGACATTTCGAGTCCGTATGACCCTTCGTCAGAACTAAGACATATAGAAATGAGATGAAATTTAAGCTGGTAGAAGGGGGTGGGACAGGAGAGCTCAATAGGGGGGACTCTTCTTTGGAACTGATCAGTGATACACCCACACCATAAGCGCCAGTAATGCACCATCAAGTGAAAAAAAACCTTTAAAACCCTGTTATTTCTGAGCTGTCACTCACGATTTTCTTAGTGTTTCCTCGATTTTGATATTAAAATGCTTTTTATAACATTTTATTTTTCAGGTTGTAGCCTCTGTTCTTGGAAGGAAAAGTGAATCTCGTGGCTGAAATTGATGTTTAAAATATTTTTATTGTGTCAATAAAATATCTGGAGCATTTGCTATACAGATGGTGTTTTCGATAACTGGCTATGACCATCTTATTGCTGATTTATTAAGAATGATAAATATTGTAGGTTTTTGAATTTTTTTTAGGGTGTATGTAAAGCACAAACTGCAATTTCCAGAAATTTATCCAGTGGGATTGTTTGCCAAACACATCAATTCGTACTTTGACGACATCTCTCCAGTTTTGTGTTGGTTTGCTGGAATGCAGACTCATTAGGCACCCCTAACCCTCTGGGATCTTGACCAGGTAACAACTGGGAACACAGCAAACTTCCTGTAATAGGATAATGACCAGATAATCTGCAGGGGTGTTGTTGATTGAGGGATAAATATTGGGCTCGGACACAGGGGAGAACTCCCCTGCTCTAATACTGCATGGGGAGTGCCTAGATTATGGGCTCAAATCTCTGGACATGTAACCCTCAATGTTCATACTCAAGCGATGAGAGCGCTACCCACTGAATCACAGCTGACACTATGGCACTGGGTGAAATCAGCTAACTCTACAGATCAGGGGTTGAATCTCTTAACCTCCAGATCTCTAGTTTAGATCACCACTAATGGTCCATTTCCCCGAGTGGGTGAATGATTTTTCTGTTGTTTCTATAAAACCTGTTCCAACAATGGATCCTCCCTCTGCCCATGACTAACTGTTGCAGATTGAGTAAAAATGAAGTGCTGGTGGAGCAGATTTCTGAAATTCCCCCCTCCCCCTTTCTGCCTGCCATCTGTTGTGAGGTCAGAGTTGTGTTTGATTGACAAAACATCCACTGCTCTTTGCTGGAATAAAAACCAGAAGCTGGCCTGTGAATCTCCAGTTTTAAAGTCCAGACCATATTGGCCTGCTACTTACAGTTAAATAGCACATTAAAAATCAGTGAATTAATTTTCAAGTGGCATTACCAGCCTAGCTTCTCGAACACTCGTGAGGCAAATAAATAATGTTTTCAGTGTCCTGTTTGACCCCCCCCCCCCAGGTGAACTCCTGACCATGTCATCACTAAGGCCACATATTCCCACCTCCATAACCTCACCTGATTCTACCCCTTGCTCAGCTCATCTGTTGCTGAAACTCTGATCTGTATCTTTAGAAGAGTCAAGTCTGGAGGTGGTAATGAAACCTGGTTGGCCTCCAAAATTCTACCTTCCATAAACCTGAGGCCATCCAGAATTCTGCTACCCCTGCCCTAACTTGCACCAAGTCCCATCCACCCCAGCACTCACTGACCAACATTGGCTCCCAGCCTGGCAATGCCCTGATTTTAAAATTCCCATTCTTGAGTTCATCCCTCCGCGGTATCGCCCATCCCTGTCTCTGTAACCGAGGCCTTGCAACCCTCCGAGATCTCTGCGCTCCTCTTAATTCTGACCTTTTGTGCATCCCTGATTTTAATCGCTCCACCTTTTGGAGGCTGTGCCTTCAGCTGCCTGGGCCCCAAGCCCCTGAATTCCCCCTCTAAACCCCTCTGCTGTGTCTTTAAGACGTTCCTTAAAACCTGCCGCTTTGACCATGCTTTTGGCCACCTGTCCTAATATATCTCCATGCAGCTCAGTGTTAAATTCAGCCTGATAATGTTCATGTGAATAGCCTTGGGACCGTAACTGAGTTAAAGAGTTAAAGGACCTGCAGAAATGAGAGTTCTGGGATCTGTATGGCGCTGATGTTAGAAGCCGGTGTCATCAACTAAGCCACTGGGAGGAGCTGTTGTGCTGCTTTCTGACTATGAGATTGAAAAGGTGTCTAGACAGATTGTGGGACGAGCTCCAGAAAAATCCAGTGTCTTTAAATTTGGGGGAATATATGGCTCAGGAATAAGAGTATTCCAACACAATCCCTGCAACCCCACCCAGGAATCCCCATCGCTTTACTGCACTGCTCAGTTCCAGTGTACCTCATCACCCACAGTATAGCTCTGACTTGCTTACCCCTCAATCCCAGTGTACTTCCTATTCTCCCTTCATTCCTCGGACTGCCCAGAGAGACTCGCAGGTCCACAAGATGTAAAGACCTTGGGTGGGCTCTGGATGAGTTGGATTCTGTGTGTTAATTGTTAGGCAGGACACTCCGCTGCTCGCACTCTGCTTACCCAGGACCAGTCACAGGTGCAGTTCTAAATCTCTTTTGGCTCTGCCTCTGATCACTGTCCAGTGCCCCCGTGGCCTCCCAGGATAGGGAAAGAGGGAGGGGAGGGAACTAAATCAGCCACGGGTGCTGTTCCTGATCACTGGCAAGTGACCCCTGAGTCAGCGAGAGAGGGGAAATCAGCCAGGGTTCACGATGGGAGCTCGGGGGCGAAGATAAGTGAGGGGGGGTGGGGGGTGGAGCGGGGTGGGGTGGGAGAATCACTTGCACCAATCTGCCAGTCTGGTATTTAGCAGAGTTTGAAATAATGGCCTTGCAGTGAATTTGCTGTCAGCTGTGGCCAGGTCACCCTCAGGCCAATTCTGGTCTTAAAATGGCACAGGAGGATCCCGCGGTATTGACCAAATGCTTTGTAAAGCTGAGAAATCCGGGTGAAATCCATCGTACGGGCCTCGAAGAATTAGAGCGAAGGGGCGGGGGTGTGCGCAGGTGTTGAGCAGCCTGAGGAGCTCGAAAGAATGATTTGATGTATTGTGTGTTACTGTGGCTCAGTGGGTTGCACTCTGTCTCCTCAGAGACGGCAAGTTGTGGGGTTAAGCCCCACTCCAGAGACTTGAGCACAAAACTCTAGGCTGACACTGCCAGTGCAGTAGTGAAAGAGTGCTGCACTCCTGGAGGTGCCTTTGAATGAAATGTTAAACTCACCTTGTCCTGTCAAGTGGATGGACCGGGAACCCACGGCACTATTTCGAAGACGAGCAGGGGAGTTCCCCTGGTGACCTGGCCAATATTTATCCCTCAGCCCAGAATCACTGAGAAAGGATTACCCAGCCATTTTATCGCATTGCTGTTTGTGGGAGCTTTCTGTGCATGAATTGGCTGCCGTGTTTCTGATATTACAACTACACTTCCAAAAAGTACTCAATTAATTGCTCGATGCTTTGGGAGGCCCTAAGGTGCTGAAATGCAATTTAATATACAAACACATCCAGCAATTTTACTGCAAAGTTCAAACACTGAATGAGGGACAATTCTGGGGATCCAATATCTAAGGTCAGTAAAGAGACAAACCACAGAACCATTATTAAAGCTTATTTTATTTCCCAGATTCAGAAAATTCTGTTGATTACACTTTCAAAAAGATAAACATTTAATGATGGTGATCTCACAGGTTATACTCTCACCAGTCGTGGTACAATTGCAGAACAAGAAACTATCCACGTTCCATCAGAGATCAAATAAAAAAAAACCTTCTGGTGGCAGAGACACCGAATCGACCTTATTTCTGGGAAGCAGGGGGGGGTGGTAGGAAATTCCCAGTGACCAGATGTTCCCGTTAACAGCGACTTCACCCCATGAACAGCATGGTACGTGTGCTCTGCCCAAAATCAGGTCGTTGGCTTCTTGGCTGTTTTTGTCGGTGGTGGTTTGAGACGGTCCCATCTTTGTAGCCAGCGGAGTTGGCCAACTCTTTTCATCACATGACTTGCTCTGCTAACCGCCCTTCCCCCTCGCTCCCACCACTGGTCACTCAACCACGCCCATCCTTGCCGCCTGGACCAGTCACAAGGCGCGAGCAGACTGTTCCTTACCTGATTGGACGATTCTTGTCTGTCAGACAAACCACCTATTTTCCCAGCTTCAATATTCCTAAAACTAATAAACAAAAAAAAAAACCTTCAAATAAAATTAGGGGAATAAAACACATTTTGTTCTTAATGCCACAGTGATTTTACTCCCTGGCTTCGCGAGTGGGAGAGTTTTAGTTCCTGAAGACACCAAGACAATCCTGGAGGGCCGGCAACCCAAGTCTGTTAAGCACCATTTCAGGTTGCCAGAGATTGCACCAGTCACTTTTTGCACCATAGTTAAGCAATCCTATGCGTTTTAGCACATAGCAATCTGCTATTTTTTTTTTTTCTCATCTCTGCTCGCTGCTTGGCTGAGGGTTGAGTGAACAGATAAGTGGGATGTGTGATTATGACCCTGAGCAGTAAAGTTGTGAGGATGTTTATCCATCCGGTACTGAGCTAAATACTGTGGCGTTTGAGATGCAAGTGGCCCAGCATCCATTCGGTTCCGGCTGCTTTAACTGGTGCCCCTGCTGCATTTTTGTAAATTCCCTCCCTGCCCCTCGCCCGTTTTATGATTCTTGGTGATGTGCATCGCCCCCTGATTAAGAGAACAGACATCAGTCACGGAAAGATGCAGGAGCGGATACTGTTGTCACAGGGAGGGTCGCGTGTTTCCCACTGGATACCCCGAGCAACACGGGATTGTAGGGATTCATAACAGCAAATTGCATTTATATAACACCTTAAAACAGAGTAAAACTTGCAAAGCCGCTTCACAGGAGAATTACTAGATAAAATACGTCACTGAATCACATGACATGGATATTAGCACAAGTGACCAAAAGCTTGGTCAAAGAGGTAGGTTTTCAGGAGTGTCTTAAAAGGAGGAAAGAGAGCTGGAGAGGTCTTAGGAGGGAATTTAAGAGTTTAGGATGGACGCAGCTGATGATGTGATAGTCTCAGAAGGAGGTGGGAGGTGGGATCAGAAAGGGAGGCAGCTCCTTAACGATTCAGTCCCTATCTCTGGGGAACACTGCGCCGCACTCTCCAAACGGAAACTATGGAGTTTCTGTCTCTGTTTTCTCAGACACACAGGGGCAGCCACTGGGACAGCAGGAACCTTCTGGGCAAAAGAGCTTCTCAGATTGTTCCACGGTTGCAGTCTGGTAGAAAACAGTCCCAACAGAAGTGGCGCTCTGTGCAGGAATACAGGTGTGACTACATGATCCTGTTACACAGCAGCAAATGCAGACAAGGCTGTTGTGTTCCACAGTTGCAAGTGAACAAATGACTTGACTCCGCGCTATAAAACTGGTTTGATTCCCACATAAAGCATCAACGTATTGAGTATGAAAATTTCTCATCTGTGATAAATATTTTACTTAAAGATGAGGATTTCCCCTAAGTGAATTGTGAAATAGGCTGAGCCTCCCGGGTTCACCTGCGACGTAACAAAGCTTTTTCCAAAGAATTCACCTCGTGTTCCAGTCTGTTTCCTCCCACAGTTAGGAGCTAAAGTTATACTGGTGTTTACTTCCAACATGGTTGTGTAAAAATAGGGACGGGGCAGATTAACAGGGAGACAAAGAGGGAGAGAGAGAGGCAGACAGAGAGATGAACAAGACAGACAAAGAGACAGAGATGGGGAGAAAAAATGCAAAGGGAGACAGTGTCTGACAAACTCGACAGAGAGAGAGAGAGAGCGACAGTCGAAGAGAGCTGTAGAGGCAGGCAGAGAGAGAGATAGTGGGAGAGAGAGATGGAAAGGCAGAGTGACAGATAGACTGATGAGAGTGACGCAAGGATTTCAGCAAAGGGCAGTCATTCAATAAATCTTGGATTAAACAGTCACCTTCAAGTTTGGCCAGGGGAGTGTGAAAGTGTTGGTGAGACTGGTGAATGCAGGTTCCAGCAATCCTCAGTCCAAAGCACTTTCTTGGCTAGAGGGCTAGGGGGTGGTAGGAGGGCAGAGGGGGGAGGGAAGGTACTGGGGGGGGTAGGAGGGCAGAGGGGGAGGGAAGGTACTGGGGGGGGTAGGAGGGCAGAGGGGGAGGGGAGGTACTGGGGGGGGTAGGAGGGGGGAGGGGGAGGGAAGGTACTAGGGGGGGGTAGGAGGGCAGAGGGGGAGGGAGGGTACTGGGGGGGTAGGAGTGCAGAGGGGGAGGGTACTGGGGGGGTAGGAGTGCAGAGGGGGAGGGAGGGTACTGGGGGGGTAGGAGGGCAGAGGGGGAGGGTACTGGGGGGGTAGGAGTGCAGAGGGGGAGGGAGGGTACTGGGGGGGTAGGAGGGCAGAGGGGGAGGGAGGGTACTGGGGGGGTAGGAGGGCAGAGGGGGAGGGAAGGTACTAGGAGGGGTAGGAGGGGGGAGGGGGAGGGAAGGTACTAGGGGGAGTAGGAGGGCAGAGGGGGAGGGAGGGTACTGGGGGGGTAGGAGGGCAGAGGGGGAGGGAGGGTACTGGGGCGGGTAGGAGGGCAGGGTGGGGGGTGGGGGCAGATACAGCTGATCAATCAGGTGGGTTTTCATTTTGTTTCTAGTGAATAAAGGTTCAGTTTCAGTGAGTGAGAAATCTCCCAGCTCTCTCTCTCTCTCTCTCTCTCTCAGCCACTCTCAGAGCCTCTGGTTTGCTGACTCCCAGAGTACTTGGCCTACTTGAGGATGGTGACAGTTTAATCGAAGCGACATTGGTTGGCCCCCGGGGGATCAGTGCAGAGTCCTTAAGGATTCCTGACGGTGAAAGGTTCAGACAGGCGGCCTCACGAAACCTGATGCAGGGCGTTCAGTAACCCTGCTCCCTGTAGGAGGCGATGTCTGCCTGTTAACGGAGCATTAGCTTCACTGACATATCGAGTCAGCTCTGGAGGCCCAGACATCTTTCCAAGCAACTGCATGGTCAGCGCTGTAGAGAGAGAGAGAGGACAGAATGTTAGGTAGCTCTCAGCACCTGTAATTCTTATTTTACTTTGTAATGTCAACTCAGTGATAGAACATTCACCCCCGAGTCAGAACGATGTGGGTTCAAATCCCAACCCAGAGACTTGAGCACAAAGTCCAGACTGACAGTGCCTGTGCGGTACTGAGGGAGACGTTACCCCGGCAGGTGGGTGGAACAGATCTCATGCACCATTTTAAAGAGGAGCAGGGGAAGTCCTCACCAATGTCGTGGGGACAATGTTTATCCCTCAACCAACATCACCGAACACAAATGATCTGGTCATTAGCACAATGCTGTTTGTGGGAGCTTGCTGTGCGCACAATGGCTGCTGCATTTCTTACATCGCAACAGTCACCACACTTCAAAAGCACTGCATTGGCTGTAAAGCACTTTAAGATGTCCTGAGGTCATGAAAGGTGCTATATAAATGCAAGTCTTTCAAATGTCGTATTACATTTAGGGATGGGCAATAAATGCTGGTCCAGCCAGCGAAGCCCATCCCCCCTGAATGAATGAAGAAACATTGCCACGTACATTGAGTGTGGTAACTGTTGTAATGTGGCTGTCAAATTCTGTCTGAGTAATGCTCTTGTAAAGCACTTTGGGACACCTTCAACTATGTTAAAGGTGCTATATAAATGCAAATTGCTTCTGATGTTGTTGATACAGGCAGGAACTGTTAAAGACCTTTAATGCCCCACATGAACGACCAGCTAATCTGTTTTTTACTGGTAATGGTTGAGTGAGGAAGGTTGATCAGGACATGGGGAGACCTTGCCTGCTCCTCCTGGGTCAAAATCTCTCCCTAACAGCACTGTGGGTGTACCTACAGCACATGGACCGCAGCGGTTCAGGAAGGCAGCTCACCCCCACCTTCTCAAGGGGCAATTAGGGATGGGCAATAAATGCTGGGCCCGGCCAGCGAAGCCCGCATCCCGTGAATGAGTTAGAAAAAGAAAGCTCTCTTGGAATCCCAGCTTGGGTTATTTTCCGGTTCAGAACTGGGCAGGAATAAAGCTCACTGTTAAAGTGATTACTTCATTTGTCTTCCTCTTTGTGGGTACTTCTTGAGCTCTCTCCATGAGTTGGTGCTGTGTGGTGAAGAGACTGGAAGGTCCTGGGTTTAACCTCTAGCCTGTTGAGGACCTTGGGAGTTATTTTTAATTAGTCGTTCATGGGATGTGGGCATCGCTGGCTAGTGACCCTGGTTCAGAGGGCATTTAAGAGTCAACCACATTTCTGTGAGTCTGGAGTCATGTGTAGGCCAGACAAGGTAAGAACGGCACATTTCCTTCCCTAAAGGATGTTGGTGAACCAGATGGGTCTTTACAATAGTTTTGTGGTTCTCATCAGACTTTTTAATTCCACATTTTTATTGAATTCATATTTCACCGTCTGCCGTGGTGGGATTCGAACCTGGATCTCCAGACCATTACCCTGGGTCTCTGGAATACTAATCCAGTGACAATACTATGCCACCATCTCCCCCACTGCTCGTGCCTCATCTAATTCAGACACTCCTTCAGTGTCTGAGTTAAGTCAAAGCACAACCAGCCCAGAGATCCCATTCCCACTCGGGAGCCTGCCGCTGTCCTTAGAATAGAATAACTAGATTGCCATTGGCTGAGGGTGGAATCAGCTTGTGTGCGATGCCTCTTAAGGTTGAATAACCTGTCACTATGAGACTGTGAGCCAGCACTGTAACTGAACTCCAGTACGATGAGGGGAATCGATTACAGTAATTACATTTTTAATTTGTTTCTGGCGTGACTGGGTTTATTGTTCGTTCCCTATCGTCCCAAGGAGTGTCCAGCACAAGGTGGTGGGACTGGAGTCATATGGAGGCCAGACCTGCTATGGGCAGTAAGTTCCCTTACTTGGGTTTCATGGTCATTTCCCGCAACTGATTCAGAAATGACCAGAGTGGCGGAACTCGGTCTCAGAACTTGTCCGGGCTGGGTTAGGAGCTCATGGACCTTCTGATCCTGCACCCAAAACCACTAGAGGTTACCAATGCTGCTCCGTGGTAAACGACATTAAAAATAACACAAACAGGCGATGTCGGACCTGACCTAACAGAAAATAAACAAAATCAGGAGTGTTGGAAAACTGAAATTAAAGACAGATAGAAAGTGATCTTACTCATTGGGGTAGCTGGTGCAAGAGGTTTTCTCTCCGGGCAAGTTCTACTGTCCTCAATTTTCTTCAGTCGCTTTGCTGTCACTCGGACAATATCTGCAACACTTGAAACACCCAGCAGAGAATCCTGCGGAGCCAGTTAAATCAGAAAGTTTAACAAATGACTCAAAATAAATAGCAGCCATTTTACTAAGGGCCATTTAACCAACTACCCAGCTAGTCAATTAACCAGCCAATCATCCAATCAATGAACTGACCAGACTCCCAAACCAGCCCGCTACCAAATCAGCCCATTAACCAAACCAGTTCATTAACCAAACTAGCCCACTAACTAAACCAGCCTACTAACCAAACTTGCCCTCTAACCAACCAGCTACCCCACCAGCCCACTAATATGCCAAGTAACCACTCACCCTACCAACCCGATGGCCACCTATCAGCCAGGAAATTCTACCAGTTACCAGTACCTGACCACCCTGCCTGCCAACTAACTAGCAACCAAAACAACCAGTCATTCATGCAGCCAAGTAACTAGTCAACCAGACAGCAGCTGCTTCAATCCGCCAGTCACCGGACTAGCCAACCCATTAACCAATCCCTTAGGCAACCTGTCACCAACTGATTATGCAATTAGTTGTCTAGTTAACCAGTTAACCAGCCAGACAAGCTATCCCAGCCATCAGCTGGTTCTGAGTGTGTGGATGGTTCAGTCCGTACCTGGGAGTTGCTGTTCTGCAGAGAGTGTTTGCGTTTCAGGTTCTGAAGGGTCCACACCCGGGGACTGAGTTGCTCCTGGTCTTTCTCGAATGCCCACATGTCCAGCGTCCTGCGGAGTGTGAGGCAGTCGGTATGGTTACACCGTGGGCGGCAGTGACTTCGCTAAGGGGCGCCCGCCTGAACCGAACCAGCGTAAAATGATGCTCGATGATGTCGGGCGAGCGTCCCAACGCCACAGCGCACTTGCGCGATCTCTAGCTCAGCGGGTGTGCGCGCGCGCGGGAGTTGGCAGCGGGCCCACCAACAATGAAGCAGCCTATTGAGGCCCGGTATGAACTAACTGTTTGAGATTTTTCACTGCCCGTCCGACCCGATCGGTGGGCGAAAAGGCCGAACGGCCTTTGCATTTTTGGCGAAACCTCAGCGTCTTTAAAAAAATATTAAAAGCTTTGCAAAGTCAGCTCGAACATGTCCCTGGAAAAACTCAGCAGGTCTGGCAGCATCGGCGGAGAAGAGCACAGTTGACGTTTCGAGTCCTCATGACCCTTCAACAGAACTTTGTTCTGTTGAAGGGTCATGAGGACTCGAAATGTCAACTTTGTTCTGTTGAAGGTTCATGAGGACTCGAAACGTCAACTGTGCTCTTCTCCGCCGATACTGCCAGACCTGCTGAGTTTTTCCAGGTATTTCTGTTTCTGTTTTGGATTTCCAGTTCTTTGCTTTTATCTAACATGTCCCTGCTCCATGTGTCAGAGTCAAACGAGGGATTGTGTTTTTAACATTTCTAATTTCTTTATTTCTTTGTTTTAAACATCCTCAGCTCCCTGAGGCAGCTCTGTGCGCCAAGGAGCTTTTACTGCGCGTGCCCGGGCAAACTTCAGCACTCCCCACTACCCCCCTCACCCTCACCCCCCACCCCCACCCAGGCACCGCTGAGCGCTGCAGCTCGCCAATCACACTGGCTGCCCGTTCATTGGCCAGTCAGCGTGATAGCGCAGCCAGGGCCTGGATCGCAGCCAGTCCCGGTCATCCCCATTGAGCCCGCACAATGACCAGTAAAACCCTGGCCCCATTGTGCGAGCAGCAGTCACTGTGCGATCACCTCAGGCAGCCTGTGTCACTCCACCTCAATTGTCTCAAGGACAGTTAACAATTTTTCTACACGTCCAGGTTGAAAACCAAAGCTAATTTCACAATCGTTAAAGTTAAGCTGGCTGTGAGCAGGAGACTGAGCGCCCAAAGGAACAGCCTGAAACACTCACCAGAGGTGCTCGGTGACAATGGGGTGCCGCAAGGTTGGGGGTGGCCTGGAGCTGTGCCTCCCTGTTACCAGGGCTGCTCCCTACATCCCCCAATGAGATCTGTTCTTCAACAACTCTCATCCCTCCTGCCTTGAAGGAGCTGACCTCTTCAGGGGTGCAGTTGCAGGGACACTGACCCGTGTTGGGGTGCAGTTGCAGGGACACTGACCCGTGTTGGGGAGCAGTTGCCGGGACACTGACCCGTGTTGGGGTGCAGTTGCAGGGACACTGACCCGTGTTGGGGTGCAGTTGCCGGGACACTGACCCGTGTTGGGGTGCAGTTGCAGGGACACTGACCCGTGTTGGGGTGCAGTTGCAGGGACACTGACCCGTGTTGGGGTGCAGTTGCAGGGACACTGACCCGTGTTGGGGTGCAGTTGCAGGGACACTGACCCGTGTTGGGGTGCAGTTGCAGGGACACTGACCCGTGTTGGGGTGCAGTTGCAGGGACACTGACCCATGTTGGGGTGCAGTTGCAGGGACACTGACCCGTGTTGGGGTGCAGTTGCATGGACACTGACCCGTGTTGGGGTGCAGTTGCAGGACACTGACCTGTGTTGGGGAGCAGTTGCAGGGACACTGACCCGTGTTGGGGTGCAGTTGCAGGACACTGACCTGTGTTGGGGAGCAGTTGCAGGGACACTGACCCGTGTTGGGGTGCAGTTGCAGGGACACTGACCCGTGTTGGGGTGCAGTTGCAGGGACACTGACCCGTGTTGGGGTGCAGTTGCCGGGACACTGACCTGTGTTGGGGTGCAGTTGCCGGGACACTGACCTGTGTTGGGGTGCAGTTGCAGGGACAGTGACCCGTGTTGGGGAGCAGTTGCAGGGACACTGACCCGTGTTGGGGTGCAGTTGCAGGACACTGACCCGTGTTGGGGTGCAGTTGCAGGACACTGACCCGTGTTGGGGTGCAGTTGCAGGGACACTGACCCGTGTTGGGGTGCAGTTGCAGGGACACTGACCCGTGTTGGGGTGCAGTTGCCGGGACACTGACCTGTGTTGGGGTGCAGTTGCCGGGACACTGACCCGTGTTGGGGTGCAGTTGCAGGGACACTGACCCGTGTTGGGGTGCAGTTGCAGGGACACTGACCCGTGTTGGGGTGCAGTTGCAGGGACACTGACCCGTGTTGGGGTGCAGTTGCACGGACACTGACCCATGTTGGGGTGCAGTTGCAGGGACACTGACCCGTGTTGGGGTGCAGTTGCCGGGACACTGACCCGTGTTGGGGTGCAGTTGCCGGGACACTGACCCGTGTTGGGGTGCAGTTGCACGGACACTGACCCGTGTGGGGTGCAGTTGCAGGGACACTGACCCGTGTTGGGGTGCAGTTGCAGGGACACTGACCCGTGTTGGGGTGCAGTTGCAGGGACACTGACCCGTGTTGGGGTGCAGTTGCAGGGACACTGACCCGTGTTGGGGTGCAGTTGCACAGACACTGACCCATGTTGGGGTGCAGTTGCAGGGACACTGACCCGTGTTGGGGTGCAGTTGCACGGACACTGACCCGTGTTGGGGTGCAGTTGCACGGACACTGACCCGTGTTGGGGTGCAGTTGCACGGACACTGACCCATGTTGGGGTGCAGTTGCACGGACACTGACCCATGTTGGGGTGCAGTTGCAGGGACACTGACCCGTGTTGGGGTGCAGTTGCATGGACACTGACCCGTGTTGGGGTGCAGTTGCAGGACACTGACCCGTGTTGGGGTGCAGTTGCAGGACACTGACCTGTGTTGGGGTGCAGTTCCACGTGTACTTATGCCTTCTTAAAAAATGTATTCGTTCAGAGAATGTGGGTGTCACTGGCTGGGCCAGCATTTATTGCCCATCCCTAGTTGCCCTTGAGAAGGTGGGGGTGAGCTGCCTTCTTGAGCCGCTGCAGTCCGTGTGGTGTAGGTACACCCACAGTGCTGTTAGGGAGGGAGTTCCAGTGTATGACCCAGTCTTACAAGTTTATAAAAAAAACATTCCCAGTGCTGTTCAGCCATTCCTGATAATTATATCCTCTCGGTTCTGATATTATCTCTATGAATCTTTTCCTCACCCCTCCAGTTCTTTATTATCTATTTTATAAAATGGAGGCCAGAGCCGTGCATTGTCTGTAAGGTTTTTAACGTGTGAGATAAAGTGACAATAGTACCTCTCTCTGCTGGGTTCTGCTGGGGTCGGACTCTCAGTTCCAGCAGAGTCCAGTTGATCGCTCGGCCCCAGCTCAGCTCCAGGCTTTAAAGAACCTGCATCTTGACCGTTGGTGCTGGCCGACTGGCTGATGTGAATCCCAGTCTCAGGAGGACTGGCTGCGGTCTGGGGCTGGAATAAAGCCAGCAGAACATTCTCCACAGCCACGGTGAACGCTGGCCCCCCGAAAGCAATCGACTCGCTGCTGGAGCCGGGAGCTCGGCCGACGCTGAGGTGGGTCCTGCTGCTAGATCGACGCGAGGCGGCAGCGCCTCCCTGAGGACGGAGGGCTCCCCTCGAGCGGCTGTAGAGCGCCTCCCCCTGGCAGCCGGCTGGCTCGCTGGACTGGACGGCGTGGAGGCTGCTGGGCTGAGGGCGGAAGGCGGTAGCGTCTGCTGCCTCTGGGACAGTCAGTGCCTCGGACAAACCGCAGGAGCCATCCCGCGTGGTGGGCCGGTCGTTGGGGTCGGTGTCCAGGCGCTGATCAGAACAGACCCGTCCATCCTTTTCTTCAGCAGATTCGAAGCTGCTTAGCTGAAAGTCCTCCTCCATGGAGATGTAGGGTGCTAACATCTCCAGGTCCAGCTCTGTCGACACCTGCAAACACCAAACCACCAATCAGCCTCCTTGTTCATTCGTAACAGTTGGTTTACTCCAATCCCCCCATGACCCAGTCTCGAGCACCTTCTATTCCTTCCCCTGTAGGCCTCAGTGTCCTACTTGACCCTCAGCTCATTGCTCCCCCATATCTCGTGTTATCAACAAAATGTTTCCATCAGGTGGATGAAATACTGCCCAACTCTGCCCCAGCCTCAGCTCTTCTGCTGCTGAAACCCTCATCCATGCTTTTGTCACTCCACACTCAATAATTCCGACACTCTCCTCACCAGCCTCCCACCTTCCAACCCTCATAAACTTGAGCTCATCCTAAACTCTGCTGCCCGTATTTTTAACGCCGCTGTCATCACTGAACCTACACCAGCTCCCGGTTAAGCAACCCCTTGACTTTAAGCTTTTAAATCCCTCTGTGGTCTCATCCCTCCCTATCTCTATAATCTCCTACAGCCCCTACAACCTCCCCCCCCACCGAGATCTCCGCATTCCTCCAATCCTGGCCCCTCGCACATTCCCGATTGTAATCTCTCCGTCATTGGCGTCCGTGCCTTCAGCTGCCTGGGGCCCCAAGCTCTGCAATTCCCTCCCTAAACCTCTCTGCTTTCTTCCTCCTTTAAGACGTCCCTTAAAACCTTCCTCTTTGAACAAGCATTTGTCCATCTGCCCCAGTGTCTCCCGCGAATCAGTGTCAAATTTTACTTGATTGCGCTCCTATGTCGCATCTTGGGTCACTTTACCATCCAGATTAAAATAAGTTGTTAAGAAGAATTACATCGAATCTGCAGCACGGACACAGGCCATTCAGCCCACTCCTCAGCTTTTCAGCCAATCTTTCTATCCCCTTTTCTCTCTTGTACTCATCTTGTTTTCTTTTGCAGTATCTAACCTATTTGCCTCAAGCGCTTCTCGTGGTAGCGAGCTCCACATTCTAACCACTCTCTCTGAGTGAAGAAATTTCTCCTCATTCCCCTATTGGATTTATTAGTAACTATTCGATATTTATAGCCTCATGTTTTGGATTCTCCCACAAGAGGAAACATTCTCCCTACATCTCTCTGGTCCAAACCGTTTACAATTTTAATAACCATTCTATCAGGGATCCTCTAAATCTCCTCTGTTCTGAAGGAAGAAACCTGTTCAAAATTTCCCAATATCCATCAGCTCTGTTACAATCCTTGTGAATCTTTTATTCACCATCCCCATTCTGTGTCCTTCAGATAATCAGTGGTAGGAGTTTGGAACAGTCCTTCCACAAGTTCTACATTGATGCTCGATCAATCGCTAATTTTAAAATGGAGATTGATAGCTTTTTGCTATCCAATTATGATATGGGGCAAAGGCGTGTACATGGAGTCAGGTTGCAGGTCAACCATGATCTCATTGAATGGCAGGAGAGGCTTGAGGGGCTGAATGGTCTCCCCATGTTGCTATGTTCCTTTTAGTCTGAATATTGAGTGTCAGAATCTATGTGAGTCTGAGGGAATTGCAGCCAGCTCTGACCTTGCCCTCGCCTGGTGGTCACTAACGGGTGAGTGACTCGGAGCAGGAGTGTGTGGCTGACTTTCTGGCTCTCTCTGATTGAGAAGCAGTGTCTGTTTCTGTCGACCATCGCCAGGTCCTGACACCTGGTAGGTTCAGAGTCGTGAGATTCGGAGTGGGAGAATTGGAGAGGCTAACACTGCGGGAAAGTGACTGACCTGGTCTGTCTCAGTTTGCTGAGCTTTGCTACCGATCGCAATCTGATTCTGCACAACTTCTGTGTCAAAGCAGAAATACTTGATCTCATGGTCCTGTCAAAGTGGAAAGAACCAAACCTCAAGAAACCAAAAACACAGCAACACGTTTCCCAGTGTTCCCATCGACCCCCACAACAACCCCATCGACCCCCCCCAACAATCCCATCGACCCCCCAACAACCCCACTGACCCCCCAACAACCCCACTGATCATCCCAATAACCCCACTGACCCCCCCAAACAACCCCACTGACCCCCCAACAACCCCACTGACCCCCCAACAACCCCACTGACCCCCCCCCAACAACCTCACTGACCCCCCAACAACCCCACTGACCCCCAACAACCCCACTGACCCCCCCAACAACCCCACTAATCCCCCCCAACAACCCCACTGACCCTCCCAACAACCCCACGGACTCCCCCCTAACAACCTCACTGACACCCCCAACAACCCCACGGACCCCCCCCCCCAACAACCCCACTGACCCCCCAACAACCTCACTGACCCCCCAACAACAACCCCACTGACCCCCCAACAACCTCAGTGACCCCCCCCAACAACACCACTGACCCCCCCCAAACAACCCCACTGACCCCCCAACAACCCCACTGACCCCCCCCCAACAACCTCACTGACCCCCCAACAACCCCACTGACCCCCAACAACCCCACTGACCCCCCCAACAACCCCACTAATCCCCCCCAACAACCCCACTGACCCTCCCAACAACCCCACGGACTCCCCCCTAACAACCCCACTGACCCCCCCCAACAACCCCACTGACCCCCCCTAACAACCCCACTGACCCCCCCCAACAACCCCACTGACCCCCAACAACCCCACTGACCCCCCCCAACAACTCCACTGACCCCCCAACAACCTCACTGACCCACCGAACAACCTCACTGACCCCCCAACAACCTCACTGACCCCCCAACAACCCCACTGACCCCCAACAACCCCACTGACCCCCCCAACAACCCCACTGACCCCCCCCAACAACCCCACTGACCCCCCAACAACCCCACTGACCCCCCCCAACAACCCCACTGACACCCCAACAACCTCACTGACCCCCCAACAACCCCACTGACCCCCCAACAACTCCACTGACCCCCCAACAACTCCACTGACCCCCCAACAACCTCACTGACCCCCCCAACAACCCCACTGACCCCCCCCAACAACTCCACTGACCCCCCAACAACCTCACTGACCCCCCCAACAACCTCACTGACCCCCCCAACAACCCCACTGACCCCCCAACAACCCCACTGACCCCCCAACAACCTCACTGACCCCCCCAACAACCCCACTGACCCCCCAACAACCTCACTGACCCCCCCCAACAACCCCACTGACCCCCCCAACAACCCCACTGACCCCCCAACAACCCCACTGACCCCCCCAACAACCTCACTGACCCCCCCCAACAACCTCACTGACCCCCCAACAACCCCACTGACCCCCCAACAACCTCACTGACCCCCCCCAACAACCCCACTGACCCCCCCAACAACCCCACTGACCCCCCAACAACCCCACTGACCCCCCCAACAACCCCACTGACCCCCCAACAACCCCACTGACCCCCCAACAACCCCACTGACCCCCCCAACAACCCCACTGACCCCCCCAACAACCCCACTGACCCCCCAACAACCCCACTGACCCCCCCAACAACTTCACTGACCCCCCCAACAACCCCAATGACCCCCCCACAACCCCACTGACCCCCCAACAACCCCACTGACCCCCCAACAACTCCACTAACCCCCCCAACAACTGCACTGACCCCCCAACATCCCCACTGACCCCCCCCAACAACCCCACTGACCCCCCAACAACCTCACTGACCACTCCAACAACCCCACTGACCCCCCAACAACCTCAATGACCTCCCCGACAACCCCACTGACCCCCCCAAACAACCCCACTGACCCCCCCAACAACCCCACTGACCCCCCAACAACCCCACTGACCCCCCCAACAACCCCATCGTCCCCCCCCAACAACCCCACTGACCCCCCCCAACAGCCCCACTGACCCCCCAATAACCCCACAGACCCCCCCAACAACCCCACTGACCCCCCAACAACCCCACTGACCCCCCAACAACCTCACTGACCCACCCAACAACCCCATCAACCCCCCAACAACCCCACTGAGCCCCCAACAACCTCACTGACCCCCCAACAACTCCAATGACCCCGCAACAACCCCACTGACCCCCCAACAACACCACTGACCCCCCCAACAACCCCACTGACCCCCCCAACAACCCCACTGACCCCTCCCAATAACCCAACTGACCCCCAACAACCTCACTGATCCCCAACAACCCCACTGACCCCCCAACACCCCTACTGACCCCCCCAACAATCCTACTGACCCCCCAACAACCCCACTGACCCCCCACAACAACCCCATCAACCCCCCAACAACCCCATCGAGCCACCCAACAACCCCACTGACCCCAACAACCCCACTGACCCCCCCAACAACCCCCCTGACCCTACCCAGCAACCCCATCAACCACCCAGCAACCCCATCGAGCGCCCCCAACAACCCCACTGACCCCCCAACAACCCCACTGACCCCCCCAACAACCTCACTGACCCCCCCAACAACCCCACTGACCCCCCAACAACCTCACTGACCCCCCCAACAACCCCACTGACCCCCCAACAACCTCACTGACCCCCCCCAACAACCCCACTGACCCCCCCCAAACAACCCCACTGACCCCCCAACAACCCCACAGACCCCACCCCCAACAACCTCACTGACCCCCCCAACAACCCCACAGACCCCCCAACAACCCCACTAACCCCCCCAACAAACCCACTGACCCCCCAACAACCTCACTGACCCCCCCCAACAACCCCACTGACCCCCCCAACAACCCCACGGACCCCCCCCCCCAACAACCCCACTGACCCCCCAACAACCTCACTGACCCCCCAACAACAACCCCACTGACCCCCCAACAACCTCAGTGACCCCCCCCAACAACCCCACTGACCCCCCCAAACAACCCCACTGACCCCCCAACAACTGCACTGACCCCCCAACATCCCCACTGACCCCCCCCAACAACCCCACTGACCCCCCAACAACCTCAATGACCTCCCCAACAACCCCACTGACCCCCCAACAACCCCACTGACCCCCCAACAACCTCAATGACCTCCCCAACAACCCCACTGACCCCCCCAACAACCCCACTGACCCCCCAACAACCCCACTGACCCCCCCAAACAACCCCACTGACCCCCCAACAACCCCACTGACCCCCCAACAACCCCACTGACCCCCCCAACAACCTCACTGACCCCCAACAACCCCACTGACCCCCCAACAACCCCACAGACCCCGCAACAAGCTCACTGACCCCCTCCAACAACCCCACTGACCCTCCCCAACAACCCCACTGACACCCCCAACAACCCCACAGACCCCGCAACAACCCCACTGACCCCCCAACAACCCCACTGACCCCCCAACAACCCCACTGACCCCCCAACATCCACACTGACCCTCCAACAACCCCATTGACCCTCCCAAGAACCCCACTGACCCCCCCAACAACACCACTGACCCCCCCAACAACCCCACTGACCCCCCCAACAACGCCACTGAGCCCCCAACAACCCCACTGACCCTCCCCAACAATCCCACTGACTCCCCCAACAACCTCACTGACCCCCCAACAACCCCACTGACACCCCAACAACCTCACTGACCCCCCAACAACCCCACTGACGCCCCAACATCCCCACTGACCCCCCCAACAACCCCACGGACTCCCCCCTAACAACCCCACTGACCCCCCCAACAACCCCACTGACCCCCCAACAACCTCACTGACCCCTCCAACAACCCCACTGACCCCCAACAACCTGAATGACCCCCCCAACAACCCCACTGACCCCCCCAACAACCCCACTGATCCCCCAACAACCCCACTGACCCCCTCAACAACCTCACTGACCCCCCCCAACAACCCCACTGACCCCCCAACAACCCCACTGACCCCCCCCAACAACCCCACAGACCCCCCAACAACCCCACTGACCCCCCAACAACCCCACTGACCCCCCAACATCCCCACTGACCCCCCAACATCCCCACTGACCGCCCAACAACCCCACTGACCCCCCAACAACCTCACTGACCCCCCAACAACCCCACTGACCCCCCCAAACAACCTCACTGACCCCCCAACATCCCCACTGACCCTCCAACAACCCCATTGACCCTCCAAAGAACCCCACTGCCCCCCCCAACAACCCCACTGACCCCCCAACAACCCCACTGACCCCCCAACATCCCCACTGACCCCCCAACATCCCCACTGACCCCCCAACAACCCCACTGACCCCCCAACATCCCCACTGACCCCCCAACATCCCCACTGCCCCCCCCAACAACCCCACTGACCCCCCCCAACAACTCCACTGACCCCCCAACAACCCCACTGACCCCCCCCCAACAACTCCACTGAGCCTCCAACAACCCCACTGACCCCCCAACAACCCCACTGACCCCCCAACAACCCCACTGAGCCCCCAACAACCCCATCAACCCCCTAACAGCCCTACTGACAGCTCAATTACCCCATTGACCCCTCAGCCACCCTATTGACCCTTCAGCAATTCCATTGGTCCCCCCCCAACAATCCGATTAACCCCAAACAACCCCATCGACCCCATAAACCTCCAACCCTCACCCAGTGCCCCAGCACTGGCCTCATTCCCCATCCCTCATTCCCCAGGAACTGTCCCCCAGTGAGAGTCAGCACCTTCAGGAACTGTCCCCCAGTGAGAGTCAGCACCTTCAGGAACTGTCCCCCAGTGAGAGTCAGCACCTTCAGGAACTGTCCCCCAGTGAGAGTCAGCACCTTCAGGAACTGTCTCCCAGTGAGAGTCAGCACCTTCAGGAACTGTCCCCCAGTGAGAGTCAGCACCTTCAGGAACTGTCCCCCAGTGAGAGTCAGCACCTTCAGGAACTGTCCCCCAGTGAGAGTCAGCACCTTCAGGAACTGTCCCCCAGTGAGAGTCAGCACCTTCAGGAACTGTCTCCCAGTGAGAGTCAGCACCTTCAGGAACTGTCCCCCAGTGAGAGTCAGCACCTTCAGGAACTGTCCCCCAGTGAGAGTCAGCACCTTCAGGAACTGTCCCCCAGTGAGAGTCAGCACCTTCAGGAACTGTCCCCCAGTGAGAGTCAGCACCTTCAGGAACTGTCCCCCAGTGAGAGTCAGCACCTTCAGGAACTGTCTCCCAGTGAGAGTCAGCACCTTCAGGAACTGTCTCCCAGTGAGAGTCAGCACCTTCAGGAACTGTCTCCCAGTGAGAGTCAGCACCTTCAGGAACTGTCCCCCAGTGAGAGTCAGCACCTTCAGGAACTGTCTCCCAGTGAGAGTCAGCACCTTCAGGAACTGTCCCCCAGTGAGAGTCAGCACCTTCAGGAACTGTCTCCCAGTGAGAGTCAGCACCTTCAGGAACTGTCCCCCAGTGAGAGTCAGCACCTTCAGGAACTGTCCCCCAGTGAGAGTCAGCACCTTCAGGAACTGTCCCCCAGTGAGAGTCAGCACCTTCAGGAACTGTCCCCCAGTGAGAGTCAGCACCTTCAGGAACTGTCCCCCAGTGAGAGTCAGCACCTTCAGGAACTGTCCCCCAGTGAGAGTCAGCACCTTCAGGAACTGTCCCCCAGTGAGAGTCAGCACCTTCAGGAACTGTCCCCCAGTGAGAGTCAGCACCTTCAGGAACTGTCCCCCAGTGAGAGTCAGCACCTTCAGGAACTGTCCCCCAGTGAGAGTCAGCACCTTCAGGAACTGTCCCCCAGTGAGAGTCAGCACCTTCAGGAACTGTCCCCCAGTGAGAGTCAGCACCTTCAGGAACTGTCCCCCGGTGAGAGTCAGCACCTTCAGGAACTGTCCCCCAGTGAGAGTCAGCACCTTCAGGAACTGTCCCCCAGTGAGAGTCGGCACCTTCAGGAACTGTCCCCCAGTGAGAGTCGGCACCTTCAGGAACTGTCCCCCAGTGAGAGTCGGCACCTTCAGGAACTGTCCCCCAGTGAGAGTCAGCACCTTCAGGAACTGTCCCCCAGTGAGAGTCAGCACCTTCAGGAACTGTCTCCCCCCCCAGTGAGAGTCAGCACCTTCAGGAACTGTCCCCCAGTGAGAGTCAGCACCTTCAGGAACTGTCCCCCAGTGAGAGTCAGCACCTTCAGGAACTGTCCCCCAGTGAGAGTCAGCACCTTCAGGAACTGTCCCCCAGTGAGAGTCAGCACCTTCAGGAACTGTCCCCCAGTGAGAGTCAGCACCTTCAGGAACTGTCCCCCAGTGAGAGTCGGCACCTTCAGGAACTGTCCCCCAGTGAGAGTCAGCACCTTCAGGAACTGTCCCCCAGTGAGAGTCAGCACCTTCAGGAACTGCCCCCCAGTGAGAGTCAGCACCTTCAGGAACTGCCCCCCAGTGAGAGTCAGCACCTTCAGGAACTGCCCCCCAGTGAGAGTCAGCACCTTCAGGAACTGCCCCCCAGTGAGAGTCAGCACCTTCAGGAACTGCCCCCCAGTGAGAGTCAGCACCTTCAGGAACTGCCCCCCAGTGAGAGTCAGCACCTTCAGGAACTGCCCCCCAGTGAGAGTCAGCACCTTCAGGAACTGCCCCCCAGTGAGAGTCAGCACCTTCAGGAACTGCCCCCCAGTGAGAGTCAGCACCTTCAGGAACTGCCCCCCAGTGAGAGTCAGCACCTTCAGGAACTCTCCCCCCCCACAGTGAGAGTCGGCACCTTCAGGAACTGTCCCCCAGTGAGAGTCAGCACCTTCAGGAACTGTCCCCCAGTGAGAGTCAGCACCTTCAGAGGAGGAGTGTGGAACTGTGGAAAAAGATAAGAATATTTCTCAGTGGAGTTTGGAGCTCGGAGCTCCAGTGTGCCCTCGCAGCAGAACAACCGTTGCTGGGGCCAGTGTGGTGCAGAAGGCTACGTCACTCCGTCACATTATCATCGCCGCTCTAAAGTGACTCCTGCCCCTCAGCCCGGAACAATCCCACACTCACCGTATCAGAACTCTCACAGCTATCCAGCAAGGTCACTTCCCTCTCCCGCTTGACTGCCTTGTTTAGTGGCGCTGAGTCCTGCCTTCTGTTGCCGTTGGATCTCAACCCCTCTGGATGGTCAAAGATTGGTGACAGAAGTTTGCAGAGTTCAGGGGTGCAGAACTCCTCAGGTGACAGGGGCTCCTCGCTATCTTCAGGGAGCGTTTTGGTGAAGTGGAATGCTTTCGAATCTAACCGAACTGACACACAAAGGAACTGTAATTAGTGACGAAGATCTGGAATATAGCCCATGGGCTTGTCCAAGCCATTGTGGCTCAATGGCAGCACGCTGAGTGGTTGAAGTCCCACTCCAGACACATATGCATAAAATCCAGGCTGACACTCCCAGGGAGGTACTGCGGGAGCACTGCACTGTCAGAGGGTCAGTATTGAGGGAGTGCTGCACTGTCAGAGGGTCAGTACTGGGGGAGTGCTGCACTGTCAGAGGGTCAGTACTGAGGGAGCACTGCACTGTCAGAGGGTCAGTATTGAGGGAGTGCTGCACTGTCAGAGGGTCAGTACTGAGGGAGTGCTGCACTGTCAGAGGGTCAGTACTGAGGGAGTGTGGCACTGTCAGAGGGTCAGTACTGAGGGAGTGCTGCACTGTCAGAGGGTCAGTACTGCGGGAGCGCTGCACTGTCAGAGGGTCAGTACTGAGGGGGTGCTGCATCGTCGGAGGGTCAGTACTGAGGGAGTGCTGCACTGTCGGAGGGTCAGTACTGAGGGAGCGCTGCACTGTCAGAGGGTCAGTACTGAGGGAGTGCTGCACTGTCAGAGGGTCAGTACTGAGGGAGTGCTGCACTGTTGGAGGGTCAGGACTGAGGGAGTGCAGCACTGTCAGAGGGTCAGTACCAAGGGAGTGCTGCACTGTCAGAGGGTCAGTACTGCGGGAGTGCTGCACTGTCAGAGGGTCAGTACTGAGGGAGCGCTGCACTGTCGGAGGGTCAGTACTGAGGGAGTGCTGCACTGTCAGAGGGTCAGTACTGAGGGAGCGCTGCACTGTCGGAGGGTCAGTACTGAGGGAGTGCTGCACTGTCAGAGGGTCAGTACTGAGGGAGTGCTGCACTGTCGGAGGGTCAGTACTGAGGGAGTGCTGCACTGTCAGAGGGTCAGTACTGAGGGAGTGCTGCACTGTCGGAGGGTCAGTACTGAGGGAGTGCTGCACTGTCAGAGGGTCAGTACTGAGGGAGTGCTGCACTGTCAGAGGGTCAGTACTGAGGGAGTGCTGCACTGTCAGAGGGTCAGTACTGAGGGAGTGCTGCACTGTCAGAGGGTCAGTACTGAGGGAGTGCGGCACTGTCAGAGGGTCAGTACTGAGGGAGTGTGGCACTGTCAGAGGGTCAGTACTGAGGGAGTGCTGCACTGTCAGAGGGGCAGTACTGAGGGAGTGTGGCACTGTCAGAGGGTCAGTACTGAGGGAGTGCTGCACTGTCAGAGGGGCAGTACTGAGGGAGTGTGGCACTGTCAGAGGGTCAGTACTGAGGGAGTGTGGCACTGTCAGAGGGTCAGTACTGAGGGAGTGTGGCACTGTCGGAGGGTCAGTACTGAGGGAGTGTGGCACTGTCAGAGGGTCAGTACTGAGGGAGTGTGGCACTGTCGGAGGGTCAGTACTGAGGGAGTGCTGCACTGTCAGAGGGTCAGTACTGAGGGAGTGCTGCACTGTCAGAGGGACCCTCTTTCGAATTGGATTTTAAATTGAGTCTGCGTCAGTGGGTGTGAGTGATCCCATGACAGTAACTGAAGAAGAGCAGGGAGTTACGTGCCAAAATATAGCGCTAAAACAAAATGATTTGGTCATTATCCCTATACTGTTTGTGGGATCTTGCTGTGTGTAAATTGGGCTGCAACATTTCCTACATTACAAGAGTGGCCACGCCTCAAAAGTGCTTCAGTGGTCCTGAGACATCCTGAAATTGTCAAAGAGGCTGTCGACCCACCCGAAATAATGATCAGTAAAGTAGCCTGTGGGTCCCTGTAGCTCCTCGTGCCCCACGGGTACCTGTGAAATCCAGGGGCACGGTGATCTCTCCAGGAGCGGGTGCCGGTCCATCCAGTTTCTCGGGACTCTCGTTGCACTGGACGAAGAGGTCCTGGTCCGCCTCGGAATCGGCAGCCTGCTCCCGGGTCCCCTCTCTCTGGTCTAAGGAGAAGATGACCGTGTCCTCTATCACTGAGCTGCAGGGAGAGAGCGGGGCTGCCATCAAACACCAGAGGTATAACTGGCATCAGCAAGCGCATGCTGTTCAGGAGAGATTTTACTGCTGAATCCCATCTCACCGGAACGAGTTTAGAAGAAGCCTCACACTGATTTGTTTACCACTTGGCCCCCTGCCCTGTTTCTCCAGAAGCCCCCAGACCTAAAAACTCCTGCAACTTTCTCTGCTTCTCATGGTGTTGAAATGTACCAGGAGCAAAGGGGTAAGGTTTTGAGGTTGAGTGAGACAGGCCCGGCTTGTATTCCCTCGAGTATAGAGGATTAAGGCTTGTTCTAATCGAGGTGTTTAAGATTATTAAAGGATTTGAAAGGGTCAATAGAGAGAAACTATTTCCTTTGGTGGTGGTGGGGGGGGTGTGTGGGCGAGGAGTCTAGGACGATGGGGCAGAACTTTAAAATGACAGCCAGGCAGTTGAGGGGTGATGTCAGGAAGCACTTCCTCACACACAGCGGCCTGTCTTCCTCCAACACTCCCAAGCGTGACATTACCCAATCTCCATTGTCCTCAATCAGCTTCTTATCTTCAATTCCTGAATTGCGCGAGCGTGTGTCTCTGTGTCTGTGTCTGTCTGTCTGTATCTGTGTGTTTGTGTGTCTGTGTCTGTGTGTGTTTGTGTGTCTGTGTCTGTGTATCTGTCTGTCTGTATCTGTGTGTTGGTGTGTGTGTGTCTGTGTGTGTTTGTGTGTCTGTGTGTGTGTGTGTCTGTGTGTGTGTGTGTCTGTGTGTGTTTGTGTGTCTGTGTCTGGGTGCATGTTTGTGTGTAAGTGTCTGTGTGTATGTGTGTCTGTGTCTGTGTATTTGTGTGTCTGTGTCTGTGTATTTGTGTGTCTGTGTGTCTGTGTGTTTGTGTGTGTGTGTCTGTGTGTGTGTGTCTGTGTTTGTATGTCTGTGTGTTTGTGTGTCTCTGTGTGTGTGTGTGTGTGTGTGTGTGTGTGTGTTTATGTGTCTGTGTCTGTGAGTGTGTGTGCGTTTGTGTGTGTGTCTGTGCGTGTGTGTCTGTGTTTGTATGTCTGTGTGTTTGTGTGTCTGTGTGTGTGTGTGTGTTTGTGTGTCTGTGTCTGTGAGTGCGTGTCTGTGCGTTTGTGTGTATGTGTGTGTCTGTGTGTCTGTGTGTGTTTTTTAATGAATGAATTCTGTGTGATGTATAGTCTCTCTGCAGGACTTAAACCTGCCCACATCCACCAGGATTCCCCTCCCTTTTCCCTTCCCCCCAAACACATTGGCACTGGCGCCTTGTCCAGGTGTTAACTCACCTGAGCACAGAGTTGATGCAGACAATGCATTGAGGCCGTGAGTTCTTGCTGTTGTAGATCGCGGTGGCTTGTGTCTTCAGCCAAACGTACCCTCCATTCTTGGCCAGAAACCGGTATTGATCTGAGGTGACCTGACCCTTATTCAGCACTGGGAAAGGGAGTGGAGAGAGAGGGTGCTGTTAGCCTGCAGGAATAACCTAGACAACCAGCGCTCAAGGGATAGTCCGAGGAAGTGTCAGTCCTTAAGGGAGCCTCTGCCGGGGATCGTTACTCTGTGAGGGAACATCAATCCACGAGGGAGTGTGACTCTGTGAGCGTTGGTCACTGCATGAGGGAGCATCACTTGCAAAGGATTATCATTCCACAAGGGAACAAAACTCCACCAGGGAGCATCAGCCTGCATCCAGGGAGCCTACAGACAGGAGCCTCTTAGCCTAGACGCCTCTACCCTTTGAAGGCGCCGCTTTCTTTGATCAACGATATTCGCTTTCCTATCTCCCCGAATCTTAAGTGGAACTTCAACCCCCTTTATCACTGACCCTGCCCGAGAAGCTCCGTTTCCAAACATGACTTTTCCCCCTAACTCCGAATAAACCCCAAATGCGTTCCAGACATGAATCCCGCCGCTCCAACTGGACAGGCTCCACCTGCACCTCCCTCCTGGGTGGGATGGGGTTCAGCTGTGATGCCCTCACAGCCAAACAGCCTGCTTGCCCACATTAAGAATGGCCACACGGGTGAGGCAGTGGATGGCAGACAGCAACTGCTGGGGATTGGACTCAGCACCTTCAGGAGGGGAGGGGAGCCAAGTGGGATGTGAAAGCCTGTGTGTCAGTCCGATGGGGCTCTCTCCACATCTCCCTGAGTCTGTTAAATTTCCCCGAAGGACAGGAGTTCTAAAGAATGACCTCAGATACCACATCCCACTCCTTCCCTATCTCTGCAACCTCATCCAATTCTATAACCCTCGGTGATATTGGGACGCCGCCAATTCCACACTCCTTCATATCCCCCATTTTAATGGCCCACGGCCATTGGCGGCCGTGCCTTCAGCTGCCTGGGGCCCTAAGCTCTGGAATTCCCTCCCTAAACCTTCCGCCACACTCTCTCTTCCTCCTCCTTAAAACCGACCTCTTTGACTGAACTTTCGGTCACCTGCCCTAATATCTTCTTGGGTGGTTCAAATTTTGCCTGACAACGCTCTAGTGAAGAATCCCGGGACGTTCAGGGCGCTATATGAATGCAACTTGTTGTTCTGGCACTGGCTGTGTGCACGGATGCTCTTGAGCTACATACAGCTCGAGGTTACTGACAGCTTTTCAGTAAAGACCTTCCAACATTTCACTGAGTAAACAGCACGATCGAGTGACAGCAACAGATGAGTCCACCTGACCATGGTCCAAATAAAACCTGTTGCCTTGGTGGCATCAGATGAACCAAAACAGGCTTCAGGAGGTGCAGCAGGCCCAAAGGGCCTCCTGTCTCCCCAGCAGGCAGAGCCTCAGATCAAAGGCCCACAGAGAGGGATGCCAAGCTCGAAAAGGGTCGGAGAGAAAGTGAGGGGCTTCAGGGAGCAGTGACGCCCAATTCGGGTTTGAGAAAACCTGCTCCTTAGAGGAGAGAGGAAACGACTGAGAGAGTGCAGACAGAGGGAGGAGGAGGAGGAGGAGGAGGAGGGGGAGGGGGAAACTGAAGGAAGGGGAGTGAGGGAAAGTATGAGCGAGGGAGGGTAAGAGCGAGGAAGGTCGATTGCGAGCGACGCGAGATTGAGGGAGGGGGATAGAGGGAAGGGAAGAGTCAGGGAGGGGAGGGACTGGGTTCGAGTGAGTGATGGGATGATGAGGATCTGAGCTAAGTGAAGCTGGAAGGAGGAGAGATGTTCAGAGAAAGCTCTGAACTCTAGGAGGACTGAGAGAGGGAGGTTCAGGCCATTGATCCTGTGGTCCAGGGTGAAGCCGACTGAACACTCAAATCTTCCTGCTAGGCCTCCGGTCCTTTTATTCAATTTTCACCCCACCGGTCCCGAAAAAACAGATGTGAGGAACTGGGCTTCATAGGGGACGTCTGTGTGCGGTGAGATAGCAGACTGTGTGATGGCGTGTAGTGAAATACTGGGGATCCCTTCACTATCACAGGGTTAGATACAGAGTAAAGCTCCCTTTACACTGTCCCCATCAAACACTCCCAGGACAGGTACAGCACAGGGTTAGATACAGAATAAAGCTCCCACTACACTGTCCCCCTCAAACACTCCCAGGACAGGTACAGCACAGGGTTAGATACAGAGTAAAGCTCCCTCTACACTGTCCCCATCAAACACTCCCAGGACAGGTACAGCATGGGGTTAGATACAGAGTAAAGCTCCTTCTACACTGTCCCCATCAAACACTCCCAGGGCAGGTACAGCACAGGGTTAGATACAGAGTAAAGCTCCCTCTACACTGTTTCTTAATGTGTCTCATTCCTGACCAAAGATGTGTGTCCTTCTGCCCCTGTGACCTTTCCCCCTCCAGCTACCCTAAGTTGCTGCCTATATTGACACTTGGGGCCTGTCTTAGCGTCGATAGCTTAGGCTGGGATGATGTTGGGGTCACTGCCCTGTCCAGTGGGTGGACAGGCATGTGGACAATTACAGAAGGGGAGATACTTACAGATACGGTGTGTCTTGGTCATGTGACCAGAGTCCAGCGAATGATAGAACTCGTAGGAAGTGTGTCCAAGCATTGCCTTCGGGTGATAACCAATCAGATCAGTGATTCTGCAGAAAGAGAGCGGGAGAGTCACGGATTGGCCGACAGGAGCTCAGCATCAACGCTCACATCACAATGTGGGTGGTTTCCATTCCTGGCCCACCCACAGTGTGCCATCCCGCCTAGCCCAGTCCCACTCCCATCCCCTCCTACCCTGCGTCTTGTCTTCTGCCCTGCGGCAGGGCAATACATTTCTCTATCCATCTTCCTCTTCTACCGCCCACTCCCCCACGCGTGTTGGCATGTTCCGTGTGTGTTCTGGCATGGTGCCTGATCCTGTGCACGTTGTCGTGAGGGAGGGGGGTTCTCCCTTTGCCGGGAGGGCGGGCGGGCAGGGGGGTGGTTGGGATGCTGACCACCGTCCGCCATCGGGGGCCGGACTGCGATTTCACGCTGGCCGGTTAAGGCCCGCCCAGCGTAAAACACGTGCGGCAGCGCTGCCCGTGTGGAGGGGGCAGGGGAGGGGGCGAGAGTGCAGGTTGGCGCAGGTGTGCGGGCTGGAACAAGCTCCCTGAGGCACAGGGAGACGAAGAGCTTAAAACATTAAAAATAAAGGTCTTTAAAAAAAGTGACAAGACATGTCCCCTCATGTGACCCAGTCACGTTACGAATGAAAGGTTAAAATTTTAATTTTATTTTAATTCGCTGTTGGAAACCTCGTCCCACCCGCCCGCAGGTGAGATTTCCTAAAAAAAATGCAAAGGCCAAAGGGCAGCGAAAAGTTTCTTTCAATTAGAACTTTAATGACTTCAAATCGGCCTATTCATTGTTGGCGTTGCCGACTCTCTGGCGTGTGCCCGCCGATCGAAATATCGCGGGAGTGCGCGATGGCCTCGGGGCGCTCGCTTGACATCATCGCTCATCATGTTACGCTCAGTGGGGTCAGGCGTGTGCCCGCCCTCCGAGCGTTATATTCTGACCGTGGTGTCTCATGTTGTTGTTTTGATCCTGTGTCCGTTGGCACGGTGTGCTGTGGTCTGATCCCATGGTTCGTGGTACGTGCCTCAACTCTGCTACCCAGTGGCTGACAGCTCGTGACAGTCAGGGAGAGTTTGCTGGAGGCTAATGTCCATCCCCCACCCCGGCTCAGTCCAAGGGTTGGAACGTTGCCAGTTGACAAATAGTTCGACTGCACATTGAACCCTCCAGGATGGAATTTAACCCCTCGAGCTCAGGCTTCGTGTCAGTTTGTTATTGCTAAGATGAAACTCAAGATTGAGCAAGTCTCCAGAGTTGCTGACAGCTCAGCCCCACCCATGATCCCCACCACCTACAAGGACAAAGACGTCAGGTCCATGGGAGCACCACCACCTTTCAGTTCCCCTCCTAGCCACACACACCATTTTAGCTTGGGCTGCTTCTGGGTCAATATCCCGGAACGCCTTACCAAAACCCATCGCCCTGATAATACGGCGGTTCAGTGGGTAGCGCCTTGCAGGAAGGTTGTGTGTTCAAGCCCCACTCCATGAGAAGGAGGCCATTCAGCCCATCGAGGGCATGCTGCCACTCTGCAAGAGCAATTCAGTTAGCCCACTCCCCTGCCCTTTCCCTGCAGCCCTGCTAATTTCTTCTCTTCAGATAATTATCCAATTCCCTTTGAAAGCCATGCCATGCTCCACCACACCCTAGGGCAGCGCATTCCAGATCCTAACCACTCGCCTGTGTGAAAAAGGTTCTCCTCACGTCTCCTTTGCCTCTCCTGTCAATCATTTTAACTCGGCGTCCTCTGGTTCTCGATCCTTCCACCAATGGGGACAGTTTCTCCCGATCTACTCTCTCCAGACCCCTCATGATTTTGAACACCTCGATCAAATCTCTTCTCAGCCTTCTCTTCACCAAGGAGAACAACCCCAGCTTCTCCAATCCACCCACATAACTGAAATCCCTCATCTCTTAAATCTTTTTCTGCACCCTCTCTAAAGCCTTCGCTTCCTCCCTAAAGTACGGTGCCCAGAATCGAACACAATCCTCCAGTTGATCCATTTGGGTCTTCTTAATGTAACTCTAATGTCAATATTAACCTAATTCCTTACTTCTGGTCACAGTAAGTGAACTTCATGTCCAAGCTATGGCGACTCAGGAAGGTCTTGCTGTCCAACGAAATCTCAATGTTGGATGGGTGTGGAATAGGTTCACAGATCATCATCAGGAAGGACTTTGGGAATTCTGGGAACCCACTGTCGGAAATCTGGCTGCTCCTCTCACATCTCTTCACATGTCCTGTGCAGTGCAACACCTGCAGTGTCATCAAGTTAAACATTTCAGTAAAAGCGTCTATTCAGCCCACCCACTGGATCCTCATCCCCAAAATATCCCTTCCCCTGGGTCTCACCCTGAACTAAATACTCAATGGTGAACTCGAAGCAGATACTCGGAGCCTGTTACCTGTACCCAACATGGGTCAGTGCCCGTAGAACTGTACCCAACTCGAGTCAGTGCCCATTGAACTGTACCCAACATGGGTCAGTGCCCATTGAACTGTACCCAACACGGGTCAATGCCCATTGAACTGTACCCAACATGGGTCAGTGCCCATTGAACTGTACCCAACACGGGTCAGTGCCCATTGAACTGTACCCAACATAGGTCAGTGCCCGTTCAACTGTACCCAACATGGGTCAGTGCCCATTAAACTGTACCCAACATGGGTCAGTGCCCATTTAACTGTACCCAACATGGGTCAGTGCCCATTGAACTGTACCCAACATGGGTCAGTGCCCGTTGAACTGTATCCAACATGGATCAGTGCCCATTAAACTGTACCCAACAAGGGTCAGTGCCCATTGAACTGTACCCAACAAGGGTCAGTGCCCATTGAACTGTACCCAACATGGGTCAGTGCCCATTAAACTGTACCCAACAAGGGTCAGTGCCCATTGAACTGTACCCAACATGGGTCAGTGCTCATTAAACTGTACCCAACAAGGGTCAGTGCCTATTGAACTGTACCCAACATGGGTCAGTGCCCATTGAACTGTACCCAACATGGGGTCAGTGCACATTGAACTGTACCCAACATGGGGTAAGTCATGTTCTTACTGAATGGCAGAGCAGGCTCGAGGGGCCGAATGGCCTACTGCTGCTCCTAATTCATATATTCATATGTAACTGTACACCAACAGGGGTAAATCTCCATTGAACTTTACCCCAGCACGGGGTTAGTGCCCATTGAACTGTACCTCAACACGCTGGAACTCCTATCCCTGTATGTGTCAATGATATAGGTCAGGAATGTGAACTGTAACATAAGGTTAGGGGTTGTTATGGTGATTGGTGCAGTATTAGTCACCGTGTTACTCACTTTCCAGGTTGCTGATTTAATGGCAACTGTGCGTCCGCGACTGGTTAGAGTGGATTTCATCCTTATGAAGAAATCTCTCTCCGTGTGAATGCCCTGCTTCACTGGGAGGCCTGTCGTTGGAAAAATAGAGAGTCAGAGAGCGGCTTCTTTAATTAACCGGACAAGCGATTCCGAAACCAAGCCACAGTGTCAGTGAGTCGGTTAGTCAGTGTCGGTGAGTTGGTTAGCCAGTGTCAGTCAATAACTGAATTGGTTAGTCAGTGTCAGTGAGTCGGTTAGTCAGTGTCAGTGTGTCGGTTAGTCAGTGTCAGTGAGTTGGTTAGTTAATGTCAGTTAGTAACTGAGTTGGTTAGTCAGTGTCAGTGAGTTGGTTAGTCAATGTTGGTGAATTGGTTAGTCAATGTCAGTCAGTAACTCAGTCGGTTAGTCAGTGTCGGTTAGTCAGTGTCAGTCAGTAACTGAGTTGGTTAGTCAGTTGAATTATTATTCCATTCTGATAACTCGCTCCCACCAGGTCACCCCCCCATGCCAGTTTAAGGTGTGTGTGGAGATGATGGGAGTCCCTCCATCTCCAGTGCTCCCTCCCTCCCTTTCATGGTCATAAGACATGACTTCAGAATCGCTTCTCATGAACACATTTGCCCCGGACCAGTTAGCCCTGCCCCCACTCCCCAGTACCCGCACTCCCCCTCACTCCCACCTACCCCTCACTTTCCCCTCGCTCCCTCCCATTGAGCAGTAATGGATGGGTATGGGGGTAATTGTTACCATGGGTATGGGGGTAATTGTTACCATGGGTATCGGGGTAATTGTTACCATGGGTACGGGGGTAATTGTTACCATGGGTATGGGGGTAGTTGTTACCATGGGTATGGGGGTAATTATTACCATGCTGTGGAGTCACGAAATCCTTCAGCTCCTCTTCATCACACGGGTGAACAAACTCGAAGATGCTGTGTCCAATCAGATCCAACTGTTCGAAAGCAAGAAAGGGAGTTGGTTTAAATTAAACTGTTCAAATTCACCTGGGCACTTACACTCCTAAGACAATCAATATTCCACTCCCGATATTCCCGCGTTATATTCCAGACATCCCGCAATATTACGCCCCCAGATCCAAATATTAGTATCAGGAGGCCCCAATATTAGGGCCCAGAGACCCCCGACTATCCCAGTTTTCTACTGCCTAAGGCCTCCACTGGGCTGTTAACTCTGCGGGTGCTGTTTCCCATTACCTGGGTCAGTCCGAGATATTTGTTGACATTCTCTGACAAATAAACAACATCTCCTTCTTCAGTCAGAACCATGATGAAGCCATCGAGGGCTTTGAGGTAAATCCCATTGAACTGGCCATCCAAATCAGCCCTCTCTCGGTCTGCTGTACCTGGGGGATAGAGAGAGACCCAATCAATGCCCATTGCCACTGGGGGATAGTGAGAGAGACCCAGTCAGTGCCCCATTGCCCCTGGGGGTTAGTGAGAGATCCAGTCAGTGCCCATTGCCCCTGGGGGTTAGTGAGAGATCCAGTCAGTGCCCCATTGCCCCTGGGGGTTAGTGAGAGATCCAGTCAGTGCCCAATGCCCCTGGGAGTTAGAGAGAGACCCTGTCAGTGCCCATTGCCCCTGGGGGTTAGTGAGAGATCCAGTCAGTGCCCATTGCCCCTGAGGGTTAGTGAGAGACCCTGTCAGTGCCCATTGCCACTGGGGGATAGAGAGAGACCCTGTCACTGCCCATTGCCAATGGGGGATAGAGAGAGACCCTGTCAGTGCCCATTGCCCTGGGGGTTATAGAGAGAGACCCTGTCAATGCCCATTGCCCCTAGGGGTTAGTGAGGGAGACCCTGTCAGTGCCCATTGCCCCTGGGGGTTAGTGAGAGAGATCCAGTCAATGCCCATTGCCCCTGGGGGTTAGAGAGAGACCCTGTCAGTGTCCATTGCCCTGGGGGTTAGTGAGGGAGACCCTGTCAGTGCCCATTGCCCTGGGGGTTAGTGAGGGAGACCCTGTCAGTGCCCATTGCCCCTGGGGGTTAGTGAGGGAGACCCTGTCAGTGCCCATTGCCCTGGGGGTTAGTGAGGGAGACCCTGTCAGTGTCCATTGCCCTGGGGGTTAGTGAGGGAGACCCTGTCAGTGCCCATTGCCCCTGGGGGTTAGTGAGGGAGACCCTGTCAGTGCCCATTGCCCTGGGGGTTAGTGAGGGAGACCCTGTCAGTGTCCATTGCCCTGGGGGTTAGTGAGGGAGACCCTGTCAATGCCCATTGCCCCTGGGGGTTAGTGAGGGAGACCCTGTCAGTGCCCATTGCCCCTGGGGGTTAGTGAGGGAGACCCTGTCAGTGTCCATTGCCCTGGGGGTTAGTGAGGGAGACCCTGTCAGTGCCCATTGCCCCTGGGGGTTAGTGAGGGAGACCCCGTCAATGTCTGCTGACTCTGTGAAGACATTCACATGTAAACAGATTGCCAATTAGCTTTGTGCAGGATCTCGGCCCCTTCAACTAGGCTTCTCAGACTGAACTGGCTGGTGCTCTTTTCTCTAGAAAAGAGAAGTCTGAGGGGTGGCCTGATAGTGATCTTTAAAATTATGAAAGGATTTGATAGGGTCGACGTAGAGAAGATGTTTCCATTTATGAATTAGGGAGCCATCAATATGAGACAGTCACTAATAAACCCAATCGGGAATTCAGGAGAAACTTCTTTACCCAGAGAGTGGGGAGAATGTGGAACTCACTCCCACAGGGAGAGGTTGAGGTGAATCGTGTAGATATATTAAGGGGGAAGCTGGATAAACACATGTGGGAGAAAGAAATATAAGGAGATACGAACATACACAAGAACATATGAATTAGGAGAAGGAGGAGGCCACTCGGCCCCTCGAGCCTGCTCTGCCATTCAATAAGGCCATGGCTAATCTGAATGTAACCTCAACCCCACATTCCTGCCTACCTCCGATAACCTTTCACCCCCTTGTTAATCAAGAATCTATCCAGCTCTGCCTTAAAAATATTCAAAGACTCTGCTTCCACCGCCTTTTGAGGAAGAGAGTTCCAAAGACTCACCACCCTCTGAGAGGAAAAATTTCTTCTCATCTCTGTCTTAAATGAGCGACCCCTTATTTTTAAACAGTGACCCCTAGTTCTAGATTCTCTCACAAGAGGAAACATCCTCTCCACATCCACCCTGTCAAGACCCCTCAGGATCTTAAAGGTTTCAATCAAGTCGCCTCTTACTCTTCTAAACTCCAGTGGATACAAGCCTAACCTGTCCAGCCTTTCCTCATACGACCCCATTCCTGGTATTAGTCTGGTAAACTTTCTCCGAACTGCTTCTAACATATTTATATCTTTCCTTAAATAAGGAGACCAATACTGTACACAATACTCCAGATGTGGTCTCACCAGTGCCCTGTACAACTGAAGCATAACCTCCCTCCTACTTATGTAATCAATTCCTCTCACAATAAATGATAACATTCTATTAGCTTTCCTAATTACTTGCTGTACCTGTATGCTAGCCTTTTGTGATTCATGCACTCGGACACCCAGATCCCTCAGAATCTCAGAGCTCCTCAATCTCTCACCAGTTAGATAATAAGCTTCTTTTTTATTCTTTCTGCCAAAATGAACGATTTCACATTTGTCCACATTATACTCCATTTGCCAGATCTTTGCCCACTCACTTAACCTATCTATGTCACTTTGTAGCCTCCTTATGTCCTCTTCACAATTTACTTTCCTACCTATCTTTGTGTCATCAGCAAATTTAACAATCATACCTTTAGTCCCTTCATCCAAGTCATTGATATAAATTGTAAAAAGTTGAGGCCCCAGCACTGATCCCTGTGACACACCACTCATTACATCCTGCCAACCAGAAAAAGACCCATTCATGCCAACTCTCTGCTTCCTGTTAGCTAGCCAATCTTCTATCCATGTCAATATGTTACCCCCTACACCATGAGCTTTTATTTTCTTCAATAACCTTTGATGTGGCACTTTTTCAAATACCTTCTGGAAATCTAAGTACAGTGCATTCACCGTTCCCCTTTATCCACAGCACATGTGACTGCTTCTAAGAACTCCAGTAAATTGGCTAAATATGATTTTCTTTTTACAAAACCATGTTGACTCTGCTTGACTGCCTTGAATTTGTCTAAGTGCTTTGCTATAACATCTTTAAAAATAGCTTCTAACATGTTCCCATTGACTGATGTTAAGCTAACTGGCCTGTAGTTTCCTGCTTCCTGCCTCCCTCCCTTTTTGAATAAAGGATTTACATTTGCTATTTTCCAATCTAATGGAACCTTCCCTGAATCCAGGGACAAGAATCTTCCGGTCGGCGAGTAGGGGGGGGCCCAATACCTCGATGGGTAAAATGGCGCGTGATGGCGTTGGGCGTGTGTCCTGACGTCACCGCGATATTTTGTTTGGCGGGTGTGCGCCGGAGTCGGCTGCACATCTGCCAAAATGTTAAGGGCCACATGCGCAAAAGAGCGCAGACCCCGACTCTCCCGCCTCCCCCCGCCCGCACAGGTAGCGCTCTGGCCGCGCATTACGCTGGGTGGGCCTTAATTGGCCGCCCGCGTAAAATGGCTGCGCGCAGCGATCAGCTCCGCGCCCGCCCCCACCCACTCCCGCCCAGCCCACCCGACATAGGAAAAATCCAGGCCTAGGGAACATTGGAAAATTAAAACCAGTGCATCAACTATCTCACTAGCCACTTCTTTGAAGACCTTAGGGTGAAGTCCATTCGGACCTGGGGATTTGTCAGCCCCACAGCCCCAACAATTTGCCCAATACCACTCTCCTGGTAATTTTCCCGAGTTCCTCCCTCCCTTCCATTTGCTGATTTACAGTTATTTCTGGGATCTTACTTTTGCCCTCCACAGTGAAGAATGAAGCAAAATACCTGTTTAATTCATCCGCCATCTTCCTACATTCCATTATCAATTCTCCAGACGCACTCTCTATCGGACCAACGGACACTTTGTTAACTCTTTTCTTATTTAAATATCTATAGAGACTCTTAATGTCCATCTTTATATTACTAGCTAGCTTTCTCTCATACTCTAATCTTCCCTCCTTATTAATCTTTTTGTCATTCTTTGCTGTTCTTTATATTCTTTCCAATCTTCTGATCTGCCACCCATCTTTGCGCAATTATTTGCTTTTTCTTTAAGTTTGATACTGTCTTTAACTTTTTTTAGTTAACCATGGATGGTGGGCCCTCCCTTTGGAGTTTTTCTTTCTCATTGGAATGTATCTATTCTGTGGGATTCTGAAATATCCCTTTAAATGTCTGCCACTGAACGTCTATTGACATATCCCTTAATCTCATTTGCCGGTTCATCATAGCTAGCTCTGCTTTCAAGTCCTCATAATTGCCCTTAAATTGAAAATATTAGTTTTAGATGCACTCATTTCTCCCTCAAAATGAATGTAAAATTCAACCATATTATGATCGCTGCTACCTAGGGGTGCCTTCACTAGGAGGTTATCAATTAACCTGCTATCTTGTTGGCTCCAGAATGTGCTGTTCTAAGAAACTATCCAGAAATCATTCTACGCTACCTTTGCCCATCTGATTTTTCCAGTGTATCTGTAGATTAAAATCCTCCATGATTATTGCTGTACCTTTCTGACAAGCTCCCCTTATCTCTTCTTTTATACTCTGTCCTACTGTGTAGTTACAATTAGGGGACCTTTACACCACTCCCACACATGACTTTTTGCCTTTATCATTTCTCATCTCAACCCAAACTGCTTCTACATCCTGGTTTCCTGGATTTTGGTCATCCCTCTCTAAAGTGCTAATACCATCATTAATTAACAGAGACACCCTCCACATTTTCCTAACTCCCAGTCCTTCCTAAATGTCACATACCCTTCAATATTCAGGTCCCAATCTATGTCATCCTGTAACCATGTTTCTGTAATGGCTATCAGGTCTGTCAGGAAGACATGATAATTTTCATAATGTTATTGGAATTTATTGTAGAGTAATAGTGGGGTCTGTGTCTCTGGGTCTGTGTGTGTGTGTGAGTGGGGGTGGGGGCTTAAATGAATTAAAGGCAGCTAATCTGAAGGCTTTGATGCTTCAGAAGATAAGCTACATTTGAAATGTTAAGTAGGTAAACATGGGGGAAGTTTTAGAATGTGAGGTGTAAAGGGAATGTTTTCATTTGTAAATAAACCAGACTAGCTTGAATTCAAAAAGAGGGGGTGAAATGTTTCACCTAGCCAGGAAAAATTAAGAAACAGTGTGTTTATTTTTCCCAAAGATTGCTGGTAAATTTGGTACTATGATAGATTTTATTATTAGAGAGGTAAAGTACAAAGACATAGGGAAACAATGGGAATTTGCATTCAAAGGGGAAAATATGTAGAAAGGAGAGATGGCTGTGTGCAAGAGAAGGCATTCTAGGAGTTATCATAATAGTAATTTGTAAACCTATGTATTCTGTTTAATAAAGTTTTAATTTAGTTTTGTAAGAAACCTATAAGACTCAGTGGCCTATTTACTGAATTCAAGGCACCTCGAAATATCTACAAATTGCAAAACAAGTTGCGGCAGTTGTTTCAAGTTTCCCTCTGGGATTTGAGCAGCTCAGCATTTACCATCAGCTGTGCCATAACAGATCGTACTTACTTATTTCCACTTGCGCTGTCAGTTCATCTGGTTTGTTTCGAATTCTGATGGGGTGAGATGAAGAAGAGGTGGGAGGTGACTCGTGCGGAACATAAGCACCAGCACAGACCAGATGGGCCGAATGGCCTGTTCCTGTGCTGTAAATTCTGTGTGACTCTCGAAAAGGAAAGTTCCTTTCTGAGCCCGTGAAAATATTCCAATATCAGAGCCGCCTCTCTGAGTCGCCCCTACCTGAGGTTTTCCTCTTCCTCAGAGGATTCAAGATAAGGTCACAGTTTTCAGGTTTATCCTGCGCATTGTGTCATGTGTCAGAGTTCAGGGAGTTTTACTAAACAAGCATTCCCCTGGGTGACCCACTAAGACAGGTTAAAGAGCGACATATTCACACACTACAACAACAACAATAACTTGCATTCATATAGCACTTATAACCAGTAAAGCATCACAAGGTGTCTCACAGGAGCGTTAGCAGGCAAAATTTGACACACAAAAGGGCATCTTAGGACAGGTCCAAAAGCTTTGGTTTTAAGGAGCTGAGAGTGAGAGAGAGAGTGAGAGAGGTAGTAATTTTTGAAAAGATTGGAAGAAAATCTTGCATTTTGACAGCGCCTTTCACAACCTCAAGATGGCTAAAAGCGCTTTAAAGCCAATGAACTACTTACGAAGCCCAGTCACTGTTGCAATGAAGGAAATGCAGCAGCCAATTTGTGCACAGGAAGCTCCCACTAACAGCAACCTGATAAATAATAATGTTTTTTTTACGTGTGATGTTGATTGAGGGGTAAATATTGGCGAGGACACTGGGGAGAACTCCCACGCTCATCCTCAAAATAGTGCCGCGGGCTCTTTTACGTCCACCCGAGAGGGCAGAGGGAGCCTTGGTTTTAACGTCTCATCGAAAAGACGGAACCTCGGGGAGTGCAGCACTCCCTCAGCACTGCACTGGAGTGTCAGCCTGGTGCTCGAGTCCTGGAATGGGACTATGATCTTCGGACTCAGAGCCAAGAGCACTACCAACTGATCCAAGGGCTGACAATCAGGGGAGGGAATTCCAGAGTTTCGGGCCAAGGGAGCTGAAGTGGGACAATTTCCGCCTGGACAGTTCACAAGTGATAGTGGGTGGTCATTAACCTTCATTCACCTGACCTTAGGTTAGGAGAATGGGCAAAGAAGTGGCAGATGGAATACAACGTGGGGAAGTGTGAAGTCATGCACTTTGGTAGGAAGAATAGAGGCATAGACTATTTTCTAAATGGGGAGAGAATTCAGAAATCTGGAGTGCAAAGGGACTTGGGAGTCCTAGTCCAGGATTCTCTTAAGGTTAACTTGCAGGTTGAGTCAGTAGTTAGGAAGGCAAATGCAATGTTGGCATTTATTTCGAGAGGACTAGAATATAAAAGCAGGGATGTGCTGCTGAGGCTTTATAAGGCTCTGGTCAGACCACGTTTAGAATATTGTGAGCAATTTTGGGCCCCATATCTCAGGAAGGATGTGCTGGCCCTGGAGAGGGTCCAGAGGAGGTTCACGAGAATGATCCCAGGAATGAAAGGCTTAACATATGAGGAACGTTTGAGGACTCTGGGTCTATACTCGATGGAGTTTAGAAGGATGAGGGGGGATCTGATTGAAACTTACAGAATACTGAAAGGCCTGGATAGAGTGGACGTGGGGAAGATGTTTCCATTAGTAGGAGAGACTAGGACCCGAGGGCACAGCCTCAGAGTAAAGGGAAGACCTTTTAGAACAGAGATGAGGAGAAACTTCTTTAGCCAGAGAGTGGTGAATCTATGGAATTCATTGCCACAGAAGGCTGTGGAGGCCAGGTCATTGAGTGTATTTAAGACCGAGATAGATAGGTTCTTGATTGGTAAGGGGATCAAAGGTTACGGGAGAAGGTGGGAGAATGGGGTTGAGAAACTTATCAGCCATGATTGAATGGCGGAGCAGACTCGATGGGCCGAATGGCCTAATTTCTGCTCCTATGTCTTATGGTCTTATGGTCTTAGTGTAGCGTATCCTACATTTAACCTCACTGCGAGGTACTTTTAGGCTAGATACTGGTGTCAGTGATGGCTCAGTGAGTGAAATGCACACAGAGACCGATTATGGCTTAACCTGTGTGTTTTGCGGGCGGGGGTATTAAGGGGCAATGCGGCAGGGCGGGTGAGTGCAGTTAAGGATCAGCCATGAGCTGGTGGGACAGGCTGAAGGGGCTGAATGGCAGCCCCTCCTGGGAGAGGATTAAATGGAAGCGGGAGGAAGGTGAGGGGCGCGGACAGTCCCTTCCCCCATTGCCTCACCCCACCCCCGACGAGCGCTCGGAGGGGGTGCGGCGCACTGAGATTACCTGCCTCCAGGAGCCTCCTCAGCCGGAGGTAGCTGATGGTGACCCGCATGATGGACGCCTTGTCCAGGTGGGAGATGACGCCGCGGGGGAGGGGCAGCTGCCGCCCCAGCTCGTACAGGACCTCCGTCTCCTGACCCCGCCGACTCCTGGCCGCGTCCCGCGACCTCTCCTTCCGCTGGTCGGCCACTCGGACCGGGGGCGCCTGGACCTCGGTCGCCATGACCCCCCCACCCCCCGCCGACTCCCTCGTCCCGAGGGGGTGACCCCTGAACTCACTGGGGAGGGAGGGAGTGTGAGGGAGGGGGGGTGTGAGGTATGAGGGAGTGTGAGGGAGGGGGGAGGGAGTGTGAGGGAGGGGGGGTGTGAGGTATGAGGGAGTGTGAGGGAGGGGGCAGGGAGTGTGAGGGAGGGGGGAGTGTGAGGGAGGGGGAGGGAGTATGAGGGGGGAGGGAGTGTGAGGGAGGGGGTGAGGGAGTGTGAGGGAGGGAGTGTGAGGGGGTGAGGGAGTGAGGGAGGGGGGTGTGAGGTGTGGAGGGAGTGTGAGGGAGGGGGGAGGGAGTGTGAGGGAGGGGTGAGGGAGTGTGACGGGGGGTGAGGGAGTGTGAGGGAGGGGGGTGTGAGTGGGGAGGGAGTGTGAGGGGGGAGTGTGAGGGAGGGGGTGAGGGAGTGTGAGGGAGGGAGTGTGAGGGGGAGGGAGTGTGAGGGAGGGGGGAGGGAGTGTGAGGGAGGGGGAGGGAGTGTGAGGGAGTGTGAGGGAGGTGGGGAGTGAGTGTGAGGGAGGGGGTGAGGGAGGGAGTGTGAGGGAGAGGGTGAGGGAGTGTGAGGGAAGGGGGAACTGTGAGGGAGGGAGTGTGAGGGAGGGGGTGAGAGAGTGTGAGGGAGGGAGTGAGGGAGTGTGAGGGGGGGGTGGTGTGGGTTGGAAGGTCGCTTGATGCACTCTGACCTTCCCCAGCCCCTGACGATTATTTCCAAAGCCCAGGGTTCGGGCTGGTCTGATTATCGAGCTGGGCCTTCACTGTGTTTACACACACTGGGGGGTGGGGACTCCAATGTTCCCCGGAGCCCTGTTCAATCGCACTCTGGGAACTGTTCCTAATCCAGTCTCTGGCCTTCCACGGGGAGACCCTAAAGCAGCGAGCGGATCTTCTCCGTCGGATTAAAGCCTCGGGTCAGTAATTTCCCCACACTGGAGCCCCGAAAGGTTCACTTGTATCTCTTGAAAGCGTAGAAACGGCGACAGGAGGATTGGAGAGGCTTTGGCTGGAGGACAAGCTTTGTTTCAGCTGAAACCCAATCTCCGAGTGGAGTACAAAAAGCGCTGAGCTCTGTCCCCTGCTCTCTGTATATATATATGTGTGTGTGTGTGTGTGTGTGTGTATGGAGTGTGTGTGTGTGTGTGTTTGCGCTACGAGGCTCCACCTCCTGTTTGTGTCGCTTCAGGAGGATTTGGCACACAGCCCAACATCTGATAAACAGTCCCGAGAACATTCTGTTCAAAACCCACCGACTGCCACTCAGATCCCCCGAGCCAATGGCCTCTGGTTTGCTGAAGAGCTTGTCTGCCTCGATAAGCCGATTGCAGCCCAATCCTTAACCCTTCGCTGGGAGATGGAGCAGGCTCAGCACAAGGGCCTCGGCTCCCGCTCGATTTTAAAACTCTCACCCTTCTTTCCAAATCTCACCGCGGCCTCACAAGACCTACCTCCAAACCCCCCGCCCCCACCAATTCTTCTCCCCCCACCCCCCCCTCCTCCAGCCACACAACCCTCCGAGATCTCTGCACTCCTCCAATTCTGGCCTCAAACTTGCCGGCACCAGGAAGTAAATGGTTAAATTTAGCTCCTTTCTTCAGTGGCTTTAAAAGCCACCTAAACGCCCCCACCCACCCCCCCCACAACCAACAATTTAAGGAGCTAATAGCATCTCTGAAACTGGCTGGAACCGGTTGGTGTACAGTCGGAGACTGGAATGTTCTATGAGTAGAATAATTGTCTGGCAGGATCAGAACAGGCTGTACCCACTCCTAATTACGCACCAGGATTCTGCCTTAACACAAACAAACATTACATTATCTCATCCTGTGGAAGGGGAAAAGCAGCTAAACTTTTCACTTTATTTTGGGAGGAACTTCACTTCTTTAAAAAGTGAAATCTTTTTGATTTCAGCAACAACTGATATTTGCACAGCACCTTTAACACAGTGACACCTCCGCGCACCCCACCCCACCCCAACCCCGAAGGTGCTTCACTGGGACGTTAGGAAACCAAAGTGTGAGACCAGACCCACAGGGTAGGCGCGCAAAATCTCCTGGTCAAAGAGGTCGGCTTTAAAAGGAAGGGACAGAGGTTTATGGAGAGAATTCCAGAGCTTGGAGCCCCAGGCAATGGCGGGGCGATTAAGACTGGGGCTGTTTGGGAGGCCTCGATGAGGGTGGTGGAGTTGGGGGAGGTGAGAGATAGGGAGGGGCGAGGACACCGAGGGATTTGAAAACAATGATGAGAACGATACTATTAAGACATTGTTTGGCAGGAGCCAACGGTAGCTCGATGAGCATAGTGGCGGGGAGGGGATAGGAGAACGGGACGCCGCAGGTTAAGATAGGGGGCGGAAGAGTTTCGGATGACCTCAGGTTTACGGAGGGTAGAATGTGGGAGAGCAGCCAGGAGTGAGTTGGGATAGTCGAGTCCGGAGGTATCGGAGGGAGGATTGAGGGTTTCAGCAGCAGATGAGCTGAGACCGTGGCGGAGTCGGGCCATGTTACGGAGTTGGAAATAGGTGCTGATTGTATGCGTGGGAATCTCATCTTGGGGTCGAGTGTCACACCGAGACAGTGAACAGACCAGGCGTGGCCTCAGACGGCTGCTCAGAGAGAGGGATGGAGCCAGACGTTAGGGAGCTGAGCTTGGAGCGGGTCTGAGAACAATGGCTTCAGTCTTCCCAATATTTAATTGGAGGAAATTTTTGCTCATCCGGTGCTGGATTTTGGATAAAAAATGTAACAACCCAGAGACAATGGAGGTTCGAGGGAGGTGGTGGTGAGTTGGTGTTGGATATTGACAGAGTACACGTGAAAACTGCCCATGGGGCAACATTTCAGCAAATATTTCAGCAAATAACAGAGTAAACCCCCCTCTACACCGTCCCCATCAAACACTCCCAGGACAGGTACAGCACGGGGTTAGATACAGAGTAAAGCTCCCTCTACACTGTCCCCATCAATCACTCCCAGGACAGGTACAGCACGGGGTTAGATACAGAGTAAAGCTCCCTCTACACCGTTCCCATCAAACACTCCCAGGATAAGTTTGAGTGAGAACTTTGAGTAAAATAAGCAGATAGGCAAATCATTTAAAGTGCCTAGTCTCCAGCTCCCTTATCACACGTCCGCAGCTTCAGTCAGACCCTGGCTGCCGTCCAGGGGCAGTCTGACCACCTGGCCACACTGCTCTGGCTCTGTGACAGATGCCTGTCGCTGCCTGTGTTTGGTTCTCGGGTTGTCTCACCCAGACCGGTTGCCAAATCTGTTTGAACGTAATCCTGGAGGCTTATCAGCTGACCCCCAACACTCCTACCCCTCCCCCGCTTGTGAGAAAGGTAAACTTTCCTTCCTCGCACTCCTTGACCAGCCTGCAACTTCAGAGCCTGCTGACCATACCATCCTCCTCCGACGCCTCTCCGCTATCGTCCAGCTGCCTGGGGCTGCTCTCCTGGCTCCGTTCTTAACTGTTTAATCACAGTCAGAGAATCAGTGCCAGGGGCTTCCCTTCCTGCTCCCACACTGTTACCTCTGGTGTCCCCCAAGGGTCTAACCTTGGCCCCCTTCATCGACATTCTGCCCCTCGATGACATCACCCAAAGGCACAGTGTTAGTTTTCGCATGAACACTCAGCGTCCCCTTTCCTAACCTCACTGTCAATAAATTGTCAGACTGCTTACCCGACATCCAGGTCCTCAAATTAAATATTGACAAGACTGAAACCCTTGTCTTTAATCCCCATCCCAATCTCTGCTCACACACCGCTGACTCTATCCCGCTCCTTGGTGACTGTCCGAGGTTCAGCCAGACTGTTTGCGGCCTTTGGCATTTTATTTATCTCCCTGATGAGGTTCCGACCCCATATCTGCTCCATCACTGAGACTGCCTACACCCACCTCCCTAATGTCAACCCCGCACCCCCTGCCTTTGTTACCTGTGTTGCGATGTGCCTTTAAGGGAAAGCAGCATGACATCACTAGAGGGGAAGTGTGTCATGCGATCCAGTCTCAGTTTCCCTCTGGCCTGTTGCACACAGCACACGTGTACATGGCGCGTGACAGCCCTCGACATTTTGGTCAGACTGCGACTCGTTTGCAGTGTCGGAGAGTGTTGGAATTACAGGGCGGTGACCGCACGGAAAAGCGTTGAAGGCACGGGGCCAAGGTGGTTCTCAGGTAAAGAGCTGGTGAGCAGAGGGATCCCTCCTGGTGAGGTTGCAGTGCACAACCTGTGAGTTCCGTGTGTGGGACAGCGCGTCGACAGGACCAGCACCAACTTAGCTCAGGCGGGAAAGGTGAGTGACCAGGGTGTGGACCGGATCGAGAGAGAGAGAGAGAGAAAGAGAGAGAGAAATGGAGAGAGAGAGAGAGAGAGAGAGAGAGACAGGGAGAGAGAGAGAGAGAGAGAGACAGGTGGCTTCGGGGAGTTGCTGAACAATAAATTGAATTAAACACAGATGCTCAAAGGGATCTTGTCAAAATGTCCGCAAAATTCCCCAGTTTGAATTGGGATGCAGCTGACTTAACCAAATTCAAAATATTTAAACAGCGTACAGAGCTACGGTTTCTTGATTCAGGTGTGTCTGAACCAGACAAACAAGACATAAAAATTCATCTGGCAATTGGGAATGAAGGTTTACACAGGCTGAACATGTCAGGATTAACAGCAGAAGAGTTAATGGATCCCCAAAAGATATGGACTACATTGGACAACCAGTTCAGAATCAGGTTAAACTTCCGTATTCCTCGACTAGAGTTCATGTCATTTCGACAACAGCCGACAGAATCAGAGACCACTTCGTCAGCTGATGCAGAGTAAAGGGTACGTACTGTGATTTATCAAACACAGAGCTAGCAGACAGAATGGTTGAGTTGGTGATCGCATCCACTCCCACCTGCTAGGCAAGCTCAAAACATATAGCCCCGAAGAGCCACTCAAGGATGGACATAAGTATGAAGTGATCCTCGCAGTTTGGTAAAGCTTGTGGGTCCTAAGCACAACCTCAGTTGTTGACGCACTCAGTGGAACACTCAGCCCGAGCAGGACATGAGGAAGGAGTGACCGTCTACACGCAGCAAGGGAATGCCCGGTTTTTCATCAATTCTGCGAGGCCTGTGTCAGAAAGAGTCATCGGTAGTGGTCATGCACTAGAGCAAAGGCTGATGCAGCTACCAAGAGCCGTGTACTGACCCAAACAGACCGTACACAACGGGGCCTTCAAACAACAAGAGTGACCACCCGGTATCCCATCAGGAACATATACACAATGTGATTGACAAACCAGAAAATGACAATGATGTGCACAAAGAGGTGAAGGGCGGTGAACACATGTCTCACACCGTCAATCTCATGGCAAACATAGACGTCATCACACTGTCCAAAGTGTTTGTCAAGATTCGAATCCTCTGCATCAGGAAAGTTGGCAGTGACTTGTTATTGGCCAAGATTCACACAGGGGCAAATATTACTCCCATGGATTCTAAAAGATGTATCCACAGACATGGAAGGCCATGGCGAAACTCACTGCTGCAAAATGTTCAGCATGCAATGGTTCACTAAATCCATGAGCAGGGTCCATAGTAATAAAAACAGAAAATGCTGGAAAAACTCAGCTGGTCTGGCAGCATCTGTGGGGAGAGAAACAGAGTTAACGTTTCGAATCCATATGACTCTTCTTCAGAGCAAATACAATCCGTCCTCCTGTGTGTCACAGATGTTCTACATCATGGAGACGAAAGGCTCAGCGATTGCAGGTCTACCAGCACATCGGGACCTCACACTAGTCACAATCCATGGAATCAGTCAGACATCACAAGGCAGATCAATCTCCGAAACTACTCCTATCGCCCCCAGTTCATGACCTAACATCGAAATATCCAGAACGTTTTGACAAAATTGGCAGTTTCAAGGAAGCTACAATACTGACTTGCAGGAGAATGCAAGTCCATCAATTGATCCACCATGTAAGTGCAGCAACCACAGACAAATTGAAGGTCAAACTAGACCAAATGGACAAAGACAGAAACATTAGGAGATTGCAAGAGCACACTGATTGGTGCAGCTCATTTATTTGTGTCAGAAGGATGTATCATTCAGAGTAGGCCTCAATCCATCATCTTTAAATGCGGCTTTTATATGTTGTCCTTACTAAATACTCATATTAGAAGAGGTAAATCCGAGATTTGCAGGTGCAGGATTCTTGTTGAAGAACACGGTTACTGGTCAGTAACTCTCGCGGAGAAGCCCCAAGAGCTTATTACATTCATACCCTGTTTGGATGATACTGTTTTCAACAACTTCCTTGCGGGCTCTCTGTACATCAGGATCTCTTACAAACTCACGTGGACCACATTACATGCACTGCGCCAGGATGGATCTGTATTGCAGGTGGGAGGAACAAAGCAAGAACATGACCATAATCTGCATTTACTGATGCAAGTGGCACGTCATAAAGGATCGGAGCTCGTCAGTCAGGCGATATCAACATGCAGCAGATCAATTTCTTCAGTTCTGTTTATTCCAGCGCTGACATACCTCCCCACCCAAGTGAAGTAGAGGATATCAGGGCCATGCCAGCTCCTTAAGATAAGGACGACCTTCGAAGATGTCTAGGTCTCTTTAATTTCTTGTCACCATACATTCCCAATTTCGCTCAAAAATCTTAATGAAGGGAATTGTTAAGAAAGGATGTGCATTCCCTGTGGCACGAAGATCACTGATACCTCTTTGAAACTCTGAACAGTCATCATCAGAAACACCGACATTGCAATTTTATGATCCTAGGGAGACAACTACTCTGGAGGTCGATGCTTCACAGAAAGGTCTGGGAGCATGCAGACTACAAAAAGGCAAACTGATTGCATTTGCTTCGAAATCTCTGTCCATAATGCAATCCAACTACTGCAACATCGAGCAGGAAACATTAGATTTAGTGTTTGGAATCATGCGTTTTCATACTTATCTATTTGGCAAAAGGTTTGTGACTGACCACAAGCCTCTGGAGATGGTTTGGTGAAAGTTATTGACCAGTGCACCACCAAGACTGCAACGCTTCTTGGTAAAGATTCAAGGTTATGACTGTGAGATCAGGGACAAGCCAGGTAACTTGATGGTCACACTGGATACACTTAGCAGATTGCCTAACCCAGCAAACACAGAAAGTTTATCCAAAACAAAAACAGAATTACCTGGAAAACCTCAGCAGGTCTGGCAGCATCGGCAGAGAAGAAAAGAGTTGACGTTTCGAGTCCTCATGACCCTTCCGCAGAACTGAGTAAAGTTAGGAGAGGGGTGAAATATAAGCTGGTTTAAGGTGGCGGGGGGGCGGTGGGAGGAGAGAAGTTGAGGGTGGGTTGGTTGTAGGGACAAGCAAGCAGTGATAGGAGCAGATAATCAAAAGATGTCACAGACAAAGGAACAAAGAGGTGTTGAAGGTGGTGATATTATCTAAGAGAATGTGCTAATTAAGAATGGATGGCAGGACACTCAAGGTACAGCTCTAGTGGGGGTGGGGTGGAAAGACTGACAGGGCATTACAGGTATAGATTCAAAAATAATGGAAATAGGTGGGAAAAGAAAAATCTATATAAATTAACAGAAGGTTTATCTTAGATCTACAAGTTGACTTCATTGATATCGAAGTTGAAGATGTTCTCCAAATCGATTGGGTACATTTTGGACAACACAAATGCCAGTGGCTGTAAGAAGAAAAGGCAATCGATTCGACACTACAGAGACTGTGGAAACCATCATTGAAGGATGGTCTGATTCAATTCAGCATGTCCACAAACATGTGAGACCATTTTGGCCTTACTGGGATGAGCTAGGTATCTCCCGGGGAGCCATTTTTAAAGGCAGGCAGGTCATCATACCGGAATCTTTGTGACCTGATATTCTTCAACAACTTCATCACTCACACATGGGCATAGATCTGACGAGAATACTCGCAAGAGAGACAGTCTATTGGCCGGGTATGAGCAATGACATTGAGTCACCATCAAGAAGTGCGAGGCATGTCAAGAGCAGATGCCAAGTCAGCACAAAGAGTCCACATGAAGTTCCTACCCATCCTTGGGCCAAAATCGCATCCAACCTCTTTCACATCCGTGGCACTGACTTCATCATCATTGTCGGCTACTTTACCAAGTACCCCATTATTCAACAACTGCACAATGTGTCCAGCAAAACTGTCATGCACACTCTAAGTGCTCTTTTCAGTTTATTGGGTGTGCCTAGAGCGATCATTATGGATAACAGTCCACAATTCATTGGTAAGCCATTTCAGGATATGTGTAAGAAGTGGAATATTGATCACACTACTTCTCCTCATTACCCTAGATCTAATGGTCTAGCTGAATGAATGGTTCACACTGTGAAATCCCGAATTCTCAAATGTAGACAGACCAAGTAAGATCTCCACATTGCAATGTGACATCTGAGAACAAAGCCTTTAAGTGCAACTATTCCATCACTGGCATTGTTTCCAGGACTGTTACTGACCTCATCTCCTCTGGAGATCTTCCTTCCACAGCTTCCAACCTCATAGTCTCCCAACTTCGGACGGCCTGCTTCTACCTCCTACCCAAAATCCACAAACAGGACTGTCCCGGCAGACCGATCGTGTCAGCCTGTTCCTACCCCACGGAACTCATTTCTTACTATCTTGACTCCATTCTCTCTCCCCTTGTCTAGTCCCTTCCCACCTACATCCGTGATTCCTCTGACACCCTACATCACATCAACAATTTCCAGTTCCCTGGCCCCAACCGCCTCCTCTTCACCATGGACGTCCAATCCCTCCACACCTCCATCCCCCATGGGGATGGTCTGGTGGCTCTCCGCTTCTCCCTCAAACATAGGCCCGTACAATCCCCATCCACCACTACTCTCCTCCGTCTGGCTGAACTCGTCCTCTCACTGAACAGTTTCTCCTTAAACTCCTCTCACTTCCTCCAAATAAAAGGTGTGGCTATGGGTACCCGCATGGGCCCCAGCTATGCCTGTCTCTTTATGGGGCATGTGGAACATTCCTTGTTCCAGTCCTACTCCGGCCCCCTCCCACAACTCTTTCTCCGGTACATCGATGATTACTTCGGTGCTGCTTCATGCTCTCCTCGGGACCTGGAAAAATTTATTAATTTTGCTTCCAATCTCCACCCCTCCATCACTTTCACATGCTCCATCTCTGACACTTCCCTTCCCTTCTTTGACCTCTCTGTCTCAATTTCTGATGATAGACTGTCCACCAATATCCATTACAAGCCTACCGACTCCCACAGCTACCTCGACTACAGCTCCTCACACCCCGCTTCCTGTAAGGACTCCATCCCATTCTCTCAGTTCCTTCGCCTCCGTCGCATCTGTTCTGATGATACCACTTTCAAAAACAGTTCCTCTGACATGTCCTCCTTCTTCCTTAACTGAGGTTTTCCACCCACGGTGGTTGACAGGGCCCTCAACTGTGTCCGGCCCATCTCCCGCGCATCCACCCTCACACCTTCCTCTCCCTCCCAGAACCATGTTAGGGTCGCCCTTGTCCTCACTTATCACCCCACCAGCCTCCACATTCAAAGGATCATCCTCCACCATTTCCGCCAACTCCAGCATGATGCCACCACCAAACACATCTTCCCTTCACCCCCCCGGCGGCATTCCACAGGGATCGTTCCCTCCGGGACACCCTGGTCCACTCCTCCATCACCCCCAACACCTCAACCCCCTCCCACGGCACCTTCCCATGCAACCGCAGAAGGTGCAACATCTGCCCCTTCACTTACTCTCTCCTCACCATCCAAGGGCCCAAACACTCCTTTCAAGTGAAGCAGCATTTCACTTGCACTTCCCTCAATTTAGTCTACTGCATTCGCTGCTCCCAATGCGGTTTCCTCTACATTGGAGAGACCAAACGCAGACTGGGTGACCGCTTTGCGGAACACCTTCAGTCTGTCCGCAAGCATTACCCAGACCTCCCTGTCGCTTGCCATTTCAACACTCCACCCTGCTCTCATGCCCACATGTCTGTCCTTGGCCTGCTGCAATGTTCCAGTGAAGCTCAACGCAAACTGGAGGAACAGCACCTCATCTTCCGACTAGGCACTCTACAGCCTTCCGGACTGAATATTGAATTCAACAATTTTAGATCTTGAACTCTCTCCTCTATCCCCACCCCCTTTCCGATCCCCCTTTTTTCCAATAATTTATATAGATTTTTCTTTTCCCACCTATTTCCATTATTTTTAAATGTATTTCCATCCATTGTTTTATCTCTACCTTTTAGCCTATTTCGATTCCTTCACCCCACCCCACCCCCACTAGGGCTATCTGTACCTTGCTCGTCCTGCTTTCTACCCTTAATAAGCACATTCCTTTAGATAATATCACCACCTTCAACACCTCTTTGTCCTTTTGTCTATGACATCTTTTGGTTATCTCCACCTATCACTGGCCCTCTATCCAGCTCTTCTTGTCCCAACCCCCCTTAAACCAGCTTATATTTCAACTCTTTTCTATTTTTCCTTAGTTCTGTTGAAGAGTCATTCGGACTCGAAACGTTAACTGTGTTCCTCTCCGCAGATGCTGCCAGACCTGCTGAGTTTATCCAGGTAATTTTATTTTTGTTTTTTCATGTTTGTCAGGCCAGCGCATACCAATATATCTACTCTTACCCACTCTACTCTCTCAGAAACTAGAGAGAAACTTTTAATACTGCAAGAGAAGATGAACATTGTGCCAAATAAACATGCAGGTACAGAATTGCCAAGTTTACAGTTGGGACAACAAGTTCCCATCCAGGATCCCACAGGAGGTTCGTGGCAACCAGCCGAGGTGACAGGGATTTGTTCAGAACCAAGGCCCCATGAAGCCATTACACACAAAGGCGCAACAGTGCGATGTAAATGAGGACAAATCAGATCCATTCCAGATCACTCAACCACCGTACAGCCCTATTGGATCAAGGACCAGATCCCAGATGGAACCAGGAACAATATCCAAGAATGACAATCCCACAGCTCACTGTGAGCAATTAAAGAAACCTCCAGACAAGGTTACTATTACAAGATCTGGGTGTACCAACAGGTTACCTTTCTGCTTCAGAGACTCATAGATTCCTCAGTTCTATACACTTAAGTAATGGTGAACTAAACATAAACATGTATTGTAAATGGTTATACTTCTTTAGAAGGGGGGAAAGCATCTTTAAAAAGAAAGGGGGATGTTGTAATATGCCTTTAAGAGATAGCAGCATGACATCACTAGAAGGGAAGTGTGTCATGTGATCCAGACTCAGTTTCACTTTGGCCTGTGGGCAGAACATGGCGCACACGGCTCTGCTCCTGTTGTCTTCAAGATTTCTAACCATGTTTTTCTGTTCTCCTGTGCCTAGTTTAAATAAATGACTCACAATGTGTGTACACAATCCCTTCTGAGTGATTGGTGGTTGAGTAATATCGTTATAAAAACACCACAACTTGCAGGCGTGAATATTGCAACACATTCCAGATTCGTCTCTCACATTCGATTCTCCGTAAACCTGAGGTCAACACTGCTGTCCACGTCTTTACTCACAGCAAGTTCCGTTCCTCTAACAGCCCCATGCTCTCTGACCTACATTGGCTCCCGGTCACACAACATTTGATTTTAAGATTCTCATCTTTGTTTTCAAATCGCTCCTTAGCCTCACCCCTCCCTGTCTCTGTAACCTCCTCTGGCCCCACAAGCCTCCGAGATATCTACCCTCCTCCAATTCTGGCATCTTGCCAGAACTTTAATTTAACCATCAGTTTAATCGCTAGGCCGAAGGTTGCCTGGGCCCCTACACCCCTTAAACAGTTTGTGGAGCTGCTGTGTACTTTGTGTGAAATGGAATACACAGCTGTGGCTCAATAGGGAGCACTATACCCTTTCAGTCCGAAGGTTGTGAGTTTAAGTCCCACTTCAGAGATTTAAGGACAAAATGATACTCCAGGAGATCACTGCCTTTCAGGTCAGGTCTTAAACTGAGCCCCTGCCGGCCTTTACAGGTGGATGTAAAAGATCCTAAGCCACTATTTCGGGGGAGAGTAGTGGGATCTCCCCGGTGTTCTGGCCAATCCCTCAACCAGCAACACTAAAAAAATTGGTTGTTCATTATCACATTGTGGGATCTTGCTGTGTGTAAAATGGCTGTCACATTCCCTACATTACAACAGCGACTACATCTCAAAAGCACTTCATTGTCTGGGAAATCTTTGGGATGTCCTGAATCTGTGAAAAAAGGGCATGTGGGACACTTGCCTTTATCGATCGAGGCATAGATTACAAAAGTAGGGAGGCCATGTTGGAGTTGTATAGAACCTTGGTGAGGCCACAGCTGGAGTACTGTGTGTAGTTCTGGTCGCCACATTATAGGAAGGATGTGATTGCACTGGAGCGGGTGCAGAGGAGATTCACCAGGATGTTGCCTGGGATGAAACATTTAAGTTATGAAGAGAGGTTGGATAGACTTGGGTTGTTTTCGTTGGAGCAGAGAAGACTGAGGGGTGACCTGATCGAGGTGTACAAGATTATGAGGGGCATGGACAGGGTGGATAGGGAGCAGCTGTTCCCCTTAGTTGAGGGGTCAGTCACGAGGGGGCATAAGTTCAAGGTGAGGGGCAGGAGGCTTAGGGGGGATGTGAGGAAAAACTTTTTTACACAGAGGGTGGTGACAGTCTGGAATGCGCTGCCTGGGAGGGTGGTGGAGGCAGGTTGCCTCACATCCTTTAAAAAGTACCTGGATGAGCACTTGGCACATCATAACATTCAAGGCCATGGGTCAAGTGCTGGTAAATGGGATTAGGTAGGTAGGTCAGGTGCTTCTCACGTGTCGGTGCAGACTCGATGGGCCGAAGGGCCTCTCCTGCACTGTGTGATTCTGTGATTCTGTGAAAGAGCCTAACCTGTGAAGTTAAAAGAAACAGCAGCAGGGGGAGGCCATTCAGCCCCTCGAGCCTCCTGCACCATTCAATGAGAAGCTGGCTGATCTCAGCCTGACCTCCTGCTCTTTCGCCCCCTTCCCCATAACCACTGACCCCCCAACTGCTGAAGCGCCCGGGTCTATCTCAGAGTGAGGGAAAAGCAATAAAAACAGAAAATGCAGGAAAGTCTCAGCAGGTCTGGCAGTGTCTGTGGAGAGAGAAACAGAGTGAACGTTTCGAGTCCAATATGACCCTCCTTCGCAGATTTTGCTTTTATTTTATGAGAGAAAAGCAAGTCTTCAAGATAAAAGCAAAAAACTGCTGATGCTGGAAATCCAAAACAAGAATAAAAATACCTGGAAAGACTCAGCAGGTCTGACAGCATCTGCGGAGAGGGACACAGTTAACGTTTCGAGTCCGTGTGACTCTTTCGCTTAGTTTCCTGCTTTTAGCATTTGGTGTCATTTGATTTAACATCGCTCTAGTTTTCCTGTATTCCTTAGGAATGAATGCATTGACTGTGAAGCGATTCTGTGAATGAACATTGCTCCATCCCAGTGGATAATGAGCTGTGACTGCCCCCTGCTGGAGACTGCAGTTTGGTCCCAGTGACACTGGAATTGAAGCTGATTCACTCCCTTCCTTCCCCAGGCAACAGCTCGAGACCAAATGCTCTTTGCCAATCGATCTCAGGGTCTCTCTGTCCTGCAAGACCCGTTCCCAGTGGCTAGGAAACTCGCTGGGGGAGTTCGAAGGGGGAGCGACAAACTGAGCATTGAACGTTTAAGATTAAAATTGAAATTAAGATTCAGGCGGGAGCGTTTGCCAGTGGCTGCAGACTCCACGTCTCGCCACCAGGAGGCACAGCTGTTCCAGGGTGAGTGGGTGAGGAGCCACCCGCTGACTGTCATTGTTGGAAAGTTCGGACAAAGTTGTTAGCTTTAAAATAACCTCGCAGAGATCCACATTTGCAGTGCAATTATTATCTTTATAGTAATAGTATTCCTTTAAAACCCCATCCATTGCCATCTCCACCCCTCCCCACCCCCCACCATCCCCCCTTATCCAATCCCTCCAGCCAGGGTAACTTTGTTGTTGGGCTGGTTACCCTCCCCACCCCCCCCCCCCCCTCCACAATCTTCTCCTGCTCCCCCCACCCCGTCAATCCCGCTCCACCAGCACTGGGACCCCACGCGCCCTCCCCACAGGAACAGGCACAGCTCGAACCACCATGGAGATGTGAGGCCCTTTCTAATGAGGGGGTGATGGGGGGGGAGTTGGGGGGGATGGGGGGAGTTGGGGGGGAGTTGGGGGGAGTTGGGGGGAACGGGGGGAGTTGGGGGGGAGTTGGGGGGAGTTGGGGGGAGTTGGGGGGAATGGGGGGAGTTGGGGGGAATGGGGGGGAGTTGGGGGGGATGGGGGGAATGGGGGGAGTTGGGGGGGAACGGGGGGAGTTGGGGGGAGTTGGGGGGAGTTGGGGGGAATGGGGGGAGTTGGGGGGGAGTTGGGGGGGAATGGGGGGAGTTGGGGGGAGTTGGGGGGAGTTGGGGGGAACGGGGGGAGTTGGGGGGGAGTTGGGGGGAGTTGGGGGGAGTTGGGGGGAATGGGGGGGAGTTGGGGGGGGATGGGGGGAGTTGGGGGGGAATGGGGGGAATGGGGGGAGTTGGGGGGGAATGGGGGGAGTTGGGGGGGAACGGGGGGAGTTGGGGGGAGTTGGGGGGAGTTGGGGGGAATGGGGGGAGTTGGGGGGAGTTGGGGGGAATGGGGGGAGTTGGGGGGAGTTGGGGGGAGTTGGGGGGGAACGGGGGGAGTTGGGGGGAATGGGGGGAGTTGGGGGGGATGGGGGGAGTTGGGGGGGAATGGGGGGAGTTGGGGGGGATGGGGGGAGTTGGGGGGAATGGGGGGAGTTGGGGGGAATGGGGGGAGTTGGGGGGGAATGGGGGGAGTTGGGGGGGAACGGGGGGAGTTGGGGGGAATGGGGGGAGTTGGGGGGAATGGGGGGAGTTGGGGGGAATGGGGGGAGTTGGGGGGAATGGGGGGAGTTGGGGGGACGGGGGGAGTTGGGGGGGAACGGGGGGAGTTGGGGAATGGGGGGAGTTGGGGGGAATGGGGGGAGTTGGGGGGAATGGGGGGAGTTGGGGGGATGGGGGGAGTTGGGGGGAATGGGGGGAGTTGGGGGGGAACGGGGGGAGTTGGGGGGGATGGGGGGAGTTGGGGGGGAACGGGGGAGTTGGGGGGGATGGGGGGAGTTGGGGGGGGGATGGGGGGGGGGGGATGGGGGGGTTGGGGGGAGAACGGGGGGAGTTGGGGGGAATGGGGGGAGTTGGGGGGGATGGGGGGAGTTGGGGGGGGAATGGGGGGAGTTGGGGGGAATGGGGGGAGTTGGGGGGTGTGGGGAATGGGGAGAGTTGGGGGGAATGGGGGGAGTTGGGGGGGAACGTGGGGGAGTTGGGGGGGAATGGGGGGAGTTGGGGGGGATGGGGGGAGTTGGGGGGGAGTTGGGGGGGAATGGGGGGAGTTGGGGGGGATGGGGGGAGTTGGGGGGGAATGGGGGGAGTTGGGGGGAATGGGGGGAGTTGGGGGGGATGGGGGGAGTTGGGGGGAATGGGGGGAGTTGGGGGGAATGGGGGGAGTTGGGGGGGATGGGGGGAGTTGGGGGGAATGGGGGAGTTGGGGGGGACGGGGGGAGTTGGGGGGGAATGGGGGGAGTTGGGGGGGAATGGGGGGAGTTGGGGGGACGGGGGGAGTTGGGGGGGAACGGGGGGAGTTGGGGAATGGGGGGAGTTGGGGGGGATGGGGGGAGTTGGGGGGCATGGGGGGAGTTGGGGGGAATGGGGGGAGTTGGGGGGCATGGGGGGAGTTGGGGGGAATGGGGGGAGTTGGGGGGAATGGGGGGAGTTGGGGGGGAGTTGGGGGGAATGGGGGGAGTTGGGGGGGAATGGGGGGTGTTGGGGGGGACGGGGGGAGTTGGGGGGAATGGGGGAGTTGGGGGGGAATGGGGGGAGTTGGGGGGAATGGGGGGAGTTGGGGGGAATGGGGGGAGTTGGGGGGGATGGGGGAGTTGGGGTGGGTGGGGGGAGTTGGGGAGAATGGGGGGAGTTGGGGGGGATGGGGGAGTTGGGGTGGGTGGAGGGAGTTGGGGGGGAATGGGGGGAGTTGGGGGGGATGGGGGAGTTGGGGTGGGTGGGGGGAGTTGGGGAGAATGGGGGGAGTTGGGGGGGGTACGGAGGGAGTTGGGGGGGAGTTGGGGGGGGGATTGGGGTGTCAACCAACATGTGGATGCACTCTGACCTGACAGCCTAGACCCATTGGAGGAAAGTCAAATGTCCCCCATCATCTTTCCTCTCATGGGGTGTAGGCAAGACCAGCATTTGTTGCCCATCCCTAATTGCCCTTGAACTGAGTGTCTTGCTAGGTCATTTCAGAGGGCAGTTAAGAGTCAAGCACGTTGCTGTGGGTCTGGAGTCACATGTAGGCCAGACTGGGTAAGGATGGCAGATTTCCTTCCCTAAAGGGCATTAGTGAACCAGATGGGTTTTTACAACAATGGATGATGGTTGTCATGGTCACCATCGCTGAGGTTAAGGCCGGGGTTTCCCAGCCTCGCCTCTGTTGGGAATTGTCCCGGGCGGGATGGAACGTTTGACGGACCAGCCAGAGGTCCGCTGACCGTGAGCAGAGTACGTTTCCAGCACTGCATGGCTGCTTTTGCATTCTACACCCCACACGGTAAAGGAAAGCATCCCGCACGCCTCCTTTACCACCTTCTCCACCTGCTGCCCCTCACGGAGGAGTCAATTACCAGGGGGCACAGGATTAGGGTGATTGGTAGACGGATTCGAGAGGAATAAACCTCTTCACCCAGAGGGTGGTGGGTGTCTGGAATCCGCTGCCTGGATTGGCGGTGAAGACAGAAACCCTCAACTCATTGAAAACGCACCTGGATCTGCACCTTGGAGCGCTGTCACCCAGCAACACGACAGACCCACTCCCAGGAGGAGGGTTTAGAACCGGCGGCTAGATTTGTATTTTCAACCAGCGTAGCTGCAGTGGGCTGAATGGCCTCGTTCTGTGATGTACCTTTCCCATGGAATTCCCAGTCCCACAGTGGGCAGGGCCAGGGAATCCCGGTCTACCTGTCAATTCCAGATTTATTACTTGGACAAGTTTAACTGGAACTGCGGCGGGTGGGATTTGGCACCCATGGAGCCCAGGGCGCTGGGGCTCGGCCTCTGTATTACTAGCCCAGTGACACTAGCACCACACCACACCCTGCCTGAGTGTGTGGGAAGGACAGGGGACAGGGAGAGGGGAAGATCAGATGGGAAGGTTTGTTCTGCTCAGTACACACAGTGAGATATTATAATAAACAATAAAATCATATAAAATACTATGGTCATCCCACAGGGGGAAAAAACTCACTGGATCAAACATCTGACCAAACAGAGCAGACACGCAAAAAGCCTTCTCATATTATTCTATTCTCACTCACTTTTCCAGAACAGAT
>NC_135910.1:18045892-18230892 GCF_964194155.1 Cetorhinus maximus | reverse complement strand
GTGTCCCTCTGGTTACCGACCCTCCACGACATTGGAAACAGTTTCTCACTATTCACTCCATCGAAAACCCTTCCTGATTTTGAACACCTCGGTTAAATCTCTTCTTAACCGTCTCTGCTGTAAGGAGAACAATCCCAGCAGCTCCCATCTCTCCGTGATACTGATTAAACACCATTCCAATAAACCAAAGCCCAATGGAAAACAACATTATTCACCAGGGCCAATAGTAATTTTGTGAGATGTTTAATATCCCATCTCAACAGCCCCACCCTGGACCCTGCCACATGTTACACCTGGGGAAAGTGCAAAGCAGACTTCATCCCAGTCACACCAACACTCAGAGTGTGTCAATCTCACCAAGGCTCCTTCGACAGCACCTTCCCAAACCCACGACCACTACCATCTAGAAGGACAAGGGCAGCAGATACATGGGAGCACACCACCTGGAAGTTCCCCTCCAAGTCACTCACCATCCTGACTTGGAAATATATCGGCCGTTCCTTCACTGTCGCTGGGTCAAAATCCTGGAACTCCCTCCCTAACAGCACTGTGGGTGTACCTACACCACATGGACTGCAGCGGTTCAAGAAGGCAGCTCACCCACCACCTTCTCAAGGGGCAATTAGGGATGGGCAATAAATGCTGGCCCAGCCAGCGACACCCACATCCTGTGAATTAATAAAAAATATAAAGAGAGGCTTGAAAACATTATTTAAAAGGGAATTCGAGAAATTTTGGAAAAGGAAGAATGTAAATGAACACAGAGAAAGAGCAGGGAAATGGGGTTTGAGTAAAACAAACCCAGCTGAAATGCTACATAAGGTCATAAAAATTAGGAGCAGGAGTGGGCCTTTCGGCCCCTCGAGGCTGCTGTCCCACTCAGTAAAATCGTGGCTGATCTGATCTGTCCTTAACTCCACATTCCTGCCTGGCCCCATAATCCTTGACTCACTTGTCGATCAAAAATCTGTCTAACTCAGCCTGGAACATGTTCAATGATCCGGCCTCCACTGCTCTCTAGGGGAGAGGGTTCCTTCTGAGAGAAGAAATTCCTCCTCTTCTCTGTCTTAAATGGGCGACCCCTTATTTTGAATCTGTGCCCCCTTAGTTCTGGGTTCCTGTTCTCTCAGCATCGACCTTGTCAATCCCCCTCAGAACCTCATACCTTTCAATGAGGTCTCATCTCATTCTTCTAAACTCCAATGAGTATTGGCCCAACCTGCTTGGCAGAGATGGGATGAATGGCCTCCCTTTCTGTCCCTTTGGTTCGATAACTGAGGGTGTAGCAGGCATGTTCAGACCTGCAGAAATCCAAACCCATCTGGATTGAGACTGGAGCAAAACCTTGGCTCCATCTCTCTATTGCTATCAGAGTTGTAGAGACTAGATGTAACATCAAGTACCTAGAGTGGGGGCAGATGGGGGTGAATGAAACTTGGGATCTTCCTGTTCCTTACGGATTTACACACTCCACAACTCCCCCCACCAACCCCCAGATTCATAGCAATAGGAGCAGGCCATTCAGCCCCTTGAGCCTGGTCTGTCATTCAATAAGATCATGGCTGATCTGTATCTTAACTCCATTTCCTCTCCTTGGTTTGTAACTCTTAAACCCCTTACCCAACAAAAATCTATCAAACTCAGTTTTGAAATTTTCAAATGACCACCCCAACAGCAAAAGCTTTTTTTTGGTGGGGGGGCGAGAGTTCCAGATTTCCACTCCTCTTTGTGTGAGGAAGTGCTTCCTGACATCACCCCCGAACGGCATGGCTCAGAGTTTAAGGTTCTGCTCCTTGTTCTGGGCTCCACCACCACACCCCCTGCCCCACCCACCCACTAGAGGAAATAGTTTCGCTCCATTGACCCTGTTAATTTACCTCAATACCTTACATACCTCAATCAAATCACCCCCGTGTCTTCTACAATCAGGAGAGTAGCCAAGACTGTGCAATCTGCCCTCATGATTTTACTGCCCTCTTAGCCCCGGTATCATTTCGGTGAATCTGCCCTGCGCCCCCATTGGGGGCCCCCTCCCCCAAAGGCCGATATATCCTTCCTGGGGTAGTGGGGGGGCCTGACTGATACCCCTTATTCCAGATGAGATCTAACCACAGATTTATAACTGAAGCCTAACTTCCAGCTTAAAGTGACCCTTGAGCGCTTAAGAAAACCTCAGAACATTATGGGCCGAAGGGCCTCCTCTGCTCTCTGGCGAATCTGTGATCCTGTTAGGCGATTGAAAAGGAGAAGTTTGGAATAGAACTGGATCCGAGGATATGAGCAATGACTGTCACGTGTAGGCCCAGGCTCTGGTTGCCATAGCAATGCCTTCCTCTTGCACCCATCTAATTGTGCTGTACAAAGGTAACTTTATCTGAACAATTCCAATGTGCCCTTTGGAAATTTGAGGAAGCTAAGTTTGCATTCAGGGCCTGAGGTGCTTATTAACCTACTCGAGACGATGAGGTGATTGTCCGTCCTAGCAACCAACACATAACCCAATACCTAGGATTACCGTGGCCCGCCTTGATTTCGGAAAGCAGCCCAGTACAACAATAACCACCCACCGAGGTGTCACGACAGCTTGCATTTATGTAGCGCCCTTTAACATAATAAAACATTTAAAGGTTCTCCGCAGGAGTGTTATTCAAACGGAATTTGACACCCAGACACGTAAAGAGATATTAGAGCAGGTGGCCAAAAACCTGGGCAAAGAGGCCGGTTTTAAGGAGCGTCTTAAAGGAGGAGAGAGTTGCGGAGAGGTTCAGGGAGGGGATCCCGGAGCTTAAGGGCTCAGCCAGCTGAAAGCACCTGCCGCCGATGGCGGAGTGATTAAAATCGAGTTTGTCCAGGGCTGGTGGAGTGCAGGCTCCTCGAGGAGGTTTGTAGGGCTTGGAGGAAGGTTACAGAGGTGGTGAGGAAGGGAGGCCATGGAAAGGGGGGTTCGAAAACAAGGATAGGGGCTTTAAAGCTGAGGTGTTGCCTCAGTTCGGGGGGCCAGTGTCAGTCGGTGAGCACAGGGGTGATTGACCAGGACTTGATTCGAGTTAGGAACAGGGTGTTGGATGAGCTGAAGTTGGCCGGAGGTGGGCATGAGGCTGAGCAGTTGAGCGTTGGAATAGTCGAGTTGTGACCCAAGCTCATTTTGAAATTTGAACAGGTGGGTTTAAGGTCCTGATAAACAGCACTTCCCACACCACCCACCCCCCCCATCCCCCCCGGGTCAGTGTCCCCTCAGTCAGTCTCACCTCCAACTTCCTCACAGCCTCTCTCTCGTTTCACCCTCTCCTGAAGGATCCAGCTGTTTCTGCAATCCCTCCTTTTAACAGGCAAGGCTTCATGTGCCAGTGAGAGTACGTCGGCTATTTGAACACGGGAGGAATCACACGTGGGCCAGGCCGCGTCTAACCCCCGCCCTGTCTCACTAGCCAGGAGGGATCAATGGGCAGTGATCAGGAGCGGGAACCCTGACGAATTTGGTCCCTCTTAGCTGAGGGACACAAACTCAGCACAGAGCCGGCCTGGGAGACAGTTACTGGCGATGAGTGCCGGGCACTGAGTTCAAACAACTTATTCACCGCTGTCCACACTTTAAAGCGACAAAGTTAAAAAAAAAACTTGCATTTCTATAGCGCCTTTCACAACCTCAAGACGTCCCAAAGTGCTTTACAGCCAATGAAATACTTTTTGAAATGTAGTCACTGCTTTAATGGGGTAAACATGGCAGCCAATTTATGCACAGCAAGATCCCACAAACAGCCATGTGATAATGACCAGCTAATCTGTTTTTGGTGACATTGATTAAGGGATAGATATCGGCCCCAGGACAATTCCCTTGCTCTTCTTCAAATAGTGCCGTGGGATCCTTCACACCTACCTGACAGGACAGACAGGGTTTGGTTTGAGGTGTCGGACTGTGTATATCAGCTGCTTATTTTAGTGCATTTTTTCACATTCATTCACGGGATGTGGGCTTCGCTGGCTGGGCCAGCATTTATTGCCCATCCCTAATTGCCCTTGAGAAGGTGGTGGTGAGCCGCCTTCTTGAGCCGCTGCAGTCCATGTGGTGTAGGTACACCCACAGTGCTGTTAGGGAGGGAGTTCCAGGATTTTGACCCAGCGACAGTGAAGGAACGGCCGATATATTTCCAAGTCAGGATGGTGAGTAACTTGGAGGGGAACTTCCAGGTGGTGGTGTTCCCATGTATCTGCTGCCCTTGTCCTTCTAGATGGTAGCAGTCGTGGGTTTGGAAGGTGTTGCCTAAGGAGCCTTGGTGAATTCCTGCAGTGCATCTTGTAGGCGGTACACACACTGCTGCTACTGTGCATCGGTGGTGGAGGGAGTGAATGTTTGTGGGTGGGGTGCCAATCAAGTGGGCTGTTTTGTCCTGGATGGTGTTGAGCTTCTTGAGTGTTGTGGGAGCTGCACTCATCCAGGCAAGTGGGGAGTATTCCATCACACTCCTGACCTGTGCCTTGTAGATGGTGGACAGACTTTGAGGAGTCAGGAGGTGAGTTACTCACTACAGGATTCCTAGTCTCTGATCTACTCTTGTAGCCACAGTATTTATATGGCTAGTCCAGTTCAGTTTCTGGTCAATGGTAACCCCCCAGGATGTTGATGGTGGGGGATTCAGTGATGGTAATGCCATTGATTGTCATGGGGCAATGGTTAGATTCTCTCTTGTTGGAGATGGACATTGCCTGGCACTTCTGTGGTATGGATGTTACTTGCCACTTATTACCCAAGTCTGGATATTGTCCAGGTCTTGCTGCATTTGGACATGAGCTGCTTCAGTATCTGAGGAGTCGCGAATGGTGCTGAACATTGTGCAATCATCAGCGAAAATCCCCATTTGTGACCTTATGATGGAAGGAAGGTCATTGATGAAGCAGCTGAAGATGGTTGGGCCGAGGACACTACCCTGAGGAACTCCTGCAGTGATGTCCTGGAGCTGAGATGACTGACCTCCAACAACCAGAACCACCTTCCTTTGTGCTAGGTATGACTCCAACCAGCGGAGAGTTTTCCCCCTGATTCCTATTGACTCCAGTTTTGCTAGGGCTCCTTGATGCCACACTCGGTTAAATGCTATTTGGCAGGGCGAGGGTTAACGGTCACTCTAAGACATCACAGAACAGAATCCTCTTGTAACCTGAAAAGGCTCTTAGCAACAAGGCCCCAGAGAGAACATGCACATCAAACACAAGAGTTTGTTTGGTTAATTTGTAGGGATGTATTTGGCAGCAGAACCAGTTCTGGAATCTTCTATTGTGTGATGTTCAAGTTTAAACAAACCCATTCCCACTGGAAATAGTGAGAGAAAGATGTACATAAAAAAAGACAGGCAAGAGCCGGTCAGTGTCTGCTCTGGTGGGATTGTCCCGGGACAGGACCTGGACAGTGGGATTGTCCGGGACAATGTCTGGACAGTGGGATTGTCTGGCACAGGGCCTGGTCCAGTGGGATTGTCCGGGACAATGTCTGGACAGTGGGATTGTCCGGGACAGGGCCTGGACAGTGGGATTGTCCGGGACAAGGTCTGGACAGTGGGATTGTCTGGATCAGGGTCTGGACAGTGGGATTGTCCGGGGCAGGGCCTGGTCCAGTGGGATTCTCTGGGACAATGTCTGGACAGTGGGATTGTGTCCGGGACAGGGTCTGGACAGTGGGATTGTCCGGGACAGGGCCTGGACAGTGGGATTGTCCGGGACAAGGTCTGGACAGTGGGATTGTCTGGATCAGGGTCTGGACAGTGGGATTGTCCGGGGCAGGGCCTGGACAGTGGGATTGTCCGGGACAAGGTCTGGACAGTGGGATTGTCTGGATCAGGGTCTGGACAGTGGGATTGTCCAGGGCAGGGCCTGGTCCAGTGGGATTCTCTGGGACAATGTCTGGACAGTGGGATTGTCCGGGACAGGGTCTGGACAGTGGGATTGTCCGGGACAGTGTCTGGACAGTGGGATTGTCCGGGACAGGGCCTGGTCCAGTGGGATTGTCTGGGACAGAGTCTGAACAGTCCACAAACTGATGCCAGACTCCCTCTGACCTGGGTCAGCAACCGGTTCAAGAGGGGTCCGGGACCCAACCCAGAATGAACGACAGGAGGTTTGAGCGCAGTCCCAGCCTCAGAATTTTGGCGAAAGTTCCTAGAACATTTTTCCTCAAGTTCCGAAACTCATTCTCACCCTTACACCCCCTCGGGCTCTGGCGCTGAGTTTTACTTCAAACATCTTCCCTTTCCCCAACCCCACTCCCCCCCCACCCCCCTCTCCCCCAAACCGCCCCAGAACTCCCCCTCGGTATTTCCCCGAGTCTGGGGATTTTGATCAAGTGTAGATCGTTGCGCCTTGCTCTGTTTCTTGGCAGAGTTTTGGGTTGTCCTGAGCTTCAGGGCAGCTCAGACCACGGGGCACCCGAGTGACCACGGAGAAGCACAGGGAAGATTCTCTGGAGCCGGTAACAGGAATCAGAGCAAAACTCACAAAAAACAAACTGAAAAAAAAAAAGCCTGAATTTTCCTTGTTGGATCGGAGAAGGTTCGAGGGCCTAAGAACAGGATTCAAAACAAATAAGAGGTTTTTCGGGTAAATTTTGATTCCACTGGTTTTTCCAGGATTCCATTTCTTAGATTTTCAGTCTGTGCAGTTTTTAAAATTAAAAAAAAGAAATTGGACAAAATCTCAGTGGCCCAGAAATGACTGAAAAATAACAGTGAAAAATAACAGTGAGTCCACCTTCTCCGGTATTATTGGTCCATCAGAAATTCAGCAATTTGTGGCAAGTGAGTCCGGAATGGCCACCATTTCCTGGGCATGGATGTGATGGGCCGACTGGCCTCCTACTATCCCCCAATGACTTTACGGCTCTGTGTATTTGTGCAGCGAGCACCTGGACTGTGATTGCGATCGGGGGACGTTCAAGGGGCCGGAACGGGAGGAACTTGGGGACCTGGTGAGGCTGTCGGGGGTGAAGAGGAATCTGCAGAGGGACGGTGAGGCCCTGGAGGATTTCGTGTTATACAGAGTGAGAAAAGATCTTGTGTTTTCCTGCCGCGCGTTTCACAACCTCAGGGCGTCCCAAAGTGCTTGAGTGTGGTCACGGTCGTAATATGGTTCAACGTGGCAGAGTAAGATCCCACAGACAGCAGCAAGGTTAATCACCAGGTCGCCTGTTTAGTTAATGTTCTAGAGTGGTAAATGTTAACACTGAGATCTCCACCCCCCACCTCTTGTTCGATCAGTGCCATGTGATGTTTTACGTCTGGGATCTTAGTTTAAGGTCTCATTGGAAAGACAGCCACCTCTAACACTGCGGCACTCCCTCAGTACTGCAGTGCTACCTATTGAGCCACTGCAATCCCTCAGTGAGTTCCCATGTCTCCTACTGTGTCTGCTAGAGGTGAGATGATACGGCACTGACCAGTGTCCAGGTTATGAGCTAACCTGAGCTGAGGCCAGTGGCCCCAGCACCCCTGGTGCTTGCTGACTTACACCAGTTCCCGGTTGAGCAGCCCCTTGGCTTTAACATGTTTCAAATTTGCTTTTAAATGGCCGCGTTCCACCCTATCCCCGTAACCTCCTCCAGCCCCTACCAACCCTCCGAAACCCCTGAGCTCCTCCAACCCTGGCCTCTCGCGCATCCCCGAGTTTAATCGCAGCGCCACTGGCGGCCGTGCCTTCAGCTGCTGGGGCCCGGGGCTCTGGAATTCCCTCCCTAAAAACTGCTCCGTCTTTCTCTCCTGCTTGAAGATGCTCCTTAAAACCTACCTCCGCCACCAGGCTTACGCTACACCTGTCCTAACATCTACCTTCATGTGGGCCCAGGGTCAAGGTTATTTTCGATCCCGTGAAGTGCCGTGGGCTGTTTGACAGCGTGCAGGGCGATATATAAATGCAATGTGTTGTTAATTCCACGTGTAGCCTCCAACTCCCCAGCCTGAAATTCTGTTCAGCTGCTGTGCCTGGAGACTGGAGAATGTTTGGCCTTATTAAGCGGGGATCGGGTTTCTGTTACTGACACAGCCTCCGCGGTGAATCATTAAGAAAACTTGATCCTCCTCCCCCCACCACCCCCCCACCCCCTCCTCCAGCCCCCGCCCACCCCAGGGGTCCACCGCGCAGCCAATGAGCTGTTGTCGAAGGTTGGTACTGCCGCTGGGGCAGGGTTAAGGTGAGGGATTGTCAGACTGGCCGGGCTGCAAGTGCAGGAGGTGAGCTGCGGGGGTGGGTACCCTTCCTCCCTTCCATCCATCATGTCCATCCTCAGCTCCTTCGGCTTCACAGAGGAGCAGGTGGCCTGTGTGTGTGAGGTCCTGCAACAGGGAGGCAGCATCGAGAGGCTGGGCCGGTTCCTGTGGTCCCTGCCCGCCTGCGAGCAGCTCCACAAGAACGAGAGCGTCCTCAAGGCCAAAGCGGCCGTGGCTTTCCACCAGGGCAACTTCCGAGAGCTGTACAAGATCCTGGAGAGCTGCCAGTTCTCGGCGGCCAGCCACCCCAAGCTGCAGCAGCTCTGGCTGAAGGCTCACTACACCGAGGCTGAGAAGGTGAGGGGCAGACCCCTGGGGGCTGTGGGCAAATACCGGGTGCGGAGGAAATTCCCGCTGCCCCGGACCATCTGGGATGGAGAGGAGACCAGTTACTGCTTCAAGGTGAGTTTCCCGGGCACGCGGAGATCCCACAACTTCTTTAAGAGGGTCCGCAATTTCCTGGGGTGGGGTGGGGGAGGTTGTTTGTAACACCCGGGACCAGCCGAATTTGGGTGATTTCCGCATTTGCTCCGGAATTTCCGCCTAGATTCCAGCTCGGGTGTTAAGTTGGGGGTAATGAGGATTTAATTGTCCCGGAGCCTGGACTGGGGAGAGAAACAAACAGAAACTCCCTAAATGGGGAAATTCCAGCAAGAATTCCCAGCCGGAACTTACCCCCAAAACTGGCAGCGAGATTTACCCCCCAAAACTGGCAGTGAGATTTACCCCCCAAAACTGGCAGTGAGATTTACCCCCCAAAACTGGCAGTGAGATTTATCCCCCCAAAACTGGCAGTGAGATTTACCACCCAAAACTGGCAGTGAGATTTACCCCCCCAAAACTGGCAGTGAGATTTACCCCCCCAAAACTGGCAGTGAGATTTACCCCCCCAAAACTGGCAGTGAGATTTACCCCCCCAAAACTGGCAGCGAGATTTACCCCCCCAAAACTGGCAGTGAGATTTACCCCCCCAAGACTGGCAGCGAGATTTACCCCCCCCAAAACTGGCAGTGAGATTTACCACCTCCCCCCGACCCCCGAGGACTGGCAGTGAGCAGAGCCTGCAAATGGCTGGTGTTTGGAAGGCTTGAGTTAGCGTTTGGACTGGGTTATTGTTGGGGGGTTGGTTTGTATTTCGAGAGGTTATTGTTGGGGGGGGTTGGTTTGTGTTTCGCGTGTTTATTGCTGGGGGGGTTGGCTGGCATTTTGAGGGGTTTGCAGTTTTTCTGGGGGTGAATGAGGTTCTGGGAGCTGTTTGGATGTTTGGGATTTTCATGTTTTTGTTTGAGGTGGAAGTTTGAAGAAGGGCTCAGTGTTTGGGGAGGGTGTCTGTGTTTGGGGAGGGTGTCTGTGTTTGGGGAGGGTGTCTGTGTTTTCAGAGGGGGCCAGTGTTAGGGGAGGGGGTCTGTGTTTTCAGAGGGGGTCAGAGTTTGGAGGGAGTGTCAATGTTTGGGGAAGGGGTCAGTGTTTGGAGAGGGGGAGTCAGTATTTGGGGAAGGGGTCAGTGTTTGGGGATGGGGTCAGTGTTTGGAGAGGAGGGGGTGTCAGTGTTTGGAGGGGGGGGTCAGTGTTTGGAGGGGGGGTCAGTGTTTGGAGAGGAGGGGGTGTCAGTGTTTGGGGAGGGGGTCAGTGTTTGGAGGGGGGGTCAGTGTTTGGAGAGGGGATGTCAGTGTTTAGGGAGGGTGTCAGTGTTTGGAGGGGGGGTCAGTGTTTGGAGAGGGGGTGTCAGTGTTTGGAGGGGGGGTGTCAGTGTTTGGAGGGGGGGTCAGTGTTTGGAGAGGGGGTGTCAGTGTTTGGAGGGGGGGTCAGTGTTTGGAGAGGGGGTGTCAGTGTTTAGGGAAGGGGTCAGTGTTTGGGGAAGCGGTCAGTATTTGGGGAGGGGGTTAGTATTTGGGGAGGGGGTCAGTGTTTGGAGAGGGGGTGTCAGTGTTTGGGGAAGGGGTCAGTATTTGGGGAGGGGGTTAGTATTTGGGGAGGGGGTCAGTATTTGGGGAGGGGGTTAGTGTTTGGAGAGGGAGAAGGATTGATTCCTGATATTAGAACATGAAGCTGTAATTTGTAAATGCTGATTTATAATGAATTGGAGAATGGTTCCTTTCAGTAACATCATTGGAATATATTTAATATTTGCCGAATGTTTGATTTGAGCTGAAACGTTTATTTTCATTCCTGTTTCATTGCTTGTTCTCCTCTCCAATCCTTCCATCCTCCAGGAGAAATCTCGGGGTGTCCTGCGGGAATGGTATTTGCACAACCCATACCCCTCTCCCCGGGAGAAGAGAGAATTGGCTGAAGCCACTGGACTGACCACCACACAGGTCAGCAACTGGTTCAAGAACCGAAGACAGAGAGACAGAGCGGCTGAGACTAAAGACAGGTAGAGACAGACTGGAGTGACGCAGGAGAAGGGGACAGAGATAATCAGGGAATGGGATGGTCAGGAATATGGAGTAATCCAGGAGTGCAATGGGCTGTGAATCAGGAGTAATCCAGGAGTGGGATTGGCTGGGAATAGGGAGTAATCCAGCAGTGGGATTGGCTGGGAATAGAGAGTAATCCAGGAGTGGGATTGGCTGGGAATAGGGAGGATATTTTCATTTGATACGTTTGAGATGCGACTTTAAATTCAGGAATCAGACCACCAGTTCTCAAGAGGTTTTTATATTAAACTAAATGAAACATTTACTAATTTACACAAGTTAAACATATACACATGGCTACATATTACTACGAACATAACTTTTAACAAATTCCCAAACTAATCTCCATTAAGGCAACAATAACCTATAAACTTTAAGCAGACACCAGGCAAAGCATTTTCACCTTACAGATTCAAAATGATGTTCCTTTCACTTTGGTTCCTGTGGAGACGGTTGTAGGCTTACAGCTGCTTTGATCTTACATTGCCTCTGCCCTGAACACACAAAAACTGCTATCGGTTATACCCCCAGCACACCTCATTGAATGTAAATTCTCATTGTATCACTAGCCTCTTTGAACTCCACCTCTTCTAACAATAAAACCCGTTTCATAGTACCAATTTTATTAGTGATATAAACATATTGCTTGGTCTCTGCTAGCTGGGTGCTAGATATCACTCCCCTTCTTGAATGGTCTATTCAAAAAATGCAAATGCACTCTCTTACATCTCAAAACCAGTACACATCAAAGTACCCAGACTAGCTGGTTTTAATCCAATTACAACACAACCACAGACTAAACCTGTATTTTAAAAGAAATATAATTTTCAATAATGTTATATACATTAATAGCTTCATGACAGATGGGCTGCGAATGGGGAGTAATCCAGAATTGGGGTGGGCTGTGAACAGAGAGTAATCCAGAATTTGGATGGGCTGAGAATGGGGAGTAATCGAGAAGTGGGATGTATTGTAAATAGAGGGTAATCCAGGAGTGGGATGGATTGCAAGTAGGGAGTAATCCAGGAGTGGGATGGATTGCAAATAGGGAGTAATCCAGGAGTGGGATGGGATGTGAATAGGGAGTAATCCAAGAGTGGGATGGGCTGCGAATATGGGGCAATTCAGGAGTGGGATGGGCTGTGAATAGGGAGTAATCCAGGAGTGGGATGGGATGTGAATAGGGAGTAATCCAGGAGTGGGATGGGATGTGAATAGGGAGTAATCCAGGAGTGGGATGGGTTGTGAATAGGGAGTAATCCAGGAATGGGACGGGCTGTGCTGGCACTAAGACAGGTCTAACACTGTCCTGCCCTGTGGGGGAGGTGCTGGATGGAAACCAGCAGGGAACACTAACATCTATTGATCTAATTGATTGGTTATTGATCTGAATGACAGATGTTATTGGTCTCGCTGATACTGTGATGAAAATCTTTGAATTAATGACCCTTTTTTTTTATGCATTCATTGAAACAGCTCCCGGGGTCAAAACTCATCCTCAGCAGCTCCGATGAAGAGGAGCTCTCTCCGGACCAGAGCCCTGTCCCTCGGGCTGGAACCCCGGGAATTCTGTATCCTGGAAGCCTGCACCCCCAGTCCATAAACTCCGTCCTCCCTCTGACCAGTGCTGCCATTCAGCACTCAGACCTCATGCACTCTCGCATGTTGGATGAGAGCATCCTTGGACCTCTCACTACCAGCCTGGTGGATCTGGGCTCATGAACTGTGGAAAATGATTCAGAGTAAAACAAAAAGGAACTAGAGCCGGGATTGGACATTGAGCAGAAAATTCACCCAGTAATGGAATGGAACTTTAGCACTTAAATCTTAATAAATTGTAAAATATAAAAGTTAGGAAAAATGTTTACAAGGCTAGTTTAAAACTTATGAGAAACTACTGAACTAGTTAGTAGAAATCTATTTCACTAACCAGGTAGGCAAGGTGAGAGGTGAGAGGGTGAGAGTGTGAGAGGTAAGACGGTGAGAGAATAAAAGGGTGAGAGTGCGAGGGGGTAGGAGGGTGAGAGAGTGAGAGAGTGAGAGAGGGTGGTGAGTGGGTGTGGGAGTGAGAGGGTAAGGGGGTGAGAGTGTGAGAGTGAGAGAGTGTGAGAGTGTGAGAGGGTGCGGGTGATTGTGAGGATGAGTGAGAGGGTGAGGGAGAGGGTGAGGGTGAGGGTGAGGGTGAGAGGGTGAGGGTGTGTGAGGGTGAGTGAGAGGGTGAGGGTGAGAGGGTGAGAGGGTGAGGGTGTGTGAGGGTGAGTGAGAGGGTGAGGGTGAGGGTGAGGGTGAGAGGGTGAGGGTGAGAGGGTGAGAGGGTGAGGGTGAGAGGGTGAGGGTGAGGGTGAGTGAGAGGGTGAGGGTGAGGGTGAGAGGGTGAGAGGGTGAGGGTGAGAGGGTGAGGGTGAGGGTGAGGGTGCGGGTGAGAGGGTGAGGGTGAGGGTGCGGGTGAGAGGGTGAGAGGGTGTGTGTGAGGGTGAGGGTGAGAGGCTGAGGGTGAGGGTGCGGGTGAGAGGGTGAGGGTGAGGGTGAGGATGAGGGTGAGAGGGTGAGGGAGAGGGTGAGGGTGAGGGTGAGAGGGTGAGGGTGAGGGTGAGAGGGTGAGGGAGAGGGTGAGGGTGAGGGTGAGAGGGTGAGGGTGAGGGTGAGAGGGTGAGGGTGAGGGTGAAGGTGAGGTGAGGGTGAGGGTGAGAGGGTGAGGGTGAGAGGGTGAGGGTGAGAGGGTGAGGGTGTGAGGGTGAGAGGGTGAGGGTGAAGGTGAGGGTGTGTGAGTGTGAGGGTGAGTGTGAGTGTGAGGGTGAGGGTGAGAGGGTGAGTGTGAGGGTGAGGGTGAGTGTGAGTGTGAGTGTGAGGGTGAGAGGGTGAGGGTGAGGGTGTGAGGGTGAGAGGGTGAGGGTGAGGGTGTGTGAGTGTGAGGGTGAGTGTGAGGGTGAGAGGGTGAGTGTGAGGGTGAGTGTGAGGGTGAGGGTGAGAGGGTGAGGGTGAGGGTGTGAGGGTGAGGGTGAGGGTGAGGGTGAGTGTGAGGGTGAGTGTGAGGGTGAGTGTGCAGGTGAGAGGGTGAGGGTGAGGGTGAGGGTGAGGGTGAGAGGGTGAGGGTGAGGGTGAGGGTGCGGGTGAGGGTGCGGGTGAGGGTGAGGATGAGGGTGAGAGTGAGGGTGAGAGGGTGAGGGAGAGGGTGAGGGTGAGAGTGAGGGTGAGGGTGAGAGGGTGAGGGTGAGGGTGAAGGTGAGGGTGAGGGTGAGGGTGAGAGGGTGAGGGTGAGAGGGTGAGTGTGAGGGTGAGAGGGTGAGGGCGAGGATGAGGGTGAGAGGGTGAGTGTGAGTGTGAGGGTGAGTGTGAGTGTGAGGGTGAGGGTGAGAGGATGAGGGTGTGAGGGTGAGAGGGTGAGGGTGAAGGTGAGGGTGTGTGAGTGTGAGGGTGAGTGTGAGTGTGAGGGTGAGGGTGAGAGGGTGAGTGTGAGTGTGAGGGTGAGTGTGAGTGTGAGGGTGAGGGTGAGAGGGTGAGGGTGAGGGTGAGGGTGTGAGGGTGAGAGGGTGAGGGTGAGGGTGTGTGAGTGTGAGGGTGAGTGTGAGAGTGAGAGGGTGAGTGTGAGGGTGAGGGTGAGGGTGAGAGGGTGAGGGTGTGAGGGTGAGGGTGAGGGTGAGTGTGAGGGTGAGTGTGAGGGTGAGTGTGCAGGTGAGAGGGTGAGGGTGAGGGTGAGGGTGAGAGGGTGAGGGTGAGGGTGAGAGGGTGAGGGTGAGGGTGAGAGGGTGAGGGTGAGGGTGAGGGTGAGGGTGAGGGTGAGGGTGAGGGTGAGGGTGAGGTCTCACTGGTTGCTCTGTGCATGAGGCTGCCGAGGGTTTAATGGGTTTGAGATTTCCGGGAGGTTGAGGGGTTTCTGTCGCTCGGCGATGGATTTGATTCCCTCATGTCTCCAAATCCCGAAACGTGAATGAGAGGCAATAATTGTAAACGTTTCAAATAAAAATGTATTTTCGAATGAAATTACAAAAAACGGAGAGAGGGTGAGACAGTTATTGGATGGTGGGGAACAGTCAGGAGGGGGCAGTAGTGGAGTGGGGGGGGTAGTGGAGTGGGGGGGGTAGTGGGGAGTGGTGGGGGTAGTGGGGAGTGGGGGGGGTAGTGGGGTGGGGGGTAATGAGTTGGGTGGAGGGGTAGTGGGGTGGGGGGTAATGAGTCGGGTGGAGGGGTAGTGGGGTGGAGAACGGGGTTGAGGTAGGGATAGAGAGGAAAAGTTTTTATCCTTTGATGGGATGTGGGCATCCCTGGAAAGGTCAACATTTATTGCCCATCCCTAATTACCCTTGAACTGAGTGACTTGCTCGGCCATTTCAGGGGGCAGTTCAGAGTGAATGACATTGCTGTGGGTCTGGGGTGACACGTAGGCCAGACCGGGTAAGGACTTTTTATTCATTCACGGGATGTGGGTGTCGCTGGCTAGGTCAGCTTTTATTGCCCATCCCTAATTGCCCCTTGAGAAGGTGGGGGTGAGCTGCCCTCTTGAGCCGCTGCAGTCCATGTGGTGTAGGTACACCCACGGCGCTGTTAGGGAGGGAGTTCCAGGATTTTGACCCAGCGACAGTGAAGGAACGGTGATATATTCTCAAGTCAGGATGGTGAGTGACTTGGAGGGGAACTTCCAGGTGGTGGTGTTCCCATCTATCTGCTGCCCTTGTCCTTCCAGGTGGTAGTGGCTGTGGGTTTGGAAGGTGCTGTCGAAGGAGGGCAGATTTCCTTCCCTACAAGACATTCATGAACCAGATGGGTTTTTACAGTAATCGATGATAGTTTCATGGTCACTATTACTAAGGTTAGCTTTCAATTCCAGATGATTAATTGAATTTAAATTCCACCAACCACTGTGGTGGGGTTTGAACCCATTTCCCCAGAGCATTAGCCCAGGCCTCTGGGTCGCTAGTCAAGTTTTGGGTAAAGTTTGTGCAGGTTGAATGGAGAATCAACAAATAAACCATCAAACCTCTAATTCCACTCTCCTGCTCACTCCCTGTTAACACCCAGTCTAATCCCAAACATGCTCAAACAGAAACCCCTGTACCGAGGGAGTGCTGCACTGTCAGAGGTGCCACCTTTCAGGTGAAACTTTAATTCGGGGCCCCGCCTGCCCTCTCGGGCGGCTGTGAAAGATCCAGTGACCCTCTTTCAAAGAAGAGCAGTGGGGGGGAGTTCTCCCCCAGGTCCTGAGGCCAATATTTAACCCTCGATTAACAACGTTGAGAAAACATGATCTGGTCACCATCTCATTGCTGTTTGCGGGATCTTGCTATGCACAAGTTGGCTGCTGTTTTTCCTATGTTACAGTAGTGGTGAAAGGCTTTGGGGCGTCTTGATGTTGTGAAAGGTGCTAAAGAAAGTCTGTTAAATTCTACACTTACGGCCGAATTCCAATCAGTAACTAGGATCAGCGGCAATTTAGAATCTGCTGCAGAGAATAACTTTCCTCTTAACTCACCTGAGACTGAGTTTGGGAATCCAACTCCTGGAGAGGGAGTGAGTTGGATCAGTAACTGTGCAGACAGCGCTCCCTAGTGACAGATCACAGCTATGGCCTCTCGCTGCTGTTACTGCATCAATGCCAGAGGAATTAGTCCCTCGTGCATTAAATAACATTTTGTACAAAAGGGTTCAGCCTCAGGGGGCCTCTTGTCATTAGTTGGCAAGCCCCTCAATTTTAAAAATCCCCCCTTTCCTGTGCCCCTTACCCATCTCCATCCTGCACCCCTTACCCACCTCCATCCTGCACCCCTTACCCACCTCCATCCTGCACCCCTTACCCACCTCCATCCTGCACCCCTTACCCACCTCCATCCTGCACCCCTTAACCAGCTCCATCCTGCACCCCTTACCCAGCTCCATCCTACACCCCTTACCCACCTCCATCCTACACCCCTTACCCACCTCCATCCTACACCCCTTACCCACCTCCATCCTGCACCCCTTACCCACCTCCATCCTGCACCCCTTACCCACCTCCATCCTGCACCCCTTACCCACCTCCATCCTGCACCCCTTAACCAGCTCCATCCTGCACCCCTTACCCAGCTCCATCCTACACCCCTTACCCACCTCCATCCTACACCCCTTACCCACCTCCATCCTACACCCCTTACCCACCTCCATCCTGCACCCCTTACCCACCTCCATCCTACACCCCTTACCCACCTCCATCCTACACCCCTTACCCACCTCCATCCTGCACCCCTTACCCACCTCCATCCTGCACCCCTTACCCACCTCCATCCTGCACCCCTCTTCCTCCATTCCCCTTCCCCGCTCTGAATACTAACCCCCCCCCCTCCCCACCCCCCACCACCCCCCCCCACCCAAACTCCTTCTCTAAATCTCTCCTCATTTTTCTCTGGATCTTTTCTCTCTCTCTATCCCCACCATCACGCTCCAAATTCTCTGTCTTTCCATCTATCAAAACCTTACTCTTAAATAGTTTGGGGCATTCTCAGTGTGACCAGCACTGCCTCAACAGAGCGTGAGAGTATTGGTGAGTTGAGGGAATCTTAAATCTCTTTCTAAAAATCTCGGAATGTAGTAGTGGTAGGGGACAGGATAGTGGAGGGGATTGACACTGTTCCCTGCAGCAAAGAGCGAGAGTCCAGACGGCTTTGTTGCCTGTCCGGTGCTAGGGTTCGGGACATCTGCTCAGGGCTGGAGAGGAACTTGCAGTGGGAGGGGGAGGATCCAGTGGTCATGGTCCATGTAGGTACCAACGACATTGGCAGAATGAGGAAGGAGGCTCTGCAAAGTCAATATGATGAGCCAGGCACCAAATTAAGAAGCAGAACCTCAAAGGTAACAATCTCTGGATTATTACCTGAGCCAGGTACAAATTGGCATAGGACAAATAAGATTAGAGAAATTAATGCGTGGCTCAAAGACTGATGTGGGAGAAGAGGGTTCTGGTTTGTGGGGCACTGGCACCAGTACTAGGGAAAGTGGGATCTGTACCATTGGGACAGTCTACACCTGAACCATGCTGGGGCTGGTGTCCTTGCGAGCTGCCTAACTAGGGAGGTACAGAGGATTTTCAACTGGATGGTGGAGGCAAGGGATCAAATTTGGGAAGATGTGGTAAACCAAAGAGTAGAGACAAGGCAAAAGAGATAGGTATTAATATGAGAAATGATAAACAGATTGTGACAGGAAGGGACAGAGATACAAACCTAAGAGTAAATCAGCAGGTAAGACTGCTTACAAAAATAATAGAAGGACAAAATTAAAGGCTCTGTATCTAAATGCATGTAGCATTCGAAACAAAACAAATGAATTGGTAGTGCAAATAGAAATAAATAAGTACAATCTGATAGCCATTACAGAGACATGGCTGCAGGATGACATCGATTGGGACCTAAATATCGAAGGGTATGTAACATTTGGGAAGGACAGGAAGTTAGGAAAAGGTGGAGGGTGTCTCTGTTAATTAATAATGGTATTAGCACTTTAGAGAGGGATGACCTAAGTTCAGGAAACCAGGATGTAGAAGCAGTTTAGGTTGAGATGAAAATGATAAAGGCAAAAAGTCACTTGTGGGAGTGGTCCCCTAATTAGGCCCCCTAATTGTAACTACACGGTAGGACAGAGTATAAAGGAAGAGATAATGGGAACTTGTCAGAAAGGTAAGGTGATAATCATGGGGGATATTAATCTACAGATAGACTGGAAAAATCAGATGGGCAAAGGATCCCAGATGAGGAGTTCATAGAATGTTTTTGAGATAGTTTCTTAGGGCAGCAGGTTCTGGAGCCAACCAGAGAGCAGGCTATACTAGACCTGGTATTGAGCAACGAGATGGGATTCATTGATAACCTCATGGTGAAAACACCCCTAGGTAGCAGCGACCATAATATGATTGAATTTTACATTCAGTTTGAGGGAGGGAGAGAAGAGTGGGGCCAGGACTAGTATTTTGAACTTAAATAAGGGCAATTATGAGGGCACGAAAGCAGAGCTAGCTAAAGTGAACTGGCAAATGAGGTTCAGGGATAGATCTATAGAGATGCAGTTGCAGACATTTAAAGGATATTTCAGAATACACAGAATAGGTACATTCCAATGCGAATGAAAACTTCCAAGGGGAGAGCCCACCATCTATGGTTAACTAACAAAGTTAAAGGCAGTATCAAACTTGAAGAAAAAGCATATAATTGCACAAAGATGGGTGGCAGGTCAGAAGATTGGACAGAATATAAAGGTGAGCAAAGAATGACAAAAAGATCAATGAGGGAAAAATTAGAGTATGAGAGAAAGCTAGCTAGTAATATAAAGATGGATACTAAAAGTTTCTATAGATATTTAAATATGAAAAGAGTTAACAAAGTGAGCGTCCTATAGAAAGTGAGTCTGGGAAATTAATCATGGAAAATAAGGAGATGGCAGATGTATTGAACAGGTATTTTGCATTGGTTTTCACCATAGATGATATGAGTAATGTCCCAGAAATAGCTGTAAATCAGGAAATGGAAGGGAGGGGAGGGAGGAACTCAGGAAAATTAGAATCACCAGAGAAGTGATACTGAGCAAATTGTTGGAGCTACAGGTGGGCAAATCCCCGGGTCCTGATGGATTTCATCCTAGGGTCTTAAGAGAAGTGGCTCATTGATGTGTTGGTTTTAATTTTCCAAAATTCCCTAGATTCAGGGAAGGTCCCATTAGATTGTAAAATAGCAAATGAAACTCCTTTATTCAAAAAGGGAGGGAGATAGAAAGCAGGCAACTATAGGCCAGTTAACCTAACATCTGTCATTGGGGACATTTTAGGAGCTATTATTAAAGATGTTATAGCAAGACACTTAGAAAATTCAAGGCAATCAGGCAGAGTCAACATGGTTTTGTGAAAGAAAAATCATGTTTAACCAGTTTATTGGAGTGCTTTGAAGGAGTCATATGTGCTGTGGATAAAGGGGAACCGGTGGATGTACTGTACTTAGATTTCCAGAAGGCATTTGATAAGGTGCCACATCAAAGGTTATTACAGAAAATAGAAGCTCATGGGGTAGGGGGTAACATATTGCCATGGGTAGAAGATTGGTTAGCTAACAGGAAGCAGAGAGTTGGCATAAATGGGTTTTTTTATGGTTGGCAGGATGTAACGAGTGGTGTGTCACAGGGATCAGTGCTGGGACCTCAACTTTTTACAATTTATATCAATGACTTGGATGAAGGGACTGATGGTATGTTGGCTAAATTTTTAAAAATTCATTCATCGGATGCGGGCATCACCGGCTAGGTCAGCATTTATTGCCCTTCCCTAATTGTCCTTGTTCAGGGGGCATTTAAGAGTCAACCACATTGCTGGAGTCACTTGTTGGCTGGACCAGGTAAGGATAGTCGAGTGAACCAGATGGGCTTTCACAACAATCAACAATGGTTTTGTGGTCATTAGATTTTTAAAACCAGATTTTTATTAAATTCAAAGTTCACCATCTGCCGCGGTGGAATTCAAGCCCCGGTCCCCAGAGAATTACCCTGGGTCTCTGGAATACTAGTCCAGTGATAATACCACTACGCCACCACCATGACATAAAGATAGGTAGGAAAGTAAATTGTGAAGAGGCTGTAAGGAGGCTACAAAAGGACATATGTTGAGTGTGTGGGCAAAGGTATGGCAAATGGAGTATAATGTGGGCAAATGTGAAATCATCCATTTTGGCAGAAAGAATAAAAAAGAAGTTTATTGTCTAAATGGTGAGAGATTGCAGAGCTCTGAGATGCAGAAGGATCTGGGTATCCTAGTGCATGAATCACAGGGGGTTAGTCTGCAGGTACAGCAGGTAATTAGGAAAGCTAATAGAATGTTACCATTTATTGTGAGGGGGAATTGATTATAAAAGTAGGGAGCTTATGCTTCAGTTGTACAGGGCGCTGGTGAGACCACATCTGGAGTATTGTGTACAGTACTGGTCTCCTTATTTAAGGAAAGATGTAAATGCATTAGAAACATGGGGAGGGGGTGGCATGGTGGTATTGTCACTGGACGGGTATTCCAGAGACCCAGGGTAATCCTTTGGGGACCTGGGGTCGAATCCCATCACAGCAGATGGTGAAATTTGAATTTAATAAAAATCTGGAATTAAAAGACATTTCTGATTGTTGTAAAAACCCATCTGGTTCACTGATGCCCTTTAGGGAAGGAAATCTTCCATCCTTACCTAGTCTGGCCTACATGTGACTCCAGGCCCACAGCAATGTGGTTGATTCTTAAAAATGCCCTCTGAACAAGGGCAATTAGGGATGGGCAATAAATGCTGGCCTAGCCAGTGATGCTCATATCCCATGAATAATAATAAAAAAAGTTCAGAGAAGGTTTTCTAGGCTAATACCAGGGATGGGTGGGTTGTCTATTGCAGGGAGGTTAGGCTTGTATCCACTGGAGTTTAGAAGAGTAAGAGATGACTTGATCGAAACCTTTAAGATCCTGAGGGGTCTTGACAGAGAGGATGTTCCCCCCTTGTGGGAGAATCTAGACCTAGGGGTCACGTTTTAAAAATAAGGAGTTAATCATTTAAGACAGAGATGAGGAAATGTTTTTCTCTCAGAGGGTTGTGAGTCTTTGGAACTCTCTGCCTCAATAGCCAGTGGTAGCAGAGTCTTTGAATATTTTTAAGGCAGAGCTGGGTAGATTCTTGATTAACAAGGGGGTGAAAGGTTTTCGGGGGTAGACAGGAATGTGGGGTTGAGGTTACAATCAGATCAGTCATGATCTTATTGAATGGCGGAGCAGGCTCGAGGGGCCGAGTGGCCTGATCCTGCTCTTGATTCGTATGTTCTTTGACCCAGCTTTTGTTTTGCTGTTTCTAATCTCTCCTATATGGTGATGTTTGTTAGGGCTACTATCCTTCATCCCCTGCAAAGTTGCATACTCACATAAAACACAGGGTGGACAGGAGAAATGGTTCTCCCACACCTTCAGCTTTCACTTACAACTCCAAGCGCACAGCTGTGGCCATCCCCTGGGATCTCAACTGAGCCAACGCGCAACACTAAGCGGGAGGCCCATTGGCTCTGGCTGGCGTGGTGCAGGCACCTCACCCCTTCTGAGGTGCATGAGTTAGACGGGGGATGGTGGACGAGGTAGAAGATCCTAACAAGTTAGTAGGACGATGGCTCAGAAGGCGGAGACCAGCGAGTTGTGTGACACACCCCAGCGCTCAGTAAGGCAACATGGCCAGTCACCTGAGAGGAGTCTGGGGCCTCACACAGTACAAGCCCCATGGTCACTCCTGGAAGATCCATGATCCAGCAAATCTCCTGGTAGGAGCAGCGACAAGGATAGGAGGAGGAGGAATCTCTCCTTGACATCGTCCCTGCTTTTCTTACCTTGTGAAGGCACTTGAAGCGTCTTCTGCATCAAACACTTTCAGCATGTTACAGGAAACAGACACTGAGTGTACATTCAGTTTCGTTACTGTCATCAGGTTAATACAGGCATCTCGTCCAACACATTCCTTCTGGGTGCCAAGTTATTACCGACAATCGCAAAACGTAAACCAGTTCAAATACTTGTTTCAAAAAGGTTCTCCATTTTCCCTCCAGGTTTTCCTGCACTATAATTCCCCCAATCGCTGTCCCTGTTCTCCCCACAGGTTACAGCCCCCTGGATTAGCCCCTCTCAGCCTCAGGGAACTGCTCCCGTCTACCCATCTGAATCTCTGCAGCAAATCTTCAGGCTTCAAACTCATTTTTCCAATTGTTCCTCTTAACATCATTGGACGGGAGGGATGGAAATGGGAGTCAGTGGAGGGGGATAGATCAGGATGAAGGGTAACCCATTGGTGCTGACCCATAAGCCTGGGTGCAGGGAGCAGGGTCACTGCCCTTCCTGGGAGACTATGCTAAAGATGTGTGTAGAATTCCGATTATAATACCAAACTCTCCATCTAGCATGTGACCATCTTCCAACTCTGGCCTCCGCACTTTAGGAAGGATGTCGAAGGCTTTGGAGGGGTGGGGAGGGGGGCAGAGCAGATTTACCCAGAATGGGACCAGGGATGAGGGACTTCAGTTAATGTGGAGAGACTGGAGAAGCTGGGATTGTTCTCCCTAGAGCAGGGAAGGTGAAGGGAAGACTAAATAGAGATGTTCATAATTATGAGATGTTTTGACAGGGTAAATAAGGAGAAACAGTTCCCATTGCCAAGAGTGTCCAGAGGGACACAGATTTAAGATATTTGGCCAAAGGACCAGAGAGGGGGAGGAGGAGAAAACTTTTTATGCAGTGAGTTGTGATCTGGAAGGCGCTGCCTGAAAGGGCGGTGGAAACAGATTCAATAGCAACTTTCAAAAGGGAAATTGGATAAATACTTAAAAAGCGGACATTTTAAAAGCAGGGATTTTACAGAGCTATGAGGGAAAAGCAGGGGGGAGTGTGACTAATTGGATCGTTCTTTCAAAGAGCCGGCACAGGTGTGAAGGGCTGAATGGCCTCTTTCCGCATTGTATCGTTCTATCATTCCCTACAATTACTCATTGGTTGAAGCTTCCCAACACAATCACATATGGGATCACATTCTAGAAATGCAAAATGCTGCAAACATACAAAAAACAAAGTACAAAAAGACTCTCTCCCACAAACTCACTCCCCCCCTCCCCCTTCACCACTCTCACCCCTCCCCCTGACCCCCTCACCTCAACCCGCCAAACCCCCACCCTCCCCCACATTCCCCCGCTAATGTTTGTAATTTTGGATGCTTCCCCGGTTTAAAATTCTCAGATTCCAAGCTTTGGTTAAGGAAAAATTAGGAACAGGAAGAGGCCATTCAGCCCCTCGATCTTGTTCTGCCATTTAATGAGATCCAGCCAATTGCCCTGATTGGTTAAACCTCCCCCCCACCCCAAGAGACAGTAACCGGGGAACTTAAAGGATTCAAATAGCCTGGAGCTGGCCAGAGCTTCAGGAGATGGGTCAGCGCATCTCAGGCATGAACAGAGATGACTGATTATTTGCCCCACACCCTCACCGGACAAGTAAGGGGTTACACAGCCATTGCAGGGGGATTGGTGAGGAGGGGTCTGTGAGGGGGTGGGGTTTAAAAGATACGGTAGAGTCAGTACAGTCACTCAAATATTCTGACTAGTCATAACTTTGGGATAAATGCAGGCTTCAGCTTAAATTAATTATGAAATATTGAGCAGGAATATCATATCCTCGGAATCTGGTGGTTAACAGCTTTCTTCTGAATCTCTGGAATTCTGCAAAAAGAAGAGGGGAAATAATTCAGATTCTGTGCTTTAAGTTATCCCTGAATACCAAGAGGCACTGCTCAAAACTTAAAATTAAAACACCAACGTTTTTAGCCAATATTCAGCTTTGAGAATTTGTTGGAATTCGGGGTATCGGAGTATTTAACCCTTTAACGTGTTATTCTCAAGTTCTGAAATTATTCAAAGTGTTAGCCCTTATTGGTGACATTTTATTCAGTACAAGGACTTGACACATGCTAACGTCTGAGTGGTAGGATCAAAATGCATCAACATTACCACCACACTCTGGGCAGTCCCAGCGCAGTCCCCATATGACAATGCTGCCAAATGGCCGTGCCTTAGCCTCACCTGGCAACACTGCACATTCACATGTGCGTAAGATGTTGCGTGTAGTTGCTAGGTCCCTTGATGAGCTTCTGAGTCTTGTATAGTTTAACAGTAAGTGTTTATTAACTACAAGTAACTTTATACATATGCACCGTGTAAGGTCTAGCTAGGAGCTGCCTCCATGCTTGCCTCTACACACGTCTCTGTCCGGTCCCAGACTGCCCTCTAGACTCGGGTCATGTGTTCCTTCACACCACAGTGTGGGTGGTAGTGTACCCAGTCCCACCTTAACTCCTATGCCAGACCCTTATACAACAGACTCCCACCATAAGACCATAAGACGTAGGAGCAGCAGTAGGCTATTCGGCCCATCGAGTCTGCTCCGCCATTCAATGAGATCATGGCTGATCTGATCCAACTCTACTTTCCTGCTTTTACCTCATTGATTGATCTTACTGATTAAAAATCTGTCCATCTTAGCCTTGAGTATACCAAATGACCGAGCCTCTACAGCCCTCTGTGGTAAAGAATTCCACAGATTGACTACCCTTTGAAAGAAGATATTCCTCATCATCTCTGTTTTAAATGGGCATCCTTTATTCTGAGCTTATGCCCTCTGGTCCTAGACTCTCCCACAAGGGGAAACAACCTCTCAGCATCTACCCTGTCAAGCCCCCTAAGAATCTTATATGTTTCAATAAGGTTACCTCTCATTCTTCTAAACTCCAATGAGTACAGGCCCAACCTACTCAACCTCTCCTCATAAGAAAATCCCTCCATACCCGGGATCAACCTAGTGAACCTTCTCTGGACTGCCTCCAATGCCAGTATATCTTTCCTTAGATAAGGGGACCAAAATTGTTCACCCACCCACCTGCAGGCTATTCCCAAATCTCCTCTGGTTGAACACCTCTCTCTTCTCTGCTCAGGGTAGCCTTTCCTACGCAGCAAAGTCTATGGAGGTTGACTTAACCCAATCATTACCTCACTATCATCTGGACAACTCAATTAAGAAAGATGTCACTGAAGCATCTGCCCACCCAAGGCAGCTCAGGCTCTCAAAATCTTTGGTTTTCAACGCTCAGCCTCCGACCAGCTCCTAACCATTCGAATGAAGGCTTGACTACAGGAAGAGAAACATGGCAGTCTTGGGATTTGTCTATTTTGTCTCAGCTCTACTGGGTTCCTGAGAGTCAGGGAAGGTGATGATCTTTCTGTTCCCACACAGCAAGCTGTCTGTTTTCACACACTGTTAGGTTTCTGCTGAATTTTACTTTTTCACTGTTCAGTTATTTTCAGGCCAATGAACCATTCGACCAATGAAAGCCCAAATCATAGTTTTCCATTGTGTCACCATTCAACCATCTTCATCCAGAGTGGATCGCAAACAGGATTATTAATAATAATATAGTTCAACATAATCACCATCAGGTCACAACTAAATGAAACGGATGGTTTACAATCGGTCAGTCATAGTCACTTCACCTGGTTTCTGTTAAATAGCAAGAAAAGCTGATTTCCCACGATTCTCACAGAATGGAACAGCCTATTGCAACGTACAGAATGGAACAGTCCGTGTCAATGTACAGAATGCAACAGTCCGTGTCAATGTACAGAATGGAACAGTCCGTGTCAATGTACAGAATGGAACAGTCCGTGTCAATGTATAGAATGGAACAGCCCATTGCAACGTACAGAATGGAACAGTCCGTGTCAATGTACAGAATGGAACAGTCCGTGTCAATGTACAGAATGGAACAGCCTATTGCAACGTACAGAATGGAACAGTCCGTGTCAATGTACAGAATGGAACAGTCCGTGTCAATGTACAGAATGGAACAGTCCGTGTCAATGTACAGAATGGAACAGTCCGTGTCAATGTATAGAATGGAACAGCCCATTGCAACGTACAGAATGGAACAGTCCGTGTCAATGTACAGAATGGAACAGTCCGTGTCAATGTACAGAATGGAACAGCCTATTGCAACGTACAGCATGGAACAGTCCGTGACAATGTACAGAATGGAACAGTCCATGTCAACGTACAGAATGGTACAGTCCGTGACAATGTACAGAATGGAACAGTCCATGTCAATGTACAGAATGGAACAGTCCGTGCCAATGTACAGAATGGAAAAGTCCGTGTCAATGTACAGAATGGAACAGTCCGTGTCAATGTACAGTTAATGCTTGTGTCTAGTCAGAGAAAACCCTGTCCTGCCCACCTTCTACTCTCCAACCATCAACATGTTGGAGGTTACTGCTAACTAGGAGCTTAACTTGGTCAGTCACATCACCAGCCAGTTACAGAGGCTGAGTGTTCTGCATCAAGTGGCTCCACTCCTGACCCTTCAAAGCCCCTCTGTCCTCTGACTTTTCATCTCCGAGGGAGTCTATGGTTATGCGGAGCCAGCAGGGAATGTGGAGTTGGGACCACAACCAGACCAGCCATGACCTTATTGAATGACGGAGCAGGCTCGATGGGCTGAGTAGCCTACCCATTTCTAATGCTCTTATTTACTACAACACTCACATCAAGAGTATGATGGAATACTCACCACTGGATCAATGCAGCCACAGCAACAATAACTAGCATTTATGTAGTGCCCAAATGGCTTCAGAGGAACATTATCAGGCAAAAATTGCCACTGAGCAAAAGAAGGTGGCATTCGGACAGGCGACTAAAGGCTCGGTCAAAGATGTAGGTTTTAAGGAACGCCTTAGCGGTCGATTTGTCTAGGGAAGAGTGTGTAGATAGCCTGGATCATGTTGAGATCAAAAAAGAGGTGTTAGGCGTCTTGAAGAATATTAAGGTGCATAAGTCCCCAGGGCCAGATGGGATCTACCCCAGAGTACTGAGGGAGGCAAGGGAGGAGATTGCTGGGGCCTGGACAGAAATATTTGTATCCTCACTGGCTACGGGTGAGGTCCCAGAGGACTGGAGAATGGCCAATGTTATTTCATTGTTTAAGAAGGGTAGCAGGGATAATCCAGGAAATTACAGGCCGGTGAGCCTTACGTCAGTGGTAGGGAAATTATTGGACAAGATTCTTCGTGACAGGATTTACTACCATTTGGAAGCAAATGGGCGTATTAGTGAGAGGCAGCATGGTTTTGTGAAGGGGAGGTCGTGTCTCACTAACTTGATCGAGTTTTTCGAGGAAGTGACAAAGATGATTGATGATGGAAGGGCAGTGGATGTTATCTACATGGATTTCAGTAAGGCCTTTGACAAGGTCCCTCATGGCAGACTGGTACAGAAGGTAAAGTCGCACGGGATCAGAGGTGAGCTGGCAAGATGGATACAGAATTGGCTTGGCCATAGAAGACAGAGGGTAGCAGTGGAAGGGTGCTTTTCTGAATGGAGAGCTGTGACTAGTGGAGTTCCGCAGGGATCAGTGCTGGGACCTTTGCTGTTTGTGGTATACATAAATGATTTGGAGGAAAATATAACTGGGCTAATTAGTATGTTTACAGATGACACTAAGGTTGGAGGAGTTGCAGATAGTGAAGAGGATTGTCAAAGGATACAACGGGATATAGATCGGTTGGAGACTTGGGCGGAGAAATGGCATTTGGAGTTTAATCCGGACAAATGCGAGGTAATGCATTTTGGAAGGCCTAATACAGGCAGGAATTATACAGTAAATGGCAGAACCCTTAAGTGCATTGACGGGCAGAGGGATCTGGGTGTACAGGTCCACAGGTCACTGAAAGTGGCAACACAGGTGGATAAGGTGGTCAGGAAGGCATATGGCATGCTTGCCTTCATTGGCAGGGGTATTGAGTATAAAAGCTGGGAAGTCATGCTGCAGCTGTATAGAACCTTGGTTAGGCCACACTTGGAATATTGCGTGCAATTCTGGTCGCCACACTACCAGAAGGATATGGAGGCGTTGGAGAGGGCGCAGAGGAGGTTTACCAGGATGCTGCCTGGTCTGGAGGTTATTAGCTATGAGGAGAGGTTGGAGAAACAGATTGTTCTCACTAGAGCGACGGAGATTGAGGGGCGACTTGATAGAAGTTTACAAAATTATGAGTGGCATGGACAGAGTAGATAGTCAGAAGCTTTTTCCCAGGGTGGAAGAGTCAATTACTAGGGGACATAGATTTAAGGTGAGAGGAGAAAACTTTAGAGGAGATGTGCGGGGCAAGTTTTTTACGCAGAGGGTAGTGAGTGTCTGGAATTCGCTGCCAGAGGAGGTGGTGGAAGCAGGTACGATAGTGGTGTTTAAGAGGCAGCTCGACAAATACATGAATAGGATGGGAATAGAGGGATACGGACCCGGAAGTGCAAAACGTTTTAGTTGATGGGCAATATGATCGGCGCAGGCTTGGAGGGCCGAAGGGCCTGTTCCTGTGCCGTACTTTTCTTTGTTCTTTGTTCTTTGTTCTTTTCTATGAGAGGGCGGACGGCGGTGAGGTTTAGGGAGCGAATTCTAGAGTTTAGGGGCCCAGGCAACTGAAGGCTGAGCGGCCAGTGGTGGGGTAAAGGAAGTGGGGGATAAGCATGAGGTCAGAATTGGAGAACCCCGATGGGTTACAGAACTGGAAAATACCAATTAGGAGCAGCATTGATCCTCTTGAAGCTCATCTCATCAAATGAAACACTCAGAGCATCTTGAATTAACTCTCACTTCTCACATCTGTGCCCCACGGTGATTAATCTTTGTGTGACGTGCTGCCGATACCAAGCCTAAACTAGACCTTCACCAAATTCAACCCGTGTCCCTGAGCAAAGACAGAATGCTCTCTCACTCACCGCTGCCAGGTATTCATCCTTCAGCCTCTTATAAATGTTGATGATCAAGTCCCTCCTGAGAGACAAAGTAACAAGGGCATGAGTCACAATCAGTTCAGAAACACAAACCCAATAAACTTTACAGAAACCCCCTTTTGATTTATTTTAATTTCCAATTTCTTCTGATCTGGTCGCCTCTTGCTGGGGATACGCTGGGCGCCGGGTCTCAGGATCCTTGCCAAAGTGCCCACCGCTCCGACAGGGTAATCAAATGTGAAAGGGCATCACTGGCAGTCCACACAGGGGTCCATGGATAGCCTGAGAGATTAAGGCCCCTCAGGTGGGGCGTGAAAGATCCCACGGCTTCTATTTCGAAGGAGAGCAGGGGAGCTCTCCCCTAGCGTCCGGGGTAATACTTATCCCTCAACCGACTTTGGAGAAACGTGACCCGGTTGCTCAGTTCCCCCCGCTATGTTCTGCAGGCGCTACTCACTTGCTGGCGAGTCCTCCTCCTCGGGGGAGGTTCGGGATGTCCTCCAGCGCTAGGCTTTGCATCAGGTAGAACAGACTGGGCTCTCCTTCTTCCAGCTGCTGGTTGAAGTTCTCTGCAAGACAGTCAGAGGGTCAGCGTCGGTTACACAGGAGACCGGCCAGGGCCAAGTCAACATCGTTCAACATGGAGCAGGAACAGAGAGACCGGAGGGTGTGCGCACACCAATCCTTTGAGGGCAGCAGGCCAAGAACACGGGATCTTTGGCTTTTATAAATAAGAGGCGTGGGATACAAAATCGCGGAGGTTATGCTGAGCCTTTGTAAAGCGCCTGTTGGGCCCCAGCTGGGGGGATTGTACCCCAACTCTGGGCACCGCACTTTAGGAAGGATGTTAAGGTCTTGAGAGAGGGTTCGGAGGAGATTTACCAGGATGGCACCAGAGCGGGCAACCTTTCGTTGTGTGGAGAAGCCAGAGTCTTTTTCCTTAGAACCTGCTTCTCCTTAAAACCCCACCTGGGTCTCTAACGCCCTTTAGGGAAGGGAAATCTGCTGCCCTTACCTGGTCTGGCCTACATGTGACTCCAAACCCGCAGCAGTGTGGTTGACTCTTAAATGTGCCCTATGAACAAGAGCAATTAGGGATTGGGCAATAAATGCTGGCCCAGCCAGCGACGCCCACATCCTGTGAACGGATAAAACAAAAGAGCAGAGAAAGTTTACAGAGTCACAGGAATTTGTGGCCATTCAGCTCATCGTGTCTGTGACAGGCTGAGAAAGAGCTGTCCAACCTAATCTTGCTGACCGGCACTTGGTCTGTAGCCCTGCGGGTACTTCAAGTGGACGTCCAAGTAAATTTTAAATTCGCTGAGGGTTTCTGCCTCTACCCACCCCCCCCACCCCCCCTGCCAGACAATGAATTCCAGACGCCCACCACCCTCTGGGTGAAAACATTTCTCCTCAGCAACCCTCAAATTATTCTCCAAATTATTCTCAGTCTATGGCCCTTGGTTACTGACCTCCCGTGCTCAGGAAAATAACACCTTCCCATTGAGTCTCCCTCAGCCCCTCAATTTATAAAACCTTCATTCAATCTCCCCTCAGGTCCCTCTGTTCCAAACAAACACACCACAGCCTATCTGATCTTTCCACGTCACTGACGTGGGTTAGAAGCAGTTTGATATAAATGTTGGGAGTAAATACACGCCACAGTTTAAAATAGAAGCCTGCAGACCCCACCCCCACCCCCAGGCTGCCTGCTCTCCGTCAGACACGGACAGAGCTGTTGCCTATTTCCAACATATTCTGCCTTTATTGCAAAGCCCCACCTCCATCTCCCTCAATCTCTGCACTGGGACATCACTGGCTGGGAAGGGGGTGGGTATAGGGGGGGTTGTTGAGGGAGGGTTCGGGTGTGAAGTTGGATTGGTGGAGGTGGGGGTGGGTATAGGAGGTGCTGGAGAGGGGATGGATGGAGGGGGTGTTGGGGGTGTTAGGGGTTGTGTGTGGGGAGGGTGTGGGGAGGTGTAGGGGGTGTTGGGGGTGTTAGGGGGTTGTGTACGGTGGGTGGTGTGGGGAGATGTAGGGGGTGTTGGGGGTGTTAGGGGTTGTGTGTGGGGGGGTGTGGGGAGATGTCGGGGGTGTTGGGGGGTTGTGTACGGGGAGGGTGTGGGGAGGTGTAGGGGTTGTTGGGGGTTGTTGGGGGTTGTGTGTGTGGGGGGTGTGGGGAGATGTAGGGGGTATTGGGGGTGTTAGGGGTTGTGTGGAGATGTAGGGGGTATTGGGGGTGTTAGGTGCTGTGTGGGGGGAGTGTGGGGAGGTGTAGGGGGTGTTGGGGATGTTGGAGGTGTTAGGGGTTGTGTGTGGGGGGAGTGTGGGGAGATGTAGGGGGTATTTGGGGTGTTGGGGGTTGTGTTGGGGGAGTGTGGGGAGGTGTAGGGGGTGTTGGGGGTGTTAGGGGTTGTGCACGGGGGGAGTGTGGGGAGGTGTAGGGGGTATTTGGGGTGTTAGGAGTTGTGTGGGGGGGGGTGTGGGGAGATGTAGGGGGTGTTGGGGGTGTTGGGGGTGCTAGGGGTTGTGTGTGGGGGGGTGTGGGGAGATGTAGGGGGTGTGGGGAGATGTAGGGGGTATTAGGGGTGTTGGGGATTGTGTGGGGGGAGTGTGGGGAGATGTAGGGGGTATTTGGGGTGTTAGGGGTTGTGCACGGGGGGCTGTGGGGAAGTGTAGGGGGTATTTGGGGTGTTAGGGGGTTGTGTGTGGGGGGGTGTGGGGAGATGTAGAGGGTGTTGGGGGTGTTGGGGGTGCTAGGGGTTGTGTGTGGGGGGGTGTGGGGAGATGTAGGGGGTGTGGGGAGATGTAGGGGGTATTAGGGGTGTTGGGGATTGTGTGGGGTGAGTGTGGGGAGATGTAGGGGGTATTTGGGGTGTTAGGGGTTGTGCACGGGGGGCTGTGGGGAAGTGTAGGGGGTATTTGGGGTGTTAGGGGGTTGTGTGGGGGGAGTGTGGGGAGGTGTAGGGGGTATTTGGGGTGTCAGGGGGTTGTGTGTGGGGAGTGTGGGGAGGTGTAGGGGGTGTTGGGGGTGTTAGGGGTTGTGCACGGGGGGAGTGTGGGGAGGTGTAGGGGGTATTTGGGGTGTTAGGGGTTGTGCACGGGGGGAGTGTGGGGAGGTGTAGGGGGTGTTGGGGGTATTTGGGGTGTTAGGGGGTTGTGTGGGGGGAGTGTGGGGAGGTGTTGGGGGTGTTGGGGGTGTTAGGGGTTGTGCACGGGGGGTCTGTGGGGAGGTGTAGGGGGTATTTGGGGTGTTAGGGGGCTGTGTGGGGGGTGTGGGGAGGTGTAGGGGGTATTTGGGGTGTTAGGGGGTTGTGTGTGGAGGTGGGGGAAGATATGGTCTTTCCTACCGGTCACTCTTTGCTTGATGTTCATGTCCAGCTCCGCCTCTCTGTGCATTGCCTCCTCCGATACTTTGGGCGCATTTGGGAAGCAGATGAGGATTATGCTCATGTTGTCCCGACTTCCCTATTTAACAGGGAAAAACCACATTGTCAGTGAGACTCAGTAATAACAACACATGACCCATCGCTGGTGGAGCATGGGACCAGGTGGAGGCCATTCAGCCCCTCGAGCCTATTCCATCATTCAGTGAGATCATGGCTGATCTGTACCTTAACTGTATCTGCTTCCCTTGAGGGGCAGATTCACCAAAGCGACACCGGAGCTAAAAGAATTGCACAGGTTAGAATTGTATTTCCTTGAGTATCAAAGGATGAGTGATGATCTGGCTGAGGTGTTTAAGATGATTAAAGGGGTTAAGAAGGGTTGTTAGAGCGAAACTATTTTCTCTGGTGGGAGGGGTAGAGGGGTAGAACCTTAAAATTCTGGCCAGGCCATTAAGGGGTGATGTCAGGAAGCGCTCCCTCACACAAAGGGGAGTGGAAATCTGGAACTCTCCTCCCCAAAAACCTTTTGAGGCTGGGGAGCCAATGGAAGATTTTAAGACCGATGTTGATAGGTTTTTGCTGGGTCAGGGGATTAAGGGCCAAGGAACCAAGGCGGGTAAAACTGAGTCAAGATACAGATCAGCCACGATCTCAGCAAATGGTGCAGCAGGTTCGAGGGGCTGAATGGCCTTCTCCAGTTCCTATGGACACAATTCAAACTAGGAAGTGGCAAAGTTCAGTCTAATATTCCTGAGATAAAGATCAACAACATGGGGAAAGGATTCCCGGATCAAATGGAAGGTGGGTGGGGCTAGAGTGGGTTTCTTCCTCTACAATTAATTTATGACCTTCACAGATGAAGTGTGGTCTGTTTGAGAGTGATAGTCAATGTTGGAACTTTTTTCAACCAGCTCCTTCAGGAGAGGACACATACAGAAACTAAACCGTTTGTAAAGGAAGTGATTAAAAGATACAAACGCAGGGATTGGCTACAGAGAGCTCCCAGCAATATGTCTGAGTGTAAATCAATACCTTCACGATTGAGACACATTAGCGACACATTCAGCCCATCTATCGAGAAAACAAATTTATAATGCACCCCTCTCTAAACCCGGGATCACTGGACAGTGATCAGGAGCAGGAACCCTGGTTGATTTCCACCCTCTCGCTCTCTCTAACCCAGGGATCACTGGACAGTGATCGGGAGCAGGAACCCTGGCTGATTTCCCCTCTCTCTCTTTCTCTAACCCAGGGGTCACTGGACAGTGATCAGGAGCAGGAACCCTGGCTGATTTCCCCACTCTCTCTTTCTCTAACCCAGGGGTCACTGGACAGTGATCAGGAGCAGGGGCCCTGGCTGATTTCCCCACTCTCTCTTTCTCTAACCCAGGGGTCACTGGACAGTGATCAGGAGCAGGAACCTTGGCTGATTTCCCCCCTCTCTCTCTAACCCTGGGATCACTGGACAGTGACCAGGAGCAGGGGCCCTGGCTGATTTCCCCACTCTCTCTTTCTCTAACCCAGGGGTCACTGGACAGTGATCGGGAGCAGGAACCCTGGCTGATTTCCCCCCTCTCTCTCTCTAACACAGGGATCACTGGACAGTGATCGGGAGCAGGAACCCTGGCTGATTTCCCCTCTCTCTCTAACCCAGGGGGCCACAGTGACCCTGACACTGAACCTGACTCTGAATTATGCTCAGGTTCCAAGTGCTCCTGACCAGAGGGAGAAATGCTGAACCAAGGGAAGGTTCACTGTGTTGCTGCTAATTCTGGGCTGGCATCTGTTGTTATGGGATGTTTTACAGGTAGCTTGACCTTAATCCATGTAATGGGTTGTCATGGTGATTATTTCAGAGAATTAATGTCAGGATGGTTCCGGAGATAAACACACGGCTGTGACGCAGATATTTAATTAATTGTTGAACATGCAGGAGGAACCCAAACACAATTCAGAGATTCAGGCACTGTGACCCCAGCCCAGGAACTCCTGAGTGCTGCCCTGGGGAATTAAACAGGATCAATCAGTACACATCCAAAAGTATAGGAGTGAGTTACAGACTGGAATCTAATCGAGGGGATCGATGGTTTATATATAGAATAACAGACACCCGGGAGTGAGTTACAGACTGGAATCTAATCGAGGGGCTCGGGGGGTTTATACATAGAATAACAGACACCCGGGAGTGAATTACAGACTGGAATCTAATCGAGGGGCTCGGGGGGTTTATATATAGAATAACAGATACCCAGGAGTGAGTTACAGACTGGAATCTAATCGAGGGGTTTGGGGTGGTTTATATATAGAATAACAGACACCTGGGAGTGAGTTACAGACTGGAATCTAATCGAGGGGTTCGGGGTGGTTTATATATAGAATAACAGATACCCGGGAGTGAGTTACAGACTGGAATCTAATCGAGGCGTTTGGGGTGGTTTATGTATAGAATAACAGACACCCGGGAGTGAGTTACAGACTGGAATCTAATCGAGGGGCTCGGGGGGTTTATACATAGAATAACAGACACCCGGGAGTGAATTACAGACTGGAATCTAATCGAGGGGCTTGGGGGGTTTATATATAGAATAACAGATACCCAGGAGTGAGTTACAGACTGGAATCTAATCGAGGGGTTCGGTGGGGTTTATATATAGAATAACAGATACCCGGGAGTGAGTTACAGACTGGAATCTAATCGAGGGGTTCGGTGGGGTTTATATATAGAATAACAGATACCCGAGAGTGAGTTACAGACTGGAATCTAATCGAGGGGTTCGGGGTGGTTTATATATAGAATAACAGATACCCGGGAGTGAGTTACAGACTGGAATCTAATCGAGGGGTTCGGGGTGGTTTATATATAGAATAACAGATACCCGGGAGTGAGTTACAGACTGGAATCTAATCGAGAGGGTTGGGGTGGTTTATATATAGAATAACAGATACCCGGGAGTGAGTTACAGACTTGAATCTAATCGAGGGGTTCGGTGGGGTTTACATATAGAATAACAGATACCCGGGAGTGAGTTACAGACTGGAATCTAATCGAGGGGTTCGGTGGGGTTTATATATAGAATAACAGATACCCGAGAGTGAGTTACAGACTGGAATCTAATCGAGGGGTTCGGGGTGGTTTATATATAGAATAACAGATACCCGGGAGTGAGTTACAGACTGGAATCTAATCGAGGGGTTCGGGGTGGTTTATATATAGAATAACAGATACCCGGGAGTGAGTTACAGACTGGAATCTAATCGAGAGGGTTGGGGTGGTTTATATATAGAATAACAGATACCCGGGAGTGAGTTACAGACTTGAATCTAATCGAGGGGTTCGGTGGGGTTTATATATAGAATAACAGATACCCGGGAGTGAGTTACAGACTGGAATCTAATCGAGGGGTTCGGTGGGGTTTATATATAGAATAACAGATACCCGAGAGTGAGTTACACACTGGAATCTAATCGAGGAGTTCGGGGGGGTTTATATATAGAATAACAGATACCTGGGAGTGAGTTACAGACTGGAATCTAATCGAGGGGTCCAGGGGGTTTATATATAGAATAACAGATACCCGGGAGTGAGTTACAGACTGGAATCTAATCGAGGGGTTCGGGGGGTTTATTTATAGAATAACAGATAACATGGCACTATTGTGCAGATGAGCTGCATCCTGTCCAATATTTATCCATCAACCAGCATCATCGAAACAGCAGACGACCTGGGTCATTATCACCTTGCTGTTGGTGGAGCTTGCTGTGGGCATATTGGCTGCAGAGTTTGCTACATTACAACGGTGACTCCTCTTAAAAGTGCTTCACTGGCTGTAAAACCCTTTGGGGCATTGCTAGGCAGCGAAAGGCGCTACGCAGAGGCAAGTTGTTGCGTGCTGTACCTTGTAGAGGCAGACGTTGATAACCTGGCTGCAGACTTCCTCCAGGTTTTCGGTGAGCTGGAGCCTGGAGCAGACGAACTGGCATAAATCCTCGTTGCTGATTATGTCCCAGACGCCATCGCAGGCCAGGATGATGAACTGGTCCTTGTCGGAGCGCTCGATTTCATAGACCTCGGGCTCCGGCGAGACCAGCTGCTCGGTCTGGCCTCTCCCCTCCACGGCCTTGAAGCTGAAGTCCCCCAGGGCCCGGGAGACGGCCAGGGAGCCGTTGACCCGCTGCAGGGTGACCGTGCCCCCCGCCTTCCGGATGCGCTCGTGCTCCCGGGGGAGGGAGGGCTTGTGGTCCTCGGTGTAGAAGCGGGTGCTGCCGCCGCGGCACAGGACGGCCCGAGAGTCGCCACAGTTGACGAAGTAGAGGTGGGCGGGCGACACGGTGAGGGCCACGGCGGTGGAGCCGCTGCAGCGCCAGCTGGAGCTGCGCCAGTGCCGCTGCATGCGGCTGTCGATCTGCAGGAAGCCCGCCCGGATGCCGCTTTTCACCCTCTCCACCGAGGGCTGGCCCCCGCCGGGCGCGCCCCAGTTGCTCACCACGTGGCGCAGCAGGTGCTCCGAGCAGTAGCGGGCGACCCTCGACCCCCCGTGCCCGTCGAAGATGGCGAAGAAGGACCAGGCGCCCAGCGGCGCGGGCAGGCAGGGCACGGTGCAGTGGGCGTCCTCCATCTCCACCCTCCACCCCTGCATGGCGCCCAGGCCGTACCGCAGCCCGTTCCCACTGCCGTGGTCGCGCTCCAGGAGCGTCACCGGGCTCTCCAGGTGAGTGCCGACCTCCTCCACCTCGTCACCCTTGAAGAAGTAGGAGACCACCCGCTCGGTCTCCTTGGCAACCTGCCGCAGGAACGTCGACAACTGGGGCATCAACGTCGCGGGCTCCGGGGCGTCTGAGTTCGCCATTCCCCCCTCCCCTACTCCCTCAGGGCTCTTCTTCTAGAACATTCCTGAAGGAGCGCCGGTGCTCCGGGGGGTGAACATACAGGAAGCAGCAGATTCCTGATTGAGTCCCTGTCCCTCTGCCGATCCGCCCCTCACTCCTCTCACCGCCTCCATCGGAAGCTAATTTTGGACCGGTAATCCCGCGGTAATTAATCCGATCCAGGCTCATGTCAGTTTAAGCACCTTTGCTCACCGCTGCCTTCAGAAAGAAATAATCACCATTCAAGAAACAAACACAGGGCCAGCTGCTCACGGAAATGCCTGGCGTACCCCGTGTGTTTGAGACCCTAATCTTCTCACTCTGCGTCCTGCTAATTTCCATCACTCCACCATGAGCGGCCGTGCCTTCAGCTGCCTGGGTCCCTGAGCTCGGGAATTCACTCCCTAAACCTCTCCGTCTCTCTCTCTCTCTCTCTCTCTCCTCCTTTAAGACGCTCCTTAACACCTGCCTCTTTGGATGACCTGTCCTCACATCTCCTTACGTGTCTCGCTGTCAAATCCTGCTTTCTAACGCTCCTGTGACCCGCTTTCACAGAATCACAGGATCTTTACGGTGTAGAAAGGAGGCCATTTGGCCCATTGTGTCTGTGCCAGCTCTCTGAGGATTTTAACTTAGTGCCAATCTCCTGCCTTTTTCCCGTAACCCTGCACATTGATTCTATTTAAATAACCATCCAATGCCCTCTTGAATGCCTCAGTTGAACCTGCCTCCACCACACTTCCAGGCAGTGCATTCCAAACCCTAACTACTCGCTGGGTGAAAAAGTTTTTTCTCACCTCGCGTTTGCTTCTTTTGCAAAACACTTTAAAACTGTGCCCTCTGGTTCTCGATCTGTTTACGAGCGGGAACATTTTCTCCCTCTCTACTCTGTCCCTGCCCCTCGTGATTTTGAAAACTTCTATCAAGTCTCCTCTTAGCCTTCTCCTCTCCAAGGAAAACAGTCCCAACTTCTCCAATCTTTCCTCATAACTGAAGTGTCTCATCCCTGGAAACATTCTCGTAAACCTCTTCTGCACTCTCTCCAATGTGTTCACATCCTTCCTATAGTGTGGCGCCCAGAACTGTACACAATACTCCAGCTGAGGCCTAACCCAGTGTCTTATACAAGTTCATCATAACCTCCCTGCTCTTGTACTCTGTGCCCCTATTAATGAAGCCTAGAACGTTGTATGCTTTAGAAACATCTCTCTCTACCTGTTCTGCCACCTTTAATGACTTATGGACATATACACCCAGTTTATGGTGCTCTGCTCCTGCACACCCTTTAGAATAGTATCCTTTATTTTGTATTGTCTGTCCATGTTCTTTGTACCAAAGTGCATCACCTCACACTTCTCCGCATTTAACTTCATCTGCCACCTATCTGCCCACTCCACCAATGTGTCAATGTCCTTTTGAAGTTTTACACTGTCCTCCTCACAGTTTACAATTCCCCGAAGTTTTGTGTTGTCCACAAACTTTGAAATTGTCCCCTGCACATCAAGATCTAGATCATTTATATATATCAGGAAGAGCAAGGGTCCCAATACCAACCCTTGGGGAACTCCATTACAAACCTTCTTCCAGCCCGAAAAGTACCCATTTACCATTACTCTCTGTTTTCTATCCCTCAGCCAATTTTGTATCCACGTTACTACTGTCCCTTTTATTCCATGACCTATAGCTTTTCTCATGACCTATAGCTTTCCTCATGAGTCTGTTGTGTGGCATTGTATTGAATGCCTTTTGGAAGTCCATATGTACACCACATCAACGGCCTTGACCTCATCAGCCATCTCTGTTACCTCTCCAAAAAACTCCAGCAAATTAGTTAGATACGATTTTCCTTTATTAAATCCATGCTGACTCTTTCGAATCAATTCACATTTTTCCACGTGACTATTAATTCTATCCCGAATAATTGTTTCTAGAAGTTTCCCCACCACTCCGAAGTTAAACTGACTGGCCTGTAATTTCAGGGCAGATCTTTACAACCTTTTTTGAACAAGGACGTCATGTTTGCAATTCTCCAGTTCTCCGTCACCCCTCCCAAATCCAGGGAGCATTGAAAGATTATTGCCAGTGCCTCTGCTTTGGGATGTTTTCGTGTGCTGAAGGTGCTATATAAATACAAGTTGTTGTTGTTAATTCTGCTGTGAGTTCTTCAACTTACTGCAACTCCCTCCCACCTTTTCCAACGCTACTCCGAGACTTACTAATGAAAAAAGTCTTGGTTAACTCAGTGCAATGAAACAAATCCTCAAAAGTAAGACTTGTAAAAATATCTCAAGCTTCTCTTTTTGACATTAAGTCAAGGCCCCACCTTCCCTCACTAGGTGGACGCAAAAGACTCCACAGCCATTATTTCAAAGAAGAGCAGGGGTATTCTGCCCAGTGTCCCGGTTGTCCCTCGATCAACATCACCAAATAAACAGGTGATCTGGTCATTGTCACGTTGCTGTTTGTGGAATCTTGCTGTGCCAAATTTGCTGCTGCGTTTCCTACGTTGCAGCAGTGACTACACTTCGTGGGTGCTCCTCTGGCTTTTGGGAACATCCTGAGGTCGTGAAAGGCACTATCTAAATGCAAACCTTTCCTTTTGCCCAGCTGCCACCGATGCTGTTCCTGACACAGCCACCAGGCAGCATGAGTGAGCTGCTTTCAATGTCCCAAAGAGAAGTTTGACATTTTCCGTAAGTTTTTTAGGTGTGGTTTTGCTTCATCCAACCGAATTAACAGCCAAGGGTTTTTTTTTAAATTATGTCTCGAGAGGGAGATGCGACAGATTGTAGAATTCACACCGTGTATTCTTCATCCCTAAGCAGGTGAGAAGGTGATTCTGTGACTGCTGTCATGTCCTCTCAAGCACCCAGTGCCCCTACAGCGACAGGCTTTTCTGCATTTAACAGAAATCCTGAATACCGACAACAAATTAAACCTGATGGTTTACAGGGCACCAGAAAAAGAGAGAGAGATAGAAAGAGAGAATGGCACTGAGAGAAGACAGAAAAGGGAAACTGTGAGACTGAGACAGAAAGACCAACATAGATAGCTAGAGAGAGAGAGAATCACACACAATTATCAAAAGGTGAGGTTAAGGAGCGGATGAAAAGACAGAAAGAGAGAACAGACTGGGTACTCTTGGTGGAGAACGTGATGAGGCAGAAACATTGGTTATGTCTTTAGAGAAGTGGGGTGTGTGGTTAATGAGTTACATCCTCATGAAACAGGTGAAATTGGAATATGTTGTCAGAATTTACCAAAAAAAGCAGAACAGTTGTTGAATTTTCAGTCTATTGCGTGTAGAGGGAAGGGATCAATACAAATACAGGGGAATACACTGAACACACACAGGCGAACACGCCAAACACACACAGGCGAACACACCAAACACACACAGGCAAATATACCAAACACACACAGGCAAATATACTAAACGCACACAGGTGAATATACCAAACACACACAGGCAAATACACCAAACACACACAGGTGAATACACCAAACACACACAGGTGAATACACCAAATATACACAGGCAAATATACCAAACACACACAGGCAAATATACCAAACACACACAGGAGAATACACCAAACACACACAGGCAAATACACCAAACACAAACAGGCGAATATACCAAACACACACAGGCAAATATACCAAACACACGCAGGTGAGTACACCAAACACACACAGGCGAATATACCAAACACACACAGGTGAGTACACCAAACACACACAGGCGAATATACCAAACACACACAGGCAAATATACCAAACACACACAGGAGAATACACCAAACACACACAGGCGAATACACCAAACACACACAGGCGAATACACCAAACACACACAGGTGAGTACACCAAACACACACAGGCGAACATGCCAAACACACACAGGCAAATAAACCAAACACACACAGGAGAATACACCAAACACACACAGGCGAATACACCAAACACACACAGGTGAATACACCAAACACACACAGGCGAATACACCAAATACACACAGGTGAGTACACCAAACACACACAGGCGAACATGCCAAACACACACAGGCAAATAAACCAAACATACAGTGGAGAATACACCAAACACACACAGTAGAATACACCAAACACACACAGGTGAATACACCAAACATACAGAGGAGAATACACCAAACACACACAGGTGAATACACCAAATACACACAGGCGAATACACCAAATACACACGGGCAAACGCATAGAAAACTCACACAGGTGAATATAACAAACACACATAGACAAATACACCAAATACACACAGGTGAATACACCAAATACACACAGGAGAATACACCAAATACACACAGGCAAACACATAGAAAACTCACACAGGCAAATACACAGAAAACACAGAGCAAATATACAGAACAAATACAGGCAAAAGAGCATCTAAAAGTTGCAATTTTATCCCTGCAGAAACGTCGCCAGATTTGGGCAATGAGTGGAAAGCTGATATCAAAGTCTGACAAAAATGTATCAAGTGTTTTTGCTGGCAGTCCCTGGACCAGTGAGAATGTTTGATATGTTATTAGGCGCGTGTTGAGATGGTCTTCATGTGGGAAAGTTCAACAATTCATGGAGTGAGGCAACTCAGATAAAACCAGAGATGTAAACAGTTGTAAACATTCCCAACATTGGTTGTTTCCAAAGTGATTGTGCAGTTCTCTGTCTTTCATGTTTTCATTTCCCATCTGTGATCACGGGGCTCAGAACAGCCGCCCATGATGCAGAAGCAGCTCGGACTGAGTCCCTCGTGGTCACAAACATAAAGCCCTTTTACACAAGACACATCAGCTGCCGGAGATGAATTATTAATCGAGAGGCGTCAACAATCAGAATTTTGTGATTCTACTGTTCATGGTGGCCTCAGCCTGTACTCCGCGATGGAGGGCATATTGTACAAGGTCAGGGACTAAGACACCGTCCAGCCTGTCCTGGCCAATATTGCAGTGAGGACATCAGACAGGCAAAGGGCCCCATTTTTCCTGATGTCTGTGTCAGATTTTGACCATGTACCCTGAGATTCTCTAATGAAAGGTCATCCGCCTGAAAGGTTAACTCTGCTTTTCTCTCTCGACATCTGCTGCCTGACCTGCTGAGTGTTTCCAGAAGGGTCTGTCTTTATTGCCAAGGGGGCATCGCTTTCGTTCCCAATATGGGATGACGCACTTCCGGCTGAGCATCTGCCTTCTACCCACCATGTTGGGGTGTTCCTAAAGAAAGGCTTGCATTTCTATAGCGCCTTTCACAACCTCAGGGTGTCCCAAAGTGATCCACAGCCAGTGAGATGCTTTTGAAGTGTAGTCACTGTTGTAATGTAGGAAAGGAGGCAGACAACTCTGTGCACAGCAAGATCCCACAAACAAGAAATGTGATAATGACCGGGTCTGTTTCGATGCTGTTGGTTGAGGGGTAAACGCTGGCCAGGAAAATGCCCCCCACGCTCTTCTTTGGGATCATGTTGTGGGGTCTTTTACCTCCAAATGCTGCCTCGGTTTAACAGCTCATCTGAAAGACGGCACCTCTGACAGAGCAGCACTCCCTCAGCATTGCAGTGGGAGTGTCAGCCTGGGTTTCTGTTCAAGCCCCTGGGATGGGGCTTGAACCCACAACCTTGTGACTCAGGGGTGAGAGAGAGAAAGCTACCCATCGACTCAGAGCAGAAATAAAACTGATGCCATGTGATCGAATAAATAGGCTGCGTAGTCCCGAGATGCTGTTCTGCCTTAGGACCGCTACAAATCTGAGCACTTTTACTCTAATTTTAAGTGATAACTAACCCTGCTTTTATTGAATAACCACCTGTAATCTGTCACATAGCCTCTGAGGTCAGGCGAATGTGATTACATTTAAATAGGTCATTATCTGCAAGGATGGGGGATGATTATTATATATAAAAGCTTAAAGCAAATTTCAAAGATAGGGGAGAAAATCGAAGGGAAATTGCCAGGAACTCTGGTTGAGGACAAATGAAAGGCTCCAAATTAGAATGTTCCTGTCCAGTATAAACATGCTCACGAGAAAAATGCACAGAGCTAATGAGAGGTCCCGGGAGACCATGGGAACAGCAGTTATAGCAAAAGACAGATTGTACAGAGATTTGCGAGAGAGAGGAGGCCGAGAATTTTTGGGAGCAGTAATTTTCTGTAGCAGATTCACAACTGCAGAAAGAGTGCATATAATGAGAATAGCAAATGTGATTCGCAAATTTTTCTGAAACTAAAGAGACTCGAGAGTGCGATTATCCTTCAGCTTCTGCCCTGACAGCAGTGTTATTCCCAAACCGCCGCTCGCAGATATACCAACTCACACGAATGGGCCTTGACAAACGCGATTTCCTGGTAAAATTCCGCCCCTCTCACAATCAATTCCAAGCCGCCCACCATCCTGACTTGGGAATATATCGGCCGTTCCTTCACTGTCGCTGGGTCAAAATCCTGGAGCTCCCTCCCTAACAGCGCCGTGGGTGTACCTACACCACATGGACTGCAGTGGGTCAAGAAGGCAGCTCACCGCCACCTTCTCAAGGGGCAATTAGGGATGGGCAATAAATGCTGGGCCCAGCCAGCGAAGCCCACATCCCATGAAAGAATATTTAAAAAACTGTGTGTAAGAGGGAGGTCTGGGGAAGAGAGAGGGAGCGTGGGCTGTTGCCAGTGCTGTGAGAGACCTTGTTATACGACAATAAGTTTCACAGAATCACAGAATCACACAGTGCAGGAGAGGCCCTTCGGCCCATCGAGTCTGCACTGACACGTGAGAAACACCTGACCTACCTACCTAATCCCATTTACCAGCACTTGGCCCATAGCCTTGAATCTTATGACGTGCCAAGTGCTCATCCAGGTACTTTTTAAAGGATGTGAGGCAACCCACCTCCACCACCCTCCCAGGCAGCGCATTCCAGACCATCACCACCCTCTGGGTAAAAAAGTTTTTCCTCACATCCCCTCCAAATTTCCTGCCCCTCACCTTGAACTTATGCCCCCTTGTGACTCACCCTTCAACTAAGGGGAACAGCTGCTCCCTATCCACCCTGTCCATGCCCCTCATAATCTTGTACACCTCGATCAGGTCGCCCCTCAGTCTTCTCTGCTCCAACGAAAACAACCCAAGTCTATTCAACTTCTCTTCATAACTTAAATGTTTCATCCCAGGCAACATCCTGGTGAATCTCCCCTGCGTCCCTCTCCAGTTTTGAAGAAGAGTCATATTGGACTCGAAACGTCAACTCTGTTTCTCTCTCCACAGTTGTTGCCGGACCCACTGAGTCTTTTTCCAGCATTTTTTGCTTTTATTTCAGATCTCCAGGATCTGCAGTATTTTGCTCTTATACTGGCTGGACAGAGACTCCCTTCGAAGGGGGGGAGTGGGTGGAGTTTGCAGCCGGCATTCTGTCTTGGACTGAGGTGGTGAGTTGTTAATGGATTATTCTGCTGCTCAACCCTGGAAGAGCCTGGCCTGTGTCCCTGTGCCTGTGCTCAGTTTGCTGGGCCCAGCCAGGCAATGCAAGCGGTTGGTTGGCAAGTCGACTACGATTGACCAATCAGCACCCCTTTCTCCAGTGGTATAAATTGTTGCAGTCGTTTGAAATTTGGTATTCTTGTGTTTGTCCTGATGAGTGTAGGACAGAAAGTTTCGCGAACTCTTTTCACCAATATTTGGGTTGGTTGGTTTGTTTGTGTGTGTGTGTCTGGGTGAAAACAAGATTGCCCCTCATCCCTGACGCCTCTCATGGTTGAATAACTAACTCAAGGTCTAATCTGGATATGAAATAGTTGCGGGACTAAAGGGAAAGAGCAGGGAGGAGTGGGACTAATTGGGTAGCTCCACCACAGGGGCCAGCACAGGCACAACGGGCCGAATAGTCAACCTTCTGTGCTGTATAATCCTACCAGTGGTGGGGGCACAATTCCTCTTTAACATCCACGGGGAAAAGAGGTAGGATTTTTAAAAAGTTTATTGTGAAGCGTTTTCAGATGCAGCTGTAAAGAGCTCTGACCCGTTTGAGATTAAACAAACTGTGGAGAGGGATTATAAACAAACCGTCAATCTCTCGTGCTTACTGCTTGGAACTAGTAGCAACGATTGTTATGCCGAAACTCCTGATTTTTAAGAGTTTACCTCTAAGCGGGTTGACGTTACTGCAGGTGGCCCATATCCCCCACCTGCACCTGGAGTCTGAGGGGCCACAGCCCTGCTGATACATCAGCCGTGTTCCCAGTGGGTAACCTTCTCACCTCCAAGTCAGAAAGTCATGGGGTCAAACCTGACTCCTGAAACCTCAACACAAAATGCAGTGTGGTACTGAGGGAGTGCTGCACTGTCAGAGGTGCTGTTTCTTGGATGAGCTGTTAAGCTGAGGCCCAGGCCTGCTTGCTTGGGTGGATTCCCTGGCACTAATTCAAAGAATAGCAGGTGAGCTCTCCTCTCCGACCGAATCAATATTTAACCAAAATCATTAAAAAAGCACAAATGAAAACAGGATATAGAAGGGTCTTCCATTACTGTGGCATTATGGGAACGGTAGCATTGTGGTTATGCAACTGGACTAACAGCCTAGAGGCCCAGAATAATGACTTGGGAAAACTGGGAAATCCCCCTTGGCAACTGGGCCATTTAAATTCAGTAACAAATCCGAAATATAAAGTTGGTTTCACTAATGGTGACCATGAAACTACCAGATTGTTATAAAATCCCAACTGGTTCAAAGGAAATCTGCCATCCTTACCCGGTCTGGCCTACATGTCATTCCAGATCGACCCGCATCAACGTGTGACGAAATGGCCTAGCACGACACCCAGTTGTAGCTGTGTAAAGGGACTGCAATGGCTTAAGAAGGCAGCCCACCGGCACCTTCTCAAGCGCAATTAGGGATGGGCAATAGGTGCTGGCCTAGCCAGCGACGCCCACATCCCGTCAATTAATAAATCTGGAATATAAAGCTAATCTCATTAATAGTGACCATGACAACTATCATCAATTGTTGTAAAAACCCATCTGGTTCACTAATGCCCTCTAGGGAAGGAAATCTGCTGTCCTTACCTGGACTGGCCTACATGTGACTCCAGATCCATGGCAATGGGGTTGACTCTTAACTACCCTCTGAAATAGCCTAACAAATCACTCAGTCCAAGGGAAATTAGGGATGGGCAACAAATGCTGGCCTTGTCAGTGATGCCCACATCCCATGAAAGAATAAAAGTCACAGTTTTGGATACTAAGGAAATCAAGGGATAGGGAGATCAGGGGAGAAGGTGGAGTTAAGGTCGTGATTTTACTGAATGGTAGAACAGGCACAAGGGGCTGAATGGCCTTCCCCAGCTCCTATTTCTCGTGTTCTTATGCAATGAGCTGGAATAACTCCAACTGTGATTGGACTGAAATCTTTTGGAATGGAAACAAACACAAGAATAAGGCTCTCACCAATCACAATCATCGGATGTCAAAGACCAATTGGGCTATTTGCCTGAAATAACACTGAACAGAAAATTGTTAAGAAACTATCATCTTTTTCCTAATATTATTGTGGGATATTTTAAAGCAGGTGTGTGTGTGTGTGTGGCTCCGTGTGTGTGGCTAATTTAATTAGACTGCAAGGTTTAAATTATCAAAGAAGTGAGGTATAAAACAGGCATTTGAAATGGTGATGAGTAAGCTCGGGTGAGGTCTCAGCAGAGATGGTGTGAGTGAAATTTGCATTTTTAGATAAGTGGAGAAGTGGTTGATTTTCAGAGGGACAGGAAAATGTTTACAACTGGAAAGATAAATAAGGCAAGGTTATCACATTGATTTTTCCCATAAGCGCCAGCCATAATGATAACATGAAAGATTTTTATATTCCGGGGAAAAGTAACTTCTAAAGACAAGTTGAAACAATGGGATTTACAGATGAAAAAGGGAAAAACATATTTAAAGAAGGATGGAAGGCTGTGTGAGGTGTGGCCATGTGAGACCTTGAAAGCTGACCGTGTGAAACAGACTTGGGGAGAAAACCTCTGGCCGCCCTAAAGAAATTTGCTGTTCCAGTAACCAAAGTTGTGTTAAAAGCCAGTGGAATTTCATTGTCCGGTGGGTGCTTGTGGTTATATTGCTGGATGACATTATAAATTTGGAATCTAACTGGACTGTTGCCCTAAATGGGGTGCGTAGTAGGGAGTCTGGTTAAGTAGAAATTTTGGGAACAGTTATAACTGTGTAACTGTTATCTTGTGCGTGCTTAAGTTTGTTTCTCTTTTGTTAATAAATGTTTCAATTTAATCTTTAAAATCTCTAAAGGTGGTGGTAGACTCATTACTTCTCATGTCTTCAGCGCATAAGCCTTCTTGGAATAAATACAAATTGCAAGATCGTTGTGATAGTGCGGCCAAGATTCCCTTGTGGATTTGGTCAGCCTGGCAAATACCACCTGCCATATCATAACAAAATGAATTGGCAACAACAGAGTGCACAACATATTGGCAGAGGTTCCAAGTAACTGGAGGGTGACAGGGATCATGCTTTATTTCAAACGGCTTCACCATTTTTGGTATTCTGCTCTGAAAATATTCTTCCTTCCTTGACCAGCCAGCAGTGGGAATGACAGTTCATATCAGGAGAGATCATCTTGAAAAACGAAATGGGATCCAAGGTGCCGATTGTCGTTCGAACAGCATCAACCCTCGGGGGGTTTGTTTTTCAGGCTTGTACCCCAGGCTCCAGTAACAACAAAGAGGGAAAAAGCTCCAGACCATCGCGAGCTGCACACAGTCTGCTGCCTTAAACACATATTTCATTGCAGAGCCTATGGCAGTCTGAAAAAGACTTGCATTTATATAGCACCTTTCACAACTTCAGAACATCCCAGAGTACTTTAAGCCCAAAAAAATGTTTCTGAAGCACAGTCACTGTTGTAATGTAGGAAACGCGGCAGCCAATTTGTGCACAGCAAGCTCCCACAAGCAGTAATGTTAATGACCAGGCAATCTGTTTATTAGTGATGTTGACTGAAGGATAAATATTGACTTGGGGCGAACTCCACAGTCTTCCTCGAAATAGTGCCGGGGGATCCTTTACATCCACCCGGGAGTGCCAGACAGCGCCTCTTTTTGACATCTCACCCGAAAGGCTCTTGACAGCGCAGCACTGCCGTCTCTCTACGCCGCTCACTCTGCTCACCGACATCGTGGTGCCTCAGTGAGCAGGCCTCATCGGGCGATCTGACCAGACGGCCACACAATGAGCAGACAGGCTCTTTGCTAAGGGCGGGCGTCACTCCCGAGCCCGATTCTCTTCTCAGTTGAGGCCAATCTGCATGTAGCTCTCCGATACGTTCCTGGATGGTGGACAGAGGGGAGTGGGGGAGGGGGGGAGGGGGAGGAAGGGGGTTCCTGCCTCTCCAAAACAAGAGCTCAATGCCGATTGCAACATCCTAACTGAAATCCCAAAATGCAGTCCAGATCACAGGTCCAACCAACCTCAATATTGAAAATAATGTGATGGCTGCACCCCTTAAAACATTCTACATTTGAAAGGCTGGTTTCCCTCAACTGTGTACAAAGGTGTCCAGTTTCCACAAGAGTGTAATTCCCACAGAAGGACATCCCTCCCAGTCTAGAGGAAGCCCACTCACGTTACAAAGATTAATGACACACATTTTAATCTTTCCAAAGTGAAATCTGTTAACAATTTCCCCTAATGGGTCTGTTGATTGCTAATGCATTCTTTGACTGATATTCTGCCCTGGGATCATTAAACGATTATAATTATTAAATTATCCTGTTTGGGCACCTTACCTAGAAAGCTAATGGAAGTATTATAACTGAGAATTCTTTTTCCAAATCAGTGGCAATAATCGGCGGTGGGATTACAAACTCATCCATTACAAATCAAACATCTTACTCCTGGAGTCCGAACTCCCGGATTCTGCCCAAGCTCCAGGATTGACCGAATGCAAAATACTGCGGATGCTGGAAATCCGAAGTAAAACCAGATAATGCTGGAAGAACTCAGCAGGTCTGGCAGTATCTGTGGAGAGATGCCATGGGATACAAGGCTATGGGCCTAGTGCTGGAAAATAGGAATAGGGCAGTTAAGTATTTGTTTGACCGGCGCAGACTCGATGGGCCAAAGGGCCTCTTTCTGTGCTGTAGACCCCTATGACTCTAGGAGAAGCAGAGTTAACATTTTGAGTCCAATATGACTCTTCTCTGGACCCCAGGATTCCAGAATTGATTGACTTGCATGTTAACCAGCTTCCGATCCTGGGGACAGATTCCTGGTCTGCGAGTGTGGGAAACTGGCTTCTAGAACAGCTCAGCTTGCACACCCAAGCTTTTATCAGTTGTTCGCTGGTCTTCCTGGTGCACAGTGCGCAGGGAGGGGCTGAAGGGCAATAGAGACATGTTGTTCGTCCGATAAGTATTTTCTCCTTTGAATGACATTTGACAGTTTTAGATGTGTGCAGCAGTTCCCACCCTAGGATTTTTCAGGCAGTCAGGAGTCAGATTGATATGTGAATTCCACTGAATCTGCTGTGGGTTTAATAAACTAAACTGAGTTAACAGTGTACATCATATCAAAATCAAGAGAGATTTGCTCTTGAGGTCGTTTACAACTCAATACATCACAGACTCTACTTCCAGAACACAATCTCAGTGAAATACTTCCTTCACCCTCAACATCAATTAGGTGAAACGCCGATGAATGTGTCCAATCTTACAAGCTGCAAAGATGGGTGGTGTAGTGTTAATGTCACTGGGCTAGCAGTCAGGGTTGCCAACCCTCCAGGGTTGGCCTGGAGTCTCCAGGGATTAAAGGTCAATCTGTGTCCAATCCTGGAGAAAATTCGTCGGGGCGTTCAAAAAGACGGGTTTCTGGGTCATTTTCTTTGAACATTTCTTCTTTAGCAGATATAAAAATATTGAAAATGGGGGTGGTGGGGGGAGATAAAGGCTGACAGCCAAGCATCATCCAAAACACAGCACCTCCAACAGTGCAGCACTCCCTCAGTACTTCACTGGGTGTATCAGCCTAGGTTTTGTGCTTAAGGTCTCAGGAGTGGGACTTGAACCCACAAGCTCCCTGACTCAAGTGAGGAGAGTTCTACCCACTGAGCCACAACGAGCATCGACAATCTCTGACTGTTGTTGGGCTGGGGTGATTATAGAGGTGGGGAGGGGTTTTTCCCCCTTCCAATTGGCGCAGGCAGGCCGTACGTCACCAGGACGGGTGTGTTGGTCAACTCGCGGCTGGAGGGTGGGGAAAAGTCATGTGACGAGACCTCCAGGAATATGTTTAATCACAGCTGGCAACTCGACTAGTAAATCCAGAGATCCAGGCTGATGCTCTGGGGGCATGGGTTCAAATCCCACCAGGGCAGCTACTGGAACTTTAAGTTTAATTAATAAATCTGGAATGTAAAACTAGCCTCGGTATTGGTGGCCTCAAAACTATCATTGGTTGTTTTAAAAGCCCATCTGGGTTTAGGGAAGGAAATCTGCCGTCCTTACCCAGTCTGGCCTACATGTGACTCCAGACCCACAACCATGTGGATGACTCTTAACTGCCCCTCTGAAATGGCCTCGCTCAGTAGTTGTACCGGACTGCAGCGCTGTGGGTGTACCTGTACCACTCGGGACTGCAGCGCTGTGGGTGTACCTGCACCACTCGGACTGCAGCGCTGTGGGTGTACCTGCACCACTCGGACTGCAGCGCTGTGGGTGTACCTGCACCACTCGGACTGCAGCGCTGTGGGTGTACCTGCACCACTCGGGACTGCAGCGCTGTGGGTGTACCTGCACCACTCGGGACTGCAGCGGTTCAAGAAGGTAGCTCACTAACGCCTCCTCAAGGGCCATTAGGGATGGGCAACAAATGCTGGCCTTGCCAGTGATGCCCACATCCCATGAAAGCATTTTAAAAAAAGCTCCGATCAACTGCAGGTAAACTCAGGTTAACAATTTCTTAAGAGTGTAACAGAGCTGCCCGGCTTATCTTTCCAACTTACACCCTCTCTTAATCTGAGCTCATCCAAAATTCTGTTGACCTAACTTGCAACCGAGGCCCATTCACCCATCGCCCATGTGCTCGGTGACTGACATTAGTCCCCAGTCTATAGCAATGTCGCAATATTAAAACTCTCATCCTTATTTTTCAATCCTTTCATGGTCTCAGCCCCCTCCCTATCTCTATAAATCACCCCAGCCCAGCAACAGTCAGGGATTTTAGACGCTAGTTGTGGCTCAGAGGGTAGAATGATCTTCTCTCTAAGTCAGGGAGGTTGTGGGTTTGGGTCCCACTCCAGAGACTTTAACCGCAAAATCTAGGCTGATACAGCCAGCGCAGTACTGAGAGAGTGCTGCAGTGTTGGAGGTGCTGTCTTTTGGATGTGATGTTAAACCGAGGCCCGAGTGGACATTAAAAAAAAAATCCCGCGGCACTATTTTGAAGTAGAGCAGGGGAGTTCTCCCCGGTGCCCTGGTCAATATTTATCCCTCAGTCAACATCACCAAAAACTGCTGATCTGGTCATTATCACAGTACTGTTTGTGGGATCTTGCTGGGTAGAAATCAGCTGCTGCATTTCCTGGAGTCGTAACAACACTTCAAAAGTGCTTAACCAGCTGCAGAGCGATCTGGGACATCCTGAAGGTGCTACAGAAATGCAAACCTTTCATTTTCAATGAACTGTTAGATTAAAGTGCAGGAGAGTTTACAGACAGTAAATCGTTACTTAGGGGCAAAACTTGCTGCAAAATAAAACCGAGAAGTCAAAGGAGGAAACCGTGGTTTTGCTTAGGTATAAACGAGCTTGTGCTGCAGTGAATAGGTTGGACTTGGACTGTTCAAAACCGATACAAAGCCCTGAAGGTTGGAAACCCAGGGAATAAACGTACCCAGATTCCCCTCGAATTCACCACATCCTCTCCACGCCCCTGCTCGGGGCCAAGCCACACTCGGCCTCTCCCCTGCCGGGTTCAATGGGCGGGCGGTCTCACCTCAGGTGCCTGCAATGTGCCAAGCTGCAGCAAGGGGTCAGTCTTCTCAACCTCTGGTCTCTTCTGTTGGACAGTCCACTCTCTGAGGAGTGAGGGTCAGGGGGATGAGGTTACGCGCACACACTAGGGTGGAATTTAGAAGGTTAAGGGGTGATTTGATTGTGATGTTGTCAAGTTTGGCGGAAAACGATTTTAGCTGCTTGGGGAGTCCCGTGGAGTAAAAGTTAGGGCCAAATCCTTGAGTGAAATTAGGAAACACCCTCACACACAAATGGTGGTAGAAATCGGGAACTCTTTCCTCAAATGGCAATTAATGCTACATCAATTATCAGATTTAAATCAGAGATTGATAGGTTTCTGTTAACCAAAGGTGTTCATGGATATGGGGCAGAGGTGGGTTATGGAGTTAAGGTGCTGATCACGCGTTGGATTGGGTGGAACAGGCTCAAGGGGCTGAACGGCCTCGTTTCCAGGTTCCCCACAAAAGGGGCAGACCCATGTTCGAATAGCAGCATCCCTATTGGCCTGGGCGGAGGCCTATCTATCTGGAAATTTCTTGGGAGGCCTATTGTTCCTTTGTGAGAGTGGTGAACCTCCAGGGGTTTAGCAATTCAAAGGCAGCAGCAGCCTCAGTCAGCTCCTGAACAGCAGTCAGATTGTGCCCTTTCGGCAGTAGGTGTCAGCTGAGGCTCCGCGGGTAACACGCTTGCCAGAGTCGGAAAGTTGTGGGTTCAAAGCTGCACGGGTTTGAACACACAATCCAGGCCGACACTCCCAGAGCAGTACAGAGAGAGTGCTGCACTCTCACAGGCACCATCTCTCAAACGGGGAGTTAAACCGAGGCCCCGTCAGCCCTTCCCAGGCGAACGGGAAAGAGCCCACGGCACGGTTTTGAGGAGGAGCGGGACTAGTGCCCTGGCCGAGAGTCATCCTGCAAACGTCATCGCATTAGTCACTGGCACGTGGCCGATTGCGGGAGCTCACTGTGCGCAAATTGGCTGCTGGGTTTTTAACAATATAACAGTGAATGTACTTTGGAAATGTTCTGGGGTGCTCCGAGACGGGGAAGGCGCTATATATTATAAAGATAGATGTCTAATAGAGTTAACGTTTTCAGATTGGTGAACCTTTCTCAGAACTCTGCGTTAGGGTTAGAGTTCTGATAAAAGCTCTTAAACCTGAGAAGTTAACTCGGTTTCTCTCCCCACAGAAGCTGCCAGACCTGCTGACTATTTCCGGCACTTTCTCTCCCTACCTTCCCTGTTACAGTTGTTGTCTTCATTGACTCATATGTGACCCGTTTTTAAAAAAACCCACTGGGCGGGGAGGACCGAACATTCAAAGCCAGAGAATCCCAGAGGCAGTGTCAATCTTTAATGTAACCAATAAAATAACAAACAAAAATATCTTCATTAGGGCTGGCAAAATAATTTCCTTTAAAAAGCTTATTGTGGATTGGCAAGGGGTGCTCGAACCATTTGGCGCTCAAGTTTCTTCAACGCTCCAATAGTTTCGAAAAGAATTCTTCAAAAGAAAGTTTGTAGAGTTCAGGCAGCCACCTGCCTGGCTGCCCCAGCTCTTGTCCATCAGCCGCTTCTTTAGTGTCCCTGCGGCGCCGCCAACCCAACATTCTTCACCTCTACTTTGTGAAGTCCCCGTAATTTGGTCAATAGCTCGCTGATAAATTCCTGAAACGGGACAGAGAAAAATTACAGTTTTAAACGGAACCAGAGCAGGGTTAAAGGCAACTGCAGTACCAGCGAGAAACATCAGGAAAACGACTCACGCACACTGCGCGCGGTCAATTATTTTGAACACGACGACTTGCATTTATATAGCACCTCAGGGCATCCCAAAGCAGTCGGCAGCCAATGAAGTCCTTTTTTGAGCTGTAGTCACTGTTGTAATGCAGGGAAACTGGGAGCCAATTTGTGCACAGCAAACTCCCACAAACAGCAATGCGTCAATAACCAGATCATCGATTTTTGTGATGTGACACGGGGGAGACACTCCCCTGCTCATCTTTGAAATAGTGCTGTGGGATCCTTTACAGGGTGGCTACATCGGGCCTCGGTTTTATGTCTCATCCGAAAGACAGCACTTCCGACAGTGCAGCACTCCCTCAGTACTGACCCTCCGACAGTGCAGCACTCCCTCAGTACTGACCCTCTGACAGTGCAGCACTCCCTCAGTACTGACCCTCTGACAGTGCAGCACCCCCTCAGTACTGACCCTCCGACAGTGCAGCGCTCCCTCAGTACTGACCCACCGACAGTGCAGCACCCCCTCAGTACTGACCCTCCGACAGTGCAGCGCCCCCTCAGTACTGACCCTCCGACAGTGCAGCGCTCCCTCAGTACTGACCCACCGACAGTGCAGCGCTCCCTCAGTACTGACCCACCGACAGTGCAGCACTCCCTCAGTACTGACCCTCCGACAGTGCAGCACTCCCTCAGTACTGACCCTCTGACAATGCAGCATTCCCTCAGTACTGACCCTCCGACAGTGCAGCACTCCCTCAGTACTGACCCTCTGACAGTGCAGCACCCCCTCAGTACTGACCCTCCGACAGTGCAGCGCTCCCTCAGTACTGACCCACCGACAGTGCAGCGCTCCCTCAGTACTAACCCTCCGACAGTGCAGCACCCCCTCAGTACTGACCCTCCGACAGTGCAGCACTCCCTCAGTACTGACCCTCCGACAGTGCAGCACTCCCTCAGCACTGACCCTCCGACAGTGCAGCGCCCCCTCAGTACTGACCCTCTGACAGTGCAGCACTCCCTCAGTACTGACCCTCTGACAGTGCAGCACTCCCTCAGTACTGACCCTCTGACAGTGCAGCACTCCCTCAGTACTGACCCTCTGACAGTGCAGCACTCCCTCAGTATTGACCCTCTGACAGTGCAGCACTCCCTCAGTATTGACCCTCTGACAGTGCAGCACTCCCTTAGTACTGACCCTGTGATAGTGCAGCACTCCCTCAGTACTGACCCTCTGACAGTGCAGCACTCCCTTAGCACTGCCCCTCTGACAGTGCAGCACTCCCTCAGCACTGCCCCTCTGACAGTGCAGCACTCCCTCAGCACTGCCCCTCTGACAGTGCAGCACTCCCTCAGTACTGCCCCTCTGACAGTGCAGCACTCCCTCAGTACTGACCCTCTGACAGTGCAGCACTCCCTCAGTACTGACCCTCTGACAGTGCAGCACTCCCTCAGTACTGACCCTCTGACAGTGCAGCACTCCCTCAGTACTGACCCTCTGACAGTGCAGCACTCCCTCAGTACTGACCCTCCGACAGTGCAGCACTCTCTCAGTACTGCCCCTCTGACAGTGCAGCACTCCCTCAGTACTGACCCTCCGACAGTGCAGCACTCCCTTAGTACTGACCCTGTGATAGTGCAGCACTCCCTCAGTACTGACCCTCTGACAGTGCAGCACTCCCTTAGCACTGCCCCTCTGACAGTGCAGCACTCCCTCAGCACTGCCCCTCTGACAGTGCAGCACTCCCTCAGTACTGCCCCTCTGACAGTGCAGCACTGCCTCAGTACTGACCCTCTGACAGTGCAGCACTCCCTCAGTACTGACCCTCTGACAGTGCAGCACTCCCTCAGTACTGACCCTCCGACAGTGCAGCACTCTCTCAGTACTGCCCCTCTGACAGTGCAGCACTCCCTCAGTACTGACCCTCCGACAGTGCAGCACTCCCTTAGTACTGACCCTGTGATAGTGCAGCACTCCCTCAGTACTGACCCTCTGACAGTGCAGCACTCCCTTAGCACTGCCCCTCTGACAGTGCAGCACTCCCTCAGCACTGCCCCTCTGACAGTGCAGCACTCCCTCAGTACTGCCCCTCTGACAGTGCAGCACTGCCTCAGTACTGACCCTCTGACAGTGCAGCACTCCCTCAGTACTGACCCTCTGACAGTGCAGCACTCCCTCACTACTGACCCTCTGACAGTGCAGCACTCCCTCAGTACTGACCCTCTGACAGTGCAGCACTCCCTCAGTACTGACCCTCTGACAGTGCAGCACTCCCTCAGTACTGACCCTCTGACAGTGCAGCACTCCCTCAGTACTGACCCTCTGACAGTGCAGCACTCCCTCAGTACTGACCCTCTGACAGTGCAGCACTCCCTCAGTACTGACCCTCTGACAGTGCAGCACTCCCTCAGTACTGACCCTCTGACAGTGCAGCACTCCCTCAGTATTGACCCTCTGACAGTGCAGCACTCCCTTAGTACTGACCCTGTGATAGTGCAGCACTCCCTCAGTACTGACCCTCTGACAGTGCAGCACTCCCTTAGCACTGCCCCTCTGACAGTGCAGCACTCCCTCAGCACTGCCCCTCTGACAGTGCAGCACTCCCTCAGCACTGCCCCTCTGACAGTGCAGCACTCCCTCAGCACTGCCCCTCTGACAGTGCAGCACTCCCTCAGCACTGCCCCTCTGACAGTGCAGCACTCCCTCAGTACTGACCCTCTGACAGTGCAGCACTCCCTCAGTACTGACCCTCTGACAGTGCAGCACTCCCTCAGTACTGACCCTCTGACAGTGCAGCACTCCCTCAGTACTGACCCTCTGACAGTGCAGCACTCCCTCAGTACTGACCCTCCGACAGTGCAGCACTCTCTCAGTACTGCCCCTCTGACAGTGCAGCACTCCCTCAGTACTGACCCTCCGACAGTGCAGCACTCCCTTAGTACTGACCCTGTGATAGTGCAGCACTCCCTCAGTACTGACCCTCTGACAGTGCAGCACTCCCTTAGCACTGCCCCTCTGACAGTGCAGCACTCCCTCAGCACTGCCCCTCTGACAGTGCAGCACTCCCTCAGTACTGCCCCTCTGACAGTGCAGCACTGCCTCAGTACTGCCCCTCTGACAGTGCAGCACTCCCTCAGTACTGACCCTCTGACAGTGCAGCACTCCCTCAGTACTGACCCTCTGACAGTGCAGCACTCCCTCAGTACTGACCCTCTGACAGTGCAGCACTCCCTCAGTACTGACCCTCTGACAGTGCAGCACTCCCTCAGTACTGACCCTCTGACAGTGCAGCACTCCCTCAGTACTGACCCTCTGACAGTGCAGCACTCCCTCACTACTGACCCTCTGACAGTGCAGCACTCCCTCAGTACTGACCCTCTGACAGTGCAGCACTCCCTCAGTACTGACCCTCTGACAGTGCAGCACTCCCTCAGTACTGACCCTCTGACAGTGCAGCACTCCCTCACTACTGACCCTCTGACAGTGCAGCACTCCCTCAGTACTGACCCTCTGACAGTGCAGCACTCCCTCAGTACTGACCCTCTGACAGTGCAGCACTCCCTCAGTACTGACCCTCTGACAGTGCAGCACTCCCTCAGTACTGACCCTCTGACAGTGCAGCACTCCCTCAGTACTGACCCTCTGACAGTGCAGCACTCCCTCAGTACTGACCCTCTGACAGTGCAGCACTCCCTCAGTACTGCACTGGAACGTCGGACTGGGTTATGAGCTCAAGCCTCTGAAGTGCAACATTAGCTCTGTAGGTAAGACAGTACCAACTTGCTGCTTTATGAGGCAGGGCAAGTCCCCATGTGCTACATTTAATGCGCTGATTCATGTTTTTGGGTTAAAATGGCACAGGCAGGCAGGAAGTTACATTAACTGGTATTAGAAATAGTGAGGAACAGGCATTAAACTCCTCGGAGTCTAAAGCAAGCCTGTGGGGGGAACTCGGGGACAGAGGAAGTGTCGCTCAGTCCCAACTTGTCAGTAGCTGTTAGTTAACATGTACATTGGTCATCACAAAGATGCCAGGAGTCATTACGAAAGATGCTGTAGCAGGTGGGATAAAGACTCGTTGCATCTTCCTGGATTTTATGAAGTGTGCTTTCCGAAATAAAGCGACATGAGATCCTTTACTTGGGGGGGAGGGCAGGCCAAGCAACACACATTTCACTAACACACTGCGAAATTCGGCTTGTTTATCTAACACTGGTCTGTTGTTTACAGACCTTAAAGGATTCACGTGCTAGTCCACATTCAGTTTTCATCTGTTATTCAGCTGGGGCCAGTTTCCTTCTGAATGTTTATCCTTCCCATCTCTCCCCAGCGCAAAACACTTTTGTCTTTGATACAGAAGGTCATGGGTTCACGTCCCACTCCAGAGGCTATTGCACAGAAGCTAGTGAAAGACTGAGGGAGTGCTGCACAGTCAGCAGTTCTACCTTTCAGTTTAGACATTAAACCGAAGCCTTGTCTGACCTCTCAGGTGAACATAAAGGATCCAATGGCACTATTCAAAGGAAAATCTTTGCTCTTCTGGCCGATATTTGTTCTTCAACCAACATCGCTAAACAGATTAACTGCTGGTTATCACATTGCTGTTTGTGGGAGCTTGCTGTGCACAAATTGGCTATTTGTCTACGGTATAACAGTGACTACACTTCAAAAAGCAGCTCATCATCTGTAAAGCGCTTTGGAATGCCTCGAGGCCGTGAAAGGCGCTATTGAAATGCACGATCTCTTTGTTTCCTGAAGGTGCTGACTCTCAACCAGAGAGTGGTCTGTTTTCAGGCCCAGCTAGCTTTTAAGTTGAAGATTCCTTGACCATTCCCAATCCATCCTCCCTGTAACATCCCCACTGACCTTTCACCAGGAATCACACTTATGCAACTGGGCCACAGGAGCCCTTACCGAACTCAGTTAACAGAGCACAGCAGAGATGAAACCTGGGCCTCTCTAATCGGTACATGTGAATATGAGGTCATCTGGGGCGACAGTGTTTTTAACCTCATGAAGGTGAGGAAACCAGTTAGAACCATAGAACCATAGAACACTACAGCACAGAAAACAGGCCATTCGGCCCTTCTAGTCTATGCCGAAATATTATTCCGCTAATCCCATTGACCTGCACCCAGTCCGTAACCCTCCAGACCTCTCCCATCCATGTATCTATCCAATTTATTCTTAAAACTTAAGAGTGAGCCCGTATTTACCACGTCAGATGGTAGCTCGTTCCACACTCTCACCACTCTCTGAGTGAAGAAGTTCCCCCTAATGTTCCCCCTAAACCTTTCCCCTTTCACCCTAAAGCCATGTCCTCTCGTGTTTATCTCTCCTAATCTAAGTTCTAAAAGCCTAGAAATCTTGCGTCATCCAAAATCAGCACAAAGCATTCCAAGATTAGACATGAGGAGGCTGCACTCCTCCAATTCTGGCCTCTTGTGCATCCTGAGTTTCCATCGATCCATAGCTGGTGGCCGTACCTTCAGCTACCAGGGCCCCGTAGCTCTGGAATTCCCTCCCTAACCCTCTCCGCCTCTCCTCCTTTGTCAGTTTTAGGGCCCCTCGCAATGGCAGGTTCTTCCAGCCCCACTGAAGGCAGTGGAGTTTTGGACAGCTCACTGTGTTCTCCTGCCTCACCCCTTTAAGACGCTCTCTAACTCCTCCCTCCTTAAACCTGATGGGGGCCCAGACTGCAAGGGGTGAGCTGAGAACGTTCTACTCCTCTTTTTAACTCGTGATCCTTGCTTTCCAAAAAAAGGGGGAAGATTTCTTCAGGGTCTGACCAGCCGTACTCAGCTATGTGGCTGGAGGCAAAAGCTCGGGAATGATTTCCTGGAAAAGATATCGCCACCGGAGGTCATCGAAATGCCACTCCAACAACCTCATCAAACAACTTATTAAAACGGGATTATAGCGCACAGTTCAGATTAAAAAGCGGGTCAGAGAGAGATGTCAAGTGCAAACAAATCTCACAAGGGCTTTCCCAGACATCAGTAGCAGAATGAGTCTTCAATCTGAGTTGGGATGTTGCTTGGGCAGAAAAACAGTTCTCAACTTAGTGCCTGTGTCCTTCTCATATTCAACTAACATGGTGTGCACAGTTTCTTGATGCAAATCCACTTATTAAAAGGATTTACAGTTACATTTTTCCTAACAGTCCATGGTCTGTGCAATAAGATTAAGTCTGCACCCAAGAGAGCCTGAATAAGCAGTCACACAATCAATTGCCAGCTATCCAATCGAGCACATTTTAACGCAAGGACATCACTGAACGCATTTTCCAACAGGCCACTTCAGTGCAATCATAAAGCTTAGGAGATCAGTGAAAACTTCCAAAATCTGCAATCCTCCTCCTGTCCCCTCCTTTGTTTCCTCTGCCAGGTTTAAACAATGTAAATCATGTGCCAAGGATCCATGAAATCGATCTGGTTCCAACAATCCTATACGTGGCAGAACCAAAAGAGGAAAAACTTGTAGCTCTGGGGAAAGGAGTAACTGGCGAATGGGACCGATTGGATAGCTCTACAGAGAGATAGCACAGACAGGATGGGCCGATTGACCTCCTTCTGTACTCTATGATTCCAGGATGCTAAAACCGTGAGCGTTAGAGATTATTGGCACTGCCAATAGTTCGATCAATAGTAGATCAATCTATGCATGGGAGCCTAGGAGGCTGTCGAACTCCAGATGGATGTGAATGTTATGGAGAGACACTCGCACGAACCAGAATGGATGTCGAAAGTTAACATCAATATTTGCAAAGGTCATCATTCATTACTGACTGGCAGAGCCAGGTTTCAACTCTGCAATATCCAGATTTAACCAGGAGACTCAAACTCCAGTTTGTGAGGAATTACGTGTTTTCAGGGAAAACCAGCGACTGGACAATGGCCGCTGAGGTAGCGAGGGTGGTGCTTGTGATCCAGGGTCAGTGTTGGCCGGGAACAGAGGCAGCCTTGGCAGTGACGCCCTCAACTCGCAAAGGACTGGTCAAAATCTCACTGTCCAGCGCGCATTAAGCTGGTCACACGGGTAACTGAAGGTTAACCTCCGGGGGCATCACTGGGAGCAAAAACACCCCAAGGACAAAAGCACGGGGGCATTAAACAAAATGGCATCCTTTCAATTTTCTTGAAACAGTTCTGCTTGTTAGTTCTAAGAATATTGGATCAGGGGAAAGAAAACCTGAGTCACTTGGTGAATCAGGGTTGGAAAGCCGCAGTGTGGGGAAGGGCTGTGAAACGATGGTCGCCAACTCTGGCCAGACATATTCCTGGAGGTTTCATCATGTTGTCAACTGGCCCAGCACCCCACCCCACACAGCTGCCCCCGCCCCCCAACCCCCAACCCCCTCAATGATCGCCCGGCCTGCCCACCTTCTCAGGTGTCTGCCTTTCCACACCAGTGAGGAAGCAAATAAGCTTTTGGCAGCCTAATTGGACGATTCTGGACTGTCCGTTAGACAGAATTTATTTCCACGCGCCCGATATTTCTACAAGTTTCAAAAACATCCGAAGAAAATATCTCAAGAGCGCAAATTTGTTTATTGCCTCTAGAATTCTTTTCCGGGCTGTTTCATTAAAGATGAATCTTCAATTCCTGAGAATTCCAGACCCACCCTGGACCCCAGTGCGAAACCTTTAATTATAAAGGGGGGAGAAATTTGGAGTGGGGTGGGGGTGGGGGTGGGTGGGAATCCAGAATCTGATATTTTCAAGGCCGGAGCCACTGCAGGATTGAGGATTTGCCACTTTCGCCCCCCCCACACCCCACCCCCAAAGAGTTCAGTAACTAAATGTTATTTAACTTCATACTCAAAAAGGAAATAATGTTTAAACCCTGGTGAAATGTCTCTTGCCAAAGGCAACACAGCGTTTTAGGCTTGTGTAGTGAGAAAGGACATGTTTCTGTAGGTCGCATTCAGATGGGAAATGGCAGGATAGAGGTATGACTCGTGGTTGAAAATTTACAAGAATTTAGAAGGCTGTTTACGCTGTTTCTCCTCGAGAGCAACAGTGGAGAGGTGCGCTGAGTGACCTCTCCGTCAGTGGAACTGGGGATTGAAATAGGCAACATAACCGTCTATTGAGTCAAGCTTGATAACCCTCCAGTGAAATGCCTCGGATGTTAAGGGCGTGTCCAAATTGTTGTTGTGCTTCAGTGCTCCTCTGAGGGCACCCACCCCTCTTCTTCCGCCTCCCTCACCCTCCAAACTACAGTCCCGCTCCGGTTACAAAGCAACTTAATTTGGGTGTCCAGAAACAAGGCAGGTGTACCAAACCTGAAGGTGCGTTCTCTGTGATAATGGTAGCAGTGACTGGGTGATACCCGCACAGAGTTTACAGCACAGAAACAGGCCATTCAGCCCACCTGCTCTGTGCTGGCCTTTATGCTCCACACGAGCCTCCTCCCCCCCCACCATCACTACATTTCACCCCATCACCATATCTTTCTTATCTGTTCTCCCTCAGCTGTTCATCCAGCTTCCCTTTAGAGGCATCCATGTTTCAAGCACTCCATGAGGTAGCAAGCTCCATATTCTCTCCACTTTTAGCACTTGCAGGGAAGTTTGTAAGAAACCAATTTATAAAGGGGCTGTTGTAAAGGGGTGGATCTTCAGTTTGAGATTTCATGGTCACACTCCAGATAATTCAGGGTAAAGAACCAACAAGTGCATCAAGGGTTCTGGTTGGCCAATATTTGGGGCACTTTAATGGTTTCAGCTCCTTCTATGTTGGGGAGGGAAGGAAACGCTCCGGTCTCCGTCCAGGAATTACATCCTCAGACTGCCTCACCCCAGCCATGGGAGGCAGTAGAGACTATCCCAGGGCAACAGGAGACTCTATCAGCCAGCAAAGTGAAACATGAAAGCTTCAGCATCACTATCAGAATCCGACTGACGGCAGCTGCCGAAAGGGGACAGGAAGCAGGGTCGGATCGGATCTCTGCCGAGGAAAATTCAGGAATAAAGGCCTCCAGAAATACATTTTTTTTAAAAATAAGAGTTTTTGACGTTTTTAAAATTCTGGTGTGCTGCGGATAACTTCTTGGGTTCAGTGGTTCCCATAAGCGGATCCTGCATCCCTTATGACCATAAGACCATAAGACATAGGAGCAGAAATTAGGCCATTCGGCCCATCGAGTCTGCTCCGCCATTCAATCATGGCTGATAAGTTTCTCAACCCCATTCTCCCGCCTTCTCCCCGTAACCTTTGATCCCCTTACCAATCAAGAACCTATCTATCTCGGTCTTAAGTATACTCAATGACCTGGCCTCCACAGCCTTCTGTGGCAATGAATTCCATAGATTCACCACTCTCTGGCTAAAGAAGTTTCTCCTCATCTCTGTTCTAAAAGGTCTTCCCTTTACTCTGAGGCTGTGCCCTCGGGTCCTAGTCTCTCCTACTAATGGAAACATCTTCCCTAAGTCCACTCTATCCAGGCCTTTCAGTATTCTGTAAGTTTCAATCAGATTCCCCCCTCATCCTTCTAAACTCCATCGAGTATAGACTCAGAGTCCTCAAACGTTCCTCATATGTTAAGCCTTTCATTATACACTGGAGTAGACCCGCACTGCCCTTTATGTATTTAGACAGTAGTGGAGCCCAGGGGCATAGCCCTTATGCCCTGAAACAATTACACATAAAGCCCTCAAGCAGTTCAGAGAAGGTTCACAAGGTTGATTGTTGTGGTTTCAGGGCTGTCTTATGAGGAAAGGTTGAGCAGGTTGGGCCTAAACTTTAGTTTAGAAGAATGCAAGGTGACCTTAGTGAAACATATAAGATTCTGAGGCAACTTGACAAGGTAGGAGCTGAGAGGATGTTTCCCCTCATGGTGGGGAACTAGGGGGTCACTGTTTCAAAATATGGGGCCTACTTAAAATTGAGATGAGGAGGAATTTCTTCTCTCAGAGGGTCGTTAAAGTCTGTGGAGTCCTCTTCCCCCAGAGAGCAGTGGAGGCTCAGTCATTGAATATATTCAAGGCCAAGGTAGATTTTTGATGTACAAGGGAGTCAAGGGTTATGGGGGACAGGCAGGAAAGTGGAGTTGAGACCACAATCAGATCAGCCATGATCTTATGGAATGGCAGAGCAGGCTCGAGGGGCTGAATGGCCTCCTCCTGCTCCTATTTTCTGTGATCCTATGATCTCGAGAGTCTCTCAAATCTTTGAGGCCATAACAAAAAAAATGCATTTGGCAAAACATTAAAACAAATCATTAAACAAGTGGCCACACACACAGAGCAGCAAATTATCCTCACACTCGCGTCATCCCACCAGGGCAGTTTGTTTCTCAGTCAGAACGACAAAACAACGAAAACACAGCCCTTCTCCGCATTGTCTTGTTTAACTTAAAACAAAATCATTCCTAACCACCCTCCTGCATTTACCCTCCTGAATCTGCTGAGGGTTTGTCCTTCCTGCTTTCTGAATGAGCGCCTGCATCCCAGTATTCACAACACGAGGGGAAAGCTTAAAGCCAACAATGTCCAGGACCAGGGACCTCTGGGTGGGTCCGAGGTATATTCGCCGATTGGTGAGACAAGTTAACAATGTTCGGCAGGAGTGGGCAAACATCAAAGCCCAGCGCGTTGGGAACTCGATCATCTATCAAATCATCGGAGTAACTCTTTTTAAAAAAAATAATAAACTTGCAGTTTCGGTATAATCTTTCCCCAAGTTCCTTCTGTGAAAAAAATCCAAAAATGTGACTTTATGTATCTCAAAACCAGACAGGAGTCCACCCCAGATACGAACCTGGATTTACAATCTTCAGTTCTCCAGGGTCGTTCCTAAATAAAATTTTTGAAAGCTACGGTGTTGAGTGTAAAGGTTTTAAAAAAAAAAATCCAAAGTTGCATTTGTATAGCACCTATAACGTAGTAAAACGCCCCAAGGGGCCTCACGGGAGGGTTTTCAAATCACACTTAACATCTCTTCACTTGCCTCGGTGTCAAGTCAGGTGACCAAAACTTCAGTCAATGGGCAAGTTTTGGGCAGCATCTTAAAAGGAGGAGAGAGAGGCAGAGAGGTTTGCGGGGGGTGGGGGGAATTCCAGAGTTTAGGGTCTGAGAACAGCTCCCGTGGAGTGATGGGAATGGGCGACATGCAAGAGGCCAGAACTGGAGGAGCACAAAGATCTCCGAGGGTCGTTGTAGGGCTGGAGGCCCCATTACAATAATATAATCAATCACATTATTATTCAGTTAATCCTTACGGAGAACAGTTTTGAACCTTCAAGACTCATTCCTGGGATGAGGGGCTTATCCTGTGAGGAAAGGTTGAGCAGGTTGGGCCTGTACCCATTGGGGTTTAGAAAGAATGAGAGGCGATCTTATCAAAACACATAAGGTCCTGAGGGGACTCGACAGGGTGGATACTGGGAGGATGTTTCTTCTTGTGGCAGAGACTGGAACTAGGGGGCACAGTTTAAGAATAAGAGGTCTACCAATTAAGATGGAGATAAGGAGAATTTTTTTCTCAGAGGGTCGTTAGTCTGTGGAATTCCCTTCCCCAGGAGGCAGTAGAGGCTGGGTCGTGGAATTTATTTAAGGCTGAGTTGGACAGATGTTTGATAGACAAAGGGAGAGTCAAGGGTTATGGGGTAGACAGGGAAGTGGGAGCTGAGACCACAATCAGGCCAGCCATGGTCTCATTGAATAGCAGAGCAGGCTCAAAGGGCTGGACTCCTGCTTCTAAAACCTCAGTTCCTATGAAACCTTTACAAGGGACACTCATTGCCAAACAAGTCTCATCTCTTATCCTTCGAGCACTTTCAGGCTGTCTGGTACCGGCTTCTCAACACAGCTCTGGCCAGGTACACAGGCTAATTCCTCTTTTTGAGTGGAACTTTGAACATGTAAATTTAACCAAAGAGAAACTAACTGTGAACTGACTGCAGAATGCACAGCAAGACTCAACGCCAATGAGGAAACCTTGACCATCGCGAGAGCCTGTAAACCTGTTCATTCTGGGTGTGTGGGAGGAACTGAGCGAGTCTGTGACCTTACTTTGCTGCCTGGGAAATAAACCTGCTCTAAAGGTGCAGGCCTCAGATCCATTCCTCCTCAACACACAACGATTTTGAATTAACAGAGAATCGGGAAGGAGCGGTGAGATTGTAAAGAATACTTACATCTGTGTTCCTGCTGCAAGTTGTGAACATAATCTGTGAAGCAAAAAAATTAAATTTTAGACGGGTCAGTTCATGAACAGAAGCGATCTTTCCCACTGCCCCGAGGGTGACAGATTTTACACACCGCACCTGTAATTTACTCGTGCGCTCTTCTTCAGTCTGAAGTTCCAAAAGCTCATCGATATTCACCTCTTCTGGCATCTGCTCCACCTGAACAGAGCAAAGGGAGAGCGATTAGGCCCAACCCTCATTAAAATTCCTTCCTTCCAATTCTACCATCTTATAACGTTTCTACCAACAATCACCTCATTGTCTTCCTCCCCTGGCTTTGCTGGGCAGGTAACAAGGTGAGTTCAGGCAGCATGAAGTCACCGATTCACTCTGAGAAGAGTAGCGAGTCACCCCACCGTCCCACCTACGAGAGGTCGGAACCAATCGGTGAACAAAGACACAATTCGGGCACCACAGCCTCGGTGTGAAGACCGCACTCGATACCAGGCTCTGAACGTCTACATTTGTTTAGCTGGCTTCACCAGAAAACCAGAGCTGGAACCTCGAGCTGACTCCAGGGGCTGGATTATAATCCCCGCCAGACCCCCAATCAACCCGCTGCACGTGTTTTCGGTGGGAGGGGGGGGGGGTAGGGCACATAAAATAAGTCGAGTAGGTAGCCCACCACCTTTCTGTCCACCCCCGACCCGTCCCCCCACCATAATATGCCGGTGAGTAAGGCATCCACTAGGTTGCACGTTAACTGCCCAATTAAGGGGTGGTTAAGGGCCTCAATCTACCCCCACTGTCATATTATGCTGGGCGGTGGAAAGCAGGTGAAAGGACAGGGAGACAGGAAAGAGGGGAGGTTACCTCCTTCGGGCTGTGCAACTGGGGCACCCTCCAGAAGATGTTAACCTGCCTTTGTGCCTCCCCACCTGTCCTCCAAAAAAACCCACCAACTTCTCTCCGGGGGAGGTGAGCAATACCCCACCCCCAGCCCCGTCGTTGAACTCTCGCGCCAAGTCCCATTGACTCGTCACCTTCCTGCGCTCGCCTGTCTGCACCGGGTCCGCATCCTCCACGTTCAAACCCCTCCGTGGGCCCCGCTGCCTCTTTAATCTCCTCATCCCTGCAGCCTTCGGGGACCTCCGCGTCCTCCAAATCCGGCCTCCCGCTCATCCCCGATTCCCATCGCTCCACCACTGGCGGCCGGGCCTTCGGCTGCCTGGGGGTCCGAAGCGCTGGAATGTTCTCCCTAAACCTCTCCGCCTCCCTTTCCTCCTTATAAAAAAATAAAAACAGCTTAAAACCTATTTGTGGAATTTTACAGCCCCATCGTGTCGGGGGCAGAGCCGCTAAATGTGGCGAGTTGTTCAGAAGTCCATCGACTTTGGACGATCCTGGTGGTCATAAAATTCCACCCCTATTTTTTTGACAAAGGCCCTGTCTTAATTTCTCCTCCTTTAGTTTGGTCTGATTAACACTCCTGTGGATACTTAAAGATGATGGAATAAGTACCTGATTTGGATACTAGAATCCCAATCGTCCCAATCTACTCTTTGCCAACCTTAGGATTTGACAAACGTGTGGATGATATTGCGCTCAAACAGTTAAGTCTTCCCCTTGAACACACAATGATGCAGGGCAACAGATGGGAGAATTGGCTTTGTGATATGAGAAAACTTCAAACTGTTTATAGACTGTTTTTACACAAAATTCTGATTATTCTATAATCAATGCAAGATGTGAGAGCAAACCGTGAAGACTCAAAAGGGAAATGCCTCCCCCCTGAATGAAAACAGAACAACAACTTGCATTAATATAGCACCTGGAATGTGGTAAAATGTCCCAGGGGGCTTCACAGGTGGGTATTTAAAAATCAAAGTTGACACTGAGCTACATAAGGCAATGCTAGGACAGGTGAGCAAATGCTCGGTCGGAGGGAGAGGTTTTAAGGAGCATCTTAAAAGGAGGAGAGAGAGAGAGAGAGGCGGAGGGGTTTAGGAAGTGAATTCCAGAGCTCGGGGCCCAGGCAGCTGAAGGTGCGGCCGCCCAATGGTGGAGCGACGGGAATAGAGTCAAAAATTGAAAATCAAACATTGTACACTGCAGAAATGAGCCACCCCAATCTGGGAGCCTTAGCCCCTTTCTTATAAAAGGCACAGGAGCCAGGCCAGCCTGAAATTTATCTAATCGAGAGAACTGTGACCAGCAGCCAACTGGTTCAATCCAAATTACAGAACCAATTAAGGAAATGTGAGCTTAGCAAAAACTATAAGGCATTTATGGACAATCTCAGTAGCCCCGCGTGCCCCTGCATACTGGCTGCAGAATTTTAAACAGCTCCATCCAAAATTCCACTCAGGATTCTTATCACCCCCATGGGTCTGTTGGGATTTATGCTCTCCAGTCGACAAATAAACCAAGAGAGTCCAGCACCAGTTTTTCAGCCAACACCCGCCGGAGTGGCAGTAAGAGAATGCATGCTGTATTTATAGCACAGAAGCAGGCCATTCGGCCATCTGGTCCATGCTGGTGTTTATGCTCCACACTCTCCTCATCTCACCCCATCACCATCTCCTTCTATTCCTTTCCCCCTCATGTGTTTATCCAGCTTCCCCCTTAAATGCATTTATACTATTTGCCTCAGTCAACCCTCCTCGTAGTGCTTTTCACATTCCCATCACGCTCTGGGTGAAGAATTACCTCCTGAATTCTCTATCGGATTTATTGCTGACGGATTTATCTTATATTTGTGGCCCCCTCCCACCCCTTAGTTCTGATGTCCCACAAAAGTGAAAACGTTTTCTCTATGTCTACCCTATCGAACCCTTTCATAATCTTCAACTCGTCTCTCTGCGAGTGAAGAGTAAAAGGTCTGCTCACCCTTCACTGAGCTCGGGCGTCTCCCTGGTTGAACAACCTAACCGACCCTTGGGAACAATGACTGAGGCACTGAACATTGCTGCGTTAGAGAGATGGGATGAAAATTGCAGACCAAATAAAACATCCATCTGTGCTCCATGCTGTCGCATCCACACATGTTTGAGTCTGAATGTAATATAAGTTTAAACTGATGTGAATTTATTTGGCCAGAGGCAGGGAGAGACTGGAACTGGAAGCAATGAGCAGGAATTAGCATAGAAACATAGAAAATAGAAGGAGTAGGTCATTCGGCCCTTTGAGCCATTCAATGGTTGATCCTCTATCTCAACGCCGTACTCCCGCTCTCTCCCCATACCCCTTGACACCTTTAGAGTCTAGAAATCTATCCATTTCCTTCTTAAATATATTCAGTGACAGCCTCTGTGGTAGAGAATTCCACAGGTTCACCACCCTCTGAGTGAAGAAGTTTCTCCTCATCTCAGTCCTAAAAGCCTACCCCGTATCCTGAGACTGTGACCCCTTGATCTAGACCCCCCCAGCCCAGAGGAAACATCATCCCTGCACCCAGTCTGTCCATCCCTGTCAGAGTTTCATACATTTCAATCAGAATCCCTCTCCTTCTTCTAAGCTCCAGTGAATACAGACCTGGTCGGCCCAATCTCTCCTCATATGACAATCCTGCCATCCCAGGAGTCAGTGACTTCAACTCAAATTTTCCCAGAGTGTTTTAATCTTAAAAACAAATGGTTTATTTAAAAAAAATACTTTCTTGTGCTAAATAAAGCTCTGTTTTATATGACAGAGATAGAGAAGGAAGACTTGCAGTTATACAAGAAATAGGAGTAGGCCATTCAGCCCCTCGAACCTGCCCTGCCATCCAATAAGATCATGGCTGATCTTCAACCTCAACTCCATTTTTCTGCACCTTCCCCATACCTCTCAGGGTCTAAAAAATCTAACAACCTCAGTTTGAATATACCCAACAACTGAGCATCCACTGCCCCTGGGATAGAGAATTCTAAAGGTTCACAACCCCCTGAGTTAAAGATGGCGCCTCTGGCAGTGCAGCACTCCCTCAACTCCCCTCGGCACTGGAGTGTGGGCCTTGAATTTTGGGCTTAGTGCCTCTGGAGTGGGGCTTGAACCCACAATCTTCTGCCCCAGAGGCACTGAGCCACGGCTGACACGGTTATCAAACAGGAATTTGGGATTTGACTAAATGTAACTTCTTGAGTTAAGCATTGAGTCGGGAGTCTCAAAGGGTTAGCAAGTCTCTCAAAAAGAAGCCAACAATAAGATCTATTGTGGCTATGGTGTTAGGCAGGGAGCAACGTGCAGCCAACAAATGTACAATGACACTATCCTCATAAACAGTTCAGCAAAGTGCTGGACCCTCCAGATGTCTTTGTTGTGATGTTGCAGAGATTGTTTACCAGCTCCCCAGTCATTTTTTTTTTTCAAAGCAGAGTTGACAGGATCTTTGCTGCAGCCATTTCTCAAAGCACTTTGATAACCCAGCGCTGGCTCCTGTCAATGTGGCGTTCCCGCTTCTGGGGATTGTACACAGACCATCACAAGAGGAAGCCTAGTTCTGCTGTGACAGTCAATTCTTTATCATGGATTGGTCGACAATTATGTGGCACTTAATCCGATCGAGAGCTCATCCCAAGTCACAAAGTACACGCATCACAGGCAGGAGAACACGGATTCATTTTCCTCTCCCGAGCTACAATCACAGGACAAATGCAGCCCTCAAACCTCGCAGTGAGGAACATGGGGTTAGGAGGAGGCCATTCAGCCCCTTAAGCCTATCCGCTATTCAGTTAGATCCTGGCTGATCTGTGTCTTAACTCCACCATATTCCTTGCTTCCATATCACTTCATATCCATACAAAACAAAGACCTATCAATCTCCGTTTCGAGGTTTTCATTTGACCCTCAGCCTCACTAGCTTTTTGGTGGGTGGGGGTAGGGTTCCAGATTTCCACACCTCTTCGTGTGAGGAAGTGCTTCCTGACATCAACCATGACGGCCTGGCTCTCATGTTAAGCTTCTGCCCTCTTGTTCTGGACTCTCCCTCAACACCCCCCGCAACCCCCGACCAAAGTAAATAGGTTCTCTCTATCAACCAAGGCTCCGTCAAATCCTTTAATCATCTTAAACAGCTCGATTGGATCACCCCTACACTCGAGTGAATACAAACCTCATGAGTGCAAACTGTCCTCCTAATTTAACCCTTTCTGTCCTGGAGATCACCAAACCATGAGATGTAGGAGCAGAAGTAGGCCATTCGGCCCATCGAATCTGCTCCGCATTCAATGAGTTCATGGTTTCTCCTGCCTCTTCCCCATAACCCTTGACTCCCAAACCCCAGCGTGAGGCAGCTTTCAAGGCTGGGACCCTGGCGATGCTGGCACAGTGCCACACCAGACAGGGCATCTGAACCACAGGGGAAGCTGGTCTTTGAGTTTCTCCTGGATTAGAAGCTCCAATGTCACTTCTAACCTGAGGGTTAGGGGCAGTATGGTTCAAGTGGAGATCACTCACTCCATCCAGGGCCCTCTCACATTTCTCTGATGGGTCGGCTACACACTAATAGAAAAAAGACTTGCCTTTCTATAGATACTTTCATCACCTCAAGACGTCCCAAAGTGTTTACAGCCAATGAAGTGCTTCGAAGTGTAGTCCCTGTTGTAATCTAGGAAACGCGGCAGCCAATTTGCACACAGCAAGATCCCACTCACAGCAATTTAACACAAGCAAGCTTGCTTTTAATGATCTTAGACGAGGGACAATTACTTGCCCAGGACCCAGGGGAAGAACTCACCTGCTCCTCCTCAAAATGGGACCTTTTATGTCCAGCCAACAGGCCAGTTGGTTTAACATAAAAGATGGCACCTCTGACAGTGCAGCCTCCCCTCAGTACTGACCCTCCGACATTGCAGCTCAACCTCAGCACTGACCCCCCGACAGTGCAGCACTCCCTCAGTACTGACCCTCTGACAGTGCAGCACTCCCTCCGTACTGACCCTCCGACAGTGCAGCACTCCCTCAGTACTGACCCTCCGACAGTGCAGCACTCCCTCAGTACTGACCCTCCGACAGTGCAGCACTCCCTCAGTACTGACCCTCCGACAGTGCAGCACTCCCTCAGTACTGACCCTCTGACAGTGCAGCACTCCCTCAGTACTGACCCTCTGACAGTGCAGCACTCCCTCAGTACTGACCCTCCGACAGTGCAGCACTCCCTCAGTACTGACCCTCCGACAGTGCAGCACTCCCTCAGTATTGCACTCTGAGTGTCAGCCTGGTCAAATCCCTGGAGTGGGCCTCGAGTGCACAACCTCCTGAACCTGAGGTGAGTGCACGCCTCGCAGGTGACACCAACACCTGACCCTCCCTCCCAGGATTCAGATTGACATATTTTCTCTAAGCAATTTGGCTTTCAGACTTTGATCACCTCCCCAAACCCCATTACCACTCAGCATCTTCCTCTCATTACACAATTATCCCATTAAAGACACCCGGGAAAGTGGGAGGTGTCAGCAATCAAGATTTTCTTGGCTTCGTGTTTGGGAATGGGGAAAGGGGGGGCAGCGAGAGTCCAGACATTTTTAAATCAGGGTTGGTGCATTACTGGATTTTATTGAACACAGTGAGTGCACTATAAATTCCATCTTCAGATTGAAACCACCTCCATCTGGGACTGCAGCCAACAACCAGTGCTCGGGTTTCCTAGGTTAAACCAGTCACTAATTCTAGGAGCACTTTCATTGGTTCTAAAGTGCTCTGAGACATTTGGTAAGATGCTATACAGATGCAGGTTCTGTCTTTGTTTTTGTATTTGATTAATGCTTCTCGAAAGTGTCAACTTCCCTCAGTTGGAACCGCACTGTCGGAGGGTCAGTACTGAGGGAGTGCTGCACTGTCAGAGGGTCAGTACTGAGGGAGTGCTGCACTGTCAGAGGGTCAGTACTGAGGGAGTGCTGCACTGTCAGAGGGTCAGTACTGAGGGAGTGCTGCACTGTCAGAGGGTCAGTACTGAGGGAGTGCTGCACTGTCAGAGGGTCAGTACTGAGGGAGTGCTGCACTGTCAGAGGGTCAGTACTGAGGGAGTGCTGCACTGTCAGAGGGTCAGTACTGAGGGGGTGCTGCACTGTCAGAGGGTCAGTATTGAGGGAGTGCTGCACTGTCAGAGGGTCAGTACTGAGGGAGTGCCGCACTGTCAGAGGGTCAGTACTGAGGGAGTGCCGCACTGTCAGAGGGTCAGTACTGAGGGAGTGCCGCACTGTCAGAGGGTCAGTACTGAGGGAGTGCTGCACTGTCAGAGGGTCAGTACTGAGGGAGTGCTGCACTGTCAGAGGGTCAGTACTGAGGGAGTGCTGCACTGTCGGAGGGTCAGTACTGAGGGAGTGCTGCACTGTCAGAGGGTCAGTACTGAGGGAGTGCTGCACTGTCAGAGGGTCAGTACTGAGGGAGTGCTGCACTGTCAGAGGATCAGTACTGAGGGAGTGCTGCACTGTCAGAGGGTCAGTACTGAGGGAGTGCTGCACTGTCAGAGGGTCAGTACTGAGGGAGTGCTGCACTGTCAGAGGGTCAGTACTGAGGGAGTGCTGCACTGTCGGAGGGTCAGTACTGAGGGAGTGCTGCACTGTCGGAGAGTCAGTACTGAGGGAGTGCTGCACTGTCAGAGGGTCAGTACTGAGGGAGTGCTGCACTGTCAGAGGGTCAGTACGGAGGGAGTGCTGCACTGTCAGAGGGTCAGTACGGAGGGAGTGCTGCCCCGTCAGAGGAGTCGTCTTTCAGATGAGACATTAAACAGAGGCCCCGTCTGCCCTCTACCCTGGATTTAAAAGATCTCACCGGCATTCTTTGCAAAAGAGCGGGGGAGTAGGGCTAGTTGGAAAGATCTTTCAAAGAGCGGGTACAGAGGTGATGGGCTGAATGGCCTCCTTCTGTGCTATGTTATTCTATGAAAAATCTGGGAATATGGTGCCATTGACATGTCAGAAGCCACCTCCTTTACTGTGGAGGTGTGAACAGCATCTAGTCTTTGGCACCATGTGCTGGACGTGGACGGCAGTTAAGCATCTGCCCAATCCTCTTGGGTGCTGGGATGCGGTTGAAGGTTGACAGACTGGCCTTGAGCAGGCGATTCTGTTGAGGTGGAGAACACTGGGGCTTTCAACAGCACCAGCTGGGAAAGGTCGGGAGTTTGTGGGAATTCGTTTGGGGCAATACCCGCGCCCTCGCCAATTGAGCTCTCTCCACTTGCCCACTCTGTTCACTGCTTTACACTGGAGCAGATCCCACACTGGGAGAGAAGCAAGTGACAAAGCAATAATGAAAATTCAGCAGCTTCTTCCAATTCAATCACGGGAACCCCTCATAAATTATTCGCAGTACGCACAATTAGGCTTCATGTAATATTAACACTGGCTCTTTGTTCTCAATCCTTGAGGACAGTAATCCTTGTACCGAAATGGAAGGACATTGCTGATTTCAGGATGCTCTAATCTGTCCGGAACACAGTGGGGTGGGTACTCGTGACAGCAGCACGACCCCCTCCCTAGTGCCTGCTGACCCACTCCCATCTCCAGCCTGGTCCAAACTCACAATCTGCCAACTCAGTGCCACCCACTGAACCCGACTGAAACTCACAACAAAACATCCCAGATACCTCCACACGTGAAACACAGAGAGCGAGAGGGAGAGGGAGAGGGAGAGGGCGAGAGAGAGAGCGAGGGAGAGAGCGAGGGAGAGAGCGAGGGAGAGAGCGAGGGAGAGAGCGAGGGAGAGAGCGAGGGAGAGAGCGAGGGAGAGAGCGAGGGAGAGAGCGAGGGAGAGAGCGAGGGAGAGAGCGAGGGAGAGAGCGAGGGAGAGAGCGAGGGAGAGAGCGAGGGAGAGAGCGAGGGAGAGAGCGAGGGAGAGAGCGAGGGAGAGAGCGAGGGAGAGAGCGAGGGAGAGAGCGAGGGAGAGAGCGAGGGAGAGAGCGAGGGAGAGAGCGAGGGAGAGAGCGAGGGAGAGAGCGAGGGAGAGAGCGAGGGAGAGAGCGAGGGAGAGAGCGAGAGAGCGAGGGAAGGAGCGGTGAAACACAGAGTGAGGGAGAGGGAGAGAGCGAGGGAGGGGGAGAGAGCGAGGGAGAGGGAGGGAGGGAGAGGGAGAGAGCGAGGGAGGGGGAGAGAGCGAGGGAGAGGGAGGGAGGGAGGGAGGGAGGGAGGGGGCGATGAAACACAAGTTCTCCTATTTGTAAGCACCAAGTTGGAGCAAGAACTGGGAACACACCCTCCACAGACCCAATAAATGGAAAATTACTTGAAATTCCCTGAAAAGGGAGCTGAGCATCCCAGAGGAGGTTACTGCTTCCCAGTTGTTACAGCTTTCACTCTTTTGCTCCATTTTATTCCAACAATAAATTCCTGTTGTGTCCCTCGAGTAATATCTGTTCCCAGCTAAAGCTCTTGTGTTTTCATTTTCCCTCTCTTCTGAACAACAAGACTATTAATCATCCTGGAACCAGTGACCAATCGCATCACGAGAGTGAGGGAGGGATCAGGAGAAAAGGACTGGGAGACAGGGAGAGAGACAGAGAGAGATAGAGATAGAGACATGCAGAGAGGGAGAGCCAGAGAGAGGGAGAGCCAGAGAGAGGGAGAGCCAGAGAGAGGGAGAGCCAGAGAGAGGGAGGGAGGGAGGGACGGAGAGCTAGAGGGAGGGAGGGAGAGCCAGAAAGAGGGAGGGAAGGAGAGAGAGCCAGAGAGGGAGACAGAGAGAGAGAGGAAGAGCCAGAGAGAGGAAGAGCCAGAGAGAGGAAGAGCCAGAGAGTGGGACGGAGAGCTAGAGAGAGGGAGGGAGAGCTAGAGAGAGGGAGGGAGAGCCAGAGAGAGGGAGAGAGAGCCAGAGAGAGGGAGGGAGAGCCAGAGAGAGGGAGGGAGAGCCAGAGAGAGGGAGGGAGAGCCAGAGAGAGGGAGGGAGAGCCAGAGAGAGGGAGGGAGAGCCAGAGAGAGGGAGGGAGAGCCAGAGAGAGGGAGGGAGAGCCAGAGAGAGGGAGGGAGAGCCAGAGAGAGGAAGAGCCAGAGAGAGGAAGAGCCAGAGAGAGGGACGGAGAGCTAGAGAGAAGGAGGGAGAGCCAGAGAGAGGGAGGGAGGGAGAGAGAGAGCCAGAGAGAGAGAGAGGGAGCCAGAGAGCAAGAGAGAGTGAGAGGGGGGTCAGGCCGGGAGTGAGCGAGAGATAGACAGAGAGCGAGAGCCAGAGTGAGACAGAGGGAGAGACAAGAGAGAGATATCGGGTGAGATAGAAAGAGGGACAGAGAGAGAGAGAAGTGAGAGACAGAAACAGAAAGACAAAGGATGGAGAGACAGAGATCAGCAGCCATTGTTGTTACCATGAACGGGGCAGTGAATTGAGTTAAGCCCAGCCGGGTGTCAGGATCAGGTTAGTTGGCTGATCCAGTGCAGAATGCAGGCTGGAGAGGAGGAGACAAATGAAGAAACTAGTGATCTTAAATCTTAAAAAGGACATGGTTCAAGAGATCAAATAACATGGGGGAAAAAAACACATAGTGACTGAACACATCTCTTTTTACTTCCCCTTTCACGCAATTGCTTAGAAATGAGGGGAGAAATTTGCTTAAACTGTTTCTCTCGAAGGTTTGAATGAGATCTTTAAAAAGCTTCTTCTAATATTCAATAGGAAACATGATTCCGGCAATGTGATCGCTCATTATAAATGTGCCGTACCTACCCAAGAATGAACGGAGACCTGACAGACGTGAGCTATACTGCTAACTCTGCACCACACAGTCAGGCCAAACGCCAACTCACTATCTCAATGCCAGGCAGCCCAAACACTTCTCAATGGCGTGGCTCATTGGGTAGCACTCTTACTGTGGCGTCAGAGGTTGTGGGTTCAAGCCCACTCCAGGGTCCTGAGCACATAATTCAGGCTAATACTTCCAGTGCAGTACTGGGGGAGTGCTGCACTGTCAGAGGTGCTGTCTTTCAGGCGAGACGTTAAACTGAGGCCTCGCCGATATTGAAGAAGAGCTTGGGTAGTCCTTTAGCAGGAGTTGATCAATGGCATAATCTGGGGTTTGCAATGTAAATGGACAGCTTGAGGTTAGAATTTTAAATCTATTTCAACTCTCCCTCATCTTTGGGATTCTGATGCTAAAGTTGCTCCTTGAGTCACCATGGGGAGGGGTGAGGGGAGGGGGAATGTAAGGGTCTTTCACTTTACCGACTACTTTACAGCCCAGGCTGTCTGCTGTCTGCAACCATCACCCTAACACTGATATGGGTGAGGCAGAGAGAGGAGGCCCTCTCCCAAGATCCAGTCACATTGTCAGCTGGTGTTATTCACTGGATTTAACGGCTGGTGCCCTGGAGATGGTCCCACTGACTCTGTATGATCGAGGCCTCATATATTATTCAGACTCTGACAGATAATCACAAAACACTGCCCAACATTACAGGAAACACTTGTTTTATTCTAATAATCGCACCAAGTCTTACTTTCCTATCACACCCTATGTTGCCTCATCGACATCCTGGTTTTCTTCATGACCCAAACCCTCCCTATCTCTGTAACCTCCTCCAGCCCCTACACTCCTCCCTATCTCTGTAACCTCCTCCAGCCCCTACACTCCTCCCTATCTCTGTAACCTCCTCCAGCCCCTACACTCCTCCCTATCTCTGTAACCTCCTCCAGCCCCTACACTCCTCCCTATCTACCTAACCTCCTCCAGCCCCTACACTCTTCCCTACCTATCTAACCTCCTCCAGCCCCTACACTCCTCCCTATCTCTGTAACCTCCTCCAGCCCCTACACTCCTCCCTATCTCTGTAACCTCCTCCAGCCCCTACACTCCTTCCTACCTGTCTAACCTCCTCCAGCCCCTACACCCCTCCCTATCTCTGTAACCTCCAGTCCCTACAACCCTCCCTATCTCTGTAACCTCCTCCAGCCCCTACACCCCTCCTTATCTATCTAACCTCCTCCAGCCCCTACACCCCTCCCTATCTCTGTAACCTCCAGTACCTACAACCCTCCCTATCTCTGTAACCTCCTCCAGCCTACACTCCTCCCTATATCTGTAACCTCCTCCAGCCCCTACACCCCTCCCTATCTCTGTAACCTCCTCCAGCCCCTAGAACCCTCCCTATCTCTGTAACCTCCAGTCCCTACAACCCTCCCTATCTCTGTAACCTCCTCCAGCCTACACTCCTCCCTATATCTGTAACCTCCTCCAGCCCCTACACCCCTCCCTATCTCTGTAACCTCCTCCAGTTCCTACAACCTTCTCTATCTTTGTAACCTCCTCCAGCCCCTACACTCCTCCTTATCTCTCTAACCTCCTCCAGTCCCTACATCTCTAACCTCCTCCAGCTCCTACAACCCTCTAAGATCTCTGCGCTCCTCTAATTCGGGCCTCTTGAACATGCACAGTTTTAATCGCTCCACCATTGGCGGCCGTGCCTTCAGCTGCCTGGGGCCCTAAGCTCTGGAATTCCCTCCCTAAACCTCTCCGCCTCCCTCTCTCCTCCTTTGAGATGCTCCTTAAAGCCAACCTCTGACGAAAATTTGATCACCAGTCCTAAAATCTCCTTACATGGTTCAATGTAAAAATGCGTCTGATTACACTTCTGCAAAGTGTCTTAGGAATGTTTGACTATGTCAAAGGAGCTTGTTGTTGTGATAGGGACCGAGAAATGGCCGTTGGCAATATTAACAAACGCACACACAACCTGCTGGTAGAACAGTCCCTGACCACTATAACCCAGGCCTCAAACTGTTTACTTTATTGAGGTTAACACCTCCATGAAAACGTTGAAATGTCAAACGAGCCCATTAAACGTTTGGGTGCTAAATTAGTGAGAAATATTTACAGAGAGTTGTCAAGGCTGGAAGTAGAATCCAGGATGTGCTCTTTAAGGGATGGTAGATAAATATTTAAAGAACAAGTTTAAAGGGATTTTGGGGGGTGAGCATGGAGATGGAGAGGTAAGGGTAACTCCTCTCGGAAGCTGTCACAGCAGCAATTGGCTGAATGGCCTTCTCTCCCTGCACCCGCACCCGCACCCTCCCCCCAACTGAGGTCAGAAAGTCGTGGGTTCAAACCCCATTCCAGAGACACGAGCACTAAATCCACACCGACACTCCCAGTGCCAGTGCCAAGGTGGCACTGCGCCGTCAGCAGGGTCACCTTACGGGTGACACCTTAAACCGAGGCCCCAGCCGGCACCTCTCAGGTGGCTGGAAAGGATCCCGCGGGCACCATTTCAAGGACGACCAGGGGGAGTTCTTCCTGGTGTCCCGAGCGATATTTAGCCCTCAGCCAATGTTACTGATGGCAAATCTGGTCATTATCACACAGCTGTTGTGGGATCTTGCTGTGCGCGAAATTGCTGCCGCATTTCCCACATTGCAACAGTGATTACATTTCAAAAGTACTTCACTGGTTGAGAAATGCTTTGTGATGTCCCGAGGCTGTGAAAGGTGCTACATGAATGCAAGTCTTTTCTGCGCTGTAACTTATCACTAAGCATCATTCCTAGGCTATCGTATCTTCACTGACAACAGGAACAAGAGCTACTGCATGTTTGGCTTTCAAAAACTGTTACATTTCCACTCCTCCCGCAGTCACACTGGACCTCCCAGTCCTCCTGGGCAGGACTGACTCGCAGTGCGCAGTATAACTACTACCTTAAAACCCCAGGTTAAGAACATATATAACGAAAGTCTTCCAGGCAAATAGGCAGATTTTTGGGAAGGAGCTTAAAATGGGAAAACGCCAACCGGTCAGAAATGCTCCTGCAAAACTGTTCGGTCCCCATCCTGTGTCTGTCACTGTTCGAACTCACCACCCCAACAATAGACTCAGATCAGGGGAATCCCCCCTCTCCTCAATCAAAACCACAAATTAAGTCGACACTCAGATAATAATTAAGCCGGACATTATTGTCGATCGTCAAACCTTGGTCAAAACGCTATCTGACCTGTGGTGAGGTCCGTCTCCCATCTGTTCCCATTACGATGACCACCCCATGAACAAACATTCGGGATTGTTTCGTCCGACACTGAACACAGAGTAGTGGCCGGAGGCATACAGCACAGAATCGGGCCATTCAGTCCACGTCGGGTGTTACTGCTCCGCACCAGTCTCCTCCGATGCCTTGTCCTCTCAGCTGTAGCTGAGCAGGTAGCACTCTCGCCTCTGACTCAGAAGGCTGGGGCGGGGTTCAAATCCTACTCCGGAGACTTGGAACACAAAAGGTTAGGCCGGCACTCCCACTGCAGTGCTGAGGAAGTGCCGCACTGTCGGAGGTGTCGTTTTTTTCAGATGACATTTTAAACCGAGGTCTCATCTGTCCTCCCAGGGTGGATGTAGAAGATTCCACGGCCTCTATTCGAGAGGGGGAGCAGGGGAATCCTCTCAGGTGTCCTGGAATGTATATCCCTCAAACAACACCGCAATAAAAAACAGCTGATCTTGCCATTATTATAATGCTGTTTGTAGGAGCTTCCTGTGCATAAATTGGCTGCTACATTTCAAACGTAGTTAATTGGCTGTAAGATGCTTTGGGGAGTCCAAAGGGGATGAAAGGTGCTATAGAAATGCACGTCTTTATTTTCTTCCACCCTATCAGCATACCCCTTCTATCTCCATCTCCCTCACGCGTTTATCCAACCTCCCCTTAAATGTATCGACACTGTTCACCTCGACCACTCCCCGTGGGAGCGAGTTCCACTGCTCTCTGGGTAAAGATGTTTCTCCTGAATCCCCTGTTGGATTAATGGAGCTTCCCTCTGAACTGAGCCATTATAAGGCCTCGGGGTGTTTTTTTAAACTTTTTCGGTGAATGTGTGTGGTTCCTGGTGTGGGATTTTGATGCCAGCGAACAGAACACTTTATATCTGGCACTCACTCATTGCAAACACTCCCTAAGTTGGATATAACCATTTACTACAGATAATGATCTCCACTCTCCCACAACAATGTGCCACATGCCCAGACAGCTTTACCTCCAGTCGCATTTCCATTTCACACAACAATCAACTCTCTCTCTCTCCCTCCCTCTTCGGGTACCAGGTCTTAAGAGGTGACCATGGACCCTCCATGTTAATCTTGCCCTGGAGGTGTGGGTTAGGGTTAGGGTTGTGAGTCAAGAACAGACTGCGACAGCCCAAATACATTGACCTGGACCCCACCCCTCACAGCTGGCAAAGACAGGAGGAGAGCTATGGCCTTGTGGCATGTGCTGGATTTGAACCCACAGGGTAGAGGTGGAAGACTGGTACCTGACCCGCTCTATCACTGGCGCACACCATGCCGCTCACTCAGGCTGTCTTCTGCCGGGCACTCGAGAACAGGGGTCACCTGAACGACTGAGGCAAAGCCGCTCCATTTCCACATCTTGACCACCCGCTCGGCAGCGCGTTAGAAAACCTTAGGCACGCCCTGGGATCTTCGGGCAGGTGGGTAACCTGTGAGAATGCCCCCAGCTTCACCAACCATCTAAGGCAGAAACCGCTCTACCAATCCTGAAAAAGAGATTTAGGTTTTCCTTTTATGGTGTGGAATTGACAGCTGGATCAGTGCTCAGCTTATTCAAGTTAAACCATGGAACACTTGGAGCCACTACCAGGTAATAAAGTAATCCAGGGATTATAGCAAACAGCGACGAGAGAAATAAAGGGAAAATTTACATTGATATAGTGCCTTCCATGGCCTTAGGATGCCCCAAAGCGCTTTACAGCCAATGAAATACTCTTGAAGCCTAGTCGCTGTTGTAATGTAGGAAACATGGCAGCCAATTTGTGCACAGCAAGATCCCACAAACAACAATGACTAACCAGGTTAGCTGTTTCAGTGATGCTGTTTGAAGGATAAATGTTGGCCAGGACACCAGGGAGAACTCTCCCCCTACCCCTCTTCTCCAAATAGGGGCCTGTGGGATCCTATGGATCGCCTGAGTGGGCAGACAAGGCCTCAATCTGAAAGACGACACCTCTGACAGGGCAGCATTCCCTCAGTACTGGCACTGGGAGTGTCTGCCTGGATTATGGGCTCAAATGTGTGTGGTGGGGCACGGATAGTTACTCTTCAACTGACACCCAAGAACAGATGATCTGATCGTTATTGCATGGCTATTTGTGGAATCTTGCTGTGCACAAATTAGCTGCCGTGCTTCCAATATTACAATGACTGCACTTCAAATTTCGTTAGCTGGACAGCACCTTGGAACGTCCTGAGGTGGTGAAAGGGGCTATAAGAATCCAAGTCTCTCTTTCGTTGAAAAACTGGGAGTCTGACCTCGGACATCAGAAAGATGGATTCATGAGGAAGAACCGAAGAAATTTCAGCCTTAAAGGGAGGCAGTTGAGGGATAGTCTTAGATACAAAGAATGGAAAGGATAGATCGAGAAAACCACATCCAACTAAAACATACCAGGAGGGCAAGAAAACAGAGGGTTCAAAATACTGTGACAAGAAACAACTTTAGAATTAACGTGACAAATCTCTTCTCCCTGTGAGTGGTCAACAAGTCCCAAGCAAGGGTGGTGGAGGCAAAACTCCTCAAAGCGATGACGAGGCAACGGAGTTCCATGAGGGGGAAAGATCAGTAGATTTCCCCTGGAAGGGATGAGTATTCCTCATTGGTGCCCATCTTGCGAACAGACCAACGGGAGCTCAGCTTAACCTTTGAACCCCAAGGACTTCCAACATGGCTGACCTCCCTCAGGTTGTCGATGCGTGAGAGCGCAACCCTCTGAGCTCCAGGGTAAGGGGGCAACACTAACAATCGATGTGTAATGCACAACGGAATCTGTTTACACTCACCAGGTTCCGGCATCCCAACTCATTCCCCACATATTTGCTATTTAAACAGCCAATTGGCAGTCTGGCAGCAAATTGCAAAGGAACTCAAGGGGAATGCATAACAAACAAACCAAGGGCCAAGCCATTGGCTTACAGAACACTCCAAACATTTGTAATCGAGCACACACTCTCTTAAAGGGGTAGACACTATTAAAGGCACCTGACCCTCCTGATTTAATCCCCCCCCCACACAATTTATTCCTGTGGTCAGAGATAGTTTGAGGCCAGGGTTAACAGCATTAGCCACAGTTAAGTGTCAGGAATGGGGATGGCTGGGGGCTTCACAAATTCTGATCAGATTTACCCCCCTTTCCCTACATTCAGCTGCAAGGGGAAATCAGAGGAATTATTGGAATGAGGAGGAAGGGATGTAGAGTGTGGAGGCAGTCATTACCCCAAAACTCTGCTGCCTATATCTCAACTCACTCCATGGAATTGCGTTGCCTCGTAATCGCTTTGAGGAGTCTTGCCTCCACTACCCTTATCTGGGACCTATTGGCCCTTTGCTCGATGGCTATATTGGCTCCCAGTCCGGCACTGCCTCGATTCTCACCCCCGTTTCTAAATCCCTCCGTGGCCTTGCCCCTCCTCATGTTTGTAACTCCCTCCAGCCCCACAACCCTCCAAAATCCCTGCACTCCTCTAATTCCGGCCTCTTGAGTATCCCCAATTTCCATCGCTCTGCCATTGGCGGCCGTGCCTTCATTTGCCTGGGCCCTGAGCTCTGGAATTCCCTCCTTAAACCTCTCCATCTCTCTCTCTCTCTCTCCCCCCCATTCTCTCCTACTTTAAGATAGTACTTAAAACCTGCCTCTTTAACCAAGCCTTTGATGATCTATTGTAATAGCTCCTCATAAAAGCAAAATACTGCAGATGCTAGAAGTCTGAAATAAAAAGCAGAAAACCCTGGAAGCGACTCCGTGGAACTGGCTGCATTTCTGTAACAGAGTTAACGGTTCAGGTCGGTGCATCAGAACAGTCCCAGAAGAGAGCTGTCAGCCTGAAAAATTAACTCTGCTTCTCCGCAGACGCTGTTGGACCTGCTGAGTGCTTCCAGCATTTCCTGTTTGTATTCCTATTATCGTCTTATGTACAGAGCAGCTCCGGTGAATTTACTGGGACAATGGGGGAGATAGTGCCTGTTTACGCCACGTTGGTTGTGAAGCAAATTCTTTTGTGTTTCAAAGTTTGAGGGTTTGTAGATCTTTTTTTTTCGAGCAGCTTATCCTTAAGCTTTATCAGCAAAGTCACATTGTCTGGCCGCATTGCCGTTTGTGGGATCTTGCTGTGCGCAGTTGCCTGCAATGTTTCCTACATTGCAACGACCACGTTTCCAAAATGAAAACGTCACTGGCTGCAAAACGCTTTGGGGCACCCTGAGGTGCTGTAGGAACGCAAGCCTTTTTTGTTAAAATTTGCCTGGCTGCCTCTTTCTCCTGTGATACAGAGGCACGGATTCAGTTCCGGTCTGCAGCCCAGCCTGGGGCCAATAGTGCAGTGCCTGCCCAGAATGGAAATCAAGGGCCAAACTTCCCTTCTATTTAAGAAGGGAACAGAGAGACTTCTAGATGCTAAAGACGTCAAGGGTTACAGGGAAGAGTACGGCGTCGAGATAGAGGATCAGCCATGATCCCATTGAATGGAACAGCAGGCTCGAGGGGCCGAATGGCCTCCTCCTGCTCCTACTGTTTATGTTCCAAACGTCAGTGTGACATTTTCCAGTTGCAAGTCAGTTATCTGAAGCCTTGTCAAACACGGTTATCCGGTCACTATCATTTCTATCTGCTTACGGGTCCCATTGGACAGACAAAGGATGTAGAAATCAATAGGCTGAATGATCCAGAGTCTAGTAGTCTCCCTGCCAGAAGTGATATTCCAGTCAGCTGGTTATTTTCCTCACGGGGGTCACAGTCTCAGGATAAGGGGTCAGCCATTTAGGGCTGAGATGAGGAGGAAGTTCTTCACTCAGGGGGTTGTGAATCTTTGAAATTCTCTATCCCAGAGGGAGCTACGGGTGCTTAAGGGTTGGATATCTTCAAGACAGAGGTCGTTAGGTTTTTGGATACAAAGGGAATAGTGCAGGAAAGCAGAGTTGAGGTAGAAGATCTTATTGAAAAGGGGAGTAGGTTTGAAGGGGCACATGACCTACTCCTGTTCTTATCTCTGACGCTCTCATAATATAATCATCTGAGGTCACGACTGTGAAGATAAAACCCGACTTTGCGATCTATTAACAATACAAAGGAGCGAATCGAAACATTAATTACAGACTAGGAGCTGGGGAGATAGTTATTGCAGAATTATTGGTCGATCAATAGCTGGTGGTTGTACATGCTCCTGCATCACTGATAGATGCTACGAGATATCAATATGTCCCGGTCTGTTAACCCTTTGCGGTCAATCATGAAGCAGATGAAAACCAGGCGTTAGAAAAGAGACATTAAACCCACTGAGGTCAATGCGAATAGCCCCACGACCAATGTTTTCCCAAAGAGCAGGAGAGATCTCCCCAGAACCCTGGAAAATATTTATTCCTTCATTCATTCTCTTGTTCCATAATTCAACAATCTGAATTAAGCAACATGTGTAATCCAGGACAGTGAAATTTAGCACTTTAAAATGGTTGGATAAATGGATTTGAGTGACTGCAAATTAAGAGACTCAGACATTTTATCAACAAGCTTTGGATAAATGACAATGGGCTGAATGGACTCTCTAATCCATAACTATCTTGCAGCCCTGTGCCATGCCCAGTAGACACCCCAAGGTCACCGCGTCATTCATTTGTCCACAAGCAATGTGCCAAAGCTCGCCGAACAGGGTCTATTGGGCTGCAGCACAAAAGCAAAATGATGCGGATGCAGAAGATGTGAAATAAAAATAAAAGGAAATTCTGGAAATATCCAGGCAGCATCTGTGCAGAGATAAGCAGAGTTGCCACTTCACGTCTGCAGCTTTTTGTCAGGAAAATGCAGCCGCGTCTGTGAGCACGTCCAACATTTTCAGGTTTCAGTGGGTTCCCCGGGTCCCTTAACGCACACACGGTTACAATTCCACAGTGACAGGCCAAAGAGGGGCAGCATCGAGGAGTCCCCTCTCACAGCGAGATCTCAAAAGCTTTCAGTTTGGCAGCCTAGTTAAGAAATACATTAGAGAGCTCCCCCTCAAAATCTCCAGTATACATAAAATGGACTACTAAACTATACAGTCCGAACTGTGCCAGATTCGATGTGTGCTCTGTACTGATCTCCTGCATTTGGAGGGGTGGGGGTGAGGGCAATTGGCCTTGACAGGCAACTCCACCCCACCCCAATCCACCCCCCTCCCCCACCCAGGACTAGAAAGTAGGGGGAAGGAGGAGAATAAGATCCATTGTGTGGCAACAATACTAGGGAGTGTGCTTCTGCAGTCAAATTTCTTTTTATTTGATCGTGGGATGTGGGCATTGCTGGCTGGGCCAGCATTTATTGCCCATCCCTAATTGCCCTTGAGAAGGTGGTGGTGAGCTGCCTTCTTGAGCCGCTGCAGTCCCTGTGGTGTAGGCACACCCACAGTGCTGTTAGGGAGGGAGTTCCAGGATTTTTACAGAATCCAGTTCAGCTGTGAAGCCTCCCAAAGTTGGACAGCCTTCCCACAGCTACCACCCGGATACTCACACATGGAACTGTTAGGTTGGGGGAATTATCAGACAAACATAGCACCAGCTCAGGGTGAGAGCACCAGGAGGGAGGAGAAAATCCAAAAAGAAAAATCAGTGAGTTAAGTTTCATTCCACTTACCAGCGCAAGCTAACCTCACGTTCCAGTGTCTCATGCCTGGCTTTCTTAATTATTCCTCTCAATCCCGCTCCAGGAGCTATTGGGTCGCACTGAGATGCAGTTTCGAGGGTCGCTGCTGCTCACTTGACCCTCACCCAAAAGGCAAGCCTTCACTTGAAAGAACAGTCCACTGGGTATCCCAGCAATACACTTAAACCTTCCTCAGCCAACGCCCACCCTCACATTCCAGCATGGGACCTTCAATAATCACCATCTTCCCACCATGTTTTCAAATCCCCCCATGTCCTCACCCCTCCCTAACTCTGCGATATCCTCGAGCCCCACAACCCTCGAAATATCTGTAACAAAAACAAAGATACCTGGAAAAACTCAGCAGGTCTGACAGCATCTGCGGAGAGGGATACAGTTAACGTTTCGAGTCCATATGACTGTTCATTAGAACTAAGAAATATAGAAATGAGATGAAATATAAGCTGGTTGAAGGAGGGTGGGACAGGTGGAGCTGGATAGAGGGCCAGTGATAGGTGGAGGCAAATAAGAGATTGCCAAAGATGTCATAGACAAAAGGACAAAGAGGTGTTGACGGTGGTGATATTATCTAAGGAATGTGCCAATAGGTGACATTAAGGGTAGAAAGCAGGACGAGCAAGGTACAGATAGCCCTAGTGGGGGTGGGGTGGGGGGAAGGGATCGAAATAGGCTAAAAGGTAGAGATAAAACACTGGATGGAAATACATTTTAAAATAATGGAAATAGGTGGGAAAAGAAAAATCTATATAAATTATTGGAAAAAAGAGGGATCGGAAAGGGGGTGGGGATGGAGGAGAGAGTTCATGATCTAAAATTGTTGAACTCAATATTCAGTCCGGAAGGACTTAACTATCTCCTGGCCTCTTCAGCGTTCCCGATTTTAATCACTCCCCCATTGGTGGCCCGAGTCCTAAGTTCTGGAATTCCCTCCTTAAACCTCTCCGCCTCTGTCCTTTAAGATGCTCCTTAAAACCGACCTCTTTGATTGAGCTTTGATCTGTCCTAACATCTCCTTAGCGGCTCGGTGTCAAATTGTGCCTGATAACACTGTGAAGCGGCCTTGGGAGCTACTGATCTCATTAAAGGTGCACACACTAAAATGCAAGCTGTTGTTGCCATGACACACAGTCAACCGAGAGTGGGAACTGCCATCCCATTGGTCTGGGTGGATTTGAACCCAGGTGTGAGAGTTGAAAGGTCAATGCTTTACACCATCGTTCTGCCAAGACCCTGAAGATTGGCTTCTCTTGAATGAAACACTGCCCAATAAGTGAAGGCGGCTTCTCCGGCTAATTCCCCAGCCTGCCCACCAAAAAGCGACCCCAAAAGCGGAGAACCGCTCCACACGGGAGAGGCAAGCCTGAGGGCAAAATCCTAATCACGTCCCCAACCTGGGAAAGCTGATAGGAAAGGCATTGACTCAGTGGGAGTCTATGGTTGGTTAAACTTTTCAAAGCAGGGGTTTATTATAAATAACGAGAAACCGCACACTGTCCTTTTTTTTTTATAAAGAGGAAGGGCACATGGGAACATTTCCAGGCAGGATGACAATCTATTCCCAAAACCCTGCCTACCAGAATCATTCTCTGCACCATATGTGGAAATACAACTCCCACGATCATTTTGTTTCAGAATCTATTTATTGGCAAGGGCTACAAGTGACTTCATCTTTTCACTTGCTCAAAGAATTGCATGTATCTGAATGTCACTGATAAGCCTATGCGGCAATATTTCAGTGGCGACAATTACCTTATTTGATAAGTCATGTTTAAATTCATCATCTCCGGGTGACAGGCAGGCTCACAATGCTGGAAATAGGCACATTCATTTCTTGTTCATTGTGGGAATTAACATCAATTCTGTCCCCATCTGAGGCACTAAGGCTGCCATAAAAATGTCATTAAGGCAATTTATTTTACAGGAGGTCATTCAGCTCAATGTCTCTGTTGACCCCTCTCCTATACCCTCCCCATAGCTCTATGATTTATTCCATTCTGTCAATGAACTCTCAGTGGAATTATCTTCCCTCCCTCCTCCAACTTATTCCCAATATTCTTGTCTCTCTGGGGCAAGTCTCCCGAGACGTGGGTTAGCAGGCTGCAGGTGTTGTCACTAGTGGCTCAGTGGAGATCAATCTCGCACTGGGTCAGAAGGTTTGTCGCGTTGAGTCCTGCTCCAAGGACCTGAACACCAGGATCAGGGCTGGAGGCTCAGTGCAATCTCCTGGAGTCCTGGAATGCAATTATATCCTCCTGCAGTTAGATGCTCTGGGAGTGAGATGCCCCTGGAGTTGGATATTCCAGGAGTGATCTCCTGCTGGAGTTAAGTGTTCTAGGATGGAGATGCTTCTGAACATAAATGCGACTGCGGTTAGATACTCCAGGAACCCCTGGGGTTATCTGACCCTGATACTGGAGTGAGTTACTCCCGGATTGAGTTACTCCGGGAGTTATCTGGTCCTGATCCTGGTTGAAGTTACTCCTGGAGTAACCTGGTCCTGGTACGGGAGGGAGTTACTCCGGGAGGGAGTTACTCCGGGAGGGAGTTACTCCGGGAGGGAGTTACTCCGGGAGGGATTTACTCCAAAAATTAACTGCTCCTGACACTGGCCTGAGTTACTCCGGCAGTGTGTTACCTGATCCTGATACTGGATTGAGTTACTCAGGGATTGACTTACTCAGGGAGTTATCTGATCCTGAATTGAGTTAGGAACATAGGAGCATCCAGCCCATCGAGCCTGCTCCACCATTCAATTAGATCATGGCTGATCATCTATCTCAATGCCACTTTCCCACACTATCTCCATATCCCTTGATGTCATTAGTATCCTGAAATCTATTGATTTCTGTCTCAAACATACTCAATGATTGAGTTTCCACAGCCCTCTGGGTAGTGAATTCCAAAGATTCGCCACCCTCTGTGAAGAAATTCCTCCTCACCTCAGTCCTGAATGGCCTGCCCTTTACCCTGAGACTGTGTTCCCTGGTTTTAGACCCACCCCCACCCTCCCCAAGCCAGGGGGAAACATCCTATCCACATCCACCCTGTCACACGCTGTAAGAACTTTGAAAATTTCAATGAGGTCACCTCTCATTCTTCAAAACTCTCGAGAAGTTTCCTCTAGAGTTTCCTCAATCTCTCATAAGACAATCCCGCCATCCCAGGGATTAACCTGCTGAACTTCCGCTGCACTCCTTCTATGGCAAGTATATCCTTCCTTAGATAAGGAGACCAAAACTGTGCACAATACTCTAGGTGAGTTCCCACCAAGGGTCCATACAACTGCAGCAAGACATCTTTACTCTTGTACTCAAATCCCCTCACGATGGAGGCCAACATACCATTTGCCTTCCTAATTACTTGCTGCACCTGCACGCTAACTTTTAGTGACTCATGGACAAGGACACCCAGGTCCCTTTGGACACCTGCATTTCCCAACCTCTCACCATTTAACAAATACTCTGCCGCCTTGTTTTTTCTACCAAAGTGAATAATGTCACATTTGTTCACATTATATTCCATCTGCCATGGTCTAGACCATTCACTTGGCCTGTCCATGTCCACTTGAAGCCTCCTCGCATCCTCCTCACAACTTACATTTCCACCCAGTTTGGTGTAATCAGCAAATTTGAAATATTACAATTGGTCCCCACATCCAAATCATTTATAAAGATTGTGAAAAGCTGTTGCCCCAGAACTGATCCTTGTGGTACCTTGCCAGTAACAGCCGGCCCCCAAGAGAATGATATGTTTATTGCTACTCTCTGTTTTCTGTCTCTTAAGCAATTCTCAGTCCACGCCAGTACATTATCCCCAATCCCACGTACTCAAGTTTTGTTCATTAATCTCCTGTGTGGGACCTTAACTAAAGCATTAATCCAGGATCGAGTTACTCTGGGAGTGTGTTACTCCGGGAATTACCTGATCCTGATAAAGGAGTGAGTTATTCGGTGATTGGGTTGGGTTACCTGTTCCAGGATTGAGTTACTCTGGGAGTGACCTGATGCTGATACGGAAGTGGGTCACTCTGGGAGTTACCAGGTCCTGGACTGAGTTACTCTGGGATTGTGTTACTCCAGGATTGAGTTACTCCAGGAGTTACCTGATCCTGAGACTGGATTGGGATATTCCAGGAGTGAGTTATTCCGGGATTGTGTGACTCCGTGATTTAGCTGACCCTGATGCTGCATTGAGTTATGCTGGGATTCAGTTACTCTGCAAACAAAAACAGAAACAGAAATACCTGGAAAAACTCAGCAGGTCTGGCAGCATCGGCGGAGAAGAGCACAACTGACGTTTCGAGTCCTCATGACCCTTCAACAGAACCGAATGTCAACTGTGTTCTTCTCCGCCGATGCTGCCAGACCTGCTGAGTTTTTCCAGGTATTTCTTTTCTGTTTTTGTTTTGGATTTCCAGCATCCGCAGTTTTTTGTTTTTATTTCAGTTACCCCGCGATTGAGTTACTACAAGAGTTACCTGACCCTGATACTGGATTGAGTTAATCCAGGATCGAGCTACTCCAGAAGTTATCTGGTCCTGATACTGGATTGTGTTACTCCGGGTTTGGGCTACTCCGGGAGTTACCTGGTCCTGATACTGGATTGTTTTGCTCTGGGGTTGTGTTACTTTGAGTTTGGGTTACTCCGGGACTGGGGTCACTCCGGGACTGGGGTCACTCCGGGACTGGGGTCACTCCAGGACTGGGTTATTCCGCGTTTAGGTCACTCTGGGATTGGGTCACTCTCGGACAGGGTTATTCTGGGACTGGGTTATTCCGGGACTGGGTTACTCCGGGACTGGGTTACTCCGGGACTGGGTCACTCTGGGACTGGGTTATTCCAGGACTGGGTTATTCCAGGGTTGGGTTGCTCTGGGACAGGGTTACCCCGGGACAGGGTTATTCCGGGTTTTGGTCACTCTAGGATTGGGTCACTCTCGGACAGGGTTACTCCGGGACTGGATTATTCTGGGACTAGGTTATTCTGGGTTCGGGTCACTCCGGGACTGGGTTATTCCGGGACTGGGTTATTCCGGGTTGGGGTTACTCTGGGACTGGGTTATTCCAGGTTGGGATTACTCTGGGACTGGGTCACTCCGGGACTGGGTCACTCCGGGACTGGGTCACCCCGGGTCTGGGTCACCCCGGGTCTGGGTCACTCCGGGTCTGGGTTACCCCGGGACAGGGTCACTCCGGGTCTGGGTCACTCCGGGACAGGGTCACTCGGGGATTAGGTTACTCCGGGAGTTACCTGGTCCTGGTACAGCTGCACCAGTTTCTGGGTCACTCGGGGACAGGGTTACCCCGGGTCTGGGTCACCCTGGGATTGAGTTACTCCGGGTCTGGGACACTCCGGGACAGGGTCACTCAGGGATTGGGTTACTCCGGGAGTTACCTGGTCCTGGTACAGCTGCACCAGTTTCTGGGTCACTCCGGGACTGGGTCACTCCGGGTCTGGGTCACTCTGGGTCTGGGTCACTCTGGGACAGGGTTACCCCGGGATTGAGTTACTCCAGGTCTGGGACACTCCGGGACAGGGTTACTCGGGGATTAGGTTACTCCGGGAGTTACCTGGTCCTGGTACAGCTGCACCAGTTTCTGGGTCACTCAGGGACAGGGTCACTCAGGGACAGGGTTACCCCGGGACAGGGTTACTCCGGGACAGGGTTACTCCGGGACAGGGTTACTCCGGGAGTTACCTGGTCCTGGTACAGCTGCACCAGTTTCTGGGTCACTCCGGGACAGGGTTACCCCGGGGTTGGGACACTCCGGGACAGGGTTACTCCGGGACAGGGTTACTCCGGGAGTTACCTGGTCCTGGTACAGCTGCACCAGTTTCTGGGTCACTCTGGGACAGGGTTACCCCGGGATTGAGTTACTCCGGGTCTGGGTCACTCTGGGACAGGGTTACTCAGGGACAGGGTTACTCGGGGATTAGGTTACTCCGGGACAGGGTTACTCCGGGAGTTACCTGGTCCTGGTACAGCTGCACCAGTTTCTGGGTCACTCTGGGACAGGGTTATTCCGGGACAGGGTTACCCCGGGATTGAGTTACTCTGGGTCTGGGACACTCCGGGACAGGGTTACTCAGGGATTGAGTTACTCCGGGAGTTACCTGGTCCTGGTACAGCTGCACCAGTTTCTGGGTCACTCCGGGTCTGGGTCACTCCGGGACTGGGTCACTCTGGGTCTGGGTCACTCTGGGACAGGGTCACTCGGGGATTGGGTCACTCCGGGAGTTACCTGGTCCTGGTACAGCTGCACCAGTTTCTGGGTCACTCAGGGACAGGGTCACTCTGCGACAGGGTTACCCCGGGTCTGGGACACTCCGGGATTAGGTTATTCCGGGAGTTACCTGGTCCTGGTACAGCTGCACCAGTTTCTGGGTTATTCCGGGACAGGGTCACTCCGGGTCTGGGTCACTCCGGGACAGGGTTACCCCGGGACAGGGTTACCCCGGGACAGGGTTACCCCGGGAGTTACCTGGTCCTGGTACAGCTGCACCAGTTTCTGGGTCACTCTGGGACAGGGTTACCCCGGGATTGAGTTACTCCGGGTCTGGGTCACTCTGGGACAGGGTTACTCAGGGACAGGGTTACTCGGGGATTAGGTTACTCCGGGACAGGGTTACTCCGGGAGTTACCTGGTCCTGGTACAGCTGCACCAGTTTCTGGGTCACTCTGGGACAGGGTTATTCCGGGACAGGGTTACCCCGGGATTGAGTTACTCTGGGTCTGGGACACTCCGGGACAGGGTTACTCAGGGATTGAGTTACTCCGGGAGTTACCTGGTCCTGGTACAGCTGCACCAGTTTCTGGGTCACTCCGGGTCTGGGTCACTCCGGGACTGGGTCACTCTGGGTCTGGGTCACTCTGGGACAGGGTCACTCGGGGATTGGGTCACTCCGGGAGTTACCTGGTCCTGGTACAGCTGCACCAGTTTCTGGGTCACTCAGGGACAGGGTCACTCTGGGACAGGGTTACCCCGGGTCTGGGACACTCCGGGATTAGGTTATTCCGGGAGTTACCTGGTCCTGGTACAGCTGCACCAGTTTCTGGGTTATTCCGGGACAGGGTCACTCCGGGTCTGGGTCACTCCGGGACAGGGTTACCCCGGGACAGGGTTACCCCGGGAGTTACCTGGTCCTGGTACAGCTGCACCAGTTTCTGGGTCACTCTGGGACAGGGTTACCCCGGGATTGAGTTACTCCGGGTCTGGGTCACTCTGGGACAGGGTCACTCAGGGACTGGGTTACTCCGGGTCTGGGTTACTCCGGGAGTTACCTGGTCCTGGTACAGCTGCACCAGTTTCTGGGTCACTCCGGGACAGGGTTACTCCGGGATTAGGTTATTCCGGGTCTGGGTTACTCCGGGAGTTACCTGGTCCTGGTACAGCTGCACCAGTTTCTGGGTTACTCTGGGACAGGGTTACCCCGGGACAGGGTTACCCGGGGGTTGAGTTATTCCGGGACAGAGTCACTCCGGGAGTTACCTGGTCCTGGTACAGCTGCACCAGTTTCTGGGTCACTCTGGGACAGGGTTACCCGGGGGTTGAGTTACTCCGGGTCTGGGTTACTCCGGGAGTTACCTGGTCCTGGTACAGCTGCACCAGTATCTGGGTCACTCTGGGACAGGGTCACTCCGGGACAGGGTCACTCCGGGACAGGGTTACTCCGGGACAGGGTTACTCCGGGAGTTACCTGGTCCTGGTACAGCTGCACCAGTTTCTGGGTCACTCCGGGACTGGGTCACTCTGAGACAGGGTTACTCCGGGACAGGGTCACTCTGAGACAGGGTTACTCCGGGACAGGGTTACCCGGGGGTTGAGTTACTCCGGGTCTGGGACACTCCGGGACAGGGTTACTCCGGGTCTGGGTCACTCCGGGTCTGGGTCACTCCGGGACAGGGTTACTCCGGGACAGGGTTACTCCGGGACAGGGTTACTCCGGGACAGGGTTACTCCGGGACAGGGTTACTCCGGGACAGGGTTACTCCGGGTCTGGGTTACTCCGGGAGTTACCTGGTCCTGGTACAGCTGCACCAGTTTCTGGGTTATTCCGGGACAGGGTTACCCCGGGACAGGGTTACCCGGGGGTTGAGTTACTCCGGGATTGAGTTACTCCGGGAGTTACCTGGTCCTGGCACAGCTGCACCAGTTTCTGGGTCACTCTGGGACAGGGTTACCCCGGGACAGGGTTACTCCGGGATTAGGTTATTCCGGGATTGAGTTACTCCGGGAGTTACCTGGTCCTGGTACAGCTGCACCAGTTTCTGGGTCACTCTGGGTCTGGGTCACTCTGGGACAGGGTTACCCCGGGACAGGGTTACCCGGGGGTTGAGTTACCCCGGGATTGAGTTACTCCGGGAGTTACCTGGTCCTGGTACAGCTGCACCAGTTTCTGGGTCACTCTGGGACAGGGTTACCCCGGGACAGGGTTACCCGGGGGTTGAGTTACCCCGGGATTGAGTTACTCCGGGAGTTACCTGGTCCTGGTACAGCTGCACCAGTTTCTGGGTCACTCTGGGACAGGGTTACCCCGGGACAGGGTTACCCGGGGGTTGAGTTACCCCGGGATTGAGTTACTCCGGGAGTTACCTGGTCCTGGTACAGCTGCACCAGTTTCTGGGTCACTCTGGGACAGGGTTACCCCGGGACAGGGTTACCCGGGGGTTGAGTTACCCCGGGATTGAGTTACTCCGGGAGTTACCTGGTCCTGGTACAGCTGCACCAGTTTCTGGGTCACTCTGGGTCTGGGTCACTCTGGGACAGGGTTACCCCGGGACAGGGTTACCCGGGGGTTGAGTTACCCCGGGATTGAGTTACTCCGGGAGTTACCTGGTCCTGGTACAGCTGCACCAGTTTCTCCTCGATCCATTTCTCCACGTCCAGCCGGTTCTGTAATTCTCTGCGGTCATATCTGACCGTCACCCGGGCTTGTCTGCGCTGCAGGGCGGCCCCGGGCTCCCTGGGACTGGCCGCTAACCGGCTCTGCCCCTTCCTCCCGACCCGGTAAGCTGCCATCCTCAGCCAGAGATCCGCCAGACTCCGCCAGAGATCCGCCAGAGACTCCGCGATCCGACCACGGGGTCCGAGCGCGGCGCTGATGCTGAGTGAGGACAAGGGCTGCCGCCGGGTCCTAGCGCGCACCGCACACTCCCTAACCCCCGGCCTCCTGACTCTCAAAGGGAGAGTCACTCACAGTCTCCTCTCGGTTCCAGTTTCCTGGTCTAGATACAGATCAGCAAGTGTCAGCAGATCTACCCACAGATGGGTGGCAGAAAAATGTTAGCATATAATCCACAAGGGGGCAGTTATTGAGCCCACATAAGGAGCAGGTGATCGAAAAGCTTGATCAAGGGCTGAGGGTCTTAAAGAAGGAGAGAGAGGTGGAGAGGTGATGGGGAGGGAATTCCAGAGTTTAGGGTCCAGACTGCTGAAAGCACAGCCTCCAGTGGTGGAATGATTAAAACCAGGGATGAAAAGGCCAGAAATGGAGGGAGAGTAGAGGTTTCAGAGGGCTGTGCATCTGGAGGGAATTATAGAGATATTGAGAGAGAGGTCATGGAGGAATCAGACTCCTTAACCCTCCCCATCTCTTCACCTTTTAAGAGGCTCCCTAAAACCTACCTTCTTGACCAAGCATTTAGACACGTGCCCTTGCATCTCATTATGTCCCTCGGTGTTAAATTGTGTCTGATTAACGCTCTGTGAGTGATGTCAGTACATCTTAATATGTTAACACACTATACAAATGCACACTCATGTTGATGTTCCTGTTGTTATGGTGTAAATGCAAAAGCTTATTCCTGTTCTAACGAAACATCAATGGCCTGAAATGTTAACTCTGTTTCTCCACAGATGCTGCCAGACCTGCTGAGTATTTCCAGCATTTTCTGTTTTTATTTCCAATTTGCAGTATCTACAATATTTTGCTCTTGTTTTATATTTATTCCTGTGCTATGGCTGGGTTTGAAGGACTCTGCTTTGTAAACTATCCATTGCCATCCAGTGAGAATCAGGAATTTTCAATGGAAATTTAATATTGGACACTAATGTGTATTTATAATTGTCTTACATTGTTCAGCAGGAGTGTTCAATGCAGTGAAGGCAGCAGCCTGGTCGATGTGTATTTATCTTTGCAATATGATTGTGTGGCTCATTCTTCATAAAACTTAATTTAATATGATCAACCAACAGCACAAGAAAACACATTAATCAGCCATTCATTTCACGTGTAACTTGTGGGATCTTACTGTGTGCATACTGGCTGCCCTGTCTCCCAATGTTTTACAACAGCCATTTACATTTCAAAATTGATTCATTGTCTGCGATGTACTGAGGATGTGAAAGGCGCTATATAGAATCACAGAATCAAGAAGCCCTAGCAAAACGGAAGTTAATAGGGATCATTTAAATATAGGAACAGGAAGAGGACATTCAGCCCTTCGAGCCTGCTCCACCATTCAGTGAATTCTAATTCAATGAGGCTGATCTGTGACCTAACTCCATATATTCACCTTTGCCTCATATCCCTTAATAACTTTGAACAGCAAAAATCTATACAGAAAAGGCCCTTCAGCCCATCGAGTCTGCACCGACACGTGAGAAACACCTGACCTACTTACCTAATCCCATTTACCAGCACTTGGCCCATAGCCTTGAATGTTATGACGTGCCAAGTGCTCATCCAGGTACTTTTTAAAGGATGTGAGGCAACCCGCCTCCACCACCCTCCCAGGCAGCACATTCCAGACCGCATAAATGCAAGTTCTCCTCTTCTGTCCTAATGTTAGCTCCAGATCTTTTGTCTGCCTTTCTACGAATGAATTTATAATTATCTGGCACCTTTCATGACCATGTGATGTCCCCATGTGCATTGCAGCCTGTAAAATACCGAAACAGGAGAAAAATTGGTGATTTAACAATTTTACCTTTTCTTAATCGGTTTGCTCTTTATTAGTGAAATGATAAAAGGAGCTTTTCAAATACTCCTGGCACAACATCAGTATCTCCTCATACAGAGTTCTGACCCTTGGGTATTTAGCTCGAGGGAGCTCTCTGCTGCTCAATAAATGTTTCACATTTCATCTCTCACTTGCTGCAGTTCATTTTCCCTTAAGCAGAAAACCGTGGTGACCAGAGTGTGTCTGCCCTCCCTCGAGGGGTGAAACCAAAGGGAATACAGAAAGCAATCTTGTTACAATCACCACACCCTCAACTTCTCTCTTCCCCCCCCACCCCACCACCACCCCCCCCACCTTAAACCAGCTTATATTTCTCCTTTCTCCTAACTATGCTTCAGTTCTGTCGAAGGGCCATGAAGGCTCGAAACGTTAACTGATTTCTTCTCCACCGATGCTGCCAGACCTGCTGAGTTTTTCCAGGTAATTTTGTTTTTGTTTTGGATTTCCAGCATCCGCAGTAGCTTTTAGCTTTTTGTTTTTATCCTTGTTTTCAGAGTGATTGGATTCTCAGGAGCCGAGATAAGATGGAAGTGTCGCAAACTGTGGGCATTTGCATCACAATGGGATTTTTATCTCAAATTGATTACTCATGAAGACAGTTTCTTGCTTCTGTTTTTCAGTTTGTGGTCAAACATATCTCAGTTGAGATGTGACAATCGACCTTTGCTCCCTGGACTGAGAGATCTGCCCATCATTCATACGAACATACCAACATCCCAGCATATGAACTGGGAGCAGGAGGAGGCCACTCGGCCCCTCGAGCCTGCCCCGTCATTCAATAAGGCCATGGCTGATCTGATTGTAACCTCAATCCCACATTCCTGCCCACCCCCGATAACCTTTCACCCCCTTGTTTATCAAGAATCTATCTAGCTCTGCCTTAAAAATATTCAAAGACTCTGCTTCCACCACCTTTTCAGGAAGAGAGTTCAAAAGACACACAACCCTCAGAGAAAAAAATTCTCCTTATCTCTGTTTTAAATGGGCAACTCCTTATTTTTACAGTGATCCCTGGTTCTAGATTCTCCCACAAGAGGAAACATCCTCTCCACATCCACCCTGTCAAGACCCCTCAGGATCTTATATGTTTCAATCAAGTCGCCTCTTACTCTTCTAAACTCCAGCAGATACAAGCTTAACCTATCCAGCCTTTCCTCATAAGACAACCTGCCCATTCCAGGCATTAGTGTAGTAAACCTTCTCTGAACTGCTTCTAATGCATTTGCATCCTTCCTTAAATAAGGAGATGAATACCGTCCACAGTACTCCAGATGTGGTCTCACCAGTGCCCTCTATAACTGAAGCATAACCTACTTTTGCAATCAATTCCCCCTCACAAAAATGATGACATTCTATTAGCTTTCCTACTTACCTGCTGTACCTGCCATTCTAACCTTTTGTGATTCATGCACTAGGGACACCCAGATCCCTCTGCATCTCAGAGCTCTGCAATCTCTCACCATTTAGATAATATGCTTCTTTCTGATTCTTCCTGCCAAAAAAACTCCTCTTCAGAATAACAACAATAACTTGCTCAGTTTGGGTTCTGTCAGGGTCAGCTCATTACAGGCCTGACCCAAACATGGAACAAGAATTCCAGAGGTGAGGTGGGAGTGACTGCCCTTGACATCAAGGCAGCATTTGACCAAGTGTGGGATCAAGGAGCCCTAGCAAAACTGAAGTTAATAGGGATCATTAAAATATAGGAACAGGAGGAGGACATTCAGCCCTTCGAGCCTGCTCCACCATTCAATGAATTCTAATTCAATGAGGCTGATCTGTGACCTAACTCCATATACTCACCTCTGCCTCATATCCCTTAATAACTTTGAACAGCAAAAATCTATCAATCCCAGATTTAAAATTAACAAGTGATTGAACATCTGTTGCCATTTGTGGAAGAGAGTTCCAAATCTCTCCCGGAACACCTTCGGTCTGTCCGCAAGCATTACCCAGACCTCCCTGTCGCTTGCCATTTCAACACTCCACCCTGCTCTCATGCCCACATGTCCGTCCTTGGCCTGCTGCATTGTTCCAGTGAAGCTCAACGCAAACTGGAGTAACAGCACCTCATCTTCTGACTAGGCACTTTACAGCCTTCCAAACTTAATATTGAGCTCAACAACTTCAGATCGTGGACTCTCTCCTCCATCCCCACCCCCTTTCCAATCCCCCTTTTTTGCAATAATTTGTAATTTTTTTACAAATACATTTTTCTTTTCCCACCTATTTTTAAATTTATTTTGATCTATTGTTTATATTCACCTTTTAGCCCATTTCGATCCCTTCCCCCCACCCCACCCACACTAGGGCCATCTGCCACTAGCTTGCTTCCCTTAATGTCCCCATTAGCACATTCCTTAGATAATATCACCACCGTCAACACCCCTTTGTCCTTTTGTCTATGACATTTTTGGCAATCTCTTATTTGCCTCCACCTATCACTGGCCCCCTATCTAGCTCTACCTGTCCCACCCCCTCTATCAGCTTATATTTCACCTCATTTCTCTATTTCCTTAGTTCTGATGAAGGGTCATACGGACTCGAAACATTAACTGTATCCCTCTCCGCAGATGCTGTCAGACCTGCTGAGTTTTTCCAGCTATTTTTGATTTTGTTCTAGATTTCCAGCATCCGCAGTATTTTGCTTTTATCCAAGTCTCTCCCGCCCTTTGTGTGTGGAACTGTTTCCTAATTTCTCTCCTCAAAGTCTGGCTCTAACTTTTAGACTGTGCCCCCAAGACCTATACTCCCCAAACCCATACGGACTCAAAACGTTAACTGTTTCTCCCTCCATAGCTGCTGCCCGACCTGCTGAGTTTTTCCAGCATTCCTTGTTTTTTTTATCCTAGTTTGTGTAACCTCTCCATGTAATTTAATTCTTGGAGTGTGGGTTTGATCTCGGGAAATCTGTGTTGCATTCCCTTCAAGGTCAATACATCCTTTTGGTGTCTAGAGCTGTTCCCAGTGACTCCAGGATTGTTCTAATCAGGGCATTGTATAACTGAAGGATAATGTCTACTCATGTGTTCTAGATATGAAAGGCCAGCATTCCATTAGCCATTTTGATTATTTTCAGTAACAATTCTTGACATTTTAATGATCTGTGCCCCAGAACCCTCAAGACACATAGAAACTAGGAGCAGGAGTAGGCCATTCGGCCCTTCGAGCCTGCTCTGCCATTCAATATGATCATGGCTGATCCTCTATCTCAACGCCATATTCCCGCTTTCTCTCCATACCCCTTAATGCCCCTAATATCCAAAAAATTATCAATTTCTTTCTTGAATATACTCAGAGCCCCGGCCTCCACAGCTTCTGTGGTAGAGAATTCCACAGGTTGACCATCCTCTGAGTGAAGAGATTTTTCCTCATCTCAGTCCTAAATGGCCTGCCCTGTATCCTGAGACTGTTGACCCTGGTTCTAGACTCCCCAACCAGGGGAAACATCCTCCCTGCATCTAGTCTGTCTAGCCCTGTTAGAATTTTATACATTTCAATCAGATCCCCTCTCATTCTTCTAAACTCTAGTGAATAGAGGCCCAGTCGAACCAATCTCTCCTCATACGACAGTCCTACCATCCCGGGTAACAGCCTAATGAACCTTCGCTGCACTCCCTTTATGGCAAGTATATCCTTTCTTAGATAGGGAGACCAAAACTGCACACAATACTCCAGGTGTGGTCTCATCAAGGCCTTGTATAACTGCAGTAAGACATCCCTACTTCTGAACTCAAACCTTCTTGCAATGAAGGCCAACATACCACTTGCCTTCCTAATTGCTTGCTGCACCTGCCTGTTTACTTTCATTGACTAGTGTATAAGGACGCCAAGGCTCTTTGAACCTCTGCTGTTTCTGGCTCTTTACCTTTTAGAAAGTAGGTCCAAATTGGAAGACCCCCTCTCCCAATTTGCCTACAGTTCTGTCCAATCATGTAACCTATCAATATCCCCTTGGGATTGACTCTACACTGAATCAGGAGGAAAACTCAGGGGAGGGGGTCCCCTCTTTATAAAGGGCTGCTGGTAGTTGGGGATGATTGACCAATCCCACCCTCAGCGGCGGTGGTCCCTCAGGATCGAGGATGACCTCTGTCAGGCTTGGTGAGACTCCAGATGACTGAAGAGCCTAATTCTGATCCACTTGTTCTCCCACAGTGGGGGGCATATTGCTGGAGTGGAAATCGCAGCCCCGGGTTGGTTTCCTTCTCCTTCCTCAGCCTCCGCCTCGCTGTCGAGTGGCTGAGCCTCGAAGTGTCTCGCGCTTTGATGGACCAGGGGGTGCCATGCTGAGTGACCGGCAGCATTCTCCCCCAGTCGGTGGTGTTAATGCCTCCGTGCTTTAAGGCAACCTTGAGTGTATCCTTATACCTTTTCCTTTGGCTGCCCGTTGAGCGTTGGCCAACAGAGGCCTGTGAGGAGAGAACCTGCCGAGGGAGGCGGTTTTCGGGCATCTGGACTCAATGGCCCGTCCATCGGAGTTGGTTCCGCAGGACTTTGCTGCTGATAGACGCAGCTTCATGGAGGACGCTCCCATTAGCCCAGTCATCCTCCCATTGGATCCCCAGCACCGCTGATGGAAGTTCTCAAGGACCTTAATGTGGTGTCGGTAGACAGCCCATGTTTCGCTGCAGTAGAGGAGGGTGGTCAACACAACAGCCTTATAAACCAGACCCTTTGTTGACTTGCAAAGGCCCCTGTTGTTAAAGACGCGTTGGTGCAGATTGAAGAAGGCAGAGCTGGCATGGCCCATTCAGTGTTGGACTTCCTCATCGATGGTAGTCCCTTGGGAGAGGTGGCTGCTGAGATAAGGGAAGCGCCTCACATAGTCCGGAGCCACCCCATCCACCTGGACGGTGCAGGGGACGCTCAACTGGCCTGGGGAAGGTTGGTGAAGGGCCTTCGTCTTGCCGATGTTTAAGGACAGGCCAAGCCTCTTACACGAGGTGTTGAAGAGGTCAAGCGTCCTTTGCATGTCCTGTACAGAGTGAGCCATCGCCCAGTTGTCACCCGCAAACTGAAGGTTGTGGATGTCCACGGTGGTGAGATTTGTTTTTGCCCTGTGGAAGCGGCCGAGGTTGAAGAGCTTCCCGTCCAGACGATACCGAATGTGGACACCAGGCGGCAGGTCATCCCGGATGAGCTGGACGATGACATTCAGGTAAATGGTGAACAAGGTGTGGGCCGATCACACAACCTTGTCTGACCCCGGGCCGGATGTGAAAGGTCAGTTTCAGACCCCCTGCTCAGGACGCTGGCGGCCATGTTGTCACCCGGGAGTCTCAGGATTGGTGACAAACTTCAACAGGAACCAAAGTGCTGGAGGACGGTCCACAGAGCTTCACGGTTTAAAGAACCAAACGTCTTGGGCAGGCCGACGAAGGCGAGGAACGATTCTTGATTTTGCTCCCGACATTTTTCCTGGATCCGTTTGGCCACAAAGACCATGTCCGCACTGCCCCGGGATGGTCGGAAGCCACACTGGGATTCCGGGGAGATCTCCCCAGCGACCGGACGAAGGTGGTTCAGGAGGATGAGGGCCTGCGATGGACAGGAGGGGAATCCCCCCCACCTGTCGTTTTCACCATCAGATTTGTTCCCCCTTCTCGTGGAGAGTAATGATGGTCGTGTTTGTGAGGTCCTGGGGGATGTCCCCTTTGCTCCCCAGAGGTGGAGGGTGACACGGTGGAGTTGTGGCGTGAGCTGTCAGTGTGGTACACCTCCGCGGGTAATACTGTCCGGTCCACAAGCTGTGATAGTTTGCATCTGTTGGATGTCCCACTTGCTGTTACTGACCCAGCCTCTGCTTCCCTCTGCTGGTACCAACCAGGGACTCTCACTTAGAATCTTACAGGACAGGAAGAGGCCATTCGGCCCGTGGTACTTGTGTTAGCTCTTTGAAAGAACTATTCGAATGAATCCCACTCCCTGCAGTCCTTTCCCCACAGTCTTGAAAACTCTTCCCCTTCAAGTATTTATCCGATTCCCTTCTGAAAGACTGACTTGAATCTGCTTCCTGCAATTCCATCAGAGACTTTAGATCATGAAAACTCCCTGCATAAAAAAACAACCTTCTACCAATTACCTTAAATCTGTACCCCTGCTTATCAGCCTCCCTGCAGTAGAAACTTCTGTAATTAGTTTATCACCTAGTTATTTTGATACATTGAACACAGCAGTAAAACATGATATTTTCTATATAAAATAAAAGCAAAATATTGTGCATGCTGGACATCTGAAATAAAAACAGAAAGTGCTGGAAATTCTCAGCAGTTCCAGAGCACCTGTGGGGGGAGAGAGAGAGAGAGAGATAATTTTATGAGTCCATTGTAACTCTTCTTCAGAACTGGAAGTTAAAATTTTTCTGAGTCATTATGAATGAGTTTTTAAATCACAGGAAAGCAACAGTTGCCCCAGTCACAAGCTCACTACCCACACCCAGTTCACAGACACTGTAACCCATTCCAATCCTCCACCCTTACACACACAGTCTCACACACACACACACATAGTCTCTCACACACAGTCTCACACACACACACACACAGAGTCTCTCTCTCTCACACACACACAGTCTCTCACGCACAGACACACACACACACAGAGTCTCTTTCTCACACTCACAGTCTCACGCACAGACACACACATACACACACAGAGTCTCTCTCTCTCACACAGTCTCACGCACAGACACACATAGTCTCTCACACACACAGTCTCTCTCTCACACACACACACACACACACACAGTGTCTCTCTCACACACACACACACACACACACACACAGTCTCTCTCTCACACACAGTCTCTCACACACACAGTCTCTCACGCACAGACACACACACACACACACAGTCTCTCTCTCACACACAGTCTCTCACACACACAGTCTCTCACGCACAGACACACACACACACACACACACACAGTCTCTCTCTCACACACACAGTCTCTCACACACACAGTCTCTCATGCACAGACACACACACACACACAGAGTCTCTCTCTCTCACACACACAGTCTCACGCACACACACACATAGTCTCTCACACACACAGTCTCTCACACACACAATCTCTCACACACACACAGTCTCTCTCTCACACACACAGTCTCTCACGCACAGACACACACACACACACACACACAGTCTCTCTCTCACACACACAGTCTCTCACACACACAGTCTCTCATGCACAGACACACACACACACACACAGAGTCTCTCTCTCTCACACACACAGTCTCACGCACACACACACATAGTCTCTCACACACACAGTCTCTCACACACACACAGTCTCTCTCTCACACACACAGTCTCTCACGCACAGACACACACACACACACACACACAGTCCCTCTCTCACACACACAGTCTCTCACACACAGTCTCTCACGCACAGACACACACACACACACACACACACACACAGAGTCTCTCTCTCACACACACAGTCTCTCACGCACAGACACACACACACACAGAGTCTCTTTCTCACACACACAGTCTCACACACAGACACACATACACACACAGAGTCTCTCTCTCTCACACAGTCTCACGCACAGACACACATAGTCTCTCACACACACAGTCTCTCTCTCACACACACAGTCTCTCTCTCACACACACACACACACACAGTCTCTCTCTCACACACAGTCTCTCACGCACAGACACACACACACACACAATCTCTCCCTCACACACAGTCTCTCACACACACAGTCTCTCACGCACAGACACACACACACACACAGAGTCTCTCTCTCACACACACAGTCTCTCACACACACAGTCTCTCACGCACAGACACACACACACACACACACAGAGTCTCTCTCTCTCACACACACAGTCTCACGCACACACACACATAGTCTCTCACACACACAGTCTCTCACACACACAATCTCTCACACATACACAATCTCTCTCTCACACACACAGTCTCTCACGCACAGACACACACACACAGAGTCTCTCTCTCACACACACAGTCTCTCACACACAGTCTTTCACGCACAGACACACACACACACACACAGAGTCACTCTCTCACACACACAGTCTCTCACGCACAGACACAGACACACAGTGTCTCTCTCACACACACACAGTCTCATGCACAGACACACACACACACAGAGTCTCTCTCTCACACACACAGTCTCTCACACACACAGTGTCTCTCTCTCACACACAGTCTCACGCACAGACACACACACAGATTCTCTCTCTCACACACACAGTCTCTCACACACACAGTCTCTCACACACACACACACACACACACACACAGAGTCTCTCTCTCACACACACAGTCTCTCACACACACAGAGTCTCTCTCTCACACACACAGTCTCATGCACAGACACACACACAGAGTCTCTCTCACACACAGTGTCTCTCTCTCACACACAGTCTCACGCACAGACACACACACACAGAGTCTCTCTCTCACACACACAGTCTCTCACACACAGTCTCTCACACACACACACACACACAGAGTCTCTCTCTCACACACACAGTCTCTCACACACACAGTCTCTCTCTCACACACACAGTCTCACGCACAGACACACACACACACACACACACAGAGTCTCTCTCTCACACACAGAGTCTCTCTCTCACGCACAGACACACACACACAGAGTCTCTCTCTCACACACAGTCTCTCATACACACAGTCTCACGCACAGACACACACACACACAAAGTCTCTCTCTCACACACAGAGTCTCTCTCACACACACACAGTCTCACGCACAGACACACACACACAGAGTCTCTCTCACACACACAGTCTCTCACACACACAGTCTCACGCACAGACACACACACACACCCTATCCAACATCACCGTGTGTGAAGAACTTCTGATATTATCCCTAAATGTACATTTTACTGGTTCAAGCCTATTCTTGGAATTTAACTAATGGTCATTTACTGGATTTGACTTTGCCACTCACTTTATCTGTCCTATATCAGAATCCAGGCTGACACTCCCTGTGCCGGGACTGAGGGAGTGTTAGCTGAAATTTTCAGTGGAAACCTCTAACTTGAACCCATGACTTCCTGACTCTGAGGGCTGTGTGTGTGTGTGTGTGTGTGTTATCCACTGAGCCACGCTGGGTGAACTCCCTCATCTTGCTGTATCAGTCTCGTGGGTTTGAGTGCATTCTGAGTAGGCAGTCACATCAACGCAGTGAGGAATTGGGTCCCTCAGCCGATGTGTTAAATGTTGGTCTCTTCAGGGTGAATTTCAAAGGACAGTGGCTGCCTCATTTTAAAGCAGCTCGTTACATAAAGTCCTTACAATGCTTTGGACCAATGTGATGAAATGAGATACACGTTATCATAGAAACTCGTACAGCACAGAAGGAGGCCATTCAGCCCATCACGCCTGTGCTGGCTCTTTGGAAGAGTTATCCGATTCATTCCACTCTCATTGTCCATGGTCCTGCAATTTTATTTTTTGCTTTTTCAAGTAGTTATCCAATTCTCTGAAAGTTGCTATTGAATCTGCTTCCGCCGCCCTTTCAGGCAGCACCTTCCACATCACAACAACTCGCTAGGTAAAAACAAATTCTCATCCCCGCCCTAGATTTTTTTTTTAAAACGGTTCTCATACATCGGTGCCCTCTGGTTACTGACTCCTGCTGCAGTGAGAACACTTTCCCTGTCTGCTCTATCAACGCTCTTCCCGATCTTAATTATTCATTTTATATTAGACTTTCATTCATTTCATTACCGCAGGGTAATGTGAGAAAATGAGTACGTTTTATATTGCAGAGGGCTGAGTTTCCACCTTTTCCTGTCAGTACTGTTAATGTATCCGGGTGGATTGTGCTAAAGATTTAAAGGCAAGGGAATTACACCCAAAACTCCTTACGTTTGTGTTTTCCACGAGTTTTAACCCGAGTTCAATGGCCCAAATCAGGACCCTTTACAGGTCAAAATTGCGAGGATCCGGTGGCTGCATTGGGTTGACAAGCACCAGTTGGCATGTTTAAAACAAACTTTATGTCAAAAAGATATTTTAATTTATCAAGGAACTGACTAGTGTGCACCAACAAAACAATTCTGTCTAATTATTTTTTTCAATAGTTCTGTTACCGAGGGCAAAGGCAGCACAATGGCTATGTTACTGGACAGATAATCCATAAACAACCTTGACTAATGGCCTGAAGACATGGATTCAAATCCCACCACAGCAGCTGTGGAATTTAAAATGTATTAAATAAATTGGGAATGAAAAGCAGGAATCAGCATTGGTGAGCATGAAACTCCACTGAATTACTGCAAAAACCCATCTGGTTCACTAATGCCCTCTAGGGAAGGAACTCTGCCATCCTTACCCCCGGTCTGACCTACATGTGACTCCAGACCCACAGCAATGTGGCCGATTTTCGACTGCCCTCTGAAATGGTCCAGCAAGCCCCTCAGCTTAAGGCAATTAACAGTGGCCGTAACACCCATGGAGGGCAATCAGAGTAAGATCGCCACTCTGCTCCTAGTTACTTACCCTGAAATGAAGCCGACCTTATGACTGAGGCTGGGTGAGAAAGGTGCAGCACAGCAGGTCCCTCAGGCCTTGTGTTGAGGGCAGGAGAGTTGAGGGTAAGGAGGCCATGCCCCATTTTTTACAGCACTCACTGTTGGTAGGGCAGGTAGGATTGGGGAGTGTCAGGGGAGGAGGGGGACTACGGTTGGTTGGGGGGGTGGTGGGGGCATTGAGTGGCTGGGGGTGGGGGATTGGGTGGTCAGTGGACGGGTTGGGTGGTCAGTGGGTGGTATGGTCAGTGGAGGGATCGGGTGGTCAGTGGAGGTGTTCAGGTAGGTTGGGGGGTGGTCATGGAAGGGGGTTTGGATGGTCAGTTGGGGGGTCGGGTACATCAGTGGAGGGGTTGGGCGGTCAGTGGGCAGTGTGATAGTGAGGGGGTTGGGTGGTCAGAGGGGGTTGGTCAGTGGAGGGGTTGGGCGGTCAGTGGGCAGTGTGGTAGTGAGGTGGTTAGGCGGTCAGTGGGCAGTGTGGTCAGTGGAGGGGTCAAGTGGTCAGTGGAGGGGTTCAGGTGATCAGTGGAGGGGTTCAGGTGGGGCAGGAGGTGGTCATTGGAGGGGGTTTGGATGGTCAGTTGGGGGGGTCGGGTGGTCAGAGGTGGAGTGGTCAGTGGAGGGGTTGGGCGGTCAGCGGGCAGTGTGATCAGTGGAGGAGGTTGGGTGGTCAGTGGAGGAGTCGGGTGGGTCAGGGAGGTGGTCAATGTGGGGGGTTGGATGGTCAGTTAGGGGGTCAGTGGGGTGATCAGTTGGGGGGGTGATCTGTGGAGGCTGGTCAGTAGGGGGGGCTAGTTGGTCAGTGGGGGGTTGGTCAATAGAATGTTGGTCAGTGGAAGGGTTGTGTGTCAGTTGGGGGGGTCATGTGGTTAGTGGGGGGTGGGGAGGGTAATCAGGTTTGAGGGTGCAGCTGGGATGTGGGGAGGGTAGTTGGGGGGCGAAGGTGTAGTCAGGGGCTGTGGAGGGTAGTCGGGGGCTGGTGGGGTAGACCATGGGGGGTGTTGGGGGATCCTGTGGGAGTTCATGGGAGGTCAGTGCTTTGGTTACCCTGAAATTACAAGTGGTTTTGATTCTTCTAACCGTTTGTGGGTAACTATTCCTGTGAGACATTTGGAACGATCTGTAGTTTGGGATTTAAATTGGAGTTTTGGATGGTTCCTAGTGCAGAGCACTCACCCAACGGAAGTTTGAACTTCTAGGGCAATTGCTGTGCAATCCTTACCCGGGGACCTGGTGGGGGTGGGTGTGGGGGTCCCCCAGCACATCTTTGAGGTGCCCTCCCCCCCCCCGGGTACCAAGGTAGCCAGGTACGGTGCCCCAGAGCTTGGACATTATGGGCCATTGGCTTCGTCAGTGATGGCCAGAATCTGAGAATGAATAAAAACAACTCAGTTACTCACAGGCTGAAGAAGGAACCCTCCCCCCGCCCTCTTTACTAAAAAATGTTATTATTGGTGATAAAGCCATTTTCAGTTGTTTTAATAAAACTGACCAGGTTTTTTTCCCCACAGGATGTGGGTGTCGCTGGCTGGGCCAGCATTTATTGCCCATCCCTAATTACCCCTTGAGAAGGTGGTGGTGAGCTGCCTTCTTGAACCGCTGCAATCCCTGTGGTGTAGGTACACCCACAGTGCTGTTAGGGAGGGAGTTCCAGGATTTTGACCCAGCGACAGTGAAGGAACAGCGATATATTTCCAAGTCAGGATGGTGAGTGACTTGGAGGGGAACTTCCAGGTGGTGGTGTTCCCATCTATCTGCTGCCTTTGTCCTTCTAGATGGTAGTGGCCAGGGGTTTGGAAGGTGCTGTTTAAGGAGCCTTGGTGAGCTGCTGCAGTGCATCTTGTAGATGGTACACACTGCTGCTACTGTGCGTCGGTGGTGGAGGGAGTGAATGTTTAAGATGATGGATGGGGTGACAGTCAAGTGGGCTGCTTTGTCCTGGGTGGTGTTGAGCTTCTTCAGTGTTGAAGCTGCACTCATCTGGGCAATTGGAGAGTATTCCATCATACTCCTGACTTGTGCCTTGTAGATTGTGGACAGGCTTTGGGGAGTCAGGAGGTGAGCTACTCACCACAGGATTCCCAGCCTCTGACCTGCTCTTGTAGCCACAGTATTTATTTGGCTGGTCCAGTTCAGTTTCTGGTCAATGGTATCCCCCAGGATGTTGACGGTTGGGGATTCAGCGATGGTAAAACCCTTGAATGTCAGGGTTAGGTGGTTAGATTCTCTCTTGTTGGAGATAGTCATTGCCTGGCACTTGTGTGGCACGAATGTTGCTTGCCACTTGTTGTGAATGTTACTTGCTATTTGTCTGGATATTGTCCAGGTCTTGCTGCATTTGGACATGGGCTGATTTGGTAGCTGAGGAGTTGCGAATGGTGCTGAACATTGTGCAATCATCAACAAACATCAGATAAAAACACTCCTAATTAGATCAGAGGATAATTTGAAACCGAAAAGATTCTGTTATATTGCTCAACTGCAGACACTCCTGGCAAATTATGCATGAATAATTAATTATGCAAATTAATTTATTTGGAAAGAAAAAGAGTAAACTAGAAAGTGGGAGGGGAGGGAAGGGTAAAACTCCAAGAAGTTTGATTAATGGGAAACAAAGCAGTAGGTTAGCGTGTGAGGGGGTGGATTCAACTTCATGGAAAATTATGAAAAAACTGAAAAGAAAGGAGAGCCCAGGAGAGGCTATTAAAGTCCCCAGAACACAAAATAGGACAAAGTGTTTGGAAAGGGCTAGGAATCTAACTTCAAGCACATCAGATAAAGGGATGACAATGAGAAAGGGGACGGGAAATACAGGACTGAAGGTGTTGTATCTGAATGCACGCAGTATACGAAATAAGGTAAATGAGCTTGTGGCGCAGATTGAAATTGGCAGGTATGATGTGGTGGGCATCACAGAGACATGGCTGCAAGGGGATTAGGACTGGGAGCTAAATATCCAAAGATATACATCCTATCAAAAAGATAAGCAGGTTGACAGAGGGAGTGGGGTTGCTTTGTTAGTAAGAAATTAAATTAAATCGATAGCAAGAAATGACGTAGGGTCAGATGATGTAGAATCTGCGGGGTAGAGTTGAGGAACTGCAAAGGTTAAAAAACCATAATGGGAGTTATGTACAGGCCTCCAAACAGTAGTCAGGATGTGGGGCACAAGATACACCAGGAGATAGAAAAGGTGTGTAAGAAAGGCAAGGTTACAGTGAACATGGGGGATTTCAATATGCAGGTAGACTGGGAAAATCAGGTTGGTAGTGGATCCCAAGAAAAGGAATTTGTGGAATGTCTACGAGATGGCTTTTTGGAGCAGCTTGTGGTGGAGCCCACTAGGGAACAGGCAATTCTAGATTTAGTGATGTGTAATGAGGCAGATTTGATAAGGGAGCTTAAGCTGAAGGAACCCTTAGGAGGAAGTGACCATAATATGATAGAATTTACCCTGCAATTTGAGAGGAAAAAGCTGGAATCAGATGTAACGATATTACAGTTGAATAAAGGCAACTACAGAGGCATGAGGGAGGAGCTGGCCAGAATTGACTAGGAGATGAGCCTAGCAGGAAAGACAGTGGAACAGCAATGGAAGGAGTTTCTGGGAGTAATTTGGGGGACACAGCAAAAATTTATCCCTAGGAAGAAGAAGCATACTAAAGAGAGGACGAGGCAACCATGGCTGACAAGGGAAGTCAGGGACAGCATAAAAGCTAAAGAGAAAGCATACAATGCGGTGAAGAGCAGTGAGAAACCAGGGGATTGGGAAGCCTACAAAGACCAACCGAGGATAACTAAAAAAAAATAAGGAGGGAGAAGATTAAATATGAGGGTAAACTAGCCAGTAATATAAAAGAAGATTGCAAGAGTTTTTTTAGATATATAAAGGGTAAGAGAGAGGCAAAAGTGGACATTGGGCCGCTGGAAAATGACGCTGGAGAGGTAGTAGTGGGGAACAAAGAAATGGCGGAGGAACTGAATAGGTACTTTGCGTCAGTCTTCACAGTGGAAGACACGAGTGACATCCCCAAAGTTCAAGAGAGTCGGGGGGCAGAGGTGAGTATGGTGGCCATTACCAAGGAGAAGGTGCTAGGAAAACCGAAAGGTCTGAAGGTGGATAAATGACCTGGACCAGATGGATTACACCCCAGAGTTCTGAAGGAGATAGCTGAAGAGATAGTGGAGGTGTTAGTGGTGATCTTTCAGGAATCACTGGAGTCAGGGAGGGTCCCAGAGGACTGGAAAATCGCTAATGTAACCCCCCTGTTTAAGAAGGGAGTGAGGCAAAAGATGGGAAATTACAGGCCGATTAGCCTGACCTCGGTCGTTGGTAAGATTTTAGAGTCCGTTATTAAGGATGAGATTTCAGAATACTTGGAAGTGCATGGCAAAATAGGGCAAAGTCAGCATGGTTTCATCAAGGGGAGGTCATGCCTGACAAACCTGTTAGAATTCTTTGAGGAGGTAACGAGTAGGTTAGACAAAGGACAGCCAATGGATGTTATCTACTTGGACTTCCAGAAGGCCTTTGACAAGGTGCTGCACAGGAGGCTGCTCAGTAAGCTAAGAGCCCATGGTGTTAGAGGCAAGGTACTAGCATGGATAGAAGATTGGCTGTCTGGCAGGAGGCAGAGAGTGGGGATAAGGGGGTCCTTCTCAGGATGGCGGCTGGTGACTAGTGGAGTTCCGCAGGGGTCAGTGTTGGGACCACAACTTTTCACTTTATACATTAATGATCTAGATGAAGGAACTGAGGGCATCCTGGCTAAGGTTGCAGATGATACAAAGATAGGTGGAGGGACAGGCAGTATTGAGGAGGCGGGGAGGCTGCAGAAGGATTTGGACAGGTTAGGAGAATGGGCAAAGAAGTGGCAGATGGAATACAACGTGGGGAAGTGTGAGGTCATGCACTTTGGTAGGAAGAATAGAGGCATAGACTATTTTCTAAATGGGGAGAGATTTCAGAAATCTGGAGCGCAAAGGGACTTGGGAGTCCTAGTCCAGGATTCTCTTAAGGTTAACTTGCAGGTTGAGTCAGTAGTTAGGAAGGCAAATGCAATGTTGGCATTTATTTCGAGAGGACTAGAATATAAAAGCAAGGATGTGCTGCTGAGGCTTTATAAGGCTCTGGTCAGACCACATTTAGAATATTGTGAGCAATTTTGGGCCCCGTATCTCAGGAAGGATGTGCTGGCCCTGGAGAGGGTCCAGAGGATGTTCACGAGAATGATCCCAGGAATGAAAGGCTTAACATATGAGGAATGTTTGAGGACTCTGGGTCTATACTCGATGGAGTTTAGAAGGATGAGGGGGGATCTGATTGAAACTTACAGAATACTGAAAGGCCTGGATAGAGTGGACGTGGGGAAGATGTTTCCATTAGTAGGAGAGACTAGGACCCGAGGGCACAGCCTCAGAGTAAAGGGAAGACCTTTTAGAACAGAGATGAGGAGAAACTTCTTTAGCCAGAGAGTGGTGAATCTGTGGAATTCATTGCCACAGAAGGCTGTGGAGGCCAGGTCATTGAGTGTATTTAAGACCGAGATAAATAGGTTCTTGATTGGTAAGGGGATCAAAGGTTACGGGGAGAAGGCGGGAGAATGGGGTTGAGAAACGTATCAGCCATGATTGAATGGCGGAGCAGACCCGATGGGCCGAATGGCCTAATTTCTGCTCCTATGTCTTATGGTCTTATGGAAACTTGCTTTGTGGCCTAACAAGTGGGAACTCTACTTTCAGATGGTGATCAGGAAAAAAACTCAGCTTTTAATTAATTATATATTGACTTCATTATTTTTAAAAAAAAATTATCCAAATGCAGCATAACTTGAAATAACTGTGAAAGTTTTAGATTACACATGTGCACAGATGTTAATTTTATGAGGGCTGCTGTATATTATAAAGGGGGGGTGGGGGGGTGCTCTCTGGACAATCCATTAACAATTGGGGCAGCCTTGTCTTTATAAGCGATTCATAATGTATCTCCCATTGGGATTTGGGACATCGATTGGCAAGTGAGAGTTTCATATTCCAAATGTCATGTTTCTTTGATGATAAAGGCGTGATTATTTTTTCTCTCTCAACGGAGTCAAGGGGACGGTTACAAATTCTCACAGTTCCTCATTATGATGTAAGAGATACTTAATGGTTGAAATAATTAATCCTGGGGAGGGGGTGAGGCTCAGGTCCTTGATTATTTTTCACCACAATATATATATACTGGAGTAAAGGGAGGGGGGGGAAGGAAAGAGAGAGATTTTTTTGTTTTTTTTTTAAGAAGTGAACATTTAATAAATAATTAAATGTGGCTGATGAATATTCAGCCTCCTTATCGTTGACGTCAGTTACAGGGAAGTGAATTTACAAGAGAGAGAAAAAGTTCTTTCTGAAGTTGGGTTCGGTCGAAGGAGTTTACAGGGGAGGAAGTGGGGGGGCTTGGTTATAAGTAATTGCCTGTGCTTCCTTCAACTGCTCTCAGATCGACTGCATTCCCTAGAGTGTTGGTCAGTTTCTCCCTAGAGTGTTGGTCAGTTTCACTGTTCAGTTTCTCCCTCCCAGGTGTGTTGGGTTGAAATGGCGCAGGGCAGCTCCCATCGCCGCTTCTGGCCCTTGTTGACTTGGATGTTCCTCAGTGCAGCCGGCTCCCTGTCTCTGGAAAACTGCCCCGGCTCCTACAACGTCTCCCAGGGCATCTCCCTGCACCGCAAGAGCTTCGAGGACGGCGCCGAGCTCCTGGCGACGACCCTGGTCAACGGCTCGCAGGCTTGTCGGGCTGGCTGCTGCTCGACTCCCGGCTGCAGCCTGGCGCTGCTGGAGCAGGGAGGCGCTCCAGGGGGCACGGGCACCACCACCACCGCCACTGCCACCGACACCTGCTTCCTCGTCAACTGCCTGTCCAGCCAGGGGCCGGTCTGTACCTTCGAGCGCCGGCCCGGATACGAGACCAGCAGCCGCTCCGGCCCCGCTCAGGGAGGCGACCCTCCCACCGCCGTCCCCGCAGGTAAACAGACAGGAACATCCCCTGTCACTTGTGTGAAGGTACTTACCCCACCCCCCCACACCCCAACCCCTAAATCCTCACCCCTCACCCCCAACCCCCCCAACCCCAACCCCTCACCCCCCAACCCCAACCCCTCACCCCCCAACCCCCAAATCCTCACCCCCAACCCCCCAACCCCAACCCCTCACCCCCAACCCCAACCTCCAAATCCTCACCCCCAACCCCTCACCCCCAAATCCTCACCCCCAACCCCCCAACCCCAACCCAACCCCCAAATCCTCACCCCCAACCCCCCAAACCCCAACCCCTCACCCCCAACCCCCAACCCCTCACCTCAAACCCTCACCCCCACCCCCCCCAACCCCTCACCCCCAAACCCCCAAACCCCCAAACCCCTCACCCCCAAACCCCCAACCCTCCCCCTCACCCCTCACCCCTCACCCCCTCACCCCCTCACCCCCCCACCCCCCACCCCTCACCCCCCACCCCCCACCCCTCACCCCTCACCCCTCACCCCTCACCCCCCACCCCTCACCCCCCACCCCTCACCCCCCACCCCTCACCCCCCACCCCTCACCCCCCACCCCTCACCCCCCACCCCTCACCCCCCACCCCTCACCCCCCACCCCTCACCCCCCACCCCTCACCCCCCACCCCTCACCCCCCACCCCTCACCCCAAAATCAACCCCCAACCCAACTCTCCCGAGGGGGGAAAAGGGGGAAGAGGGGGGAGGGAATGGGAGGGGAGGGGAACAGCAATCCTCAACACTGGGTATTTTGAGATGGATTTTCAGGGGAAGAGTTGTTGGGAAAACAGAGTCTTGTCCATTTGGAGACTTGTCCTTTGTCCAGGTGTCAGGGTGAAAGCTGCACCTGGGGCTCGGAGTGACCGGATTGGCTGCCATAGTTTAATCTAGTTTATTAATTAATATTTTAATGCGCACAATGACTTAATGTAGCATCTCCCCCCTGTCTGACCCGGGGGTGCGGCCGGGCGGGGAGCGGGGGGTCTGGGCCGGGGGGGGGGGTTTCAGAGTTGAGCCGCTGGTTTAAAGGGCCGGGGCTGAATTGGGGACTCGGACAGGAAGAGAATGTGTTTAGTGTCGGTGGAGGGGGGGGGGTGTTGTTACCAACTCAAACCCCAGCCTGGAATACCCCCTGGGTTGGGTTTGTGTTTTATTTGGGGAGGGGGGTTTCCTCTCTCCCCGTCCCAGTGATTAAAATATTTACACTCCGGGGTCGGGGGGAAACCCACAGGAAATTCCTGCCAAGGAGGAAAATGGCGACTGACTGACCAGAGGAATAGTTAGTGATCCACCCGGGGGTTAGTGATCCACCCGGGGGTTAGTGATCCACCCGGGGGTTAGTGATCCACCCGGGGGTTAGTGATCCACCCGGGGGTTAGTGATCCACCCGGGGGTTAGTGATCCACCCGGGGGTTAGTGATCCACCCGGGAGGCTCCTGTGGATTGGGGCAGGGACTGGGCTGGGTGGGGTGGAAACTGGTCACATCCACATTCAAACTACAGGGGCGGCTCCTTAACAACAGCACAAAGGGATTATTGATCCATGTGAAACAGAGAATTCTCTCAACTCCCTCTCTCCCTCTCTCCCTCTCTCCCCCTGTCCCCCTGTCTCTCTCCCTCCCCAAACTCGTTTGTTGACCAGGAAATGCTTATCATCACCTACATCTGAATTTCCATATCAGACCTGGGGAATGTCAGAACAGGAGGAGGCCATTCGGCCCTCCCATCCCATTCTACCCCGCTATTAGATCAGGGCTGATCAGCACTACATCTTTCACCTGCTTTTTGCTCCAATCCTTGCCTCAAATTTGTTTCATGAACCCCAGTCTTGAACCTTTCATCCGGACCAGAATTCTCCATCCCTTTGGAACTTCCTGGACTTCCAGGTTTCCTCTATCTTTCTGTGTGAAAATGTATTTCCTGATTTTAATTCCCTTCGGCCAGCACTGGCTTGAAGATCATGGGCACATTTTTCTTCAATTTCCCACAGGATGAAATGATTTCTCTATATCTAACACACCAATTATTTTAAACCCCCTGACTAGATCACACCCCCCTACCCAAGTTGTAAATTTGGGTTTACAAAGCAAGTTGTCCAATGTATTTATTTAATTCTAAGGAAGACTTGAGTTTGTGTAGAGCCTTTCAGAACCTCCCAAAGCGCTTTCCAAAATGTTGTAAAGTGGAGATATGCAGCAGCTAATTTGTACCCAGCAAGCACCAAGCCCCCCTCCCAAAAAACAGCAACACAAAAATCAGATAATCCTGCTCTAGGGGTGTTGGCTGAGGGATAAATATTGGCCAGGACACCAGGGAGAACTCACCCGCTCTTCAAAATAGTGCCATGGGATCTTTTATATCCACCTAAGGGGACTTTGATTTAATGGCTTATCCAAAATACCTCCGCTGGTGGGTTGCCCCCCTTGGGCATTAGGAGATTCAGCCTGGATTCTGTGCCCAGGTCTCTGAAGTGGGATTTGAACACATAAACCTTCTCACTTGAAGCAAGACTGTTACCCATTGATCCTCGCTTCAGTCGTGTCATTCTGTGCTCTCCCAAGAGCAAAATACCTTTCCTGAGCTGCAGGGTCCTCAACTGAAGACAGGAATTTTCACAGGGGTGTGTAAAATTGGGACATAACTCCTTCACTTTTGAATTTCAACCCCCTTGAAATAAAGACCCATCTCCGCCTTCCACCAGAAATTCGTGGATCCATGACTGCTTTTCAAAAACTCTCAGCTTTGTCTAAAGCGTGCCCTGAGATGAGTGTGTCTGTATTTAAAGTGTTTGTTCTTGGGATGTGTGCAACGATGGTGCACCAGTAAGTACTGGCTGCCTTGACTTGCTCAAAGAGATGATGCAAATGTAGGACTTCAATCATGTGTTGGTGTGTTTGGGTAGCAGGTTCCATACCCTGAAGGATTCTGGTGAATCGGCTGGGGTCTGCTGCCAATCGGGTAGCTTTTTGTTGTCCTTTTTCCAAGTCCATCCCACAAATTGAATTGAATTCAGTTTTGCAGTTTGAATTCAGTATCTCTGGCTCTCGGTCTGTACCACAGCCGCTGGTGACATCATGACGTTCCTAATACCGTCATATTGTGTGTGTGTGTGTGTGTGATTGTAGCAAGTGCTTCAGCCTTATCTTTTGCACTGATGTGCTGGGCTCCTCCATCATTGAGGATGGGGATATTTGTGGAGCCTCCTCCTCCGGTGAGTTGTTTAATTGTCCACCACCATTCACGACTGGATGTGGCAGGACTGCAGAGCTTAGATCTGATCTATTGGTTATGGGATCGCTTAGCTCTGCCTATTGCTTGCTGCTTATGCTGTTTGGCACGCAAGTCATCCTGTTATAGCTTCACCAGGTTGATACCTCATTTTTAGGTGTGCCTGGTGCTGCTCCTGGCATGCCCTCCTGCACTCTTCATTGAACCAGGGTTGATCCCCTGGCTTGATGGTAATGGTAGAGTGGGGGATATGCTGGGCTATGAGGCTACAGATTGTGGTTGAGTACAATTCTGCTGCTGCTGATGGCCCACAGCACCTCATGGTTGCCCAGTCTTGAGTTGCTAGATCTGTTCAAAATCTATCCCATTTAGCACGGTGGTAGTGCCACACAACACGATGGAGGGTATCCTCAATGTGAAAGCGGGACTTTGTCTCCACAATGACTGTGCAGAGGTCACTCCTACCAATACTGTCATGGATAGATGCATCTGCGGCAGGCAATTTGGTGAGGATGAGGTCAAGTTTGTTTTTCCCTCTTGTTGGTTCCCTCACTACCTGCTGCAGACCCAGTCTAGCAGCAATGTCCTTTAGGACTCGGTCAGTAGTGGTGCTACTGAGCCACTCTTGGTGCTAGACATTGAAATGTCCCACCCCAGAGTACGTTCTGTGCCCTTGCCACCCTCAGTGCTTCCTCCAAGTGGTGTTCAACATGAAGGAGCACTGATTCATCAGCTGAGGGAGGGCGGTACGTGGTAATCAGCAGGAGGTTTCCTTGCCCATGTTTGACCTGATGCCATGAGACTTCATGGGATCTGGGGTCGATGTTGAGGACTCCCAGGGCAACTCCCTCCTGACTGTATCCCACTGTGCCGTCACCTCTGCTGGGTCTGTCCAGCCGGTGGGGCAGGACATACCCAGGGATGGTGAAGGTGGTGTTTGGGAAATGATCTGTAAGGTATGATTCCGTGAGAATGACTATGTCAGGCTGCTGCTTGACTAGCCTGTGAGACAGCTCTCCCAATTTTGACGCTAGCCCCCAGATGTTAGCAAGGAGGACTTTGCAGGGTTGACAGGGCTGAGTTTGCTATTGTCATTTCCGGTGCCTGGGTCGATGCCGGGTGGTCCGTCCGGTTTCATTTCTTTTGGACTTTTTAGCAGATTGATATTGAGTGGCCTTGCTGGACCATTTCAGAGGGAAGTTCACAGAATCTCTCAGTGCAGAAGAGGCCCTTTGGCCCATCGAGTCTGCACCAACACGTGAGAAATACCTGACCTTCCTACCTAATCCCATTTACCAGCACTTGGCCCATAGCCTTGAATCTTATGACGTGCCAAGTGCTCATCCAGGTACTTTTTAAAGGATGTGAGGCAACCCACCTCCACCACCCTCCCAGGCAGCGTATTCTAGACCGTCACAATCCCTGGGTAAAAAAGTTTTACCTCACATCCCCCCTAAACCTCCTACCCCTCACCTTGAACTTGTGACCCCTCGTGACTGACCCCTCAACTAAGGGGAACAGCTGCTCCCTATCCACCCTGTCCATGCCCCTCATAATCTGGTACTACCTCGATCAGGTCACCCCTCAGTCTTCTCTGCTCCAACGAAAACAACCCGAGTCTATCCAACCTCTTTTCATAACTTAAATGTTTCATCCCAGGCAACATCCTGGTGAACCTCCTCTGCACCCCCCTCCAGTTCAGCGTCAACCACATTCCTGTGGGTCTGGAGTCACATGTAGGCCAGACCAGGTAAGGATGGCAGATTTCCTTCCCTAAAGGACATTAGTGAACCGGATGGGTTTTTACAACAATCAACAATGGTTTCGTGGTCATCATTAGACTCTTAATTCCAGATTTTTATTGAACTCAAATTCCACCATGTGCTGTGGCGAGATTCGAACGTGGGGTCTCCAGTGCATTACCCTGGGTCCCTGGATTCCTAGCCGAGTGACACGTCTCCCCCGTCTCCCCCTGCTTGGAGCTGAGCATGAGGGGAATTGGCAAGCAGTGGATCTGCATTAACCCTTTCCAGTATCAGAATTAATCTTACAAACTCACTCAGAGATTTGATGCTCGTCTACAAATAGTTAACTAGGATAGTCCTGGGAGGATCTGAAGTTTTTTTTTATATAGCTGACGTTAATTGCTTTATGACCTGAGCTTTGACAGCCGAGAGGGTCACCCATTTGGATCTTTGAGCTACTGGGTGTGTTCCACACTTTTAACCACTATCCCTATTGTGTCACCAGATTGTGTGAATGCGCAATCCTGTATAACCAGTCCGGCCAGTCTAGTCAGATCATGATGAGATATGAATCTGCAGAGCCAGGGTAAAAGTAAGGTCTAAATCTAAAGTAAATGGGCATCAAAGTCCATGAATGTCACTGTGGGGCATGAACAAGTTATGTAGTGAATTCATGAGAACTCAATGGACAGAATTGGGTCTGAGCCCCTCAGACATGGATCCAAGGCCTTTTGGAAAAGGATTCCTAAGCTTGTTGACATGAACAAATTCTCTCTCTCTCTCGCTCTGTCTAAGATAAAAGCAAAATACTGCAGATGCTGGAAACCTGATAGAAAAACAGAAAATGCCGGAAAATCTCAGCAGGTCTGACAGCATCTGTGGAGAGAGAAACAGTTCACTTGGTTGCTCTCTCCACAGATGCTGCTAGACCTGAGTTTTTCCAGCAAATTCTGTCTTTGTCTCTCTCTCTCCCTTTCACCCTGGGGTGAACATGATTATCTGCTAAAAGGATGATAGCAAAGCACTAATGTGGGAGAGGCTGAAATGTTAAATGAGATGGATAGAGTTAGGTAGGAATGTTGTAGGAAGACTCCGATGATGTTGAGATAGTAAAAACAAAGATCTTATTATTAACTCCTGCGCTGACCTGCACATGGCCCTGATGTGTATCTATTCGCTGGCTTGCACTGTGAATTGGCACAGTGTTCCTGGAGTTCCAATCATGTGGTTTGCATTAGGTTGAGTTCTGTGTCTGTCGCGCATGACTTCAACGCACCAGGTCCAGCCCCATGGCTGTCCTGTTGGTGTGAGTGGGAAATCAGCCCCCGTGCTTAAACCAGACTCGAGAGTGATAGTGAGCTTTGCCATTGCTGTGGTGGTCAATCGGATTCCGGGCAAAGTGCCCCCTACACCCTGTACCATCTCTACCACCCATAGAAGACATGGCAGAACTTACCAAAGTTTATTTGGCAGCACTTTGCAAACCCACCACCTCCCACCATGAGAGCAGCAGGTGTGGGACCTCTACCTGCCTCCTGAGCCTGTTCCACCATTCATTATGCTCATGGCTGCTCCATTACCTTGTTCCCTTTCCTGCCCTCTCCCCATCTCCCTCAGTCCGGAGACACCAAATATCTACTCATCTCAGCCTTCAATGTACCCAACAATGGAGCTTCCACAACCCTCTGGGATAGAGAATTCCAAAGATTGCTGGCCCTTTGAGTGAAGAAATTTCTCCTCATCTCAGTCCCAAATGATTAGCCCCTTATCCTGTGGCTGTGCCTCAGAAGGCAGTTCCTCTCCGGGGCTTCCCAGAGCCAATCACTTCACCAAAATCCGTTGTTTTTTTGTAAATGGAGGCAGGTGAGATCTTTGTGCAGTCAGGCTGAAAATAGTTAACCCGACAATGTGGTAGATTTGATTCTGTTGGATTTGGACCATCTCAAGATGTGTCACCAGAGAGTAGCTTGGGCTGGTTTCAGGTTCCTCCCACAACTTTCTTGTGTAAGTTGAGCCTCGACAAATGCATTGTCCTTTCCACAAGGAGAAATGCACTCTCTCTCTCTCTCTCTCTCTCTCTCTCTCTCTCCTTTCTCTCTCTCTCTCTCTCTCTCTCTCTCTCTCCCTTTCTCTCTCTCTCTCTCCCTTTCTCTCTCTCTCTCTCCCTTTCTCTCTCTCTCTCTCCCTTTCTCTCTCTCTCTCTCCCTTTCTCTCTCTCTCTCTCTCCCTTTCTCTCTCTCTCTCTCCCTTTCTCTCTCTCTCTCTCCCTTTCTCTCTCTCTCTCTCCCTTTCTCTCTCTCTCTCTCCCTTTCTCTCTCTCTCTCTCCCTTTCTCTCTCTCTCTCTCCCTTTCTCTCTCTCTCTCTCCCTTTCTCTCTCTCTCTCTCCCTTTCTCTCTCTCTCTCTCCCTTTCTCTCTCTCTCTCTCCCTTTCTCTCTCTCTCTCTCCCTTTCTCTCTCTCTCTCTCCCTTTCTCTCTCTCTCTCTCTCTCTCTCTCTCCCTTTCTCTCTCCCTTTCTCTCTCCCTTTCTCTCTCTCTCTCTCTCTCTTCCTTTCTCTCTCCCTCCCTCCTTTTTCTCCCCCCCCCCACCCCCCCCACCACTTCTTGTAACCTATTATTTATTGCACTCCCTTGCCTCACCTTTGTGTTCTCACCATGACTGGGAGACACTGGTCAATGTTTATGGTGATGTAGGTGCAGTTGAGGAAATTCCAGTCACTGATCTGTCCCATAAAAGTCGCTTACTGAAAGGACGGAGTTCCTATAAAGGCTATTTGTGGTACAATAGAACATTGTAGACTTGGCAGTTAATGTAAAAGCAAAATTACTGCAGATACTGGAAATCTGAAATAAAAACAAAATGCTGGAAAAGCTCAGCAGGTCTGACGGCCTCTGCAGAGAGAGAAACAGTTAATGTTTCGAGTCCGTATGACTCTTCATCAGAGCTGATTGATGGCACTTAGTGTAGTTGTTTCTTATTGCATATGCAGTCCTGTGTCTTCTCCGCGTTGTGTAACCTGTATCATGACGTTGCCCTTCATCGCGATGTCTGGGGTATGAACAGGAACTGCTCGAGGCAATTTACCCCTGAGAGTCTCTGTTCTAAGTCATAAAATTAATGATTACACATGATCGCATTGTATTATGTTGTTAAACAGGTTTGTGAATTGTGGAGTCCATGACTAAGCTCCTTTTAAATCACAGGGATAGTTTTCAAAGGGTTCAAATTGGTCAAATTATTTATTTTTTTTGAATTATTGCCTTTGATTGACCAGTAGGAGTATTGGTTTTAATGGTGACTACTTACAAGTCTTTGTGAAGTGTTTACCTTTGCTCTTCCTCATCCTAATGATGATTTAAAGCTGCTATTACATGACAAGTCCAGCCTTTGTGAGTGTTCCCAGCTGTGGGGCACACATTTCTGCACACATGCAGACTCACTATGACACTTATCTGTAGGTCACTGCAGCCAGTGGATGATGGAGCCAGTGGCATTGTCACTTACACTGACTTCACCATCTATCATTGCAACATATCTTACATTGCCTCCCTCACCCTAACCTGGGGTTATACTTGCCACCCTTCCAGGATTACCTGGAATCTGCAAATATTGGAAGATTAATCTCCAGCTCTCTTGCTGGGAGCAAAATCCTGAGCGAGGTTTAAACTTCAATAAATGTATAGCATTTTATTTTTTTAAAAGATGGGGAGGAAAAAGCTTTGTCTGACAGCGAGAGATTGTCCAGTGAGGTGAGGGAAAAGTCTGGTCACTCTCCAGTTGGGGAAAGATGGGGCTCTGCAAGGGTGACCTTTGGGGGGGGCAGTTGGAGGTCATGTGATTAAATGCCCCTGGACTACGTCCAGCTAGAGTTGGCGACCCTTATTCGAGCTGGAAGTAACTCACCTCCTGACTTCCCAAAGCCTGTCCGCCATCTACAAGGCACAAGTCAGGAGTGTGATGGAATACTCTCCACTGGCTGGATGAGTGCAGCTCAAGAAGCTCGACACTGTCCAGGACAAAGCAACCGCTTTATTGGCACCACATCCACAAACATTCACTCCCTCCACCACCGACGCACAGTAGCAGCAGTGTGTGTACCATCTACAAGATGCACTGCAGGAATTCACCAAGGCTCCTTTGACAGCACCTCCCAAACCCACGACCTCTGCCATCTAGAAGGACAAGGGCAGCAGATAGATGGGAACACCACCACCTAGAAGTTCCCTTCCAAGTCACTCACCATCCCGACTAGGAAATATATCACCGCTCCTTCACTGTCGCTGGGTCAAAATCCTGGAACTCCTTCCCTAACAGCACTGTGGGCGTACCTACACCAAATGGACCGCAGCGGCTCAAGAAGGCAGCTCACCCCCACCTTCTCAAGGGCAATTAGGGATGGGCAATAAATGCTGGCCCAGCCAGCGAAGCCTACATCCCGTGAATGCATTTTTAAAATGCCAATTTGTGCACAGTAAGATCCCACCAACAGCAATGTGATAAAGGCCAGATAATCTGTTTTTTTTTGTGTGTGATGTTTGTTGAGGGATAAATATTGTCCAGGATGTGGGTGAACTCCTTGGCTCTTCTTCGAAATGGTGCAGAGAGATTGTTTCCATCCACCTGAGAGGGCAGTTATATGTCTCTTCTGGAAGGTGGTACCTCTGACTCTGCAGACTCCCTCAGTACTGCATAGTGAACGTCCGCCTAGATGGTGGGGCTCAGGTCTTTGGAGTGGGGCCAGCGACCTTCTGGCTGAGGTGAAAATGCTGACCCGCTGGGCCGAGAGTGACCTGTGACACCTTGACCTGTGGATGTGACTGCCGCTCCGGTACCCCCACCACTGAGTGACCATCAGCCACCAATAATGCACCCTCTAGGGGGTACCTCCGTTACATCCACCTGGACATACACCAAGCTCAGGAGTTTATAACTTTACCACCTTTTTTTATTTCAAGCTTATTGACACGTTCAATGAAGTTCTCACACTGGCTAATGCTAATTATGACCAAAAGTAACATGTTATGAATTTTAATTTTCCATAGATTGCTCAAGTCCACCGAAGATTGGCCCATGCCGTGCTCGCTTACAAAGGTGGTATTACGATGATATTAAAAAGACTTGCCACATCTTCATTTATGGAGGCTGCCTGCGCAATGGGAACAACTTTAAGTCTGAAAAGGACTGTTTGAAGAGTTGCGTTGGAGTCACAGGTGGGTGCTGGGTGGAGAATGCGGCTATTGGAATCTGAAAGATTTGAGTTGTGCTGGGTTCCTGGGCTCTGCGTTTAGCTGAACGAGAGTTTTCTCCCCGTGGCTCTGGGAGCTTATGTTGTAGCTGGCTCAGCTGGGTGAGGAACAGCAATCGAGGTTTATGAGACGACGAGAGGTTTCGAGAGAGCAGGCGGAGGGAAAAGCTACTGAGTGGGTCATAACCAGCGGGCGGAGATTTGAAAAGTGCAGCATGAAGAGCGCCTGCTCTCCCAGGAGAGGCAGCACAGTGACACCAGGCTGAATGGGCTCCTCCTCGGTCATAAATGTTGACGACTTGATCCTCGGCCAGTGCTGGACCGGATTACCCTTGTGTGATCCAGTGGGATCCTGTCGAGGATCGATTCGGCTGGAAGGAGTTGATCCCTGATGCCAGCGGAGGAATAAAAGACCTGGAACGTCCGCACAACGTTCCAGGACCTCCAGACATTCCCAAAGTGCTCGGCAGCCCAGGAAGTGCTTTTTTGGAAGTGCGGCCGCTGTTGTAATGTAAGAAACGCAGCAGCCAATTTGCGCATAGCAAGATCCCGCAAAGCGGCGCTGTGATAAATGAATGAATCGCTGGTCTGTTTTATTATCTTGACTGAGGCATAAACGTTGGTCTGGTCGGCAGGGTGGGCTCCTCTTCCCCCCCCTTCCCCCAACCTTCCTCCTCCAAATAGGGGCCGTGTCTGCTCTCTAGGGTTTGATGTCTCATCGAAAGACAGCACCTGTGACAGTGCAGCACTCCCTCAGTCGACCTGGATTGTGGGCTCAAGCCTCTGGAGTGGGACCTGAATGTTCAGCTTTTGTGTGTTATCCACAGAGCCATGGCTGATGCTCGATAACACAATGACACCCTCACTTGCTGAATTGTAGCGTTGCAAATGAGGCACCTAGTCCTCAAAAACAGAGAATTTGCTAATAAAATGATCTCTTTACAATAAATTCAGTGCGGTTTGGTTAATGGATGGGTTGTGGTTTGTGAAAGTGTGAGTTCTTTATAAGTGACTTGATCACTACAGATCATGTCATTCACTGAACGTGGATTACAAATTAAAATGTGCGTCTGATTTTCGAGCAGCTTGATCTTTGTTTGCATGGAAGTGGGTTGCTTGTTAGAATATAGTGGCATGCAATGTCAGCTTTAGCTCAGCTGGTAACACTGCCCCCTCACAGTCAGAAGGTCATGGGTTTAAGTCCCACTCTAGACGCTTCAGCACAGAAATCGAGGTTGACGTGTACAGTGCATTGATGTGTTGCAACCTCTGAATTCTCCTCTGGGTCCAGACCAATATTTATCCCTCAACCAAGATCACTGAAACAGATTTACTTCATTGCCGTTTGTGGGAGCTTGCTGTGTGCAAATTGGCTGCCCCATTTCGTACATTACAGCAGAAACTACACTTCAAAAGTACTTCCTTGGCTGTAAAGCACATTGACATGGCCCTGAGGCCCTGAAAGGTGCTATAGGGATTTAAGTTTTGTTTGCAGATTTTGAGTGTTGCGAAATAAGTGATGGCCTATAATCTTTGTTTGTCGGGAAAGTAACATAAGGACATTGTTAATAATTAAGACTCGGGAGAGAGGCTTCGAACCTCCTAGTGGCCAAATTCAGCAGCTGTATTTGTGACAGTTGACGTCGGAAATATTAAGGCAACAATTTATGAAGCGTGAGGGTGACATCTGTAGATTAGTGTGTGCCCAATGTGAAATTTTAAATTAAATGTGAGCATTGTTCATCGTCTCAAAATGATTTCTCTCCTTCCCTTTTTTAGCACCATTGATCAACACAGTGCCAGCCTCCGGTAGGAGCAGAGAGGGTCTGAAGGGTACGTTAAACTAACTTGAAACCATTTTTTGTAAATTAACGCCCTAATTGAGCTTTTATTTATTTCACCAGAGCTCTGCAAGCTATATGTAGCAAAGTGATTGTGAATATGACCACCCAGCGTAACCCAACCCTTCAGTTCCAGGTTGCATGCTGAGTTTGTGGTTGGCCATGTTGAACACAGTTTCTAAAAGGCTAACCTGACCTTTTCTTGGGAAGTAACTAGGTCGACCCGCTCAATGGGATGGATTATCCGGAGCTCCCCAGCTGGTTTTAACACCTCTCTGTGGCCCTCGCCCCTCCCGACCTCTGTAATCTCTTCCAGGCCCACAAACGTCTGAGACCTCTGAGTTCCTCCAACTCTGACCTTGAGTGCGTCCCCGCTTTAACAATCCCGTCACTGATGGCTGTGTCTTCAGCTGCCGTGGCCCTAAGCTTTTAGCACACTCCTTAAAACTTACCCCTTTGACCAAACCTTTGGTCACCTGTCCCAATATCTCCTTTACATGGCTCAATGTGAAATGTTATCTGATAATGTTCCTGAGCAGAACCTCGGCAAGTTTTCACTCTGCTATAAGTGCTCTTTAAGGATAAGCTGATGTAGGCCTGATGGGACCCGGTCAATTGATGTGATGGTAACAAAACTTTGCTTTGTTTCCCTTCTCACTGCCCCTTTTTGCGTTTGCAGACTGTTCAAAGCCATGTTCAGCGAGCGAATTTAAGTGTGCCGACGGCTGCTGTGTATCTCGTAATCTTTTGTGTGATGGGACGACCCGATGTTTAGATAAATCTGATGACGGTTACTGCAAAGCTGGTAAGGGACAGAGTGTTAGACTCGGGGATATGGTTCATTTTGAGGTGTTTTGCAGCTTCTGGGAGGCGCTGATGTTGGTTCTTTCTGCTCCTGGCTCTGGTACCCTGTTCTCAAAGGGGTTGGTAAAAGGTGATATTATTGTGTGACATCTCGTGTTTGGCTGGGATGATGCTACCTTATCCATTCTGCCCAAGCCTCAGCTCGGCTACTGAAAGCTTATCCATGGCTTTGTTACTCTACACTTGACCAATCCAATGTTCTCCTGATTGTCCTCAAAGCTCCCCCCCACCACACCCCCCCCCCCTCCCCCCCCCCCCCCCCCCCAACAACTTGAACTCATCCAAAACCCAACTGCCTCTATCCCCATCACCCACTGACCTACATTGGCTCCTGGTTCAGCAATGGCCCAATTTTTAAACTGCGCCTCTGTGCTTTCAAATCCCTCTACGGCCTCGTGTCTACTCGCCTCTGTAATGTTCTCCAGTCCCTACAACCCCCTGAGATCTCTGCGCCCTTCCAACTCTGGCCACACGTACATACTCTATTTTAATTCTTCACCATTGGCAATTAGACCCGAAGCCCTAGAATTCCCTCCCTAAAACCTCTCCTCCACCCTCTCCTCCTTTTAAGAAGCCTGTTTAAAAACCTGCTGTCAGATGTTTGATAGCACTTCTGTGAAGCAACTGGGGACGTTTTACTAAGGTGCCATATAAACGCAAGTTGATGTTGATATGACCACCTTGAGCCAGTTAGTTTTCACAAGCCAGGACACCAGTGAAGGAGGGAACACCTTCAGTAGAAACAGAAATACCTGGGAAAAACTCAGCAGGTCTGGCAGCATCGGTGGAGAAGAAAAGAGTTGACGTTTCAAGTCCTCATGACCCTACAACAGAGCACAGTTGACGTTTTGAGTCCTCATGACCCTTCAACAGAACTTTGTTCTGTTGAAGGGTCATGAGGACTCGAAACGTCAACTGTGCTCTTCTCCGCCGATGCTGCCAGACCTGCTGAGTTTTTCCAGGTATTTCTGTTTCCGTTTTTGTTTTGGATTTCCAGCATCCGCAGTTCTTTTGCTTTTAACACCTTCAGTAGAGAAGGGAGAATCTAGAATGTGGAGAGGTGGGGTAGTGAAAGACAGAGGGTGAGGGGAGAGAGCCAGTTTAATAGTTTCCCCAGCACAGTGCACTAATGCAGTTTTAAGGACTATGTGCTGGAGGAGTAAAGGTATGTTGGAAAGAAACTGGTTTGATTTTTCTTTTCTCCCTACGTTCCAGTGCACGATAGTTATGCCCGCCTGACTGAACAGCAGGAATCTGGTCCTCAGGACAATGGTAGGTGTCTGGACCTCGCTATGCGATGTTTTTGTTCTGTTATTTGAATGAGTTAATTTTTAAATGGGGAAGTAGGAGCTAGTGCAAGTGATACTACTGAGGAAACTGGATGACGTGGCCTTTAACAATGCAAACTATCTTCCTCCAGCAATCTCAATGTTGTGACATTTATAACGAACTTCCCCGGAGGTTAATTTGCATATTTTGGATCATTGGTGATTAGCAATGAGCAATCCTGGGTTTCGTCAGATGCTGAGTCCTCTGCTGATCTCTAACCGTTAAAGAATTGTCCGGAACAGGCTAGGCTGAGGCTAAGTTGAGTTAATTGCAGTAAATCGGGATGTGTGGGGGTGTTGACTGGGCTGTGACCCAGGTCAGTCTGGCCAACTGGAGCACGTACTCGCTGTTCCCAGTTCTGATATCTCTCCGAGCTTGGCTGGTGGTGAGAAAGGCCCTCCCCGTCAGATCCTTCCTACACGCCAGGAGTCTCACCCCCTCTGCACGATGCCCTCGAGGTGGCTGTGGTGGGGAAGAGACCGTTGTTCACCTCCTTGTGGATTGTGCCTTTGCAAAGAAAGTCTGGAGAGAGATGCAGTGGTTGCTGTCGAGGTTCATCCCGAGCAGTTCTGTGACACAGGACTCTGTGCTCTACGGGCTGTTCCCAGGGACACACACCGAGACAAACATCAACTGCAGCTGGAGGATCATCAACTCGGTGAAAGACGCGCTTTGGTCTGCCCGAAACTTGTTGGTCTTCCAGCACAAAGAGTTGTCCCCGACCGATTGTTGCGGACTGGCACAATCCAAAGTCCAGGACTACGTGCTGAGGGACGCACTAAAGCTTGGGGCAGCTGCCGCAAAGGCGCAATGGGGAAGGGTCGCTGTCTAAGACCTTTCTACCACAGCGCACCGAGAGACTGGGAACTGTTTAGAGCCCCTCGGGCTGTACAGATCAAAATGAAAGGCTGTAAATGATTGTAATATTGTTTGTACTGATGCACCTGGTGATACATTTTGTAAAAGTTTAACCTGGATTGTACCCTTGTAATGTTGTTTTTGAAATGGTTTTGAATGTGATTGAAGATTTTTTATGAATAAAGTATATTTTTACAAAAAAAAAAATCTCTCCGTCCACCAAGCGCCGAGTGTTTCAGTGAATCATTCCAGGAGGCCTGGGGCTTAGCCAGTTACACCCCCAGCCCCTTGCCTCTGTGCCTGAAGCTCTGGGTTCGAGTCCCACTCCAGGACTTGTCGGCCACGGAAGGAATGTTCGCGAAACAAACAAAAAAAAAACACACACACGACGCTGGGAAAGCTCAGCAGGTCTGGTAGCGTCTGCGGGGAGAGAAGCAAGAGTTAATGTTTCAAGTCCGCATGACCCCCCCCACCCTCCTTCCAGAATGTTCACGATGTGGCAGAAGTGGGTTAGTAATCGGCCTCCCAGCACTTCCCCAATGTCCTCCAAAGGGGGAAATAAGACGTGTGTAAAGAAACGAAACGCGAACGGTACGAACTGTTCCTCCTCGTGTTTGCTTTATTGCCTCACAGTGACCCTATCGCCAGCATCTGCCACATTTTACCACCCCCCACCCCTCCAATCCTCTGCGACCACCCCAGAGACTCGTTCTCTCCTCTGATTTGGTAGTAACGAAATACTTGCAGTAATTAAGCGAGCTTTTATTTACTTTTTTTGTTTTAAAGTAAAAACAGCAAGAGATTTGCATTTCTGTGGCACCACTGACGCCAAAGTGTTTTACAGCCAGTGAAGCACTTTTTTTTTTGGAACTACAGTCACTATAGTTGTGAGGTAGCAGCCAATTTGTGCACAGCAAGATCCCACAAGCAAGAATGTGCCGGTGACCAGATGATCTGATTTTAGCAGAAGCGGTTGAGGGATTAATGTGGAGAGCAGCAGCAGCAGTAAAGAGCCTAAACTTGCTTTTTTAAAAAAGCCGTTCCCTTTGTCTGACTCCAGTGTGCGCAGACAGAGTCTCTCTCCCTGCCAACGCGCTGTTGACAGGAAGATTTGGAACAAAGTGACGTTTAAAAATAAAGACAGTAGCTGGTTTTGTCTGGCAGGATATCCTGAAGTGAGTCACCTGGTGAGGCAAGTCTAGAAAGGCTGTGGTGTACGGCAGTTAAGTAACGTTAATGCTGTGATGTGCATCTTGCAGATCAATGTAACGCACCCAAGAAAGTCGGAATCTGCAAAGCTGCGTTCCTTCGCTGGTATTTCGACACACACACACAAACCTGCGAACCGTTCCTATATGGAGGCTGCCAAGGCAACAAGAACAACTACGAGAGTGAAGAGGATTGTCTGGCTGCGTGTGCCAGACAGAAGGGTGAGTCTGCCCCTTGCGACGCTCCGCCTCCACTCCATCACCAAGACCGCCCCATCTGTGGTATCGCTCACTCCCACCCCTACCTCAGCTTATCAGCCGTAGAAACCCTCGTCCCATATCCAGGCTGTTATTCCTGTGCTCTCCCGGTCTGCTTCCCGTTTCCCACCCTCCTAACTTAATGTGATCCGAAACTCTGCTGCCCCTGCCCTAACACGCTCCAAATCCCGTTCACCTTTCAGCCCCCGCGCTCACTCACATTGCCTCCCAGTCCAGCAATGCCTCAAATTCAACATTCTGATCCTTGTGCTCAAGTCCCTCCACACCCCTTGCCCCTCCCTACCTCTGTCATCTTCTCCAGCTCTGCAGCCCTCTGATCTCTGCACTCCTCCTCCTTCTCCTCCTCCTCCTTCTCCACCTCCTCCTCCTCCTCTAATCCTGGCATCATCCATTTTCATCATCCCACCATTGGCGGCCAGGCCTTCAAACTCGTCAATTCCTCCCCTGAACCTCTCCACACCTTTCACTTCCCTTTAAGCTGCTCCTTATTTGTTTGACCGAACCTTTGACCGCCTGTCCTACTATCCCCCGCCGATGTGGCTGGAGGTCATCTTATTTGGTGGTGCTGCTGTGAAGCCTCCTGAGAAGTTTTGCTGAGTTAAAGACGATATATAAATGCAGGAGTTGTTGAATGCTGGGGTAAAGCGGCTGCCTGTGTTCTTTTGCAGAGGTTGTCCCAGAGCCACAGGAACTCCAGGTCAAGGCTGACGATAAAGGTAAGGCAGACGCCATGATTGCGAACATTTGAAAACAAGAGTTTCTTAAGTGAGTCCAGACTTCCAGTGATCATCAAATGCTTTGTGGGATCTACAAGATCACCAGATGCCCGCCTGTCAATCACGTGCTTACTCTTTGGTTCATTAGTACGTTTCAGAGGCTGTTGACAGACTAATTTCGCAATGATCGTGTGGGTTTTCCTGTTGAACTCTTGAAAGTGGGATTTGGAATTCCCCCCCAAGACCCTCTGTCTGTCTTTGTTGAGGGGTCTTGTGCAGCTGGTTGTGATAACCCTGGCTTTCTGGGGTATCTGCTCCTTGCCTCTCGGTGGTCACCCTGACTGAGGAGAAGTGGATCACATGAGAGAGAGAGAGAGAGAGAGAGAGAGAGGATTGTGTCCAGTTCTGGGCACCGCACCTTTTTAGCGAAGATGTGAAGGCATTAGAGAAGGTGCAGAGAAGGATTCCCAAGAATGGCTCCAGGGATGAGGGTCTCCGCCTGGATAGACTGGAGAAGCTGGGGCTGTTCTCCTCGGCGAGGAGAAAGTTGGGAGGAGATTTGAGGTTTTCAAAATCGTGAGGGGGTCTGTAGAGAGTAGATGGGGTTGAGAACCAGCGGACATCAATTTAAGATGATTGGCAGAAGAAGCAGTGGCAGCATGAGGACAAACCTCCTTTATGCAGCGAGTGGTTAGGATCTGGAATGTGCTGCCTGAGAGTTGGTGGAGGGCAGATTCAATCTGGGCTTTTAAAGGGGAATTGGAGAATTTGATAGCTGGATAAAGAGAGAATGTGCAGGGTTACAGGGTGAAGGTGGGGGAGTAGGACTGGGCGAGCTGCACTTGCAGAGAACCACCATGGACTCAATGGGCCAAATGGCCTCCTGTGCTATAATCATTCAACGATTCTAGTCTGGAACTTTCCAGCCCTCCGAGCTTAACTCCTCCACACGACTTGTGCAGTTCACTAAAGGAAGAAGCTCCTGTAGGTGTGGCTGCACAGGTATTGAAGGAGATGAGAGCTAAGTTGAGTGGCTGGGGGTAGACCACAGATCAGCCGTGATCTCGTTAAGATGAAAGCTCGTTGACCCGAAACGTTAACTCTTGTTTCTCTCTCCACGGACGCTGCCCGATGGGCTGAGAGTTTCCGGCATTGCCTGCTAATGTTGTTTGGTGGAATAGGCTCCCATGTTTGTTATCTAATGACTGCTTTGTACTATTCCTTGTAGATTACTGCTACGCTCCGGCTGTGACTGGTCACTGCCGTGCCTCTTTTCCGCGTTGGTATTACAATCCTCAAAGCCACACCTGTGACCGCTTCACCTATGGAGGCTGTGGTGGGAATAAGAACAATTATGAGAGTGAAGCTGAGTGCTTGGACAGGTGTTTGGGTAAGGCAGGTATGTAAGACCCCTCTAGGAAAGGGCAGACTTTTCAAATATTTGAAATTTGTGTATTTGGAGTCTCCTAAAGGAGGACATTTTAAAAAATTCAGTTTCTTGGTGGGTGTCACTGGCTGGGCCAGCATTTATTGCCCATCCCTAATTGCCCCTTGAGAAGGTGGTGGGTGAGCTGCCTTCTTGAGCCGCTGCAGTCCCTGTGGTGTAGGTACACCCACAGTGCTGTTAGGGAGGGAGTTCCAGGATTTTGACCCAGCGACAGTGAAGGAACGTTGATATTTTCCCAAGTCAGGATGGTGAGTGGCTGGGAAGGGAACTTGCAGGCGGCGGTGTTCCCATGGTAACCTGGTAGTTTCGATACTGACTTGGAAGCACTGAGATGTTGAGATGAAATCCTACTTTGGAAAATTTAAAATTCAATAAATTTACTGATTTGTGGGATGTTCCTAGGAAGTAATGACCGGGAAAGCTGATAAGACAGGAACTGGTTGGTTAACACCTCCTGAAGAAAACCTGCCATCCTTAGCCAGTCCATTCTGAGCACTTGCATTTCTGTAGCGCCTTTCGCACCCTCAGTACATCCCAAAGCACTTCCCAGCCAATGAAATGCTTTTTGATGTGTAGCCACTGTTGTCATGCAGAAAACAGGCAATCAAGCTGCCGTGGCCCTAAGCTTTTAGCACACTCCTTAAAACTTACCCCTTTGACCAAACCTTTGGTCACCTGTCCCAATATCTCCTTTACATGGCTCAATGTGAAATATTATCTGATAATGTTTCTGAGCAGAACCTCGGCAAGTTTTCACTCTGCTATAAGTGCTCTTTAAGGATAAGCTGATGTAGGCCTGATGGGACCCGGTCAATTGATGTGATGGTAACAAAACTTTGCTTTGTTTCCCTTCTCACTGCCCCTTTTTGCGTTTGCAGACTGTTGGAGACCATGTTCAGCGAGCGAGTTTACGTGTGCCGACGGCTGCTGTGTATCTCGTAATCTTTTGTGTGATGGGACGACCCGCTGTTTAGATAAATCTGATGACGGTTACTGCAAAGCTGGTAAGGGACAGAGTGTTAGACTCGGGGATATGGTTCATTTTGAGGTGTTTTGCAGCTTCTGGGAGGTGCTGATGTTGGTTCTTTCTGCTCCTGGCTCTGGTACCCTGTTCTCAAAGGGGTTGGTAAAAGGTGATATTATTGTGTGACATCTCGTGTTTGGCTGGGATGATGCTACCTTATCCATTCTGCCCAAGCCTCAGCTCGGCTACTGAAAGCTTATCCATGGCTTTGTTACTCTACACTTGACCAATCCAATGTTCTCCTGATTGTCCTCAAAGCTCCCTCCCCCCCCAACAACTTGAACTCATCCAAAACCCAACTGCCTCTATCCCCATCACCCACTGACCTACATTGGCTCCTGGTTCAGCAATGGCCCAATTTTTAAACTGCGCCTCTGTGCTTTCAAATCCCTCTACGGCCTCGTGTCTACTCGCCTCTGTAATGTTCTCCAGTCCCTACAACCCCCTGAGATCTCTGCGCCCTTCCAACTCTGGCCACACGTGCATACTCTATTTTAATTCTTCACCATTGGCAATCAGACCCGAAGCCCTAGAATTCCCTCCCTAAAACCTCTCCTCCACCCTCTCCTCCTTTTAAGAAGCCTCTTTAAAAACCTGCTGTCAGATGTTTGATAGCACTTCTGTGAAGCAACTGGGGACGTTTTACTAAGGTGCCATATAAACGCAAGTTGATGTTGATATGACCACCTTGAGCCAGTTAGTTTTCACAAGCCAGGACACCAGTGAAGGAGGGAACACCTTCAGTAGAAACAGAAATACCTGGGAAAAACTCAGCAGGTCTGACAGCATCGGTGGAGAAGAGCACAGTTGACGTTTCAAGTCCTCATGACCCTACAACAGAGCACAGTTGACGTTTCGAGTCCTCATGACCCTACAACAGAGCACAGTTGACGTTTCGAGTCCTCATGACCCTACAACAGAGCACAGTTGACGTTTCGAGTCCTCATGACCCTTCAACAGAACTTTGTTCTGTTGAAGGGTCATGAGGACTCGAAACGTCAACTGTGCTCTTCTCCGCCGATGCTGCCAGACCTGCTGAGTTGTTCCAGGTGTTTCTGTTTCTGTTTTTGTTTTGGATTTCCAGCATCCGCAGTTCTTTTGCTTTTAACACCTTCAGTAGAGAAGGGAGAATCTAGAATGTGGAGAGGTGGGGTAGTGAAAGACAGAGGGTGAGGGGAGAGAGCCAGTTTAATAGTTTCCCCAGCACAGTGCACTAATGCAGTTTTAAGGACTATGTGCTGGAGGAGTAAAGGTATGTTGGAAAGAAACTGGTTTGATTTTTCTTTTCCCTATGTGGGGGTAGAGGCGTGGGCTCTGTTGGCGCTGCATGGGGAGAGTCCACTTAGGTTTTGGGCTCAAGACACTAGAGTGGGGCTCAAACCCACAACGTCTGAGTCCGAACCCGAGATTACCGCCCACAGAGCCATGGCTGACACTGTAACAGATTCGGACTGAATCTAAAGGGCAAGTTCTAGTTGGAGGTTGAATTCTGTGATAACCGTGATGTTCCAATGTGACCTGAGACATCATGAACTCTCTCTCTCAACTTGTTCCTTTGCAGGGAATTGGAAGCCGGCTGACGGGCACTTTGATGAACAATTCCATCCTGGACTCCGTCGTCATGCTTCTGGTAAAATATACTGTGACCAACATAGGGCTTCCGTTTACTTTAAGAATTACATTTATTTTAAAGTGCTGGGGCTAAAATGGAGGGTGGTCTCCTCTTTTCTTTTTTTATTTGTGTGGCTGGGGAAGCAGTTGTAATTCAATGTCGAGCTTAACAATCCTTTCAATGGCTTCGACTGACACCATGTGAATGATGCCACCATGAATGGACCTGTCAGGGCAGGAGCTCAGTAGTTGGGCGCTGGTCTGACTTGGATGGCCACAGGCACAATTTAAGTTCTTCCTCGTGGAGTCGGTGATTACACCCCCCACCTCCCCTGATCTGCCCTCGAGTGGCTGAGGGTTGCCCAGATTTTCTGTGGGAGGTTGAAACCTGGGAGTTTGCCCCCCGGGTCAGTTACCAGGCCGCCCACGGCTGCTGACGTTTGCAGTCGGCCAGGGGGTGCGTCATCGAGAGATGGGGCTGTCGTCAGGTTGGACGCTGTGGAGCGGGTTCTGGGAGGGATCTGTGGGATTGCGTGGAGGCTTTTTGAGGTCCTTTGTCGATGGGAGAGCTTCATGAATGAAAGATGGGACGTGGTCAGGTGGCAAGGAAGAGTGATGATTGAACAGACTGTCGGGGGAAGGCTGTAGACAATCATTACCTCAGTGTGCGTTTAAGTGTGAAGACCAGCAATTCGGTTTGTTGGACCATTCTTTTGAAAAGAAATGGCTTTATGCCAAGTTGGGGTTACATTGGGTAAATATTCCTGTTTGGCCGTTACTTTTAGTGGGTACACTTCAACTGGGCCTCCTCTCTGTGTAGAGTGGTTTCTTTTATTTATTTATTCATTCATTCATTCATTAATGGGATGTGGGTGTCGCTGGCTGGGCCAGCGTTTATTGCCCATCCCTAATTGCCCCTTGGGAAGGTGGTGGTGAGCTGCCTCCTTGACTAGAACTGAGTGGCCACAGAGGGCAAGTAAGAGTCAGCCACATTGCCTGTGGGTCTGGAGTCACATGTAGGCCAGACCAGGTAAGGACGGCAGATTTCCTTCCCCAAAGGAGGTTAGCGAACCAGATTTTTTTTTTGTTGAAACTTACAGTTCGGTAGCTCCCTTGGCACCATTTTCAGATCAAAGTCATGTGAGTTTAAATCCCCGCCCCCAGCTGTCGTCGTGGGATTTGAACTCTCATTTCTAGATTCCTAGTCCAGTAACATAACCACAATGCTACAGTACCCCACGTATTGCATGATTATTTCCTGTCATTCAGGCTAGTGGCCATTTCACAACCTCAGACTGTTTGTAACATTACTGTTGTTGTGATTCATTATAAACTGGACTCCGGCTGAAGAGGTTGTGAGGGGTGGGGTTGGTTCTGATTTCTGTGAATGGGAGGTTAGGCCAATGCGGCCAGTTTTCACGAAGAGGGAGTGCGCGAGTGTGTGTGTGTGAAGGGGCTGGGGTGACGAGTCCGTTTTGTACTCCTCGAATGTAAGGAGGGAACCGGATGGACAAAATTCAAAATAATTCCCAACCCCATGTTCTGTAGCATCTTCCAGATCCTGAGCACTCTGCTCCTGGGGGAAGTTAATCTCCTACAGGAGCAAGGGACACGGGGAAAAGAATCACTGATCCTCAACATGGTTATAATGGGCACTCTGTTAGCAATGTGTAGGAGTGGGGAGTGGTCAGAAAGGAGCATCAGAGTTAAAAGCAGATTCCAGCGAGATTTACAGTCAACATGTTTTCAGGGAGAGACTGCAAACATTGCATAAAACACCAACTAAACTCAGCGACCTTGTACAGTCGCATGTAACTGATTCTGCCCTTTTTTAAGAAACGAGCCCAACTCCTGAAGAAGTGGACGGAGATTTGTAAATTCAAGCTCGCTGTTCATGAGCTCCACCCACGGAATATTCTAGATGAAGGGCACAAAGAGCTGATCTCCTAAGCCGCTGACAGTTAGTGTGTCCGTTGCTGTCCGGCCCATCACTGAGCGCTGCTCTCTGTAGCGATCTAGATAAACTATGTTGTTAGGGTGAGGTGAAGAGGGGTGGGAGGAGGCCCGTGTGGTGTATAAACACCAGCGGGGACCTGACTGGCCTGTTTCTGTGCTGTAATGTCTGTGTAGCAACTGGGGAATGTGGGATACAGCAGGGAGAGAGAGTCCTGTCGGGAGCTGGAGCTTAAATGACTGAACATCATTTACTGCTGGGGTGGAATGATTAGACTTGATGTTGGAGAGCGGTGAGATGCTAGAAATGTGTTTTTAATGGATTAAAGAATTGAATACCTAAATAACTGAATAATTAAATAATGGAATAATTACGTATTTGAGCACAAGCAGTTGTTGATGGTTACAATCAGAGCTCTCTTCCTTCCCCCCTCCCCTTGTTTTAACAGCAATCTTGATGGTGGTCCTCCTGTCGATCTGCATCCTCGTCCTGCTGGGGGGAGTCGTCTACTTCATAGTCAGACTCACAAAGACGGACCAAACCGTCTCCTATCAGCGTGCTCCGCGTGAGGAAGACAAGGAGACTCTTATCAGCACGGTTCAGAACCTTTAAATTGAGCTTCACTCTTTTTAAAAAAAAAAAAATCTGCAGCGTGTGGCAAAAAAACCACTTGTATCTTGTCTTCAGCATTGTCGCAACAGAGAGAACCTTTCGCTAATTGATTCATAAACCCATCCCTGTTTCCATTCTAATCTTTCTAGTTTAATCTGTTTCGATGAAGGGTACACTTTGCAAGGAACGGACTGGCTATGTCAATAATTAGCTGGTTTGTGGAAGAAAACTGGAACTCTCTCACTGTCCCTGCAGATAGAGAGCGAGAGAGAGACACTGTTACTTGCGCCCTCTCGGACTGGGGGTCGTGTGACATTGCACCTGACCGAGGAGCTAATTGGGTTTGAATTTACATTTGATTTGGAGGGACCTGGCGTGCCCCGCCCAATCCTTTTTTAGGCTTGTGAGATAGAGAGGCCAAGTCCTTCGATTCAATGGAATCCCCTCGAGGCTTTATTGTTTGTTTTAAAATGTTGACACTGTAATATATACAACACATTACACAAGGTACAAGCAGACAAGCTAATATCAGAAACTATTGATAGGCTGCACCATCTCTGGGAGCGTTTGGAAGGATGCGACCAATCAGATACTTGTTGCCTTTACTCATTATTCATGGAGCTCATTAATTATAGAATCAGTTTACTGATAAATGCTTTTGGGTTGGTTTCATTTAAATTGCCACAATTAATTCTCATCGCAGCTGAATAATCCCTCCATTCTCGGACCAAATCTTCTACAACGTATGAAGTACTGAGGCGCTCTCCAACGTAGCCTCTATTCCAAGTTTGGAGTTACGATGCCATAAATGATTTTAACCCTTAACTGAGCATGTAGCTTGTGCCATTAGTGAGGTTTCTGGGCGTGAGCCCCCCCCCCCAACAGCCTGTAATCCTTTCATCTTTATTGACCCTCTTCCTGGGGGAAGGTGAAATTTTCCTGACATTGCTCGTTGTCGGAACTTGGGTCAACTTTCAAATCCATGCCCATTTATTCGTTCCTTGTGTTGGGGACCGTGGGGAAAGAAAGAGGCCAATTTTAGGAATTAGACAACCCTCAAAGAATCGCTAAGTAACTTCAAATCAAAAATACTTCAACCCTCACTTGACCTGCACTGAGAGGATGGTACATTACTGCAGGTGAGACGCTCGAGAGATGAGATTTCCCCCCCTATTTTATGCTAGTTTAATAATGACTGATTTCAGTCCTTCACAAGAGCTCTGATCTTCCAACCCAGGAAGGGTTCGAGGTCAACACTGAATAGTTCTCAATCCAACTTGAGTTAATTATGAAAATTTGCCAAGTGTTTGAAGGTTGCAAGTGAGGTGTAAAATTGGAATATTTTGATTTCCATCTCGTCTCCAGTAGTCAGTAATACAGAAGTGGCACCAAGGATCAGTGTGTATCTGCATTTTTCGATGAAACCATGTGTTAGAGCTGCAGTAAACCTTCAACCATCCTGCATCCTCCTCCCCTGGTGCTGAGATAGATGTCCTCCTTGGTTGTCATATGGGATCCAGGTGCTGATAACCCAACACTTGTGCTACAGTGAGTGCCCATCTGTTTGCAGTCCAGGTATGATGCCTGAGCTTTACAGAGAGGGAGAGAAAGCTGTGGGTATGCTGTATCCTCTGTACTGTTTCTCTTCTTACAGTGGCCACACTCAGGCCTGTCAATCTCCCTCCCAAATCAAGCTTTAAATCTCTCCAAACTGAGGGTGACCCCCTCCCAGTTTGTAGAATGCTTTGACGCTTATTCCGCTGTTGGATCTTTCCTGGCAGCTGGCCGCCTCTTGGTGTAAGGTTTATGTGATGTTGGGGAAGTGCAGGTGGTCAGTGGTTTGAAAAATTTAAGAATGATTTCTTTTAAATATAAATATCATCGCTAAATGGAACATCCGGCGAAATAAATCAAAGAATGACCTTGCTTTCCCCCACAGGAGAATTTTCCAACCTTACTCTTGCTGCAGACTTGTGTGTAAACTATAGGAATTTGTGGTTTGGGATCTGCACTCTTTGTGTGAAATCTTCACTTGCTGTCAAATTTCCCCTTCTTCCTTCCTTCCTTCCTTCCTTCCCCCTCCCCCCCCCCCCAACATAGTTTGTGTCTGTTCCCAAATCGGGAAGGTGAATGCAATGGCTTGTGTAGACACACCCCGAAGAACTTTGAGTGTGACAGTTCCAGTCGGTAATCCTCTAGTTGGGATTTGCCCTCCGTTTCATTTTTTTTTTAATATCAACCTTCTAAGACTTTTGAGACTTTATATACGAAGCGGGATTTTGATTTTCCTTGCTCTTAGATGTGATGAAATTATTACAATGACTGAGAACTGGAAATAGGGGGAGATGAGAACACAGAGTCTCAGCAGGGAATTCTCGCACTGTGGTGTGTGTGTGTATGTGATTATGATTTTCAAATAAACTCTAATGTGTAGGGTTAATACTCAGGTGATTGGGAAATGTCAGGCTTGATTTCGTTTTCTGTAATATGTGCTGTACGTTTAATAAAATCTTTTTAGAACTTCTGCTGTTTTGTCTTTTAAAAAATTTGAACATACAAGCAGGCCACTCGGCCCCTCGAGCCTGCTCCGCCATTCAATAAGGCCATGGCTGATCTGAATGTAACCTCAACCCCACATTCCTGCCTACCTCCGATAACCATTCACCCGCTTGTTAATCAAGAATCTATCCAGCTCTGCCTTAAAAATATTCAAAGACTCTGCTTCCACCGCCTTTTGAGGAAGAGAGTTCCAAAGACTCTCAACCCTTGAGAGAATATTTCTCCTCATCTCCCCTTATTTTTAAACAGTGACCCCATTCCTAGATTCTCTCACAAGAGGGAATCATCCTCTCCACATCCACTCTGTCAAGACCCCTCAGGATCTTTTATATGTTTCAATCAAGTCGCCTCTTACTCTTCTAAACTCCAGTGGATACAAGCCTAGCCTGTCCAACCTTTCCTCATTCGACAACCTGCCCATTCCTGGTATTAGTCTGGTAAACCTTCCCTGAACTGCCTCCAATGCATTTACATTCTTCCTTAAATAAGGAGACCAATACTGTACACAGTACTCTAGATGTAGCCTCACTAGTGCTCTGTTTAAGAAGCTGTAGCCTTTGATCGTTGCAGTGGTCTCTATTCTCTCCTCTAATCGTGAAGTTCATCTTGTGCTGCAAGTTTTTCAAGGCTAATAGGCGCATTGTTCCTGTGAACGTGATTGGCTTCCTTCACATGACTTGGGTAGAGTTAGCTTCTCAGTCAAATTGGACTGGATCCCAGCCGGAGAGAGAGAGAGAGTTCCCTCCCTGGGTGTCGGTGCAGCTCGAGCTGTTTGATTTCCTGTTGTTTAATGAAGTTATTACATCGTCTGCAGGGAACCTGCATCTGAAAACACATTGTTTCCAGGCTGATGCACTCTGGCAGCAGCAGTTTATCACTGCAGTTTTAACAACAGTGAGGGAAGCTTTTATAACTGGGAGGTTTTAGACCGTGCAATGGCTTAGCAAGGGAATGAGAGAGAGAGAGTAGACATGGCTGCCAACGGTAGAGCGATGGGAATCTGGGATACTCGAGCCCAGAATTGGAGGGGGGCGGTGGGTTTGCGGTTGTAGGGCTGGAGGAGGTTACGGAGATGGATAGGAGGGTGAGCCCATGGAGGGATTTGAACACAAGGATAAAAAAGTTGTGAACTGGGAGCCGTTGTAGGTCAGCAAGGAGCAGGGTGAGTGAGAGACTCTGTGAGGGACAGGATATGGGCGACAGAGGTTTGGGTCAGTAAAGTTTATGGCAATGCCTGTGGGTTGCTGTCTGGCCTGGAGAGTAGAATTATTAGTGCCATTTCAATGAGTTACTGTTGGTTAATGTTGGCTCTGAAGAGGAATCATACAGACTCGATGTTAACTCTGTCTTTCTCTCTACAGACGCTGTCAGACCTGCTGAGTTTCCAGCATTTTTTTTTTGTTTTTGTTTCCGATTTGCAGCCTCTGCAGTATTTTGCTTTTGTCTTAACTGTTGGTTAATGTTTGGATAGAAGTTCCTCCCGCCTCCTCTCCTTCTGTTTGTTGCCGCCTTGGCTGCTAATGAGTGGCTTCCAGCTTCTCTCGAACCTTTCGAGCTACAGTCGCTGGTATGAAACCAGGAGCAAAGTTCCTGGCATCCAAAGGGCCAAAGCTATGGGAGGTAAACGCCGGAACCTTTGCAGATATCACGTGATCGGAATATCATGTGGTCAAACCTCCAGGATTGCCTCCAACCAGAGTTGGCAAGCTAAATCTGGATTACGTGCTCAAGTGGGACTTAGGAGCCCCTGACTCCCACTCCCTCTTTCCCTACCCCAGCCCCTCCACCTCTGACTCTGTGGTGAGAGGTGGTCGCTTTCGATACATTTTTGGTTAAGGAACCCTATAATGTGAAATTCTGCAGAATACCAACCATCTCTCCCTCCTCCCACTGTATATGTTATAAACCAAGATTGAAAACTCGATAAAACACTATTGAGTGAATTTTAAAAAATTAAATGTAGGACAATGTACGGGGCCTTGGTGAGATCACACCTGGAGCAGTGTGTGCAGTTTTAGTCTCCTTACCTAAGAGAGGATATACTTGCCATAGAGAGAGTGCAGTGGAGGTTCCCCAGACTGATTCCTGGGATAAAACAAAAACAGAAACAGAAATACCTGGAAAAACTCAGCAGGTCTGGCAGCATCGGCGGAGAAGAGCACAGTTGACATTTCGAGTCCTCATGACCCTTCAACAGAACTAAGTAAAAATAGGAAAGGGGTGAAATATAAGCTGGTTTAATGGGGGTTGGGTGGGGGGTGTGGTTGTTAGGACAAGCAGCCAGTGATAGGTGGAGATAACCAAAAGATGTCACAGACAAAAGAACAAAGAGGTGTTGAAGGTGGTGATATTATCTAAAAGAATGTGCTAATTAAGAGTAGAAAGCAGGACAGACAAGGTACAGATAGTCCTAGTGGGGGTGGGGTGAAGGAATACTAAAAGGGCATAAAAGGAGGGGGAAATCGGAAAGGTGCTGGGGATGGAGGAGAGAGTTCATGATCTAAAATTGTTGAACTCAATATTCAGTCTGGAAGGCTGTAAAGTGCCTAGTCGGAAGATGAGGTGCTGTTCCTCCAGTTTGCGTTGAGCTTCACTGGAACAATGCAGCAGGCCAAGGACGGACATGTGGGCATGAGAGCAGGGTGGAGTGTTAAAATGGCAAGCGACAGGGAGGTCTGGGTAATGCTTGCGGACAGACCGAAGGTGTTCTGCAAAGCGGTCACCCAGTCTGCGTTTGGGCTCTCCAATGTAAAGGAAACTGCATTGGGAGCAGCGAATGCAGTAGACTAAGTTGAGGGAAGTGCAAGTGAAAAGCTGCTTCACTTGAAATGAGTATTTGGGCCCTTGGACGGTGAGGAGAGAGGAAGTGAAGGGGCAGGTGTTACATCTTCTGCAGTTGCATTGGAAGGTGCCGTGGGAGGGGGTTGAGGAGTAGGGGGTGATGGAGAAGTGACCAGGGTGTCCCGGAGGGAACAATCCCTGCGGAATGCCACCGGTGGGGGTGAAGGGAAGATGTGTTTGGTGGTGGCATCATGCTGGAGTTGGCGGAAATGGCGGAGGATGATCCTTTGAATGCGGAGGCTGGTGGGGTGATAAGTGAGGACAAGGGGGACCCTATCATGTTTCTGGGAGGGAGGAGAAGGTGTGAGGGCGGATGCACGGGAGATGGGCCGGACACGGTTGAGGGCCCTGTCAACCACCGTGGGTGGAAAACCTCGGTTAAGGAAGAAGGAGGACATGTCAGAGGAACTGTTTTTGAAGGTAGCATCATCAGAACAGATGCGACGGAGGCGAAGGAACTGAGAGAATGTGATGGAGTCCTTACAGGAAGTGGGGTGTGAGGAGCTGTAGTCGAGGTAGCTGTGGGAGTCGGTAGGCTTATAATGGATATTGGTGGACAGTCTATCACCAGAAATTGAGACAGAGAGGTCAAGGAAGGGAAGGGAAGTGTCAGGGATGGACCATGTGAAAATGATGGAGGGGTGGAAATTGGAAGCAAAATTAATAAATTTTTCCAGGTCCCGACGAGAGCATGAAGCAGCACCGAAGCAATCATCGATGTACCGGAGAAAGAGTTGTGGGAGGGGGCCGGAGTAGGACTGGAACAAGGAATGTTCCACATACCCCATAAAGAGACAGGCATAGCTGGGGCCCATGCGGGTACCCATAGCCACACCTTTTATTTGGAGGAAGTGAGAGGAGTTAAAGGAGAAATTGTTCAGTGTGAGAACAAGTTCAGCCAGACAGAGGAGAGTAGTGGTGGATGCGGATTGTTCGGGCCTCTGTTCGAGGAAGAAGTGGAGAGCCATCAGACCATCCCGGTGGGGGATGGAGGTGTAGAGGGATTGGACGTCCTTGGTGAAGAGGAGGCAGTTGGGGCCAGGGAACTGGAAATTGTTGATGTGATGTAGGGTGTCAGAGGAATCACGGATGTAGGTGGGAAGGGACTGGACAAGGGGAGAGAGAAGGGAGTCAAGATAATGAGAAATGAGTTCCGTGGGGCAGGAACAGGCTGACACGATCGGTCTGCCGGGACAGTTCTGTTTGTGGATTTTGGGTAGGAGGTAGAAGCGGGCCGTCCGAGGTTGGAAGACTATCAGGTTAGAAGCTGTGGAAGGAAGATCTCCAGAGGAGATGAGGTCAGTGACAGTCCTGGAAACAATGGCTTGATGTTCAGTGGTGGGGTCATGGCCCTGGGATGGCTGGATTGTTGTATGAGGAGAGATTGGGTCGGCTAGGTCTGTATTCACTGGAGTTTAGAAGAATAAGAAGGGATCTCATTGAAACCTATAAAAATCTGACAGAGATGGACAGACTGGATGCAGGGATAATGTTTCCTCTGGCTTGGGGGGCGTCTAGAACAAGGGGTCACAGTCTCAGGATACCAGCTAGATCACTATGATCATACTGAATGGCGGAGCAGGCTCGGAGGGCCGAATGACCGACTCCTGCAACTACATTTCTATGTAACATTATATCTAGAAAATTTTGGTACAATTTTTAAATGACCTGGAAATTGTGGGGAGCCCTTTAGGGAGGCTCTGGGAATCCTTGGGTTCCAGAGAAACCCTGGTTTCACCAGGAAAACACCTTGCTGGGATTGGGATTTGTGGGGGCAATACTGAATTTTGATCCCGTTTCTGACCCTGTCATGCTAACCCGTCCGGACAAGGCAGTATCTGAGTTCAGCCGCTGAAATTTAAAACCTCACTTTTCCACACCCGGCAGCCATATAAAAGGAACAAAGTGTTGGAAATCTGGGAGGGGGGTGGGGGGAACAGAATGTCAGGTTTTCCTGCAGAAAATAGACCTGTTTTTGCCCCCCTTTGGAGTGTGAAGGTCCCTCAAGCCTTTTGCAATCTTGATTTGTTAATATCAAGAGTTGGATGTTATGCAGGTGAAAAGCTGCAGCACTGGGGCTAGGCCACTGGAGGCCACTGCAGCTAAAGGAATGCACAACCTGGGCTGAGTTGGACCAGGCAGTCCGTCTAATTGAAAGGATCGAGGCTGGTCTATCAACGAGGCGTTTAAAATGATTAATGGATCGATAGGGTAGATTGAGACTCTGCTGGGGCGAGTCCAGAAGAAAGGGGCAGAATGTTCAAGTTAGGGCTCAGGCCATTCAGGGATGATGTCAGGAAGGACAATGGGGAGTGGGAACTCTGTCCCTAAAAGCTGTTGAGGTTGGGGGTGGGCTTAATGGAAAGCTGATTTTTGTTGGGTAAGGGGATTAAGGGATATGGAACCAGGGAGAGTAAATGGATCTAATTGGATGGACTGAATGGCCTCCTCCTGTTCCTATATTCCAAAGCTGACCTGGATGGAGCTGATTCATATCTTTGAGATTGCAGTAGCATCGACACCTCTTGGCCTGACTCCATTTTGAAATGCAGCCCTGTTTATCCGCTCCCAACACCCTGCGTCATATTTCCAAATTTGCTGATGACACCAAACTGGGTGGAAATGTAAGTTGTGAGGAGGATGCGATGAGGCTTCAAGAGGACTTGGACAGGCCAAGTGAATGGGCTAGAACATGGCAGATGGAATATAATGTGAACAAATGTGACCTTATTCACTTTGGTAGAAAAAACAAGGCAGCAGAGTATTTGTTAAATGGTGAGAGGTTGGGAAGTGCGGGTGTCCAAAGGGACCTGGGTGTCCTTGTCCATGAGTCACTAAAACTTAGCGTGCAGGTGCAGCAAGTAATTAGGAAGGCAAATGGTATTTTGGCCTCCATCGTGAGGGGATTTGAGTACAGGAGTAAAGATGTCTTGCTGAAATTGTACAGAGCCTTGGTGAGACTGCACTTGGAATATTGTGCACAGTTTTGGTCTGATCTAAGGAAGGATATACTTACCATAGAGGGAGTGCAAGAAAGGTTCAGCAGACTAATCCCTGGGATTGTCTTATGAGGAGAGATTGGGTCTGTATTTCCTAGAGTTTTGAAGAATGAGAGGTGACCTCATTGAAACTTACAAAATTCTTACAGGACGTGACTGGGTGGATGTGGATAGGATGTCTCCCCTGGGTGGGGAGTCTAAAACCAGGGAACAGAGGCTCAGAATAAGAGGTCAGCCATTTAGGACTGAGATGAGGAATTTCTTCACTCAGAGGGTGGTGAGTCTTTGGAATTCTCTACCCCAGAGGGCTGTGGAAGTTAATTGAACATGTTAAGACAGAATTCGATAGATTTCTGTAGACTAATGACATCAAGGGATATGGAGATAGTGCGGGAAAGTGGCATTGAGGTAGATGATCAACCACGATCTAATTGAATGGTGGAGCAGGCTTGATGGGCTGAATGGCCTACTCCTGTTCTTATGTTCCAACCCTCCAAGATTGCCCTGGAGTCTGCAGGAATTAATCTCGGTTGTGAGCAGCTCTGGGAGCAAAATCGTAGACAAGTGAAAGCAAAGATTGTTTTATTTTCTTTGAGCAGTTTTGTTTATTTGAAATATTGGAGTTGGTTGGTAGGGGAGGGGTTGATAAAAGGCTGTTTGACAAGGTGGGATGGTGGAAATTGGGAGCCCACAAGTTGAAGCCTCCTGGAATGCCCCAGCCAGAGTTGGTGACCTTACTTCTCTTTCTAGCAAGGGCAATGCCTCAGCCAATCAGAGTTGACTTGCCAACCAATCAGCACCCTTTTCTCCTACTGTATAAATTGTTGTGATCGTTTGAAATTTGGCATTCTTGCATTTGTCCTGATGAGTCCAAGATGAAAAGCTTTGACAACGTGTCTCTCTTTTCAGCAAGATGAATGAACAGTTAATCTGTGTTTGATCTGAAGGAGGTTAATCTGCTTTTGATGGCGTTTTCTGAGGGAGGAATATTGACTGGGATACCACGGGGAATATTGACTGGGATACTGAGGGGAATATTGACTGGGATACTGAGGGGAATATTGACTGGGATACTGAGGGGAATATTGACTGGGACACTGAGGGGAATATTGACTGGGAAACTGAGGGGAATATTGACTGGGATACTGAGGGGAATATTGACTGGGATACTGAGGGGAATATTGACTGGGACACTGAGGGGAATATTGACTGGGAAACTGAGGGGAATATTGACTGGGACACTGAGGGGAATATTGACTGGGATACTGAGGGGAATATTGACTGGGATACTGAGGGGAATATTGACTGGGACACTGAGGGGAATATTGACTGGGACACTGAGGGGAATATTGACTGGGACACTGAGGGGAATATTGACTGGGATACTGAGGGGAATATTGACTGGGATACCAGGGGGAATATTGACTGGGATACCAGGGGGAATATTGACTGGGATACCAGGGGGAATATTGACTGGGATACCAGGGGGAATATTGACTGGGATACTGAGGGGAATATTGACTGGGACACTGAGGGGAATATTGACTGGGACACTGAGGGGAATATTGACTGGGATACCAGGGGGAATATTGACTGGGATACTGAGGGGAATATTGACTGGGACACTGAGGGGAATATTGACTGGGACACTGAGGGGAATATTGACTGGGATACTGAGGGGAATATTGACTGGGATACCAGGGGGAATATTGACTGGGATACCAGGGGGAATATTGACTGGGATACCAGGGGGAATATTGACTGGGATACCAGGGGGAATATTGACTGGGATACTGAGGGGAATATTGACTGGGACACTGAGGGGAATATTGATTGGGATACCAGGGGGAATATTGACTGGGATACCAGGGGGAATATTGACTGGGATACTGAGGGGAATATTGACTGGGATATCGGGGGAATATTGACTGGGATACCAGGGGGAATATTGACTGGGATATCGGGGAAATATTGACTGGGATACCAGGAGGAATATTGACTGGGATACCACGGGGAATATTGACGGGGATATCGGGGGAATATTGACTGGGATATCGGGGGAATATTGACTGGGATACCATGGGAAATATTGACTGGGATATCAGGGGAATATTGACTGGGATATCGGGGGAATATTGACTGGGATACCAGGGGGAATATTGACTGGGATATCACGGGGAATATTGACTGGGATATCGGGGGAATATTGACTGGGATACCATGGGAAATATTGACTGGGATATCAGGGGAATATTGACTGGGTATACCATGGGAAATATTGACTGGGATACCAGGGGGAATATTGACTGGGATACCAGGGGGAATATTGACTGGGATATCGGGGGAATATTGACTGGGATACCAGGGGGAATATTGACTGGGATATCGGGGGAATATTGACTGGGATACCATGGGGAATATTGACTGGGATATCAGGGGAATATTGATTGGGACACTGAGGGGAATATTGACTGGGACACTGAGGAAAATATTGACTGGGATACCGGGGGAATATTGATTGGGACACTGAGGGGAATATTGACTGGGATACTGCGGGAAATATTGACTGGGATACTGGGGGAAATATTGACTGGGACACTGAGGGAAATGTTGACTGGGATACTGGGGGAATATTGTCTGGGATACCAGGAGGAGAAACTCCTCTGACTCTGGGAAGGTGGAGTTGAGATCAATGATCAGCCATGATCATACTGAATGGCCCACTCCCACTCTTGTTTCTTATGTTCATGAAATGATTGCCATAGGATCTTTGACATCCACCAAAAGACCCCTGCCCCAGTTTAACAGCCAAAGGAGAGCCCAGCAGAAAGTGCAGCACCTCCCTGGGTAACGCACTCCGGTGCTGACTGAGGTTGAGTGTTCAAGTCCTGGAGTGAGACTTGAACCTGTGACCTGACGACTCGGTGATGGGGTGGGGGTAGTGGAGTGGGACTGACTGAGTAAGACAGCCAAATGCTGCAGTCCCAGGCCCTGCCTGTGGCTGGGTGAGGAGACAAACAAGCTCTGCTGTGAACCCACTGCGGTCGATCACCCTGCCGATCACTCAGCTCTCTCTCACGGGCAGAGCTCCCACCGGGAAAACCAAACCACGCGCTCGTTGGGCCCGATTTTAACTCACTCAAAACCCAATGACTGACACAGGGTTAAAATCGGGCCTAGTACTTGTGGAAACTCATGTAGCCTATGCCTTCAGGAGAGCGAGGGGGGCAGGAGAAAAGACTGAACACCCTCAGCATTAAAAGTGAGGACCCCCATGGTCCAACCAAGGGGCTGAGAAATGGTCAAGTTTTGGCTACTGTCTGTTTGGTCGTGTTTGGAAGGTGGTTGTTGCTCATCAGATTCTACATAACAGATAAGGTTGAACAGACTGGGGCCCTTTTCTCTGGAAAAGAGCAGGTCGAAATGGTGACCCGATAGATTATGAAAGGGTTTGATAGAGTAGACGTAGAGAAGATGTTTCCGCACGTGGGGAGACCAGAACTAGTGGCCCTCAATATAAGACTGTCACTAATAAATCCAATCGGGGAATTCAGGAGAGACTTCTTCAGCCAGGGAGTGGGGAGGATGTGGAACTCGCTCCCACAGGGAATGTTGGGGGGAATAGTGGGGAAAGCTGGATAAACACAAGGAAAGCCGAGGCCCCATGAAATATTCCACAGCACTAGAGATGAACAGGGGAGTTCCTCCTCAGTATCCCATCCCATCAAACAGCATCAGGAAACAGATAATTTGTCATCATTTACTGTCAATGAGATTGGCTGCGAGGTTTCCTCCATTACAACAAATTAAGTGGCTAAGTTCCGCTGAAGAGTCATATAGGACTTGAACCTTGAACCTGTTTCTCTTGTTACAGGCACTGCCAGTCCTGCTGAGATTTTCCAGCATTTCCTGTTTTTATTATGAATAAGTGCTTCATTGGCCGTAACATGTGCTGGGACATCCTGAGGCTGCGAAAGGCACTATACAAATGCAGGTTCTCTCTTTTAGTCTGTGTGTGGTCACCGGGGATAGCGCGCTGCAATATCGAGCCCCAATGCTCCCTGAGCTGTGACCAATGGGAAAAAGTTTCATCAACCCAGCTCACTGTTTAATTTAGGTTAACAGAATCCGAGCACCAGGTTTGTAAACTTAATAAGTAAATAACTGTTTATTGAACAAATTGTCTTTAACCACTGGCAAAAGAACTGCTAATTTCTGACTCTATAACCTAAACTCTACCCCCTCTTAAATCCCTATACACACACACACAAAACACATAAGACACACAAAGACATGGATTTTAAGGGTGGGATAGAACAGTTCAATCACACCAATTCCGGATTACAGGATTCAATGGGTTGATTTTGGTCGATGTCTTCCAAATTCCTTTCAGTTCTTTGTTGATGACACATGATGGTCTTCCAGCACTTTCAGTCTTTAGTTCGCTGGCTGAGCACTTGCCTTTCAGTGTCTCTAATGGCGATTTTCCCCTTTTCCTCTTGACAGGGGTTTTCAGAGAGAGAGGTCATAGGGGTACGAGGAGAGAAAGCCAGCTAGTTATTATTGTAGAATTACTGGAATCAATACACACACAGGAGAAAGAGGTTTTAGGTCTTTTCTCTTTTCAGGCTAGGAGCTTCTCTTCTACTGCACTCTCACAAACCTGGTCACCTGGTCAGGAGCCAATTAAAACGTTGTTGCCAGGCAGTTCCCTATTAGACCAGACTCCTCCTCGGCACCATCCTGTCTTTCATGACACACTCTGTTTCAGGACAGCAGCGTTATATATTTATATCCCTCACACTGTTCCAGTAGACATGTCTTTCAAACTGCAGCCATTGTAATTTTAATCCACTGTCCAACAGAAATAAAAGGATGTGTTCTTTACAGAGCTTAGACTTGAAGTCAGTTGTTGATGCAATTATTAGCCAGATGGCACAACCTGAGTAACCACAGCAATTTCTAAAGTAATCTTTGAAGATGGTGTCCTTCGCTGTTTGGTCGGTGGAAAGCAGTGGGTGAGACACATGGTTCCTATGTCTCTAACCACTGATCACAGCCCCCCACTCGCTCATAGTGACCATGCAGAGCAGGAAGACCATTCGAACACGGAGGGGACTATAAAAGATGAAACACTGTCATGAGAGGGGGCTGTCTGCACTCCTGTGCCTGGATGTGAGTCAGTAGGGCATTGAATGAACAGAACAAGAGCAGCAGGAAAAGCTGTTCTCTGGCACTGCACCAAGATTCTTTTGAACAGTCAACACAGTTCAGTAGAAAAAATGAAGACCAGATTCCCCTGAGCACTTATCCAGTGACTGATGGTGTTTAAGAGAGCAGAGATGTGGCACATTAATACATTCTCTCACTTCGCTTCAGGCCTAAGGAAGGTTCACATTTTCTATAACACCCTCCCTGACCTCAGACATCCCAAAGCACTTTACAGCCAATGAGGTCCCTCATTTGAAATGTAGTCACTGTTTAATGTAGGAAATATGGCAGCCCATTTACACACAGCAAGGTTCCACGAACAGCAATGAGAAAAATGATACATTAAACTGCATTTTTAGCAATGTTGGGTGCGGGAGAATAGACAAAAAACCTGAGGGAGCAGGCAGGGCTTAATGTCTCATCTGAAAGACAGCACCTTTGACACTATCTCTGACAGTGCAGCAATATCCTCAGTACTGACCCTCCAACAGTGCAGCACTCCCTCAGTACTGACCGTCTGACAGTGCAGCACTCCCTCAGTACTGACCCTCTGACAGTGCAGCACTCCCTCAGTACTGACCCTCTGACAGTGCGGCACTCCCTCAGTACTGGCCCTGTGACAGTGCAGCACTCCTTCAGTACTGACCCTCTGACAGTGCGGCACTCCCTCAGTACTGACCCTCTGACAGTGCAGCACTCCCTCAGTACTGACCCTCTGACAGTGCAGCACTCCCTCAGTACTGACCCTCTGACAGTGCGGCACTCCCTCAGTACTGACCCTCTGACAGTGCAGCACTACCTCAGTACTGACTCTCCAACAGTGTAGCACTCCCTCAGTACTGACCATCCGACAGTGCAGCACTCCCTCAGTACTGATCATCCGACAGTGCAGTACTCCCTCAGTACTGACTCTCCGACAGTGCAGCACTCTCTCAGTACTGCCCCGCTGACAGTGCAGCACTCCCTCAGTACTGACCCTCTGACAGTGCGGCACTCCCTCAGTACTGAACCTCTGACAGTGCAGCACTCCCTCAGTACTGACCCTCAGACAGTGCAGCACTCCCTCAGTACTGACCCTCTGACAGTGCAGCACTCCCTCAGTCCTGACCCTCTGACAGTGCAGCACTCCCTCAGTACTGACCCTCTGACAGTGCAGCACACCCTCAGTACTGACTCTCTGACAGTGCAGCACTCCCTCAGTACTGCCCCTCTGACAGTGCAGCACTCCCTCAGTACTGACCCTCTGACAGTGCGGCACTCCCTTAGTACTGGCACTGTGACAGTGCAGCACTCCTTCAGTACTGACCCTCTGACAGTGCGGCACTCCCTCAGTACTGACCCTCTGACAGTGCAGCACTCCCTCAGTACTGACCCTCTGACAGTGCAGCACTCCCTCAGTACTGACTCTCCAACAGTGCAGCACTCCCTCAGTACTGACCATCCGACAGTGCAGCACTCCCTCAGTACTGACCCTCCGACAGTGCAGCACTCCCTCAGTACTGACCCTCCGACAGTGCAGTACTCCCTCAGTACTGACTCACCGACAGTGCAGCACTCCCTCAGTACTGCCGCTCTGACAGTGCAGCACTCCCTCAGTACTGACTCTCCAACAGTGCAGCACTCCCTCAGTACTGCCCCTCTGACAGTGCAGCACTCCCTCAGTACTGACCCTCTGACAGTGCAGCACTCCCTCAGTACTGACTCTCTGACAGTGCAGCACTCCCCCAGTACTGCCCCTCTGACAGTGCAGCACTCCCTCAGTACTGACTCTCTGACAGTGCAGCGCTCCCTCAGTACTGACCCTCTGACAGTGCCGCACTCCCTCAGTACTGACCCTCTGACAGTGCAGCACTCCCTCAGTACTGACCCTCTGACAGTGCGGCACTCCCTCAGTACTGACCCTCTAACAGTGAAGCACTCCCTCAGTACTGACCCTCTAACAGTGCAGCACTCCCTCAGTACTGACCCTCTGACAGTGCAGCAGTCCCTCAGTACTGACCCTCTGACAGTGCGGCACTCCCTCAGTACTGACCCTCTGACAGTGCAGCACTCCCTCAGTACTGACCCTCTGACAGTGCGGCACTCCCTCAGTACTGAACCTCTGACAGTGCAGCACTCCCTCAGTACTGACCCTCAGACAGTGCAGCACTCCCTCAGTACTGACCCTCTGACAGTGCAGCACTCCCTCAGTCCTGACCCTCTGACAGTGCAGCACTCCCTCAGTACTGACCCTCTGACAGTGCAGCACACCCTCAGTACTGACTCTCTGACAGTGCAGCACTCCCTCAGTACTGCCCCTCTGACAGTGCAGCACTCCCTCAGTACTGACCCTCTGACAGTGCGGCACTCCCTTAGTACTGGCACTGTGACAGTGCAGCACTCCTTCAGTACTGACCCTCTGACAGTGCGGCACTCCCTCAGTACTGACCCTCTGACAGTGCAGCACTCCCTCAGTACTGACCCTCTGACAGTGCAGCACTCCCTCAGTACTGACTCTCCAACAGTGCAGCACTCCCTCAGTACTGACCATCCGACAGTGCAGCACTCCCTCAGTACTGACCCTCCGACAGTGCAGCACTCCCTCAGTACTGACCCTCCGACAGTGCAGTACTCCCTCAGTACTGACTCTCCGACAGTGCAGCACTCCCTCAGTACTGCCGCTCTGACAGTGCAGCACTCCCTCAGTACTGACTCTCCAACAGTGCAGCACTCCCTCAGTACTGCCCCTCTGACAGTGCAGCACTCCCTCAGTACTGACCCTCTGACAGTGCAGCACTCCCTCAGTACTGACTCTCTGACAGTGCAGCGCTCCCCCAGTACTGCCCCTCTGACAGTGCAGCACTCCCTCAGTACTGACTCTCTGACAGTGCAGCGCTCCCTCAGTACTGACCCTCTGACAGTGCAGCACTCCCTCAGTACTGACCCTCTGACAGTGCAGTACTCCCTCAGTACTGACCCTCTGACAGTGCCGCACTCCCTCAGTACTGACCCTCTGACAGTGCAGCACTCCCTCAGTACTGACCCTCTGACAGTGCGGCACTCCCTCAGTACTGACCCTCTAACAGTGCAGCACTCCCTCGGTACTGACCCTCTGACAGTGCAGTACTCTCTCAGTACTGACCCTCTGGCAGTCCAGCAATCCCTTAGTACTAACTCTCTGACAATGCAGCACTCCCTCAGTACTGACCCTCTGACAGTGCAGCACTCCCTCAGTACTGACCCTCTAACAGTGCAGCACTCCCTCAGTACTGACCCTCTAACAGTGCAGCACTCCCTCAGTACTGACCGTCTGACAGTGCAGGACTCCCTCAGTACTGAACCTCCGACAGTGCAGCACTCCCTCAGTACTGAGTCTCCGACAGTGCAGCACTCCCTCAGTACTGCCCCTCTGACAGTGCAGCACTCCCTCAGTACTGACCCTCTGACAGTGCAGCACTCCCTCAGTACTGACCCTCTGACAGTGCAGCACTCCCTCAGTACTGACCCTCTGACAGTGCAGCACTCCCTCAGTACTGACCCTCTGACAGTGCAGCACTCCCTCAGTCCTGACCCTCTGACAGTGCAGCACTCCCTCAGTCCTGACCCTCTGACAGTGCAGCACTCCCTCAGTACTGACCCTCCGACAGTGCAGCACTCCCTCAGTACTGACCCTCTGACAGTGCAGCACTCCCTCAGTGCTGACCCTCTGACAGTGCAGCACTCCCTCAGTACTGACCCTCTGACAGTGCAGCACTCCCTCAGTACTGACCCTCAGACAGTGCAGCACTCCCTCAGTACTGACCCTCTGACAGTGCAGCACTCCCTCAGTCCTGACCCTCTGACAGTGCAGCACTCCCTCAGTACTGACCCTCTGACAGTGCAGCACACTCTCAGTACTGACTCTCCAACAGTGCAGCACTCCCTCAGTACTGACCCTCCGACAGTGCAGCACTCCCTCAGTACTGACCCTCCAACAGTGCAGTACTCCCTCAGTACTGACTCTCCGACAGTGCAGCACTCCCTCAGTACTGCCCCTCTGACAGTGCAGCACTCCCTCAGTCCTGACTCTCCAACAGTGCAGCACTCCCTCAGTACTGCCCCTCTGACAGTGCAGCGCTCCCTCAGTACTGCCCCTCTGACAGTGCACCACTCCCTCAGTACTGACTCTCTGACAGTGCAGCACTCCCTCAGTACTGACTCTCTGACAGTGCAGCACTCCCTCAGTACTGACCCTCTGGCAGTGCAGCAATCCCTTAGTACTGACCCTCCGACAGTGCAGCACTCCCTTAGTACTTCTCTCCGACAGTGCAGCACTCCCTCAGTACTGCCCCTCTGACAGTGCAGCACTCCCTCAGTACTGACTCTCCAACCGTGCAGCACTCCCTCAGTACCGCCCCTCTGACAGTGCAGCGCTCCTCAGTACTTCCCCTCTGACAGTGCAGCACTCCCTCAGTACTTACTCTCTGACAGTGCAGCACTCACTCAGTACTGACCCTCTGACAGTGCAGCACTCCCTTAGTACTGACCCTCTAACTGTGCAGAACTCCCTCAGTACTGACCCTCTAACAGTGCAGCACTCCCTCAGTACTGACCCTCTGACAGTGCAGCACTCCCTCAGTACTGACCCTCCGACAGTGCAGCACTCCCTCAGTACTGACTCTCCGACAGTGCAGTACTCCCTGAGTACTGCCCCTCTAACAGTGCAGCACTCCCTCAGTCCTGACCCTCTGACAGTGCAGCACTCCCTCAGTACTGACCCTCTGACAGTGCAGCACTCCCTCAGTACTAACCTTCTGACAGTGCAGCACTCCCTCAGTACTGATCCTCTGACAGTGCAGCACTCCCTCAGTACTGACCCTCTGACAGTGCAGCACTCCCTCAGTACTGACCCTCTGACAGTGCAGCACTCCCTCAGTACTGACCCTCTGACAGTGCAGCACTCCCTCAGTACTGACCCTCTGACAGTGCAGCACTCCCTCAGTACTGACCCTCTGACAGTGCAGCACTCCCTCAGTACTGACCCTCTGACAGTGCGGCACTCCCTCAGTACTGACCCTCCGACAGTGCGGCACTCCCTCAGTACTGACCCTCCGACAGTGCGGCACTCCCTCAGTACTGACCCTCCGACAGTGCGGCACTCCCTCAGTACTGACCCTCTGACAGTGCGGCACTCCCTCAGTACTGACCCTCTGACAGTGCGGCACTCCCTCAGTACTGACCCTCTGACAGTGCGGCACTCCCTCAGTACTGACCCTCTGACAGTGCAGCACTCCCTCAGTACTGACCCTCTGACAGTGCAGCACTCCCTCAGTACTGACCCTCTGACAGTGCAGCACTCCCTCAGTACTGACCCTCCGACAGTGCAGCACTCCCTCAGTACTGACCCTCCGACAGTGCAGCACTCCCTCAGTACTGACTCTCTGACAGTGCAGCACTCCCTCAGTACTGACCCTCTGACAGTGCAGCACTCCCTCAGTACTGACCCTCTGACAGTGCAGCACTCCCTCAGTACTGACTCTCTGACAGTGCAGCACTCCCTCAGTACTGACCCTCTGACAGTGCAGCACTCCCTCAGTACTGACCCTCTGACAGTGCAGCACTCCCTCAGTACCGACCCTCTGACAGTGCCACACTCCCTCAGTCTTGACTGGGTGTGTCAGGCTGTATTTTTTTCTCAAGTTTCTGGACTGGGACTTGAATCCATGACCCTATGTCTAGGAGACGAGCATTAAAACGCATTGAGCTTCGGCTGTCCCGCAGTTTGAGGGCTGCCTTTGTTGCAATGGACTGGTGCTAAGTGAAAGGCTTTTTGGCTGACGAGACTGGGGTATAAAACACTCTGAGAAACCACGAATTCTCGGGAGTGCGAGTGTAAATAGGAGGAAAAACCAGAACTGACCGGGATCTGAGCCGTTCTAGGTTTAATACCGGGTCTTGTGATGTGCTATATGTCTGAGCCACCTTTCACAGGGCCCCTGAACGTAACCATCCATTGACTACTCTGTAGCTTAGCAACAGAATAAAGAGTGCGACCACCATGTGATGGGGGATGGGAGCTGGGCTCAGGAGGGAACATGTTCTAGAAGCTAATTATCAGTAATAACAATACATAATCTTGGTGGTCTTCCCTTGTTAAATAAGCTTCCAAAATTGTATCCGGATGTCTAATTGTAATATGATGGTTTACGAGTTCCAGTTGGGACAGGACTGCACTTAACTCCTTCCAGGCATATCCTGAATCTTAATTAAAATCTCTGCTCACTCGAATCTACCTCACTTCATTCCAACAGGGACATTGTCCTCAACCAGTTGTCAGCTTCCTTACCCTCCCTCCCCGCTGCTGTTGGTTTGCCCGGTGTTAGCTGTGGCCCAGTGGGTAGTACCTGCCCCTGAGCCAGGAGATTTTTGGATTTGAGTCCCACCCACTCCAGAGACTTGAGCCCCTAATCCAGGCTGACATTTCCAGTGCGGTACTGAGGGAGAGCTGCACTGCCCGGGAGAGCTGTCTTTCAGATGGCATATTAAGCCATTTGCTCTCTCAGGGGGATGTCAGAGGTCTCACTGTACTCTTTCGAAGAAGAACAGGGGAATTCTCCCTGGTGTCCTGGCCGATATTTACCCCTCAAACAACATCTTTGAGTTGGAAGCTCGATGAGAATGAGTTGCTTTTCCTTCTCTGCTGATTTTTTTTTGTTGGTGTGCGCCTGGCTTTCTTTATTGTCTTTTTCTTTTCTCTCTCTCCTTGCCTTTTGTCTTTCTTCATTCACTCCCTTTCCCCCTCCCTGTTCTGCCACCCCGTACACTGTGGTCTCCGAACTTTCTCCATCTTATTCCACCCTGCGCGCAGTCCCCGCCGATTCCCCCTCTAAGGCCGTGCAGCCGTGAAGAGTTAAGCCTGAGATGGAAAAACACAGCTCATTGTTGAAATGTTGAACTTTTGCGAGTTGCCAGCTGTTGGCAGTTGTACAGCCTGGAGTCGGCTTCGAAATCAAATAGCCCTCAAGTCATGAGCGCTGATGTCACATCCTGCTGTTGGACAGCGAGCATTCAGGAGTGGGGGAGCTTAATTTAGCTTCTCTCTCTCTCTCTCTCTGTTAAATGAAAGACATTCTCGAGCATGATTGCTGAAGACTGGGCCAAACAAAAAGTTCCCACGGCTTTTCACTGAGTAATCTCTGCATCTCCAGTTTCAAACTGTGACTAAAAAAGGACAAGGGGTCCCTGTTTTACTTTATAAGGCAGGTCTTCACCTGAAATATAAAATCATTTCAGACTGAGAACGATTAAACGGGACAATGTTCTCATGCTGGCCAGACACTTGGTATTTTTAGCGAGGGATTTGGGGGGGAAACATTCTAATTGTGTTTAAACAGAAATGCAGAGATTTCTGAAATTCCATTGATTTTTTATAGAAAATGGAGCTCTAAATTTGCAAAGTTCAGAAATATAACAGTGCGGTCAGCTCATTCCCAAACCAGGCCTCCTGAGCACTTATTATCAATTCTGTCGTATGAGGCATTGGCATCACTGGCGCATTTATTACCCATCACTCATGGTGGTGATGAGCTGCCTTCTTGAACCAGTCCATGTGGTGGAGGTACACCTGCCTGTTAGGAAGGGAGTTCCAGGAATTTGATCCCACGACAAGGCTGCTTTGTCCCGGATGGTGTCAAGCTTCTTGAGTGTTGAGGGATCAAGCTTGGGTAGAGGAAGCAATTCGAGGTGTAGAGGCAAGAGAGGAGAGCAAAATAGTAATATGAGAAACGAGGGTCAGAGAATGGCAGGAAGAGACAGAGAGAAAAAACCTAAGAGTACATCAACAATCAAGACTAGATGTTATAAAGGTAACAAAAAGACAAAACTGAAGACTCTCTATCTGAATGCACGTAGCATTCATAACAAAGTAAATGAATTGATGGCCCACATTGAGGTAAATAAATATGACCTGATAGCAATTACGGAGATGTGGCTGCAGGACGACAAAGATTGGGTCCTTAATATTGAGGGGTACGTGACATTCAAGAAGAATAGGAAGCTGGGTAAAGGTGGAGGGGTAGCACTGTTAATCAAAGAGGGCATTGGTGCAATAGTTAGAGATGACCTTGGCTTAGGAGGTCAGGATGTAGATTTGGGTGGAGATGAGGAATAGGAGGGGGAGAAAAGTTATTAGTGGGAGTGGTCTACAGGCCCTCTAACAGTAGCCACAGTGTAGGACAAAGTATTCAAGAGAAAATATTGTGTTCTTGTGATAAAGGGACAGCAATAATTAAGGGTGATTTTAATCAACACACAAACTGGAAAAATCAGATTGGCAGTAGCAGCCTGGATGAGGAGTTTATAGAATGCTTTTGAGATAGTTCCTTAGAGCAGCACGTTCTGGAACCAACCAGAGAGCAGGTTATATTAGACTTGTTTTGTATAATGTGACAGGATTAATTAATGACCTCAGAGTGAAGGCACCCCTAGGTAGCAGCAACCACAGTATGAATGAATTTTACATCCAGTTTGATAGGGAGAAGAGTGGGTCTAAGATTAGTATCTTAAACTTAAATAAAGGCAACTATGGGGATGAAAGCTGAGCTAGCTGAAGTGAACCGGGAAACTAGGCTAGAGGATAGATTAATAGAGAAGCAGTGGCAGACATTTAAGGGGACATTTTAGAGTGTCCAGTATATACCTACTGTAAAGAAAAATTCTAAGGGGAGGACCCATCATCTGTGGTTAACTAAAGAAGTTAAGGAAAGCATCAAACTTAAGGAAAAAGCATACAACTCCGCAAAGGTGAGTGGCAGGACAGATGATTAGTCAGAATATAAAGAATAGCAGAGAATGACTAAAAGGTTCATCAGGAGATAGAAATTAGAGTATGAGAGGAAGCTAGCTAGAAATGTAAAAATGGATAGCAAGAGTTTCTACAGGTATTTAAAAAGGAAAAGAGTAAGTAAAGTGAGTGTTGGTCCTCTAGAGAGTGTCAGTGGGGAGTTAATAGTAGATAATAAGGAAATGGTGGAAGAAATGAACAAATATTTTGCTTCTGTGTTCACTATCGAGGATACAAAAAACATTCCAGTAATAGCAGCAAATCGGGAGATGAAAGGGAGAGAGGAACTTGGTGAAATTGAAATCACTGGGGAAATGGTACTGAGCAAATTGATGGACCTGTGGCTGGCAAGTCTCCGGGTCCCGATGGACTACATCCTGGGGTCTTAAAAGAGGTGGCTGATGAGGTAGTCGATGCGGTGGTGTTAATTTTCCAAAATTCACTAGATTCTGGAAAGGTTCCATCAGACTGGAAAGTAACAAATATAACCCCTCTATTCAAGAAGGAGGGAGGCAGAAAACAGGAAACTATAGACCAGTTAGCTTGATGTATGTCGTGGGGAAGTTATTAGAATCGATCACTTAGGAGGTTATAACTGGGCACATAGAGCCCAAGGCAATTGGGAAGAGTCAGCTTGGTTTTGTGAAAGGAAAATCATGTTTAGCCAATTTATTGGAGTCTTTTGAAGGAGTAACATGCGCAGTGGATAAAGGGGAACCTGTAAACGTACTGTACTTGGATTTCCAGAAGGCATTTGATAAGGTGCCATATCAAAGATTGTTACAGAAAATAAAAATTCTTAGTGTAGGGGGTAACACATTAGCCTCGATAGAAGATTGACTGGCTGGCAGAAAGCAGAGAGTATGCATAAATGGGTCTTTGTCTGATTGGCAGGATGTGACAAGTGGAGTCCCACAGGGGTCTGTACTGGGGCCTCAACTTCTTACGATTTACATCAATGATTTAGATGAGGGGAGTGAAGACATGGTAGCTAAATTTGCAGGTGACAAATATAGGTAGGAAAGTATGTTGTGAAGAGGACATGAGGTTGCAGATGGATAGGTTGAGTGAGAGGGCTAAGATCTAGCAAATGGAGTTTAATGTGGGAAAATGTGAAGTTGTTCACTTTGGCAGGAAGAACAAAAAAGCAGAATATTACTTAAATAGAGAACGGCTGCATAATTCTGATGTGCAGAGGGATCTAGGTGTTCTAGTGCATGAGTCACAAAAGGTTAGTTTGCAGGTACAGCAAGTAATTAAGAAGGCTAATGGGAATGCTATCCTTTATTACAAGAGGGATTGAACATAAAAGTAAGGATGTTATGCTTCAAATATTCAGGGCATTGGTGAGACCGCACCTCAAATACTGTGAGCAGTTTAGGTCTCCTTATTTAAGGAAGGATGTAAATGCATTGGAGGCGGTTCAGAGGAGGTTTATTAGATTGATACCTGGAATGAGTGGGTTGTCTTATGAGGAAAGGTTGGACAGACTGGGCTTGTTTACACTGGAGTTTAGAAGAGTGAGGGGTGATTTGATTGATCCTGAATGGTATTAACAAGGTGGATGTGGAAAGGATGTTTCCTCTTGTGGGTGAGTCCAGAACTAGGGGGCACTGTTTTAAAATAAGGGGTCGCCCTTTTAGAATATTTTTCTCTCAGAGGGATGTGCGATTTTGGAACTCTCTGCCTCAGAAGGTGGTGGAGGCGGGGTCACTGAATATTTTTAAGGCGGAGGTAGATAGATTCTTGTTAGGCAAGGGAATCAAAGGTTATCGGGGTAGATGGGAATGTGGAATTCGAAACACAAGAAGATCAGCCATGATTGTATTGAATGGTGGAGCAGGCTCGAGGGGCCGAATGGTCTATTCTTGCTCCTATTTCATATGTTCTTATGCACTCCATCCAGGCAAGTGGAGAGTATTCCATCACATCCTGACTGGTGCTTTGTAGATGTTGGACAGGCTTTGAAGGAGTCAGGAGGTGAGAATTCCCAGCCTCTGACCTGCTCTTGGAGCCACGGTATTTATATGGCTAGTCCAGTTCAGTTTCTGGTCAATGGTAACGCACAGGATGTTGATAGTGGGGGATTCAGCGATAGTGATGCCATTGAACGTCAAGGGGCAATGGTTAGGTTCTGTCTCGTTGCAGATTTGTTTCAATCTGCTGAATTCAGTGGGGAATTTTTCACCTGTCAGAATGTCCCATTAGTTTGTGAACTTTATAATCAGGAGGGGAGGTGGGGACCTTTTTTTAACCTTGTGTTCCACACCTGCACCTCCTTGAAGACTCTGATCAGGAGAAGAATGCATTTCGTAGCAGTGTGGGGTACAACTGTGGCTCAGTGGGTAACACACTTGCCTCGGAGTCAGAAGATTGTGAGATCAAATCCCACTCCACAAACCGGAGCACAAAATCTAATCTGATGCTTGCAGTACAAAGGGAATGCTGCTCTGTCACAGGAGTCGTTCCTCAGATGAAACTTGTAGCCAAGGCCCCCATTGGCCCTCTCAGGCAAGCACAAACAATCACATGACCCAAATCTCAAAGAAAAGGAGCTTCTCCACTGTCCTGGTCAATATTTACCCCTCAATCAGCATCACCAAAACTGATTATCTGACCCAGTCACCATGCCGTTGTTTGTGGGATCTTGCTGTGCACCAGCTAGCTGCTGCTTTTCCTACAGTACAACAGTGACTCCACGTCACAGAAGTACTTCATTGGCTGTAAAGCAGTTTGAGAGGCCCTGAGGTTGTGAAAGGTGCTATATAAATACACATTTTTCTTTCCCATGCTAAAAGCATAGGGATACATGGAACAGAAAGTGAGGAGTACCATTGAGTGAGCGTGTGCTCGGAATGTGCTGGAGAAGCCAGACTCTAGCGCCACTTTGCATTAATCTCAGCTGGCGATATGAAGAGAGCCAGAACCGAGGCAGATGAAGAATGTTGAGGCGCTGGAGAAGACTCAGGAGAAAAGATTTACACGGATGATACCAGAACTGAGATGTTATCCAGAAAAAAGAAGGCTGAGGGGTGACCTGATAGAGATCTCTAGAAATATGAAGGGGTTTGATAGGGTAAACATGAAGAAGTCCGGAACCAGGGGTGATCAATATGAGACAGTCACTAATAAATCCAGTGGGGAATTCAGGAGAAACTTCTTTACCCAGAGAGTGGGGAGAATGTGGAACACGCTCCCATAGGGAGTGGTTGAGGTGAATTGTATAGATACGTTTATTGGTGAAGCTGGATAGACACACGAAGGGGAAAGGAACAGAAGGATATAGTAATGGGATGAGATGAAGAGGGGTGGGAGGAGGCTCATGTGGAGCAAAAGGACCAACACAGAGCAGATGGGTGGAATGGCCTGTCTCTGTGGCTGTAAATTTTCCACGCAAAATGGAGATGTGTTGCAGATCATTTGAATGGCAGAACACGCTTGAGGGGCTGAATGGCCTACTTCTGTTCCAATGTTGTCTGCTCCTGATGGTTAGGTAGTAACCAGTTGGGAAGCATGGGCATGTCACCGAGGGCTGATTGTGGGACTGATCTCCATAGTGACACCATCCCAAAGCGTGCTCCCATTCGGCATTAAAATTCACCCTCAGTTGCCCTGGCAACGAGGCCATAAGATGTGATTGTGGAGAATGGCCTGTGTCTGCCAGGCTGACACATCCCTTCTGGACCCTCCCTCCCTCCCCCTTGGTCATGTCAGGCTCTGGAGTGAAATCATTTGCTTGGAATTTTGGTTCCATTTCAGCAGTCTCATTATTCCTTAGCCGCTCCAGATGTTTCAATTGATCCCCTGGGGATGGAGGGGAATAAGCCACGGGGAAATGTAACGTGTTTGTAGATTGTTGGAGCCAATCTGTGGCATGATGGGGACATAAGGGGTTGAGTGAATTATTTATGGTGCAGCAGAGCTTTGAGCCTGAGTGTTCTTCTCAAAGCCCCCTCAGCGTCTCCCCACCCCACTCCACCCCATATCATTAACCCGATGCTGTTTATGCTGCTGGGACTTGGCAGTCTCGTGTCTCCAAACTAATACTCCTCAAGCTTCATGTTTTGATCTGTCTGGGTGTCCATGCTGTATTTTAACGATGTGTGAAAAACTTACTCTTCATGAAATCCACTTTGCGGGAGTCAGTTTGATCCCCTTGTAGTTTGTCTTCATGTTTTAGGTTTCAATCCTCCCTATCTTTGTAAGCTCCTCTAGCCCTATAACCCTTTGAGATCTTTGTGTTCCTTCAGTTCTGGCCCCTTGTGCATCCCCAGTTTCCATCGCTACACCATTGGTGGTCGTGCCTGCAGCTGATGACACCCAAGGGCCTGGAATTCCTTCTTTGCTCTAATCCTCTCCGCCCTCACCCTCTCCGCCCTCACCCTTTCCGCCCCCAACCTCTCCGCCCTCACCCTCTCCGCCCTCACCCTCTCCGCCCTCACCCTCTCCGCCCTCACCCTCTCCATTCTAATCCTCTCCGCCCTCACCCTCTCCGCCCTCACTCTCTCCGCCCTCACCTTCTCCGCCCTCACCCTCTCCGCCCTCACCCTCTCCGCCCTCACCCTCTCCGTCCTCACCCTCTCCGCCCTCTCCCTCTCCGCCCCCACCCTCTCCGCCCTCACCCTCTCCATTCTAATCCTCTCCGCCCTCACCCTCTCCGCCTTCACCCTCACCGCCCTCACCCTCTCCACCCTCACCCTCTCCGCCCTCACCCTCTCCATTCTAATCCTCTCCGCCCTCACCCTCTCCGCCTTCACCCTCACCGCCCTCACCCTCTCCGCCCTCACCCTCTCCGCCCTCACCCTCTCCATTCTAATCCTCTCCGCCCTCTCCCTCTCCGCCCTCTCCCTCTCCGCCCTCACCCTCTCCGCCCTCACCCTCTCCGCCCTCACCCTCTCCGCCCTCACTCTCTCCGCCCTCAACCTCTCCGACTCTTTGTCTCTCTCCTCCTTTAACACGCTCTTTAAAACCTACCTCTTTCACCACACCTTTGGCCCCCTGTCAGCGTATCCCCTTACACATTTCAGTGCCACGATTGTGCCTGTCAATGCTCCTGTGAAACACCTGGGGAAGTTTTCCCACATTGAAGTCACTACGTAAATGCAAATTGTTGTTGCTTGAAGGGAATTGAGAACCAATCAGGGAAAAGGGGTATGAAATAAACGGGAAAGAATGCAGATTTTGGAATTGTGAGGAAATGTCTGCTATTTGCTCAGTGACCGTTTTATTGGTGTTGTGTCATGGGGAAGCTCTGTCGTGTCTGGATAAATGATTGGGTGTCGAATAAGCCCAGCTGCGCAGTGTCATTGTGGAGCAGTTTTTTTCGGGGTGGGGTGGGTGTTTGTTTTTGGCTGTCGGTGGTTTGGCGAGAGTTTAGAGATTTCTGTGTGGGTTGAGCGGGGGGTAAAGAGACTTTAGATATTTTATCATGCCCGAATGAAATTTGACCATATTAGGGTGCACAGAATTTACAGAATTCACACTGAGGCTGCTACATATGGGTAATTCATTCAAAATCAGATTTCATTTGCTCGGAGTCTCGGTGACATGGTAAGGCCAGGAATTGGTTATAAGCCTAATCCATGTGGTGTAGGTACAACCGCTGTGCTGTTAGCAACTCCCTCCCTAACCGCACGGTGGGTGTACCTACACCACATGGGCTGCAGCGGTTCAAGAAGGCGGCTCACCCACCACCTTCTCAAGGGGCAATTAGGGATGGGCAATAAACGCTGGCCCAGCCAGCGAAGCCCGCATCCCGTGGATGAATAAAAAAAACTGTTACTGTAGCACCTGATTCCTCTTTCAACAAAAAATACACTGAGTGTTGTTCATTCAAATCAGTAACTCAGTGGAGTACACTCGGAGGGTTTGGGGGGGTGGGTTCAAATGCCACTCCAGAGGCTTGAATGCAATAGCCAGGCTCACATTCCCAAGGCAGGACCAAGGGAGTGCTGCACTGTCAGAGGTGCCATCGTTTGGATGAGACATTAAACTGAGGCCTCCCCCCACCCCCACAACCTGCCCTCTCAGGTGCCTGTTAAATATCCCAAGGTGCTATTGTGGAGAAGAGCAGGGGAGCTTTCCTGGTGTCTGGACCAATATTTATCCCTCACATCAACTAAAAAAACAGGCGATCTGATTATTATGCTGTTTGTGGGAGCTTGCTGTGTGCAAATTGGTTGCCCTGTTCCCTACGTGGCTACACTGCAGAAGCATTCCCTTGTCTGTGAGGGTCTTGGGGATGTCCTGAGGGGGCGCAAGGTGAGATAGAAATGCAGATTCTTTCTGACCAGCAAATGTTGACAGGGAGCAGCTGAGGGGAGCTGAGACATGAAAGAGTTAAGCGGGGAGAGACATTAATGGGCACCCACCACCCCCCGACCCCCTCACCCCCAGGCCCCACTCTCCTGGAGGATGAGATTATGTGCCTCTTTACAAGGCCCGACTCTCCCCATCTTTTCATTCCTTCAGGCTTATGTCAGAGTGAAAACACGACCATAAACCCATGGGAAAGAGCTCGCTGGTCCAACAGAATCTTAAAGGAATGTGTTAACTGCTCCACGGTGAACTGCTTGCCTGACTGAACTTGGGGCCTAGCGGAGAAATGTCCGCCCCCCTCCTCTAACGAGACAATATTATGTTTAGGAAGCTGCTAATTCTGTCTCGCTCTCTGTTAACAGTCTGGGTGCTCACTTCCAATAGGGCAAGCGAGGGCTCTCCCACAACCTGAGGTCCAATTAACTCATCGGAATGAAAGCTGCAGTTAAACGTGCTGACAAATGTAATCAGAAGGTATTCCTGCTTCTGCAGATAATGGTGATTTATTAATAGTTTTACGTCATCATCACTGTACCCCCGTTGTGTCCGAAGTACTTTGAGACATTTTGTGATAAGATTGAATGGAGTTGTGAGCCAGTCCGATTCCTTGACCAGTGTCTGCGTTTTACGCAGCCGAATCTGGCTGTCTTATTCTGCTGGCTAATTTGACAAGTCTGTCACCAGAATAAGGGAGCCGGGGTTAAGGATATGTTCCCTGTGATCTGGGATCTGCATTAAGGACCATCCTTTTGAAAAGCAGTTTGCCTCCGCAATCCCCCTCCATCCCCAGGCCCATTTCCTTTTGCTTACTGTTGGGCCCAACATTCCCAGTGCAGTGCTGAGGGGGTGCCGCACCGTCACAGGTGCCATTTTCTCAGCTGAGACTTAAACCAAGGCCCCGTCTGGCCTCAGAGGGATGTTAAAGATCCCACGGCGCTGTTTCGAAGGAGGGCGGGGGAGTTCTCTCTGGTGCCCTGGCCAATATTTATCCCTCAAGTGACATTATTGAAACAGATTACCTGCTCATGATCACATTCTTGTTTGTGGGATCTTGCTGTGCTTCACCACGGTGACTACGCTTAATCCTCCTCCAGCTTGAAGGGCTCCCAACAAAAGTTGAGCCCCGGCCTTAGACTCAGGCCCCTCTTAGATAGGACTATCAGAATGGGAAGAGGCCATTCAGCCCCTCAAGCCTGTTCCGCCATTAAATGAGATCGTGGCTGAGTCTCCATCCACCTGGGCTCCATGTCCTTTTACACCTCCATCCAGCAAAAATCTATCCATCCCAGATTTCAATCAGTGATGGGAGCAAAGAGAATGGAGTCCAGGAAAATGTAGACACCTTTCATTTCCCAACGCCCGAGAGATTGTTTGCATTGTTTTTAAATGGCACCCAAAAAATCCCAAGCCTCACATTTCTACAACCCCCTTTCACAGCCTCAGGACGTCCCATAGTCTACTTCCAGCCAACGAAAGCCCTTTTTGAAGTGTAGTTGTAGAAAGCTGGGCAGCCAATTTGCTCACAGTAAGATCCATCTAGTGACAATACGATACTGAGCAGATAATCTGGTTTAGTGATGTTGGCGGAGGAATAAATGCTGGTCAGGATCCAAGAGAGAACTCCCCTGCTCTTTGTCAAAATAGTGCCCGTGGGATCTTTTATGCCCACAGGAGGGCGGGCAGCTGGGATCTCGGTTTAACATCTCACACCTCTGACAGTGTGGCACCCCGTCAGGGCAATATTGGACCTGTTCAAGTAGCCTGAGCCCTGAGGTGAGTTCACTCCGTGTCAGGCAAAGCACGGCTGGGTTAGTTTTCTAGTGCCCAGGTCAAGCTGCGGGGAGGAGAATCAGCCATCAACCACCACAGAGACTGGTACATCTCACTATCAAACAGACCACCGGCGCAAACAGTACTTGATGGGCTGAATGGCCTCCTCCTGCACTGTAACGATTCTGTGATTCCGTGATTCTGAGGGTAAACCCTTGGTGCCAAACCTCAGCCCACACACCTCCAAGGAATTAGCTTATCTGCTCGTGAGGCCTGCTCCCCACTTACCTGGCTGCTGTTGTCACTGATGTTATCAAGTGAAAAGTTCACATTTAATTGGTTCTCCAAAAGCTTCAAATGCCTGGGGTTGAGGCCACAATTCACAGCCAGAAACCTTAGGCACTGCCTCTTAGCCCATTTTATCTGAGAGGGAAACCTCCATTATCAAATTCAAGGAATGCTCCAACCTGGGGGTGGAGCCAGCAATAAAGTTTCAGCATTTACATGAGAGGGAGACTGTGTAACAGAGTGAGAGAGGAATTGGTTTCAAGGACCCTGTATCAACGATAAAAGAAAAAGGCTTGCATTTCTGTAGCGCCTTTCACACCCACAGGACATCCCCAGGTGCTTTACAGCCAATGGAAGTGGAGTCACTACTGTAAGGCAGGAATTCCAGCAGCCAATTTATACACAGGAAACTCCCACAAACAGCAATGTGAGAGTGACTGGAGGGTCTGTTTAGCGATGTTGGTTGAGGGATAAATATTGGCCAGAACACCAAGGAGAACGCCCCCTACACCCCCAACCACCTCTTCGAAATAGTGGCCCTGGGGTCTTTTACCATCACCTGAGAGGGCAGACTTTGTTTAATGTCTGATCCACAAGGTTGTAACTCCGACAGTGTGGCTACACCACTGGGAATTTCACTGGAGTGCCAACCCTGGATTATGGGTTCCAGATGCTGGGGCTTGTCAGAGGCTTGAGGATATTCACACTGAGCAGAATCTCTGGCTGTGAGCTGTGAAGCATCTGATCAATTCTGCACAGTGGGGCCTCGGGTGAGAACGAAGTGGCTATAAACTGGCCATGTGACTCCATATGACAAGGAAGCAACATGTGGCAGATAAGCCTGGCCTAAATGTACTTTTATAACAAGAACGGTTTGTCAGTGACCACAGCGCCTTCAGCTTATATAGCGTCTTTCGTGTAACGTTATGTCCCAGGCTGCTTCACAGAGCCATTATTTTGTTTAAAATCACTGAGACACACATGGAGATATTGGGACAGGTGACCAAAAGCTTGGTCAAAGAGGCCGGTTTTAAGGAGCGTCTTAACGGAGGAGAGCGAGAGAGAGAGTCGGAGAGGTTTAGGGAGGGAATTCCAGAGCTTAGGACTCCGGCAGCTGAGGGCACAGCCGCCAATGGTGGAGCGAGTAAAATCGGGGATGTACAGGAAGCCGGAATTGGAAGGGCGCAGAGAAAAAAAATGTTAAAATAAAACCGTTGGTTAGGCCACAGCTGGAGTAGTGTGTGCAGTTCTGGTCGCCACACTATAAAAAGGATGTGATTGCACTGGACAGAGTGCGGAGGAGATTCACCAGGATGCTGCCTGGGCTGGAGCGTTTCAGCTATGAAGAGAGACTGGATAGGCTGGGGTTGTTTTCCTTACAGCAGGGAAGGCTGTGGGGGGATCTGATAGAGGTTTACAAAACTATGAGGGGCATGGATAGGATAGATAGGAAGAAACTTTTCCCCTAGGTGGAGGTGTCAATAACCAGGGGGCATAGATTTAAGGTAAGGGACAGGAGGTGTAGAGGGGATTTGAGGAAACATTTTTTCACCCAGGGGCTGGGGGGTATCTGGAACTCACTGCCTGAGGGGGTGGTAGAGGTGGGAACCCTCACAACATTTAAGAAACATTTAGATGAACACTTAAAACACCGTAGCGTACAGGGCTATGGGCCAAGTGCTGGAAAATGGGATTAGAGTAGATAGGGACTTGATGGCCAGCACGGACATGATGGGCCGAAGGGGCTCTTCCTGTGCTGTAAACTTTATGACACTACATTGGAGAATTGTAGGGGCTGGAGGAGGGTACAGAGATAGGGAGGATTGTAGGGGCTGGGGGAGGTTACAGAGATAGGGAGGGTTGTAGGGGCTGGAGGAGGGTACAGAGATAGGGAGGATTGTAGGGGCTGGGGGGGATTACAGAGATAGAGAGGGTTGTAGGGGCTGGACGAGGTTACAGAGATAGGGAGGGTTATAGGGGCTGGAGGAGGTTACAGAGATAGGGAGGATTGTAGAGGCTGGAGGAGGGTACAGAGATAGAGAGGATTGTAGGGGCTGGGGGAGGTTACAGAGATAGGGAGGGTTGTAGGGGCTGGAGGAGGGTACAGAGATAGGGAGGATTGTAGGGGCTGGGGGGGATTACAGAGATAGAGAGGGTTGTAGGGGCTGGACGAGGTTACAGAGATAGGGAGGGTTATAGGGGCTGGAGGAGGTTACAGAGATAGGGAGGATTGTAGAGGCTGGAGGAGGGTACAGAGATAGGAAGGGTTGTAGGGGCTGGAGGAGGTTACAGAGATAGGGAGGGTTGTAGGGGCTGGAGGAGGTTACAGAGATAGGGAGGATTGTAGGGGCTGCAGGAGGTTACAGAGATAGGGAGGGATGAGGCTATGGAGGGATTTGAAAACAAGGATGAGCTTCTTTACATTTGAGGGATAGATGGAGAAGGAGCCAGTGTGGGTGAGTGACCAATGGGGTGATGGCCAACAGGACTTGGTGTGAATTAGGACAGGGGCAGCAGGGTTTGGATGAGCTGAGAGGTTTATGGAAGGTGTCAGATGGCAGAGCAAGCAGGAGAGATTAACCAGACATTCATCCAGCTGTTTGTTCATTAGTTAACACAACATAAGCAGCTTCAGATGGCAGCACAGCCAACACCGTTCTCGGTTCAGTTAAAGCTGCATCGTTTTCCTTACATTTGACTAAACAGCCGAGGGTTGAAAACTAAGGCCTGGGAATTTTCACTACTGAATTACTCCCAAACTGAACATTGTCCATGCATCCACTGCTTCCTGTCACTGATATAATTCCCAATCTACACCCCCCTTCAATTCAGAGCAGTCAAGATCCATACAACAGCAAGAGTAGGCGAGTATATCACACGATATACAACAACACCCTGCATTTATATAGCACATTTCACATACCCAAACTTCCCAAGCAGCTTCACAAAACTGATGTCAATAAAAGAAACATTTTTAACAATGAGTCACCTAAGGAGATTTTAGGACAGGTGACTATAAGCTTGGCCAAAGAGGTGGGTTTTACGCAGTGACTTAAAGAAGGAGGAAGAGGTGGGGAGGTTTAGAGGGGGGAGTTTCAGAGCTTAGGGGCTACGCAGCTGACGGCCCGGCCGCCATTGGTGGGGCCACGGGAATCGGGATTCCCCAAAGAGCCACAAATTTCGGAGCGTGAAGGGTCGTAGGGCCAGGACCACTGCTGTTTTTTTTATCCTTCGTGGGATGTGAGTGTTGCTGGCTGGGCCAGCATTTGTTGCCCATCCCTAATTACCCTTGGGAAGGGTGGTGGTGAGTCGCTTTCTTGAACCGCTGCAGTCTACCCCATGCACTGACATCAGCTGCAGCCAATGTTCTTTGCTCAGTGTTATGCAGTGAGTTCCTGACCTGACTCAAGCCTGGAGGGGGTGGGGGAAGGATGCTGTGTTGGGAACGGTAAAGCGACCTTTGAGGATGGGCTGCAGGTCATCAGCCTGTCAGATATTTCAGACTTTCAAAACCCATTAGGAGTCATTTTCCCCCTTGGTATGAGTCCACGGTTACAAATTGTACACAGCATTTCCATTAGTCAAGTCTCCTGAAAGACATGCAGTGACAACCATGAGGACAGAGAGTACACAGTTACTGACAGTTCAGAAACAGTAACACTCCTGTAGAGGACAGGGTCACACAGTGAACTAGGCAACGACCTTCCACCCAGGGAACCCAAGTTCAAACCCAGCCCAAGGTCATGAGATGAGTCATCCTTCTGGTGAGCTGCCAGGGAAATTGGTGAAATGAGGTTAGACACTCAACCCAACTCCTGCAATAACACGCAATCTTAGAGGGGCGGGGGCAAGTGTGGGGGGGAGGATCCACAATACCTTGCATTTGTATAGCACTTTTAACAAAACAAAACATCCCAAGGTGCTTCACAGGAGTGACATCAAAAAGGGAGTGACTCTAGATTGGACTCTGTCCTTCTGGGATCATCTGAAGAAAACAGCAGCAGAGGTCAAAACCAGAAACAACCTACTAACCAAACTTGCTGGATCTACATGGGCTGCTGCTGCCGCAACACTCCAGACCTCAGCACTTGCCCTGGCATACTCCACAGACTGATGTGCAACATATTGTGTGCCTGTCTGGTAAAGGTCATCAGTTGAATGCAACAATGCACATCATAACTAGAACTCTCCACTCAATACCCCTCCCCTGGCTTTCTGACCTCGAAAACATCACCCCCCCATTGCATCTGCCGACTGGTTGAAATCCTCCTCACTTACCACTCCATGATGACCTGTTCAACCCACCTACTGCCCACCTTCCATCTCGGCACCCCATATAGAGCGCCCTTCCTGATCGAGACCTGTGAGCAAACATCCTTTGGATCAAAGAATGGGAAACACGGGAAGTCACGACAAAGTTCCTTGTGACAAATCCCATCTGACGAATGGCAGGCTTTGAGCGGCCAGAGTGCTCCTTGCTAAACAGGTACAGGACAGGTCAGGGCCACTGTGCAGCCAACCTCCACTGCTGGGGCCTTGGTACAAACTCCTTATGCACTTGTGGAGAGACACAGACAATGCTGCACATTACTGAGGAGTGACCCCTCGACAGGCTAAGTGGTGGACACATCACCTGAAACTCAGACGAGGCTATCACCTGGTTTCAGGGGCTTGCGTTCACTAAATAAATAATAAATAAGTCAAAAAAGGTTTTGACACTGAGCCACATAAAGAGCTATTAGGGCAGGTGACCAGAAGCTTGGTCAAAGATGTTGGTTTTAAGGAGACTCTGAAAGGAGGAGAGAGAACTGGAGAGGGTTAGGGAGGGAATTCCAGAGCTTGGGACCCAGGCAGCTGAAGGCACGGCCGCCAATGGCGGAGCGATGGGAATCAGGGGATGCTCGAGAGGCCGGAGAATTTGAGCTGCATGTCTAAAAAGAAACAGATACATGACCACAAGTTTATTTTCTAATCCTGAGGCTGACATGATGATTATAAACCACTCAGACTCTAATGCAGGGTTCAGGCCGCCTGAACTCCAACCACACAGCATCTCCAGAACCTCCCATAGTGACCAGCACACTGAAAATCCTACAGGGAGGAAGCAAACCCGAGCCAATACCATGTCTGTGAAAGACCAGTAAATCCCTGCATCCTCCTAGTTTTCATGTCTACAAAACAGACCCTGTGGCTGAATGGCTGAAATCAAGATTATTCCCAAGAAAGGAAGATGGCATTTCGAGGGTCACTGATTATTGCCCTGAAAAATAACAGTCAGCAGAGGTAAAATGAAGTTTTACTGTGGGGTTCGATGTACTGCCTACAATTGAGCAGCTGTGGATCTCAAACCACTCTCCAGTGCAGTGTAAGTATCTATTACTCCGATCACTGTGTTCACATTTGCAGAAGACCATTCAATCAATCATACCAGTATCCAGTAGGAAGCCCCTTTTAAATGCATCCCCCCCCTGTAATAGTTTGAGGAGTCCAGGGCCTCTATTACTCTATTTGGGTTTTATTCTGTGTAGTAACCAAGTGGGGTGATCTTGTGGTGCAGTGGAGAGTGTCCCTACCTCTGGGCTAAAAGTCCAAGCCTTGGACGGCCAAGGAAGGTGTGTTCATCGTGTGGCCAACCAGGTCGAGCATCAACTTCCAAATCCTTCTAAAGGCCGGCAGTAAGAGTGGGAGAGATTCCTGGTCAGCCGCGGGCAGAATTTTGCCCCTGGCGGGAGCAGTCAGGAAGCCGATCACCGCCCACGATGGGCACTGCACCGCGAGTTTACGCAGTGTGGAACATGAGTGGCAGTGCCCAGCGCCCAGCGCCCAGCGCTGCCTGTGAGGCCGGTGGGGGGGAAGAGGGCGAGTGGGCCGAGCATAAACTTCGCCTATGTGAGCGTTTCAATCTCCCCGAGGCACGGAGCTGTCTCAGGGAGATGCAGCGCTGTTTAAAAAAAACTAATGAAGAAAATAAAAATGTCATAAGACATGTCCCCTCGTGTGACTCTGTCACATGAGCGGGGACATGTTTATAATTCAAGTGCAATTTTTAATTTTATTTTTATTTGCTTTCGGAAACCCCATCCCGCCCGTAGGTGAGGTTTGCTACAAAGTGCAAAGGCCGCTTGAGCTTTTGGCCTGTCCGCCAACCCGTAAGGTTGGACGGGCAGCGTGAGTTTGAACTCAAGGGCTTTTTAATGGCCTTTTAATTGTCGGCGGGCGTGCTGCCAACTCCATCTGCACACCCGCCGAACGAAATATCGCGGGACTACACGAAGACGTCGGGGCGCCCGCCCAATGCCATCGCAGGTCACTTTACGCCCGGTTGGGTTGGGCGTGTACCCGCTCGCTTGCCCGCCGAGCTCAATGCTTTGCCCCATGTGATGGAAAGAAACTGGATCCTCTACTGTCACCACCCACAGCTCCAGACTGCAACATGTTGCGTAAAAGTGTCTTTTGCCAGTTGGCTGGAATGGCTGCTGTCAATCACACTGGTGCCAACAGCATGGGGTTCGATCGCCTGGGGTGGGGTGGGGTGGGGTGGATTTCGGGGACTAGCCCCCCCTGTCCTGACTGCGGTGCCCTGGGTCAGTCCTGCCTTTGGGCGGAGAACTCAAGAAGAAGATTGATCGGGTACATTTTGATATCTGTTCTGCATTTGCCTCTTCCTCGTTTAACCCTCTGCCCGACTCCCGCGAGATATTCCTGCTGCATTATTATCCTCCCGGAGCCCCAGGAATGAGGAACTAATGGAAGATGTCAAACAGGGTTCCTGGTTTGCCGGGCTCAGGGATCTTTAACCTTTGGGGGCGACACCGGGTTAATTGTGGGAGCTCAGCATTGAAACATCCTCGGGCTGGTCAAGTGTTGAGTTAACAGCTGTGTCGCCTGGTTTATTTAATGCTTACTGGACGCAATAGAATCAGACTGGCTAGACCGTGAGAAAGTTCCACCACTGCACTACAGCTATGCAGCCCCTTCAAACAATTTCGTCTCACACTAAAATTAGACTGTGGATCCTGTTTAAAGGCACAGTGCCTGCTCTTTACAGATTGCCTGAGGTTTGAAAAGTCATAATCATTACTGATGCTTCAACCCCCACCTCCCCCCCAACCAAGAGGCACCCAGTATTCTCCTGTGAGACCCTCCACTTTGAAGATTATGATTTCTCGGGATCCTCCAGTTCTCGATGGGGAGACAGTGACGGGGAGCTGGTAAACTATTCTGGCCTTGACAATATTGTCCTAACGCCTTCTAGAAAAACCTGTCCAAATAGCTGTTTAAGAGATAGGATCGGAGGAAACTGAAACGGGCATTTGTCATTTTGTTCCTGCAGGGCAAAGGACCACACGGCGGTGGTTCCTAAGGTGTCAGCCCTGGCTTGGTGTGTAATGCCCTCGCTCCCGGACCACAAGGTTCCGGGCTCATGTCCCACTCCGGGGCTTGAGCACAAAGGTTGAGGCTGACGCTCCTGTGCAGCGCTCACTGCGCCGTCGTTTGGCGGTGCTGTCTTTTGGATGAGATGCAAAGCGGAGACCCCCATCTGTCTGCCCGGGCGGATGCGAGCGATCCCATGGCACTACCTCGGAGAACACAGCGGGGTCTTCCCCTTGTCCTGGCCGATATTCATCCCTCCCCAGATGATCTGGTCCTCGCCGCGTTGCCATTTGTGGGATCTTGCTGTGCGCAAATTGTCTGCTGAAGTTCCTACATCACAATAGCGACTAACACTTCAAAAAGTACTTCACTGGCTGTGATAACACTTCTGGTGGTTGCATAAGGTGCTATACAAATGCAAAGATGAAAGCAAAATACTGCAGACGCTGGAAATCTGAAACAAAAACAGATAATGCTGGAAAAAACTCAGCAGGTCTGGCAGCGCCTGTGGTGAGAGAAACAGAGTTAAACGGACTCGAAACGTTAACTCGGTTTCTCTCTCCACAGATGCTGCCAGACCTGCTGAGTTTTTCCAACAATTTCTATTTTTATTCTAGGTAAATGCAAGTCTGTCTTCTGTCGCCCCCACACTCCCGTGATGCAGTTCACCACGTGTTATCAGTCAGCCTCAAATTGCAGCCCCCACAGCACTCCCGGTCGACCTGTGGGGGTGTGCGGGGGTGGGGAGGGGAGGCAGTAGTTAATGGCATTATTTGAGGACAAAGTTAAGATCTTGCATTTATATAACACCCTTCGCCACCTCAGGACGTTCCAAAGCACTTAACGGTCAACTCAGGATGTTTTTGGAGTGTTAGTCACTGTTGTAATGTAGGGAAATGCAGCAGCCAATATGCACACAGCAAGATCCCACAAACAGCAATGTGTTCATGACCAGATCACCTGTAGTAAGTGATGTTGATTGAGGGATAAACATTGGCCAGGACACCGGGGAGAACGACCCTCCCCCAACCCCAACCCCACCCCCACAACCACCGCTCTATCAAACAGCGCCATAGGATCTCTTACAGAGGAAAGATGACACTTCTGACAATGCAGCACCCCCTCAGTGCTGTACTGGGCAGTGTCAAGGGTTAATGTGCTCAGGCTTTCATGATTCGCAAGTGAAGCTTTACATTAAACGTTAGCAGATCTGTTTAACCTTCGAGATAGGCATATCAAGCCTGATTCTGTCCACCACACCTTATCTAGAAGGGGGTCTGTCGATGGTGATTGCAAACAGGGATTCCAACGGATTTTTCTTTTCACTCCTTAAACCCCGATGCCGATTGCAACTCCCCCCTCAAGCACTGTCCCGCTGGGAGTAACTAATACGACCCACCATGGATCACGTCTGGGAGCTCGGTACACCCACTTCCTCCCTTGGGATACTCGTTAACCCATTGAGGGAGCCTTGACCCCCTTCATCTCAACTGACGTGAAACGCTAAGGCTACTCACTCCTAACTGAACTGCCCAACAAGACGTGGACGATCAGCCTGGGCTCACTCAGCCCTGTTATTACACCCACGTTCTACACTCCTGCTGGTCTCGCAGCCCCAGAGATTAAAGTGAAACCTCAGTCAGGGTCCTCCCTTGGAGGACAAGGCGAATGTCTGGACTGAGGGTTCAAAGTGATAATGAAACAATCCTGGCTCCTAAATGTTCACTTTAACCCTTTGCTTTTTTTTTAAAACGTGAATTTAAAGGGATTGATCCTGCCCAGCTGACCGGTGAATCAGTCTGCGAGCGGAGCCTGAGTTAGGGCTGTGTACGCCACCGGGCTATAGGGGCCACTAGGCAGTCCGGGGACACGAAAGGCACTATAGAAATGCAAGTCTTTACCTTTTTTTTTGAGCACTGGAGGAGGTTACAGAGACAGGAGTGGGTGGCAACAGGGAGGGATTTGGAGGCAGGGACAATTATTTTTAAATGAAGGTGTCACCAGATCTGGGGTCAGTGTAAAACAAAAACAGAATTACCTGGAAAAACTCAGCAGGTCTGGCCAGACCTGCTGAGTTTTTCCAGGTAATTCTGTTTTTGTTTTGGATTTCCAGCATCCGCAGTAGTTTTTTGTTTTTATCTCTGGAGCCAGTGTAGGTCACAGCAAGGAAAGGGGCGATGGGTAAGGTTATTGCAGTTTGCTGCAGATACTTTGCTCAGTATGTAGTGAATCCGCCCACCATCTCTGTAACCTCACGAGGACCGGACACCGAGGCAGAGCTGACGCCTGCGGTAAAAACAGGTTTAGAAATAAGATTTAATTTTGGGAAGATTCAATGCCCGGAATGTTAGGGGTGATTTTGGGAATGGAGCTTTCCCAGTTTGGAGCTTCGCAGCGGGATTAGTCCTGCATTAGCCACAACTCCTGGTCAATGAAGCTTCACTGAGACCCATACCTCACACAACTGCATTGAGTTTACAAGGCAGTAACAGACCATTCGGCCCAGCTGGTCTGTGCTGGTCTTCAGGTTCCACATGAGCCTCCTCCCACCCCTCTCCATCTCACCCTATCAGCAAATCCTTTTATTCCTTTCTCCCTCATGTGTTTATCCAGCTCCCCCTTAAATTGTATCTATACTGTCCACCTCAACCACTCCCTGTGGGAGCAAGTCTCACATTCTCCCCACTCTCTGGGTGTAGAGGTTTCTCCTGAATTCCCTGATTGGATTTATTAGTGACTGTCTTATATCGATGGCCCCAAGTTCTGCTCTCTCCCCTCCACAAGTGACCGACCATAATGTTTAAAATTAACCCTTTAGCCTCTGCATCATTTCTCTCAGACTCAGATTGCAATTATTCCCACCAGAGTGTGGTACAACTTTACCAATTGATGGGGGGCAGGGGGACAGAACCTTAAAATTGGGGCCAAACCATTCAGGGATGATGTCAGGAAACACTTCTTCACACACAGGGGAGTGGAAATTTGGAATTCTCTCCCACTAAAAGCTTGTTGAGGCGGAGGGGGGTCAATTGAAGATTTCAAAAACTGGAGATTGGGAAGATTTTAGTTGGCTAAGGGGATGAAGAGTTACAAAGCCCAAGGTGGATAAATGGAGTTAAGATACAGGTCAGCCAAGATCTACTTGAACAGTGGAACAGGCTCGATGGGCTGAATGCCTCTGATGTAAGAGTCTACATCAAAACCAGCTTTCCAACCTCACCAACTCTCACCTCCCAACACTGACGCTGAGCTACAATAACAACTTGCATTTATATAGCGCCTTTAATGTAGAAACCCAGCCAAAGGTGCCTCATGGGGGCGTTAGCAGGAAGAAATAGACGCCAGCCCATAGATGGAGAAATTAGGACAGGAAACTCAAAACTTGGTCAAAGCCAAGGGTTTTACGGAGCGTCTTAAGAAAGGAGAGCAAGGTAGAGGAGGTTAGGGAGGGATGTCCAGGGCAAAGGGGGTAGACAACTGAAGGGGCAGCCAGCAAACAGGATGCAGAAAAGGAAGAGAGCCAACATCTGGAAGGGCTGGACACGGTTACAAAGATAGGGAAAGGGCAGGATCATGGAGGGCCTTAAATGCACGGATGAGATTTGGAGCTAAATTCCAAAGAGCTGAGAGGAACTCACTGGAGCTTCAGTCTTATCTCAGGGTCAGCGTCAGAACTGTACAAGCTTGAGAAATAGTACCTAACCCTTTAACCAGAACCACAAGCCTGGGCCTTGGCTTTACTTCTCATCTGCCCTTCTGACAGTGCAGCACTCCCTCATTACTGACCCTCCAACAGTGCAGCACTCCCTCAGTACTGACCCTCCGACAGTGCAGCACTCCTTCAGTACTGACCCTCTGACAGTGCAGCACTCCCTCAGTACTGACCCTCTGACAGTGCAGCACTCCCTCAGTACTGACCCTCTGACAGTGCAGCACTCCCTCAGTACTGACCCTCTGACAGTGCAGCACTCCCTCAGTACTGACCCTCTGACAGTGCAGCACTCCCTCAGTACTGACCCTCTGACAGTGCAGCACTCCCTCAGTACTGACCCTCTGACAGTGCAGCACTCTCGCAGTACTGACCCTCTGACAGTGCAGCACTCTCTCAATACTGACCCTATGACAGTGCAGCACTCCCTCAGTACTGACCCTCTGACAGTGCAGCACTCCCTCAGTACTGACCCTCTGACAGTGCAGCACTCCCTCAGTACTGACCCTCTGACAGTGCAGCACTCCCTCAGTACTGACCCTCTGACAACACAGCACTGCCTCATTACTAACCCTCCAACAGTGCAGCACTCCCTCAGTAATGACCCTCTGACAGTGCAGCACTCCCTCAGTACTGACCCTCTGACAGTGCAGCACTCCTTCAGTACTGACCCTCTGACAGTGCAGCACTCCCTCAGTACTGACCCTCTGACAGTGCAGCACTCCCTCAGTACTGACCCTCTGACAGTGCAGCACTCTCGCAGTACTGACCCTCTGACAGTGCAGCACTCTCTCAATACTGACCCTATGACAGTGCAGCACTCCCTCAGTACTGACCCTCTGACAGTGCAGCACTCCCTCAGTACTGACCCTCTGACAGTGCAGCACTCCCTCAGTACTGACCCTCTGACAGTGCAGCACTCCCTCAGTACTGACCCTCTGACAACACAGCACTGCCTCATTACTAACCCTCCAACAGTGCAGCACTTCCTCAGTAATGACCCTCTGACAGTGCAGCACTCCCTCAGTACTGACCCTCCGACAGTGCAGCACTCCCTCAGTACTGACCCTCTGACAACACAGCACTGCCTCATTACTAACCCTCCAACAGTGCAGCACTCCCTCAGTAATGACCCTCCAACAGTGCAGCACTCCCTCAGTACTGACCCTCTGACAGTGCAGCACTCCTTCAGTACTGACCCTCTGACAGTGCAGCACTCCCTCAGTACTGACCCTCTGACAACACAGCACTGCCTCATTACTAACCCTCCAACAGTGCAGCACTTCCTCAGTAATGACCCTCTGACAGTGCAGCACTCCCTCAGTACTGACCCTCTGACAGTGCAGCACTCCCTCAGTACTGACCCTCTGACAACACAGCACTGCCTCATTACTAACCCTCCAACAGTGCAGCACTCCCTCAGTAATGACCCTCCAACAGTGCAGCACTCCCTCAGTACTGACCCTCTGACAGTGCAGCACTCCTTCAGTACTGACCCTCTGACAGTGCAGCACTCCCTCAGTACTGACCCTCCAACCATATTGTACTGGGAGTGTCAGTCCAGATTTTGTACTCAAGTCTGTGGAGTGGTAACCCATGACCTTCTTACTTGGAGGTGGTAGAGCTCCCACAATCCCTTCACCGGGCTAATACTACCAGGATTCTATTAGACATTTGTCACGGTAACCGTCTCCTTTACCAGGGTTCGGTGTCATAACACAGCGGTGAAAGGAAGACAGGTGTTTCTTCAAGGTCACTGGCCCAACTTCACTCTCTGCGATGGGGAGTGACAGCCATCTTTGAAACAGAAGATTTCTAAGCCGGGTCCTTCAGTGTAAAGCACAAAAGCAGATGGTGTGTCTGAGAGCACAGAGGTGATATATCAGACACATCCAGAAGCCGCACGGCAGGGGATTAACTCATTAGTGTGTCTGTCAGTAGTACCCAAACCTCAAGTAGGGCCCTGATAAGGCCATTGTCTAATTTTCCATTTACAACTCAAACACCATTACTTAATGATTAACATATCCCGTCAAAAGAACCCTGCGATTTATTCACTCTGTCCCTAATCGATGCGTCAGGAAGTTAAAACTCTCCCAAAATAACCTTGCAGGGCTAAAATGCCTCCTTGGATCAGGATTTTCACTTCTCCAATGTGAGGCTGGATCTGGACAATCAGCCCCAGACTTAAACTAAAATGTAGCCTGGGAGCCACAGTTATACAGCTGGCTGTGCATTGCACCAATGATAGAAAGACTTGCATTTATTTAGCATCTTAAAGGGCCTCGGGATGTCCCAAAGAGGTTTTACAGCCAAGGAAGTGCATTTGAAATATCGTCGTTTGTAATGTAGGGAATGCAGCAGCCAATTTGCGCACAGCAAGCTCCCACAGACAGCAATGCGATAATGACCAGCCTATTGGCTTTTAGTGACGCTGATTCAGGAATAAATAGTGGACCCAGGACACCGGGGAGAACTCCCCAGCTCTTCTTCACACGTTTAAAGTTTAACTGAGGCACAGACAGGGCCTTGGTTTAACATCTCACCTGAAAAACAGCACCTCTGACAGCGCAGCACTCCCTCAGTGCTGCAGAGAGTGCCAGCATAGATTTTAGCTGCCATTCACGGCTCTGGAAAGAGGTCTCTCACTGTTTCGTTGTCGGGAGCACTGGAATATGGCTTGGTGAATCTAAATAAGCCCCCAAACACAATCTGGCGGCAGGAGATGCTCAGGCCTGGCACTGGACCTGCTTTTAGGGGTTAACTGCTGCTGTTGGGGGAGGGAAAGGAGCCCTTGCAATGGCGTGAGGTGCCTTAAGGAACCCTTGGGATACCCTGTGAGTGAGGACGAGAGAGTTGAGTTTGGCAGATGAGAACAAGCCCGATAGGGTCTCGTTGACCCGTGTATCCTGTCAGTCATTCCATCTTGTAATGTTATGACAGAATACATATTGAAGATCGTCTTTCATAAACAAAACAGAGGGTCAGGAAGAGGAGGAAATTTACAGGGAGCTGGTTAAAAATGAAGAGAGAAAGAGAGAGAGAGAGAATGGTTTAGGGAGGGAATTCCAGAGTCTAGGGCCCCAGGCAGCTAAAGGTACGGCCGCCAATGGTGGAGCGATTAAAATGAGGGGTGTTGGGGCTGAAGGAGGTTACAGAGATAGGGAGTGTTGTAGGGGCTGGAGGGCATTACAGAGATAGGGAGGGTTGTAGGGGCTGGAGGGCATTACAGAGATAGGGAGGATTGTAGGGGCTGGAGGGCATTACAGAGATAGGGAGGGGTGTAGGGGCTGGAGGGCATTACAGAGATAGGGAGGGGTGTAGGGGCTGGAGGAGGTTACAGAGATAGGGAGGGTTGTAGGGGCTGGAGGGGGTTACAGAGATAGGGAAGGTTGTAGGGGCTGGAGGGCGTTACAGAGAGGGGTTGAGGAGGGGTTTGAAGAAAAGAATAGATTAAAAGAAGTTAGTGTCTTAGTGAGCATGTGGAACTAATCTGTCATTTCATTGTAGTGACTCATCAGTATCAGTTACCAATGGGGGGAGAGGAATGAGCTGATCTTGCATATTAGACAATTGTGTTACTATAGCTCCCAGCAGGAAGGATTGCGTTTACTGGACGGGGGGGTAAAACCCCCCTCTCTCTCTCTCTCTCCATTGCTTTTGTGTCACTCCAGAGCATATGGATTACAGTCACTGTGTGTGTGGGTTATGATGCTGCTCTGGCCGAATAGCTTTCTGAGAACTCACGGTTTGGAGCTCACAGGTGAAAGAGGGGCACTGGAGGGTAGGGGGTGAGTTGAGGAACCGGTTAGGCTGTGTCCATCAGGCCAGAACCTGCCCCTCGAGAGGGGTAAGAGCAAGTTGG